>NC_136709.1:3569306-4209426 GCF_947650265.1 Symphodus melops
AGATTAATGAAAAGGTAGTCAGCACGTGAATAATTTAGGTTTGTCCTCTTCGTTCATTGCTGAACTCAAATTGGACAGATACCCACTTAACCCTCCACTTTCATCGCCCCTTCTCCTGCAGGACTTAGTTTGTGACTGGGAGGTTTTCTGTGCAGGAACAGAGTGTTTGCACAATTATCAAGACTGAATACATTTTGAGCAAAAGCAGAAATCTCGAGTAATGATAGGGGAATAGAATTACAAGCAGACGAATCTCTGCTGAATTTCATTTTCAAACCAAAACGTACACATTTGTGAATATATAATTTATAGAACTGCCAAAGATGAAGTTATGGGAATATTTTTGAGCAATTTCAGCAGTTTGCTCAGAGCGGAAAGAGCTCTTCTCTGACAACTGTGCTTGTTGAGCTCATTTAAATTCTGCAGTGTTTAAAGTGAACTTTAGGAGAGCTTGTCTCGAAGTTTACAGTACAGTCATCATTTCCCACAGAGTTTTTCAACCTGTTACATCAAGTCTGCATGAATCCTCAAGTGAACACTGGTATTGACTTTAATACAGCAAAACTATTTTGCTAGCAATACGTATATGTAGACTGCCTGATATATTACCTTTGTGTCTTTTTGAGTCTCTGTGCTCACATCAAGCACATAATTACAGCTATTAGATTATCAGCCTGGTAAAGTTAGGGTTACCCCCGGCTGCCATTACCGAGCTGCCATGACAGACACAACATGTTTATCGTTGCCAAGGAAACATGATTACATGTTACCAAGTAAGAAAGGACTGTCTGCGTCAGTGTTCATCTCTCAAGTGAATGTTTAAAGGTTCGATACCCAGCATCAGTCAGAGGTGTCCTTGAGCAAATCACTGAACTTCTCGACCAAACTTCTCTTTCAATGTGTGTGTGTGTGTGTGTGTGTGTGTGTGTGTGTGTGTGTGTGTGTGTGTGTGTGTGTGTGTGTGTGTGTGTGTATGTGTGTGTGTGTGTGTGTGTGAGGCATGAATGGGTGAAGGTGGCATGAAGTGTAATAGGACTTTCTGAAGACTAAAGCCTTGTCCAAAGTCATAATATTTACCTTTTTCTATTCTCAGGAAAACTGGACATGAATGAATAGAAAGTGGAAGTCAAAAAGAAATCTAAAACCTGCATCTGCTTTCCACGACAATCTCCATTCATTGTAAGTTTTTTCATTGTCATTGTTTGTTCAGCAGCATTTATTTCAGCAGATCAAAATTCAGTTATTAACATTTCTGATGCCAAAAGTGCACCACAGACTAAACCGATCCCACACGTCCTTCATGGGGAAGAAAACGGTAGCAGCTCTGAAGTCTGTGACATTTTAAAAGTAATTTGAAAGGAATTGATTGAATGGGAATCCAGCTCAAGCATATATTGATTTTTCATCATATCCTCAACAATAATTAGAAGGTGTAGAGAACAGAATGTCAAACAATGAATTTATTTGTGTAGCATCAATTCATAACAAGTCTGAAGACAATTTACAAAACGTACACTTTTACGTTGTTATGTACAAGAAGCAGGGACTGCAGGTGGAACACTGCCCCTGTTCAAATAAATAAATAAATGAAATAAATGAAAAATGAAAAAGACCTTACTTATTTCTGTAAGAATGAACTCATTACACTTTACACATTACACTCAGCTGAGTTTAAGAAATATAAAGTTATGAGAGACGCATGCCCCGGCGTTAGCAGAAGAAGATCCAGAGGACTTCAACGCCTTTGATTTGGTTTCTAAACTTTTCAATTTGTTAATGCAGGAAGAAACAACGACATTCAGAGCACTAAATATCCTTTCTCACTTTCTACTCATAGGTCAGTTTATGTTCAGACAACACACCTGACAGGACGACCTCCTCACCCCCTGCAGCAGTGGCCTTTGCAGGTAGAGCATGCATTATTGAGCAAGAGGCGATGGCTAAAATGAAAGAGATAGATATAAAGGGTCTCCAGCGTTCTTATTGTCTGAAAGAGGCGAGCTGCCCCTCAGAAGGAGACGGAGGGACCAGCTGTGAGCGAGAAGGGGCTGAGGAGGAATGCAAAGCGATCAATGAGCGGGCCAGGCTGAGTGCTCGCTCCGCATCACACCAGACTCAAAGGTCACCGTCCTGCGCCTTTCACACATTACATCTTAAGATCAATAATTTAGCCGTCTAAAGGACTGTTGAATCTGGAGTGTGAAGGGTTTCTCACTTCATTCTTGAAGTGTTTTCGTCTCTCACTTCATAGCGAAGTCGAGACCTAAACGGAGGTGCTTTTTTTTTCAGAGCAGAGAAGTGTAGTTCACCTTGATCGAGTGCTGGGATTTCCAGTAACAACAGACTGCTTAAAGGGCACACTCTGATCATAAAACAGAACTATAGTAAGAGTGACATCAAGTGACATTTCTCTGACAATGTACTATGAGCAATACAAGCCACAAAAACTAAAAACAGCCTTATTTATGAGTGAGTGGCTTCTGAAGGAACAACTCAAGGACTCAACTGAAGTTATCTATCATCTGTCTAAAATAACATTCTGAGCCCAGCTGTTCAAACGTAATGGGATCAAGGTTAAAACTATTGCCTTGGATAAAATCTGAAGGATAACAAATTTGGATTCAGATGATATAATATTGATTTATATACTGATTAAACCTACCGACTCTTGACATATTATTCCCCTCACTGTAGGACCGAGGGAACAAGGAAACCACTTGTTTGCTTCCTTCTCAGTAAACTTTCATCATGTCAATTGAACAGATTAATTAACAACAACAAAACATTTACATGCAGAATGTGAGCAACAAGAGTTAAAGAGGTCCAACTTTGTGAGCTATTAATGATTCATGATGCTGTTCAGAGCGTTTTGTAAAATACAACAAATAAACACAGGTTCAGTAAATGTGCAGATTTTGTCTTTAAATGTTGCAGGTTGTTCACATTGAGATGTTATGTATAGAAGCCCACATACTCATACTCAGGCTCTGTAGTCACTCAATAACAACACACTGAGTTAGTGACATACATGTTTAATAAATACAAGGGTGGATGTTTAATTGTACAACACAGGGACTAGGTTTCAGATCACACAATTATCCTCCCTACATTTCAAACTCTTCAAAACCTCAAAGCATATGTACTGATAAAGCTTCTGACATGAACAGGATTAAAAAAAAAACCTTTTCTGTTGTATTAAATGCATTATAAAGAACCGCTAAGTGCATTCAGTGTGGGAGTCCAGACTAACAGTAAATGTCTTCGTTGAGGCAGAATAATGAAAGCCATGCAGGTTGTTATTTAAAGACTGGCGCCATGACAACAGAGGACCATGCTGGTGAGGAAAATCATGGGCTTTTTTTTGTGACAAAAGGAGACGCAGAGGGGAAAATGCTGCTGGAGTGTACAGCATTAAATAACAACTTTAAGAGTCTGTAATGTGTCAAGTGCAATGGGTTTGATGGACAGATGTTTGACTTGAAGGGATAGATCCTGCACTCGACATAAAGGCTTTTCTGGAGGGCATCAGTGCATCAGTTTTAATCTTAAATTTAGGTTTTTAATTGATCATGCTTTCATTGTAGTCATCTAACAAGAGTGTGGAAAGTGTGCATGCTGTGATAAAATAAAATATAAGTTGCAGGTGATGCCACCAGCAAGCATTGGTCTGAGAAGAGCCAGTAAATATCTGCAACCCCTCTGCAATGCAGTGAAATGTTTTTAGTTTGTTCAATGTTTAAGAACAAAGCCAACGTAGTTAAGTTTATTCTTACGGTTATGAACACTGTGGAAGTGGCCTCTGTGTGTGAAACTATAACTTCCCACACACTGACCTATGCCCTCCCATACTGCCCATGTGCAATTCCCCAGTGGGAACTAATTAGAAATAGGGCTATTTACCAGTTAAACCATTGTTCAATAAGAAGGAGTTGACCATTAATTCCTCCTCCAGTCCACTCGGAGACTGTATGGATCGTGGGAGATCTTGCAGTGAAGCATCAAAGCTCACAGAGGGGAGTCAGGTATCGACACGGAGCTCCTTCTTCTTTGATGCCTTTGTTTACAGGTCAACGTGAGAGCCACACAGATAAACGGACTGTAAACTGAGAACATGAATGTTCATGCAGAAGACTCTCATTTAAGTGAGTCTCTTCTGTTTTATAGAGGTCAGTGGCTGTGGTCACCTCAGTGTCGTTCAGCTGCAGTGAGACTGCGTCACCTGTCATGCTTGCTGATGCATAACACATGAGGTGCTATATTTGGTTAAAGTCACTGTCAGTTCGTGTCTCTCACATCATCTTTCTTCATGAAATATTGATGAACAGCCATTCACTCATTTTTTTGTGATCTTCAATCTGCGGTACATTCTCTTTTTTAAACTCAGGGCTTAAAGTTTTGAACACTTTCTCAGACTCTGCATCTCAGAGCGTCTGATCGCGGCTCGCTCAGCATGTGACGCTGACAGATCTTCATCTGAGACGGAGGTTGAGGAGGTGGAGGCAGGACGAAGGAGCGAGAGGGAAACAGAGGGAGACAGCGGGTGGGTTTATGGAGGAGGAGGGGTGGGGGTGGGGGGGTTAATGCTTTTGAGTGTTCAGTATGTGGGTGTGAACAGTTTGAAACATTTCCCCGCTGAGGACGGCTGTTCCTCACAGACTGCTGATTTAGATCATGTGACATGTAATGCACAAACAGAGAAATGTATTCTTGTAGACGAAGACTCGGGCTGAAAAACTTTCAGTCACACAAGAGTACATCTTACAGGATCAACAGTTGCATACAGCTAACACTGCTGTACTGCTGTACACCACTCAAAAAATAGTGGGACTATTCGTCACAGTCATTTAGACTTTAGGGATCTCAATCTGTCCGTTAGAAAGCACAAATAATTTGTGAATCAGGTTCAACGGTGTTGGTGCAAATAAATGGCAGCAGACGCAAGAGACAGACTGAGCAAGATAACGTCCCAACAAAGTTGCATGTGCAACAGTTTTCTGATCTGCTATTGTTCTTGGCACTACTTAGTCCCATCAGGCAGGTCGTCAAGCTTCTGCATAAAACTTCCATATATGAGGATGCAAGAAGGTATTCTTTGTCCCCTAACACAGTCTCAACAGAAGACACCAGGAGCGTGGCAGAAACATGAGGAGGCTGGACAGAGCCGTTGAAGGGCTTCAAGCCAGCAGCAGGACCGCTGTCTGCTCGTCTGTGCAAGGAGGAGCTGGAGGAGCACGGCAAGAGCCCTTCAGATGACCTCCAACAGACTGTGCATGTTTCTGTCAGAATCACTAGAGGACCAATGTCCTGTAGTGGGACCCAGCTCGAGTCTCTTCTGAAGGTGGCATGTGGGTGTAAGGGCAGTTTTACTGATGGGCGGCTGGGCATTTCTTGTAGGAGCCTCTGCCATTATGTGTGAATGTAGACATGTACATGTAAACATGTGGTGTAGAAAGCTCTTTGAGTCAGAAGTGCAAAAGTGCAATTTACCATTTAGTTTGTTGACTTGGTGCAGACACTTTAGATCTGTGCAGTTGTTCAGATGCACAGTGTATTCTGATGTATAGTATGGGGTTTATATTTAAATATGGAACAGAAGGGGCTGGACAACAAGAACATGGTATCTAAGAATATCCACCCCCTGCTTCTCTGCAGAGCAGAGCACACATAGCCCTGATTGATTGCAGACAAATACAAATATCTATGGGATGGATTTGATTATACAATGACTTTGACCTGTGACCACAAAATGTGTATTTCACCATTTAAATTAAGTGGTATATATTTATAAATTTTCTGTGAAAGCGCTATTAATCAATCCTGTACACAGGATATTATGATGTCACTGTGAAGTTGACATTTGATGTTTTGGTTAAACAAATTATAAAGTCACCTTGTTATCCTTCAATTTCCCTCTGACAATTCTGAGATATACAGGTAGGAATGACTGACTGACTGATAGTGTCTGCAACTAAGGATTTCAGATAAGGCAAAAGGAGACAGATTGTTTGGTTTTACCACACGGCTACTTTAAAGTGGATGTGAACAAAGAGACATGCACATAAAAATGTGCACCTTGTTTCCCAACATATGTTGATATTTTAAGAGAATAGCATCAAGCAGCTGTCTGGCAGTCACATATAATCTCAATAATGTCAGCCAGCCACACCACGCAGATCCTTCAGGAAGCTGCCACAGTGCAAATTGTTGCACTACAACTAACTTCAGTTCCAAAATAAATCGATGACTCATCAGAATCAGAATTGTTTTTTATTGCCAAGTACATAAACAAGGCTAAAATAACAAGTACTTCAATATCATAAAATATGAGAAGCAATTACCAATATATAAAATAGAATTCAAAATGTGAACAATGAAAACAAAATGTACACAGGGTGCATTAAAGAAAATACATTTATATCTCATTTTATTGACATGACAAGCTATTTCTTATCTGTCCTGATCAACATGGTAATAAAAGTAATTACCTAACATGATTTGAACTCTCCTCCATTAAAACGTTGTTTTATTATAAATGATGACAAATAAGTCAGATATTTTTCTTTTCCTTCGGCAGGTCTGTATGGTGTTGGTTTAATAATCCTCTGCACAAATAATTCTTCATGCTCAACTTTTTATTACAACAGCATTCACACCAACAACAGTTAAATGACTACAGAAGGCAGCGACAGAAAGAGAAGGAGAGCTGGTTCAGCTGTACAAGTGTCCCTGTACGGAGCTGTACAAAAGTCTCATTGTTGTAGTTTTAGCTTTCTTTTGCTGCTTTTTGTCAGATGTTGATTCTAGTGTTGTCAACATTCAAAAATGAAACTGCCCTTATGCTCCAGTCTGAGTGTAGTTTTTGAAGGGTCTACAGCTCACACTAGGTGCCTCCACATCTTAATCCTTACTTTTCCTGCGCGCGTCCTCATCCGACTTCAGCTCCATCAGCTCCACCTCGTGCTTCGCCGCAGTCTCCAACACTTTCTGCTTATTGTAGAAGACCACAAAGTTATTAATGATGGGGTGGATAGGCAGGGCGATGGCTATCACCCCGCACAAAAAGCTCACGGCAGCGTTGCACTTGCCCAGCGTGGTTTTAGGGTAGATGTCGCCATAGCCAACCGTGGTCATGGTGATGATGGCCCACCAAAAGGACTGAGGGATGCTCCGGAAGAGAGTCTCCGGGTGGTTTTGCTCCATGGTGTAAGCCAGCGCTGAGAACACAAAGATCCCCACGCCCATGTACATGAGGAGCAACCCCAGCTCCTTAAGACTCCTTTTCAGCGCGTAGGTGAGAGTCTGCAGCCCGGAGGAGTGGCGGGCCAGCTTGAAAATACGCGCGATGCGCAATATGCGGAGCGCTTGCACAGCCTGCTGGACGTTAGCCAGCTCCATCATGGATGAGGTGCCGAGATAAGTGAGAGATAAGACCACGTAGAACGGAATAATAGCCATAAAGTCTATGACGTTCATGATGGAGAGCGCGAAGTACAGCTTGTTCGGAGAGGAGGCGAGACGCAGCAGGTACTCTGCTGTGAACCAGGACATGCACGCGGTCTCGATCGCCTGCAGGAAAGGGTGCTCCACCTGTTTCCCCTCCGTGTCCGTCACCTGTAGCTCCGGGATGGTCCCTACGCACATCACCACCGCAGAGACTTGGACGGAGAGGAAGGAGACAATGGCGATGATGCGCGCCGGCAGCGAAGAACCGGGCTTCTCCATCAGCCTCCACAGGAACCTCTGGCACCGCTTGGCGCGCGTAATGCACCTATCCACCTCCAGATCCTCCAGAATAACTTTCACTTTGTTTGCTATCTCATTCAACTCCTCCTCCTTCTCACTTAAGTAACTTTTACAGCACTCATCTAAAACACAGGGATCTATTTTCCAGAACTCCATCTCCTTGACAAAACAAATGGGACAAATCCCGCGTTTGATGTGGATTTCATCAAAGTAGTATACGTCGATGATGCACTTAAAGGCGTCAGGGTCTCGGTCAAAGTAAAACTCTTTTCTCCCCGGATCAAAGTCATCACATAGCGACGAGATAACTTCATGATTCTGAGTTGAACAGTTCAACAACTCGGCCAGTCTGCTCTCCGGGTAGCGCTTCAAAACATCCCCGAAGAGCACTACTCGGACTCCGCCGATGTTCACAGTGATCTTCCCCTCGGAGCACAAATCAGGCCTGTAATTTGGTTTCGGAATTTTCCACATTTTCAATAAAAATTCTTCTTACAAACAAATGTTTTTTTTTGTTAAAATAAAGCGTATAAACCAGAGTGGATGTCCATGACTTCAACGCGTAAATGTTTCCTCTTAAGACTGTTTAATGCACTGACTGTCACAGCTTGGGAGACCAGCTTTTCCTCACATCTTCATCTCTCTCTCTATCTCTCTCTCTCTCTCTCTCTCTCTCTCTCTCTCTCTCTCTCTCTCTCTCTCTCTGACACACACGTGCACGCCCACACACACGCAGAGAGAGAGAGTCTCGCAGGTCAATATACAACCTGTTTAGTTGTAAAGTTGACATCTCGTTAAACTACATTTCACATTTTACTAAAAGTGGCTGCAGTGTTGAGGGGATAAGGGGAGCACAATAAATGGATTTTATTGTTTCATTTCACAATTAAGTGTCAAAGAAATCTTTTGTCTGTTATTATTTTGTTTAACTTAATTTGTTCTTTTACCAAACTGACACTAAGTCCTATTCTCCGCATGTGCAGTTTATTTTGATCAATATTAAAAAACAAATTTGATTGTTTACATAAAATCATGGCCTAATATTCATGTTTGAGTTCAGATTAATATTTTGCTCTGGTTTTTTTTTTTTGGTTTGTGAGCTCCCAAGAAAAGTGGCGTATAGGAGCAGATTTAATTTGTATTTTGTACAGTTTTTTTAATTCATACATCCGCAAATCATAACAAATGTTATGCAGAAAAAAAGAAAAGTCTTTTCTGTAGTCTTTATTTCAATATTAGTTCACTTGTCACAAGTCCGTTTTTTATCAGCATTTTTTGTCTTTTTGAGCAAAGCCACCATGAAGTCATCCTTTTGTCCTCAGTCTGCTTTGAAGCCTCATGGTTATTTTGTGGCTTGACGGCACCACATGTGGACAATCATACATTTTGATTCTAGAATAGTCACTTGTTTTTACATCCACAGTCCTACACTGCTTTACTTAAAACGGGAACGTGATTTGAAAGATGAACATCATGCTGCATTGAAGAAGAAGCCATTGACTGCACAACTCAAGAGGGAAATGTTTAGTGAGGTTAAAAAAAACCTAAAACGTTAAATACATTAAATATGGGCCGTTTAAGTTCAAACTAGCCTTCAGGGTGTGTGATGGCTTATTATAGCGTTTAGCTTCGCTTTGGTCCTCCAAGCGGAAACACAGATGCAAAGCCATTTTAATGAAGCACATTGAGTGCTCCTCTCACAAATGATAACTTTACATTAAAACATTGTGATTTTAAATGAGTTAAATAGTATAAACAGAGTCATGATATATTTCCCTACATTAAGTTAACATTGTTACAAACTGTCTTAGATTTGCTTCTTTACTCTTGGATGGTCTTCAGGTTTCTGGAAGGAATCATTTAAATTAAATTAAAGCTGTACACTAACATTAATATATACAGTGTGGTTCTTTAGTGGTTCCACAGCTTGTGCAGCACATTACGACAGTGCAGTCCATTTGCTGCTTGTATTTTGGTGCAGAGGACCAACATTCATCCGCTGGTCCCATGTTATTTACAGAGCTGTCAAAGGGAAGCCCCACAGTTATTTCCAGCTTACAGAAATGTTGAAAACCAAAGCATTGAGGGATTTATTCTTCTTTAGCAGGGCTTTATCGAGAGGCCTTTCTGCTCAGGAAGTGGCCACAGCGTGAGGGACAGGATGGACTGTCCTTGTTGTGTCATAGTCTTCTTTTTGCTGACTGCTAGCTGAGGTCCAGCAGGTTGGTGTTGACATGGAAGCAGATGACGGAGGAGTACTCCTGCTGACAGAGCCCTGGGATGTCAAGGCTCACCTGTTGGAAAGAGGGAGTCAGAAAAACACGGACCGCAGTGTGAGCAACAGTGATCATAATCTCTGTTCTGCCAGGTTGTCTGCGCACCATTTAAATGAGGCTGCGTTCACTGGCACTATTGTGTTTTCTTAACACACCCATAGATTATTTTAGATAATCGCTTTCAAGAAATTTGCAAAAGGCCTATTAGCCCACAGTTTCATGTTACACACTGTGGAGGGTTGAGTCCACGGATGAATTTGCATGAGACAGATGTTATTTAAAGACAGCATGGTTTACCCTACTCTCAATCACTTGGACATAATAATGAAATCTGACTGGAAAAACATTTGATGTCATTCGTCGTTCTTTGAAAACATAAATGAGCAACAGGCTGAATGGAAAGAGCGTTCATTAATATCCTCTATAGGCTGCTATTGAAAACATATTTAAATCCTGAGAGTTGATGTAACATTAACCTCTGACTGCTGTTTCAATGTGCAAAATGTACCTCCTTGTAAAGATGTAGCTGAAGTGTTAAGTTTCTGTGTCAAAGAGGCTTTTGTCAAACATAACTGAGCATTGTTCCATCTAGTCTGGGCTGGAAGAAAGAGACACAACCTACAGCCTTTTTTTAAATTCTGATGCAACATGGACATGAAAACAAGCCATGGTGTTGGAGCCTAAATGTGTATTTTAAAATATTTGGAGTGTAATTCTGAAACTGAACACAAGGGGGAGTCTTGGCTTGTGTTGAACATAACACCAGGCTCCAGGTGATTGCATGCAGGTGTGTTTGGAAGCAAAACAGTGTTTGACTGTGTCAGCGTGTGAGCTTGTGGACTTGAATGGAACAGTCTATGTACTACATTGCCATGTGCTTTTATTGGAATCCTGATCATGGACCGGAAATAGATGGATTCAAGACCTGATGTGCGTCCCAGTGAAGTGAAGTGAAGGCGTCCAGGAGTAGTTCCACAATTTACGCCTCAGTGGTGAACACGTTTTAAAATAGTCAGCACACATGGTTCTGAACAGTGTAGTTTTAATTTCAGATTATTTTTTATGAGGCGCTCACATGCGTGCAATAATGCTAACTAATTACTGAAAGTGGTTTTTGAGAGCTGAAGGGGACCAAAAAACACCCAAAGCTTCATAAATGGACTCAGCCTCTTACCTCTGTCTTGCCGGCTGTGGCAGTGGGGTCCAGGTGCATGAACAGTGAGGAGAGTTCATCCCTGAGTTTCCTTGAACGCTTCCTGTCGCTCTGCAGCAGAAGAGCCTGATAGTTCACCGGCAGCCCGTACCTGAGAAGTGACGTCCTCGTGAGTACTGCTTTCACACAAACAACTCAGGGAAACCAATCACACAAGTCATGATGAGACAGAAATCACTAATGTGTGTAGCACTGACCTGAGGACTGACTCCACAAACACCCTCAATGCTTTCAAGTGAATCCAGGCAACAAAGACGTTACTGAAGTTCACCTTCAGCCAACGCACAAAGATCCCCTGTGGAAGAGATGTGCACATCAATATAACGCTGCATCACAAACGCTCAAATCTAAAGTGGGATCAAGACAGAAAGACAGAGATTTTAAAACATTAATTCAGAGTTTCCCTGAGCGATTTTCAGGTATTAATTCTATTTTTTGGCTGAGTTAGACGTACGTTGACACGAGTTGTGTGTGTGTGTGTGTGTGTGTATATATATATTTGTCCCTATTGCCATCAGACTGTACAGCAGCAGTGGAGATTATTATTAATTATAAATGTATTTAAAAGCAGGAAATATCTGCGTAGCACATCGCTTGCTTTGTTTTATCGTCTATCTGTTAAAAGCACTTTGGATCAACAGTGCTGAAACAAATATTGGGATTGAAACTACATTGAATTGTTTGTCAAATAATGACAGGACGTTCAACAGGCTCATGATGTAACAACACATCATCCAGCCAGCCTGTTTGCAGTGAATTTTCCAATCTTCAAGCAGACACAGAAATCTGCTCTGCTGTAGACTGTACCAACCTGAGGGATCTGTGGCGTTTACACTGGAAGGGAAATCTGTGTTTTCATTAGCAAGAGTTGTGTAACGTCAGCTTCGGCAGAGCGAGGAGAGAAGTCGATAAGCGTCTTTACACTCTAAGAAAGTACAACAGAAAGACACTGGAACAGTCTGGGAGGGTCTTAGACAGCTCACCAGATATGAGCCTAAAACCTCCTTCTCTGTGAGTGACCCGGCCAACAACCTGAACAAGTTCTACTGTCTCACTGAAAGACCATGACAGCCCAGAAATCATCAACTCCATCCCACCACAGCAGGGGCTCAGGACCTTCAACGGTTGTTCATTTCAACAGCCCTCTCCCCCGTCACCCCAGCGACACCAGATGTATGTAAGATCTTCAAGAGACAGAACTCCTGCAAAGCAGCTGGACCGGACTCCATCTCTCCCTCCACCTTGAAACCCTGTGCTGATCAGCTGTCTCCAGTCTTTACGGACATTTTTAACACCTCATTGGAGACATGCCACCCGCTAGCCTGTTGCAAGTTCTCCGCCATCAGCCTGACTCTACCTGCAGATGGACCACAGACTTCCTGACAGGAAAAGCAGAGGATGCATGTCTCGGACACCAGGACCCTCAGCATGCTCCCCTCAAGGCTGCACTCTTTCTCCCTGCTCACCACCAGCTGCACCTCCAGTCACAAGTCCTTCAAGCTCCTCAAGTTGGCAGACAGCCCCACCCACATTGGACTCATTTGTGGTGGGACTAAGTCTGCCTACAGGTAAGAGGCTGACCATCGGGTGACCTGCTGCGACGAGAACAATCTAGAGCTTAACGCTCTGAAGACAGTGGAGATGGTTGTGGACTTCAGAAAAAAAAACGCAGCCGTCACCACCCCCATCCTCATCGGTGACTCCACGGTGTCCACTCATCACAAAAGGACTGCCAGTGACCGTGCACTTCTACACGACTACCATCGAGTCCGTCCTTTCCTCCTCCACCACAGTCTGGTACTCTGCAGCCTCAGCAAAGGACCAAGGCAGGCACACTGTGGCAAACTAGTCTCATGAGGTTTCTGAGATAATGCATTGAAAAGTAGAGAAAGGGAATCATTTTAAGTGTTCGACCAGGATGTAATGACATCACAGATAGTCTTTGTCCTTTTGGGTAAATGTCCTGAATGTTGTCATAATTAGAGCTCTTAAGTTATGGCCAACAAATTGTTTTCTTAAACTCACAGTGAGTAAGTGGGTGTTTGTTCCTATTTTTTTTCAGCAGTTTTGAACTGTTGTGATCACAAGTTAGTGGCATACAGAGATACACTCCTGTGATACATAACAACACTTCTTTAGAGAGCTTATTCCAGGTTTGACTCACATACTGTTCCTTCTTGTGAACACTGAGCTGCTTCTTCTCCTGCTGCCTCTTCTCCTCCACATCGAAGTTGTACTCATGCACGCTGAACCTGTGTGGATCAGAGGCTACACTTTGGTAATTCACAGAGATAACACAGCCTGGACTTGATGGGGAATTGTCTGCCGATCAGGCCTGCTTACTTGCTCTCCAGGGCTTTGGCTTTGAATTCACACACGGATCTTTTGAAGAGTGTAACAGCAAATAGTCCTTCCTCTCCGTCTTCCAACAGCTTCCTGATGGCCACAAAACAAAACAAAAAATGACTGAGGTTAGAGCCAAGCATGACAACATGCAGCAACAGGTTAAGCTGACAGTCTGCTGTGAAAGGCCTACAACTGTAGTGAACGCAACATTAGAAGGTGGGCTATGAGTTAAGGTGTTTTAAGTTACTGATGGTGTTGGCAAGATAACCAAAAGCGTCCTCGAGTGAAAGAGGAAGAGCTCTCTCTCTCTCAGCTGCACAAAGTTGTTTGTGCAATTCAAAACCTGTGCTAAAGTTTGCTTGGAATTTTTTTGCAGATAATGACAAGAAAATTCTGGGACGCCGTCCGTGGGGCGTTGAGGTAGATGGCTGTAATGCTCCCAGCGGGCGGACCTATGGATTCAAGTCTGAGGTGTGTTCAGGGTAGTCCTACCCTTCCCACTGTCCTATCAGAATAAAGGAATACGCCCACCCCCGAAATAAAGACATAAAAGAAAAACAACCTAATATTGAGCCTTCATCAGCTGAAAGGCCTGCTGCAGAAACACGTCTGTTTATGATCTGCCGCTCCAGCCAGATAAAACATGCTTTCAAGGACATTTAGTGCGCTGACTTTTCTGTCTCTCTCATTAAAAGAGTTTTACATTTTAATTTCCCCTTGCAAGATCAAAAACTCAAAAAACTCTTCACAGGTGCTTTAAAGTGTGTAATACTGTACATCCGTCAATAATATAAAAAACAACAACATTTTTTTCAATTCATCCTCGAGACGTTTGAGCTTGACCACACGTTTAAATTCTTGGTCTTCTTTAGCGATCAGTCAACGCAGCACTCTCTCAATGGATTTTCTTCTCAGTCCCACTACAAACATTATTCATTACTTCTGTGCAAGCTCGGTGGACTCTTACTTTCTGCCGGTAATGAAACACCTGCTGTTACCGAGCCTGACCTTTTAGATGCTGAGAACAGGTACTCTGAGCTTTGCAGGTGCTCTTGTACCTGGATCAGGTGGAGAGTCTTGTCTTACAGTGCAGAGTGCGTAAAGACGGCTTACCTGCTGGAGCGAGGAACCACAAACTGTGACAAAGACTCATAAGTCCTCTCCCACTGCAGGTAGCTCCCTCTGGCACAGAAGCAAAACATGAAGAGAAACATGTTTCAAGGTGAGCATCATCAGAAACACCTATCCAGAATAATGAAGTTAGAGCAGCTGTGTTTGTGTCACTGACCTGCTGACCAGTACGAGGAGAGTTGTGAGGTACTCTGACACCACCAGGTCTTCTCTTCTCACTACGTCATTGAGGCTGCAGGTTTGTAAACTCCTATTGTAGAGACAGAAACCCAAGTTCAATATTCATGCAGAACAAAAAAAATCGACTTACTTGACGTGTATCTGAGATTACGTACTGCATTTTCTGGTTGAAGCTTTGCAAGCTGGTTTTCACACTGTTGTATGCAAGAACTCTGGATTTTAATTCTGCCTCCATCAGTGAAACTTCCTGAAACACACGAAGGTTTAACAGCACACGAAAGCATCACTGGTAACACGTTATGAACAACATCAAAACATCAATGAACTCAGATCTCTACCCCTCGCCCTCCGACACTGACATAGTTAATTTAATGTGACCCAATGTGACCATGATTTGACCATGACATCTTTAAAGAGCTGAGATTCTTTTTAGTTCAGACACGTGATAAATGGATGTGACGGTTTAAAGCTCCTTTGAGAAGTTTTTATCTGGTTATGAAACAGACTGAAGTAAATAATGTTGCAACTTTGTAAGCTACAAAAGCAAACCAGACAGAAAACATTAGATTAAGGCAAACGGCTAAACAACAGGTGTTTTAATGTCCAATGTATGACACCTTAAGGGAGGTTCTTTTTGGTTGGATCAGATTTTGTTAGTAAAGGAAAAAGAAAACAGAACACGCTGATTTTCTGGTGAGATGAGGGCTGAGCACTTTGTGTTTATGACACGAAAATAAATTTAATCAATCAAATGTTCCAGCAAGGAAAGCGGAGCAAACAAACTGGTTCAGATAGAACTAATTTTACCCGACTCAAAAAAGCCGTAACATTTTTCTAATAAGCATTCAGCCTCATTTTGAGGCAGCTCCACTGAGGGAACACAAGCTGCTGGAGCCGTCCAAGAAGCTCCAGGCGAAGGTCTGCTCTCGTCATGAGGAGGTGATAAAGACGTTCTGCTGCTCTGTGGATGAACATAAAGGCCACGACACAGTCTCATCTGCAGCAGAGAGGAGCAAGAAGCAGAGAGAGCTCGAGGTGAAACGACAAAACATCCAGCAGAGGATCCAGGACAGACAGAACCATGAGGATCTCCTTTAACAGGAGGGGGAGGCTATCGATGTCTCCACCGATAAAGCAGTGGAGAGCAGTGAGGAGATCTTCACAGAGCTGATGCGATTTCATGGAGAAAAGTCGCTCTGATGTGAAGCAGCAGTTTAGATCCCAACAGGAAACCGAAGTGAGTCAAAGAGCTTCATGGGGAAGCTGGAGATCACTGAACTGAAGAGGAAAGACCTGAGAGCACCACTCAGGTTGTGAATACATGTACAATACCATCTTTGTTTCTAGAAAGTATATACTAAAAGTTAAAATCAAGTATTGATGTTTTGACTTGGACTTCGGTTCACAGATTGCTTGTTTCCCCATTAAGATATGTTTTCTTAAAGTGCACCAAAAGTGTGCAGCACTTTCAGCCACTGTATAAATAGGAATAAAATGTAATGAACATGTTGGTACCTTGTTGATGATGTCTGCCAGGCTGGACAAAGACAGAGTTGTGGGATACTTGGCTTTGTCCCACTGAAACTTTGTCACATAGCTCATCAGATCCACTGAGGAACAAAAACCGGACAGAGAGTCAGAGCTGCACTAAGACGTCAAAAAAAACACATGCCACCACTCTGCAGTGATATAAAAGTGCCATTTAGAAAAAGATCAGGACAAAAACTAGAGCTGCACAATAATCAAAATACTGGAATGTGACATTAATTTTGAGTGCAATCATATTTTGCATCACAGTTGTAATTTTCAACAAAAGATTGAGATAATGCTGAGACACAACAAATATGTTTTCTTATATTTAAAAAAAAAAAAAAAAAATTGGCCAGGACATGTCTGCAACACTCTCGTTCTTTTGATGATTCGATGACTGATTGTTGGTCTCAAACTTTACATCAAACAATTTATTCCAGTTTGTACCATTCAGATGTTTCCCCTTGCCTCAGGTAATTTTACATTAATCTTCAGATTCATGGTGCCGCTCTATTGCAAAAACATGCATGTTAAAAAAAAACACACAACACTCCAGCTCAAAGAGCAGACTGGCAGCAGATAAACTACCCCTCAGAGACTTGAGGTACGCTTTCAGGGGAGACAGGACGGCTCTCTTAGCCACGCCGTGGTCTGATGGAGAAAGTAAGGCAGGTTAGCCTGGTTTGTGCTGATCAGCTGTGGATCAGTATGAGGAGGCTAACACAAAATGAAGTGTTAAATGTTGTGAAAATGTATGTGGGAGTGGAGGTATGGAAATGTGTTCAAACAGTGTTCCAGGAAGCACATTTCCTCTGAAGACAGTTTGTGTATTGAGGTAGAAACATATACCACAGAACTTCTTCTTCTTACATTTCTATACCAAAACTACTCACTGGGTGCACTGGTGAAGCTATTTTTGATCTAATAGGCAAATTATTGAAATGATTATTTGCATACAATTATGCTAAGGCGTGAATTGAGGCTTTCTTTTGGTTGGTTTAAAATAACTAAAAATAGATTCAAATCAGGACAGAGTTTTAATTTATTTTATTTTATCACAGACTTCAGTTGCACACTAGTTATGTGTTGGCTAGAGGAGTTGCATTAGGTAACAAGTTGGAGTGTGTTTTATAAGTTAAGGTCAATATGTCAAGTGAACATGTATTTGTGCTTATGTAGTTTTTACTTGTTAGAGTCAAAGTAACACTAGAGTGGGTGTAACCTTAATATTAAAGCTTTTGATGCTCAATATGTTTTAGAAAATTGGTTAACCTGAAAGTATTCACGATCTGCTCTAGTTTCGGTCAAATTGGTCTTCCTCGTTGAGCCACCAGAACAGGACACTAAGCCGCCATCTCCACACAGAAAGTTCACTGGTGAAGATCTTAATGCTATCAACAAGGCCTAGTGCTATCTATATTAGTACCAGAGTGCACATATGACGCACAAACGTGTGTGCACTTATGGCTCCTTTCAAAGGTTGTGTAAGCACTGCACCAACTGTGACAAGTTTACATTACAAAAGTCAACTGTGTAATTCAAATGAAAAACCTCCTGTAGCCATTTGCAGAAAACTGTGTGTTTGTGTGTTTGTGTTTGTGTGTGTGTGTTTGTGTGTTTGTGTTTGTATACATATGCATATGGAGTTTGCTTTAAGTAGTGCTTAGTGTGAAGTGCACACGGCCTAGAGCTGCACTTACTGAATGAGTTTCGATAAGCTGTAATTAACACTCTCACTACATATGGGTGTGTGTGTGTGTGTGTGTGTGTGTGTGTGTGTGTGTGTGTGTGTGTGTGTGTGTGTGTGTGTTTGTGACTCACCTCCATTGACCAAGGCGTTTTCTAGCACTTTGTCATCAGACTGCTCCATCACCTCCCTCATACACTGATGTGTTTTTTTAATCACACTGAACGGGGAACAGAAAAAAACATCATCATCACAAAGACACTCGAGGGAGTTGAAAAGGTGTTCATTACGTCTCAAAAACTCAAAGTTTGTCATCTCCTGGAAATGACTTTTCTTTACACTGAGGCCTATAATGTACATTATGAGATGAGGGTTTTATTAATCCACCAATAGTCCTCTAGCTGAAGGGAGATTTATAAAACAATGAATCACAATCTAAACAAAGAGACTGGACTCATGTGCGAAGTGAAGTCTGTCAAGTTTAGCCACATTTTAATGTTGCAACAATACCTAAATATCCCAGCCTACAGCACTCCCCGCTTAGGTAAACAACACATTTCAAATCAGACTGTAAAACTAACCGTCCGCTTCCCCTGGAACATCAATTAATAATGACATAGACTGCCCACAAGCTCAGAGTTACAAGACTTATTTAAGGACAAAGCTTTGTGTAAATAACAATCAGGCACTAAGACAAAACAGTATTATGTGATTAACAGAGAATAAGAAACATTTTCAGGCTAGTTGATCTTTCTCAGATTTGTTTTTTTTTTACCTCTCAGTCAGTGTGTCAAGCTTGGAAAGATCATCTGACACGCTGAGCAGACTGTCCAGTATTCCCACCTGAGGTCACAGACAGCACAGTTAGTGTTACTGTATCATCGATTCGACATCACAGAGAGCTCAAATCACGCAAAGCAACACTATGTGTCTTGTTACTTTTTTTTTTTAAAGGAGCCAAACTCAATTTCAATATCCTATTAAAATTGTTTAAAATGTTTGAACTCCTGACGAATGGAAAACTGCAGTTAAAACGTGAGCAGGTGAGCATAGATCATGTTGAGTGAAATGGGTCAGATGGAAATTTTGCCTCAAACTGCAGAGAGCAACCTGAGCCTGTGTAGCTTCACCAGAGAAGGACACCAAACACCATCAGCCTCCTCGGCTGCTCTATACTGTACAAACTCAGATCTAACATACACATGCAGTTCTTCTTCTTCTTTGAGGATGTAACTGTTCCATGTCCGATCCTTATGTGAATATTTATTTAGTTTGTTTACTCTACTTTAGATCCCTCAAAGATGCAAAATCTTACCTTGAGCTCTGGGATGGAGAACCTGCAGCAGGAGGCGAGTTTCTTTTTGGCTATAGTGCGCTTCAGTTTTTCTACACTGATTAAACTGGCCTTGTCCAAAGGGACAGAAATTAACCACAAGTCTGTCATGACTCCCAGTACTTCACGTGGAGACATCCAGTCAAAATCCCCACAGCAAGAACACGCTTTGGCACCATAAAACCCTGTAACCACATCAAATATACAGTTAGAATAACTCTATCATAGCATACAGACTTTCATGTAAAGATATTGTAATTGATATTGTTATGCTTGGATTAAATATCCTATTTAGTTTTCACAAAGTCAGAGTGTCCTGTAATCATTTTAACACTTTTCTTTGTGTCTGGCAACAAAAAGATAAAATAGAAGAAAAAGAGTAGAGAAAGAAAACATCACAGTCTTGATTCTTACCTTCACGTTATCCTCATGGTCGTTCAGTGTCAGTCTCTCTGTGAGTGCTGGGAGAGTCTGAGCAGCAGCTCCACCTGAGACTGACGGCTCTTTGTCCTCTGGGATCACAGGTAGCTCTGACATCACTCCAGGTGATTTGAGCAAGTAAAACCAGTCGGGTTAGAAACTCAACTATTAGGCCTAATTACAAATGTTGGGACTACAAAAAGTAAACATTTATTCACTAATAAAATGTTCTGAAATGACTTAGACAACCAAAAATCATAAATGTTACAAATGTAGTGTTTCTTTTTCGAGTTTGAAAATATGCAGAATAAAGTTTAAAGAGAAAAAAAAAAGGTAGGCCTACTTAAAATGATAGATTCATTATCATTTTAATAATAACTTGTGTATCAAAATAATAATTAAACATCTTTTTCATCTACATGTAAATGAATTAAAACAAGAGAATTATGTTTAAAAACTAAGCTAGGAGCCTCCTGAAAGCATCATTATAATTATAAAACAGTCTAAGTGAACTAAACACTTGAATTTGGAAAGTTTGTTTATTTCCTACATTTAAGGCACTTTGGTCCATAAAAACTGAATAAAACTCATATCACATTTGTCACAAACATTACAATGTGTCTTTAACTTTAAAAAAGTGACCAAAGCTAAATGTAAGTTAACATGTAAAGTTTACAGTCTAAAGTTTACAGTTTAAAGTTTACAGTCTAAAGTTTACAGTAAGAGCATCGTTTCAATGAAGTCAGCTGGTTTAGATTATTCTTTGTTAGTCATTCAGTAAAACCCCGAAATGTTCTTGATCGACGGTAAATGATAAAGACATTATTTTTCTCTATGTTTTTGGAGATATTTTAATGAGTAAGTTTAAAACATAATGTAAGTATCTGTGCTGTAAAAGACCAGGGACCCATTTTAAAGAAGAGGGGCTGTTTCTACTCGGACACATTTCTGAACACTCAACCTCACTTCCTGTTTTGGCTCAGAAGCGACCACGTTGGTTCGGCTCAGTGCAGCTCACCGGTGTGTGTTTATATAGAAACAGTGTTATGTGTGACGATGCAGATATCCAGCGTGAACGATGTGAAGATTTATAATCTCAGTCATGGAAAGTCTCTTCCGGAGGTAAGAAGTAGAGTTACATTTATATAAGCTGTAAATGTTTAAACCGAGCTTGCTAAAACAGCTAACCTGTGACAGAAAATAACATCCTTCATTATTGTCTTTCAGTAACGCAGCATTTTGAAATCAACTTTTTAATGCCATGACAAACTAGTGTTATCAGTGGAAATGAACCATGTAAAGATTTTATGCGAGTCAAGCGTAAAAGTTATGAAAGTATTACTGTAATTAAACCTTGCTTTACTGGGTATCTTCATGCCAAATCCTAACCACATCACCCTGTGTGATCCAGTGGCTTTCAGATCGAAAGAAAAGACAACTCCAGAAGAAAGATGTCGGTGAGTTCTCTTCTTCACTGTCAGCAGGACAGATCTGTAACGAGCTTTCATTCAGACCTCATTCTCATTTTGGGTTATTATCTTTTTTCTTTACTCCAGACATCCAGCGCAGGATCGAGCTCATCCAGGACTTTGAGATGCCCACAGTGTGCACATCCATCAAAGTGTCGAGGGATGGTCAGTTCATCCTGGCAGCAGGTAACGAAAACCAGCACTGTGGAAAGTCCCCGCACATTTCATGATATGACACAGACTGCAGCACCTTCCTGTTTTATCGCGTTTGTTTTAGGCACTTACAAACCCAGGATCCGCTGCTATGACACCTACCAGTTGTCCCTGAAGTTTGAGCGATGTCTGGATTCGGACGGTGAGTCAGCGTCTCTCGTCGTGTGCCGTACACGTCATGTAAATCAAAATGTAATGATTTGTCCTTCCTTGTCTCACAGTTGTCGCTTTTGACATCCTCTCTGACGACTACTCGAAGGTAAGACAAGTTCTTCCTGCTCCGGCCTTAATCAGTGCTTCTCATGTTTGATGTGTTTTTATTTTGCACATGGTTTATGACATGTGTGATCTGTGAATGTATGGTGTTGTCATGCCATTGCCCTAGACTGCATATAAAGAGTCAACATAGCAACCATGTCGTCGTCCCCCGTTGGTTTGTGGACAGTCGTTCTGATGCTTTGAGTTTGACATTTGGATGTTTCTGTCTTGTTTTTGGACCCAGAGTTCGAGCTGTGCAACTCGAGCATTCACAATAAACACAAAGACATCTCCTTTTAAAGAACAATTCTTTAATGTTGAAAAGTTTTGCTTCCTCAGTCCTCCCTCAGCGAGCGTAGATGTTACCCGTCGGATGGAGGCCTGAGGTCAATGTCCGCGCTCTCAGATGAGACTTGAGCTGACTGTCAGTAACCTTCAGATTATTTGGTGCTGATGAAGCAGTGGGGGAAAAAAGCTGTTTGGATTGTTAATAAACTTGTTTTAAACATAGGTATTAAAAAGCAGGTGTTTTGTTTTTACTGTTGATTATTGCAGGTTCATTTATCTTGACCACACAGAATAACTTCCACACAGGAAGTAGATGTATAAAGGTGACGACAGTTTTCAAATGTCCTCCCCATTGTGTCAACTCAAATATCCAACATTAGACTTCATAGAATATCTGACTTGGTCGCTTTAAAGATGACATTACAAGTACACTGACGGTGTTTAATTCTGTTTGATATCACTTTGACACATTGAATCACATTGATATCTGTGTAATGTTTGAAGTCATGAGCTGGTGAAAACATGTTTTTTTTGTTTGTTTTTTTACAATTCATTCAGAAAACGATTATTTTAGAAATGTAAAATGTTGGCAGTGTTCAGAAAAGGACGCTCCCAGCTCCTCGTTGACACTCGGCCTTGTGCACTGTGTGCAGCACAGCAGAGTGTAGTCCTGATTAGCATGAGTTAGCGATGTATATTATTCCTTAATAAGTCATGTTCTCGTTCCAGTCGTCACTCGAATTATCAGAGGAAGTTTTCACCTCCTTATTAATTCAGCGTCACCCTTCAAACATCCTGCCGTGCTCGTCTGTGGTCTGCAGTTTGTCCAGGGTTGTTGTTGTATGCACATGTTTTATAAAGTGTGTAATCATTTGTACATGTCTTGTTTTGTCCAGTTGGTGTTTCTGCACAGTAACCGATACGTGGAGTTCCACTCGCAGCACGGACACTACTACAAAACACGGATCCCAAAGTTCGGACGGGACTTCTCGTATCACTACCCCTCGTGTGACCTCTTCTTTGTGGGGACGAGGTGAGAGAACGAGGGACACTAAGACGTGTTTGACTGTCTGTCCTTTTAGCAGAAGAGATCTGTCTGGACGACTGTGTTATTTTTTTATTTTTTCGTTTTAGCTCCGAGGTGTTCAGACTGAATCTGGAACAAGGACGCTTCCTCAACTCGCTCCAGACTGACGCTGTGTAAGTAAGCCACAGTGTTTGTCACGTGAAGCAGGTGGGAGATCTGTCATGGCGTCCTGTCATGCTCGCCATCGGATCGCTCTCTGCTTTATCCTCTCTGCTGATAATTGTGATCTCTCTCTCTCTCGCTCAGGGAGAACAACGTGTGCGACATCAACCCGGTCCATCATTTGTTGGCCACAGGAACCTCTGAGGTAAGAGTCCCAGCAGGCTCAGTGTGAAAGGAAGCACCATGACAAACTAAAGACCAGTATTAACTGTGTCTGTTTGTACGGCTGACTTCTGCGGTGAATAACCTTAAATGAAAAAGACTCTTTGGTGGAGTCACAGGGCGACAAGGCTGAACTCGCTCAGTGATGGAGAATGTATGACGTACATACTGTATATCTGTTGGTCAGTACAATCATTGTTTATTACTTAGGTTTTTGGAGGTGTACCTAAAGTTGAAGATATGCGTTTTTTCAACGAAGAGTAATTCACTTAAAGAGGATTTGTTAGAATTAGATTATCTACGCATATCAGCTGGGATTGTTTCCTTCAAGTCAATGAATGTGTCAAACAATGAGAAATGTTACAAGTGTTTTGAATTGTTTAGTTGTTGGAGCAATTTCAATAAAAGTCACAAAAGTAAAAAGAATTAACATCAAGATGTGAAATATGCGAGTTACCTTTTTAAATAAATCTTTACTACACTTATAGAATCTGTCCAACATGCTGCTCCAGCAGAAGGTCTTGTATAACATCTCTTTCCTTCCATGGATTTCAGATTTGATTTTATAATGATGATGTTCACTGACAGAGCCCCACATCGTCAGGCTTCCTGGTGTGTTCTCGGGATTTAGCAGCCCCACATTATGAGCTACACATGGATTCTTTAGCACTGTTCACACAGTGTTGGACAACACCGGGACAGCCTGCTCCTTCACACACGTCTCTCACAGTGTGAAGTTTCCCCTCTCAGACGGGACGATTATTTAAAAAAAAAAGTCTGTGTCTGTCTGACTCCTTGATTCCTTCTTGTCATGTGATTCCAGGGGCGGGTTGAATGCTGGGACCCTCGCGTCCGCACCAGAGTGGGCCTGCTGGACTGCGCCCTGAGCAGCCTCACTGAGGGAACAGAGTAGGTACCACGCAGAAAAACCCTTCAAGATTAAATCAGGACACAGTCTTTATCTTCACAGCTTTCAAAGAATCTGTGAGCTGGACATCAGTATTTTCAACTAAGCTTTTGTTATTTCATGTGTCCCATTTAGACTTCATGTCTTATTTTTAGTTATTTTATTTGAGCCTTTTATTTTTTTAGTTAGGTCCATCCGTTTACCTCTGTTCCTCTCTAAATGTTGATGTATTTGTTTTTATTTGTAAAGCACTTTGTAAGCAGTTGTTTTTTAAAGGTGCTTTATAAATAGTTCTTATTTACGCCCTTAATGAGATTTATTTATTTTTGTTAGAGTTCAAGGTCTGCCCTCAGTAAGTGCTCTGAAGTTCAACTGCTCCCTCACCATGGCCGTCGGCACCAGCACAGGACAGGTGAGCAGAAAACAACACCGTTGATTTGGTGTTGAGGTTTGGAAGCAGTAAAAAGTGAACATGCTCCTTATGTTCGAGAAGACTTAAAATCCCTTCGAGTTGAGTGTTGCCTTTTTCTAACGGGTGCTTTAAACCCTTTGCTTCGTCTTGAAGGTGCTGATGTATGACCTGCGCTCCAACCGGCCGCTGCTGGTAAAAGATCATTTCTACAACCTGCCAATCAAAACCCTCAACTTCCACGACCAACTGGACCTGGTCATTTCCTCCGACTCCAAGATCATAAAGATGTGGAACAAAGACACTGTAAGGCGTGTGTCGTGTGTGACTCGTGATGTGTTAAGAGATTCTTTTATTTGCTTCCTTCTGCTCATGGTTGAATGTAACGTGTATAAGTTCAGTTTGTGAATCTAAAGAATCTCCCTGCTCGTCTAACTGGCCCCTGTTTGAAACAGCTCGACAGGTTAAAATGCAAAAATGGATTCAGGAACATTTTCAAAAGACTCCAGTAGCAGTGGCTGCAAAGAAAATTCTCCCCCTCAAGTTGGTCCATTAAAACCAAACAAGATAGAACAAGACGAAAATACAGAGAGAGAGACTGTATGTCTAAAAATAACATCCATTCATAGCCAGAACAACATGTTTTTCATCCATTAGACGGCTCAGAGAGAAGAAGCGGGATGTAGCGTACTTAAACCAGGACAAGTATTTCTACAAAAATACATGACATCTATTAAAACCCATTTCATGGCTGTCCTCTGATGTAATCCTTTATGAGCTTCATTATAAGCTAAGTTGACGTGAGTGGGGATGATCAGGTTTTTTTATTGGGGGGGATGAGAAAGTGATCAGGAGCAACTCTTTATGTGTCTATTTGTTATTTTGACACAAACGTGTTAAAAAGAAAAATAAGGCCATAGTGTAGAAAATCACCTCATTTCCTTGTTGAAGTCAGTAAACAAAGGCTTGCACTATGTGTGTTCTCTCTCACTCACAGGGCAAAGTGTTCTCGTCCATCGAGCCTCAGACCAACATCAATGACGTCTGTATCTACCCCGACTCAGGTGAGAGCCGCTTCCTCTGCAAGACTGACTGATCTCATCCAGGAAGATTTGATAAAACAGACTGATAGAAAAGTACATTTTAAATGATTAGATAGATACTTTATTGATCCCGAGGGAAATTCAAGGCATCCAGTAGCAGTATACAGACAGGCAGGACACAAGACATTAGTTACAATACACACCCGCTGTCTCCCCTCCCCTCTGTATACAATAATCCCCCAAACACGATTTAGCAGCCCCTATGTGACTAAGAGTCAATATAATTACAGGTTAAACCTGTGCAGTTAGCATTAGCATGCTAAACGTACATTGAGTGTTTACAGTGTTCAAATAAATAACGTGCAAACTTAAAGTGTATTTAGAGCAGAAAGTCCCAGTGAGGAGAAGAGGAATGACAGTCCTTTACATGTGACTTATACATGAGTGAAATTAAAGTGTAACGTTGCAATTATTATGATGATGATTATTATTTCCTGATGATTATTTCCCGTCACACTGTCCAACATTCATATACAGCTAAAAAAAACGAGAGTCTGGAGTAGCCGTTTCATCATAGACATTTTAAAAACAAGTCCACGGCTACAACCCACATGTGGTTGTACCTGCTCATCACTGTTGGTTTACTTTTTTTTTTTTTTTTAATTTAAGTGCTTTGGTTTTTTTCATCTTTTTGAATTGACATACTGCTGTTTCACCTCAAGGTGGCGCCACCTGTCAGCAGAGTGCAGCCACCGTTACTCTGGAGCGATCGTTTAAAAACTCTTGTTTTAAAAGAATCAAATGAACATTCAGATAATCCAGCTCACACAATCACTTGTTGTTTTGCCTTCATGTTTTTTTTTAGCTTCTTCAAACAGTGTTTTCTTGTCGCCCTCTCACTGTTTGGTCAGAATAAAGAAAGGACTCAAATAATTACTTGTGACACGTGTGAAACCTTCAGAAGGACAGTAATGGGACTAAATCCCGTTTTTGTTCCACCACAGATGAGCTCTATTAATATCAGTTTCCTCACATTGTGCTGTCTGCATCCTGTGTGTCTGACAGGTATGCTCTTCACTGCCAATGAAGATCCAAAGATGAGCACGTTCTACATCCCGGTGAGTTCACAGGCTTGTTATATTTTCTCCACAAACAGGATGCAGCAGCGGCAGACAGGTCGCTGCTGCATCCTGTTTAACAGGTGCTCGGCTAACGGCACAAACAAAAGATGTTTTTCACACGTGCGCTCCTGAAAGTCAGCACCTTAAGTCTTCCTGAGTCGCACACGTCCCTCACAGCCAGACAAAGCCCCGGGTGCTGCTTGCAATGTTTTCTTCATAGTTTCCATCAAAGAGTTTGAAAGGTCGTACTGGATGCTGAGAAGAGAATGAAGCTGCTTCAGTTTGTGACGGTTTCAATTTCCCCCACATATTTCTTGCTGCTGCGTTCACACATCAGTTCCTGACTTCCTGCAGAGATTTATTGAGGCTGACTGGAAAAATATCCAGGTAAAGCCAGGTTTAAAAAAATCTGTCTATTTGCGTTCACACATGAAGTTGTGCAGTGGTTAGTGCAGGCAGTCCAAGTAAGGAGGCTATAGTCCTCAAAGCTGGAGGCCCGAGTTCCAATCTGTGGGGTTCCTGGGGTAAAAGTTGCGTGGCATCTTGGACGGTGTCTGTTACCCGCTCCATGACGTGCTGCTCAGGCCCAGGAGCACGTTCAGTACCGCTCACAACGCGTCAGGTGACTGTTTCACTTCACCATCAGACTGAAAAAGAGGAAATTAAAAAACGAGCTGATCCTTCTACAAGTGCACACGTTTGACTTCATTACCCCCCCCCCGATGTGTTTGCATCATCAGGTAAGTAGCTAACCTGACTCGCATCCCCGGTCCACAAACATGCACGCGATCCTTCAGTTTGAAAATGTCACAGCGTGTTAAACCGTCTGCCCTCGTCCCAAACTTCTCCTCTGAAGTCGCTTTTTTGTCTTTGATTTGGCCCGAGTGATTCAGATGACTTGTGTTCATCATGTGGACTTGTGTTCACTAATCTGCTTCTCACAAGGCCGCTGCACAATGAATGAAGCTTATGAAAGCTTTAGGTTTTTTATCCACAATCTGTCCTGTGACTCAGATATGATGGAGCAGCACGTGTCCTTCTGCAGAAGGTTTCTGTGCGTGTGTGTGTGTGTGTGTGTGTGTGTGTGTATGGGAAAGTACACTTGTCTTTGTGTAAATAACACACATCAACTTCAACTCTTCTGCAGTGCACAAGAAAAAAGAGTTAAGGGAATACTTAAAGGGATACTTCACCCATTTGCATGAAGCTTTGTATCATTAGAAACGAAAGCAAATGGGTGAAGTATCCCTTTAATATCGACAGGGACAAGTCAAGTTATAGAGTTTAATATGGTAAACCTGGAATACAAGACAGACACGATCTGCTGCCTCTTCACATTGTCTAACACACTTCTACACTAGGGGGCAGTATGCACCTTGAGGGATGTTACATGAACTAAATATGTCAAGTCTTGGTAACCTCATCTAAAAAGATGATAAAGGTCCACTGTGTCCCCGAGGATCCCCGACCTTCCTCTTCACCCTATCACTGCTTTTCACACTTATTCAAGACCTGTGTGTTTCTGTGGTGAGCTGCTTGTGTGACTGCAGAAAGGCAGAATCTTTCACTGTTGGCTCTACCTGGAATGTTCCTGCCAGTTTCTGCATGAAGTCAGGAGAGGAGGTTTTAAGGGGCAGCGTGTCTGAAATGATCTGGAGGGAGCAGGCTTATAGGAGAAACTTTGTGTTCAGACTCGTTTTAGCAACCTCGCCGTTTCTACTTCTGCCATGTCGGCACTTACAGAACCTCTGGTTATCTGTGCATGGACGAGTCCAAGCTTCATCACGTGTCCCTCACCTCACTGAGCGGCTCTGTGTGATGTCAGTATCAGCAAGGAATGAACCGATTCCACTGAAACAATGTCAGCTTTTTTACAGGAAGTTTCTCTGAAGTGAGACACCACTGTGTCAGAGGATCTTTGATTCGCCCCTTCCTTTCTCGGAAAGACGAACATGCTTTGAAGGTTAGATAGAAGCATTCACTAAACAACACGAGATACTGGTGTGGTCACAACACCACAGTGTTAAACTGATAAAGGATGCTAGAGAACTGAAACCTTTGACGACGCCACAGCAACAGTATCAGAAGCTTCTGATAAAGAATCATTTCTTCTTTTTAAATTCATGAAATGGAAAGCAGTCTCACACACGCTGTCTGAACTGCACATCTAAATATTCTGCTCTTTGTCTTCCGCTCGCAGCAGCCACGACTGTCGCACATTTTGACAAACTGAACATAAAAAATGAGTGGACTTAAAAAGAGGCTTCACACACAGCCAGGTGAAGTTTAAAACAATGAATATCTGCAGCCGCAGAAATGACTGTAATGACATCAGGCCTGAGCTGCAGCTTCAGCTGAGTGACGTTGGAGCCAGTCGACATGTGAAGGATCAGATCTCAGTCAGTCATCTGCAGCTGCTTCTGGACCGTTTTCAGTTCCTCTGATTTAAACTGCAGCTCCGGTGGGAAAGCTGTCACACTAATACTCCCAACAGTGTCAGACCAACTCTCTGAGCTGATCACCACTATAACTCCTCATTCATTTTTTTACACCTGTATTAGAGAGCTTGTCAATTTTAACCCTGAAAGTAGAGCTACTAGTCTCTGAAAGGGCTGTCACACCTCATGTGAGATGTTGTGACAGTCCTAAAGTCCACATCGTGAAAGACAGTACAGTACACTTCCTTGGCCCTGGACGAGGCGTGCTTTGGCGCGGTCCAGCTCATGCACGAGCACGGTACGAGACAGCGCTGCCTGGTTGTTGTTTTTTCTGCCCTCCAACCAGATGTGAAAAGAAGAGAAGTTTTGCAGTAGCAGCATGCAAGAATGGTGACTGACAGATATGACCGGTCAAAGGTGCACGCTGATATTTCTTCAAAGACGAGCTGAGAGTCTTTGCTGCTTTCCATGTTTGGTTACACACCGACAGAATCCTGCGGTCCATTAGGAAAATCAAACACACGCCAACCTTTCCCTGGAATGGAAACACAGACCTAGAAAGTCTATATTTGTTTCAACAAACACACGTCAGGTTTCACACTTAGTCTAAATCTGAGCTTATCGTAGTACGTGTGTGTGTGTGTGTGTGTTTAGGCTCTGGGCCCTGCGCCTCGATGGTGCTCCTTCCTCGACAACCTGACGGAGGAGCTGGAGGAGAGTCCAGAGAGCACCGTGTACGACGACTACAAGTTCGTCACCCGCAAGGACCTGGAAAATCTGGGTGAGATCCTGTTTTACCCACCACACCTTTTTTTTTTCCATAAAGGAGCTTGTCATTGTTGCTCTCTAGGTCAGAAGGCTGAAAGTGATAACTGTTCCAAAAAAATATAAAGGGAAATCAAAGCCGAGCCTAGAAAGTTACACGCAGAACTATGAATCAGTGTGTGAGTCACATTCCCGCCTCGGGGGTTTGCATGCTGGCTAGACTGCTTAAGTAGAGGCCCAGGGAGTGATTGAGAGGCTTTAGGTAAGGAGAGTGCAGTGTGTGTGAGGGGGGCTGGGAGTGCGGGGAGAGGACACTGGAAGGGTTGAATGAACACTGGAATGCAGGCTCAGCAGTTAAGAGATCAAATGACAAGAAGCAGGAAGGCGGTTGGCTGCTGTGGAATAAAAGGAGAGGAGGGGGCGGGGGGGGTGTACAGGGTAACAGCAGTGTTGATTTACAGAAGCCACGTAATGTGGCCCCGTTATGTAACAGCGAAGCTAAACTCGCTGATAGGAGATCCTGGGGGAGAGCAGGCGTCCACATTCTTGGAAGCTTTGACGTAGCGGTGCTTCTTACATAAATGAGGGTAACGTGAGCAGTCGTTCATTGGCCCAAGAATAAAAAGTTGACGGCCGTTTAAAGTCAGACAGTGGGGGAAAGGTTCCCTCGCTGTCGGGCGCCGGTGGCCTCGTCGGTAGTTTTCACACCTCGTACAAAGAGAAATGATTGATCCAGGATCAAATCCAACCTGCGGCTCCTTTCTCTACATATCATTTCTCTCTCTCTCTCTTAGTCAGTTAGTCAGTCAATTAGTCAGAAAGAAAGTCAGAAAGAAAATCAGAACAGTTGAGATTCTTCCTCTGAGGATCATTAATGTGTCAAGTTCATTTCAATCTGGACACTCATAGATCTATTCATTTACTCAACTTTATTATTAGTTTATTTTCTTCCCACTCTGACTTCTCTTTAGAAATCTCGTCACAAAATCAAATAAACACACGCACGCACAAACTCATAAATACCTCCACACACACTTCTTCCTTGTTCTATAATTGTCTATCGTCTTGTTTCCGAAGTGTATTGTCTCTTGTCTTGCAATAATAAAAAGAAAAAACTTCCATTGACTGAATACTTGTTGATCCTGATTTTTCTGTTTTGGTTGTTATATGTTCCAGGTCTGTCTCACCTGGTGGGATCGACTCTCCTGAGAGCCTACATGCACGGCTTCTTCATGGACATCCGACTCTATCACAAGGTGAGGCGTCTCTCTCAGTGAGTGCTCTGAGTCCTAATGAGCTGTGTGGTCAAAGAGGAACGTTTGATTCAGCGTCGTTGCTGTTCGCTTTTTTCTTCTTTTTTTGTCACCAGGTCAAAACTATGGCAAATCCTTTCGCATACGAGGAGTATCGCAAGGATAAGATCCGGCAGAAGATCGAGGAGTCCAGGATCCAGAGAGTGCAGGTTAAGGTGAGAAGTCATGGTGACATCTTTCTCCTGTCTGCAGAGAGGTTCGCTCCATAGTTTTTGTTTTAAGTAGAAATGAATGCAAATACAAGTTTTCCCAATTCTTTCAAATATTCCTCATAAATAAATACATCCTTGTTCCGGGCCCGAGTAAAGCTGCCATGCTGCACCTGGACAGATTATTTACTGTTTCCTTTAGGATAGGATATAACTTTATTGATCCCCAATGGGGAAATTTGGGCGTTACAGCAGCAGCTCTACACAATCAAAAAAAAAAAAAAAAAAAAAAAAAAGAGGTCAAAAAACGAATAAAATAACATAAATACAATTCCAAGTAGTAAGGGGGGATATATACAGAGGACTGTAATGTGGTGGACTCAACACAGTGAATGTCAAGTTTCCTTTAGTGTGTAATCATAAGTGATGTGTTCTGACTGAGACAGAAGCTGCCCAAGGTGAACAAGGATCTGGCTCTGAAGCTGATGGAGGAGGGCGATGACGAACTGGAGCTGGCTGGTCGGAAAAAGAAGGGCAAGGTAGGCGAACATGCATCACCTGTCCTGACTTGTGCCTGTAAGGTGTCTCAGTGAAGCTAATCACAGGAATTTAAAATCTCTGCTGTCCCGCCTCTTCATGTTTCCTGTTCTTTGAGCACCTTCTAGAAGATGGGGAACTTCCAATCTGTTGAATCTTTAATTGACTTGAAATGAAAGCGAGGTTCATGTGTGAACCGTCGGCGTGTGATGCCTAACCATCATCCGTCTCTCACGCGCAGGCCGTCCCGAGCATCCTGGGAGACGACCGCTTCAAGGTGATGTTCGAAAACCCCGACTACCAGGTGGACGAGCAGAGCGAGGACTTCCGCCTCCTCAACCCCATCGTCTCCAAGGTCGGAGAGAAGAGGAAGAAGAAGCTGCGACTGCTGGCTAAACAGGCCGCAGCTTCCCAACAGGTATCTACTCAGTTAGCTTCAGAGTGGCTGTTAGCTAAGAGTCCAGGTTCTAGTATCTGGAGAGGTGCCAGCTCACTTCCTGAACTTCCTTACCGAGGAGCACTCGCTGTGGAAGCCCCACCTCTCCATAGGATCCTGTTCATGCATGTGTGTGTATTACAGCCTGCGTGTGTGTGTGTGTAACACGTTCCCCTCGTGTATTACAGCCTGCGTGTGTGTGTGTAGCACGTTCCCCTCGTGGGATTAATAAAGTATCTTCTTCTTCATAGTACTTGCGGAGGTTTAGGAAACCTTCCCAGTGTGTGAGTGAAAGATATCAGACATGAGCTGCCAAGCTTTGAGCTGCTTCCACGTGAGAAGGAGAAGAAAGGAGCCTTAGGAGGAGTGCGAGGATGAAAATGTGTGGCTTTCCACATTTAGTTTTTGTTTTGGAAATATTTAAATAAGTGTGACACTTGCACGCTCCATAAACCCTCCGGACACAATTTTCTGGTATTTTTTATGGCTGTAGATTTCTGCAGGCGTGCCAAGTTTCCACAGATTGTTTTTAATGTAGCTTTTTAGGATAATGGATGTAATAAAAGATTACCAGTTGATAATTCTGTTTTGTTTTTTGTTTTTTAATTTATTCTCTCCTTCCAGGCAGCCGAAGACGAGGAAGAGCCTGAAGGGCGAGCCAGCTCTGAGGAGGAGAGCTCGGACGACGATAAGAGCTGGGTGGAGGAGGTGCGGGAGCAGCGCAGGTTGATGCGACAAGAGGGCTGGGAGCGCCGTCGGCAGCAGAGGAAGGATGGAGACCGTGAAACCGTCCTGCTGGAGGGCGATCAGAGCAGAAGAGAGAAAACCGCAAACTTGGCAGAAAGCAAGAAGACCAGTCAGCCACAGTTTTATCAGATCAAAGCCGGGGAGGAGTTCAGAAGTTTCAACGACGTGGCACGCAAACAGAAACTACAGAAGTATGTCTTTAGAAATGTATCAAACACAAGTGTAAGAGGAGTGCTGGCACGCCTTTCACTAATCCATGTTTCCGAGCCGTCCCGTTAGTCACATACCTTTTAGTCATCGCTGTTTCATAGTGTGTTCATTTAGAAACTTTTGCAGGATGAATCAGTTGTATAAATGTATGTCAAATATATTGTCACAGTGTTAAATGAGTTTTGCAATTAAACGGCTCTATTAACTCCTTTTAGGTTATAAAAACCTTTGAGCTCTCTGTGAGAGAGGAAGCAGCTTCAAAGAGGCGGTTAAAAAATGACAGCATGAAACTGATTCATTGGAAATCGGCTGTGCTGTAAATCTGAGATTTAGAGGTTTAGTTTCCCTGTTGCCCTACAGGAATAAAGACATTTGTCAAATGAAGGGGAAAAAAAGGGAAAAAACTGGAGCTCAGAAACAAAACAGTAAAACTGCTTCCTGACTTCTTTGTTTTTATGCGTTTAGTGTCTTTAGTCTGAAATGTTTTTTTTGTTTGTTTGTTTTCAGGGCGTCTTTGGAGGACCGACTGAAGTTAGAGGAGAACACGGGACCAAGCAACATGGCCGACACTGCGGTGGGCAGCAAACAGCTGACCTTCACTCTGAAAAAGGTAAATAGTTTACGTTCCATCGTTCTGTCTTTTGACTCAGTTGTACAAAAAAACATTTCTTGAGTTTTATAACTGGTTGTTGCTTCAAGATAAAAGCAGAGTTTATTTATGTAAAGGGACCATCAGAAGTAACTAATCCCGTTCATACGCATTCTTACTCAACCAACGAAGCTGCGGGAGCAGATTGGGTTTAAGTGTCTTGCTTAAGGACACATCAAACGGGGCCAAATGTGCTCTCTACCAAACAGCCACAAAAATGTTGAACAATAACTTAAAAAGAGATGCAAAATGTGTATTTGCATGTGAGTTGCAAGCATGTTCAGTGTTGACTCGGCAGTAAATTCATGTTGTCTTATCGGTATGGGACACCACGGGAGAGAGAGGTTATTTAACATGCACTAATCCGTCCTCTGCAGTCGGAGCAGCAGAAGAAGCAGCAGCAGGCGGAGCGGGAGCACCACGAGGAGAGGAAGAAGCTGAGGCGCTCGGCTGGACATCTGAGCAGCAGCCGGGGAAGGGGAAGGGGCTGGGGCGGAGGCAGGGGTAGAGGAGGCGGAGGGAGAGGGAGAGGGAGAGGCCGGTCCTAAGGAGAGCAGCACAGGGTTCAGTCATCAGCTCACATCTAAGTTTCATGGAGTCTGTCTTTGAATCGTCTCTTGCAGGTGGATTCAAAAAGTGGAACAAAGTAAAAGTGATGAACAGACATGCCTGCCCTTCTGGGTGGTCTGTTTCTAGCTGCTCTCTGCACATTCAGTGCATATGATTAAAGACTACCTGTGTCTTCACATGAGTCATAGCCCATTAAAAGTACATTAACTGTTGAACCATTTTTTACATGTAGTAAATGAATGGAAGGAAAGGGTGATGTGTGTAAAATAGTATTTTTCAATGCTGTTCGTTGTAACTGTATATTGTTAAACCAACACTGGATTAACAAATTAAATTTGGTACCAGAATCTACCTTTACAAGTGTTTAGTTTTTATTCCTGGTTTAGTACTTTTTTTTATCAGACGTAGAGGAGGGCAGGAGATTTATTTTCTCCTTTTCCCCTCCAACAACTGCAGTTCTTGGAAATAGACGCACAGCCTGGGTGTCCTCCCCATCCCCCAATGTGCTGATGGTGTGAACCCCCTCTGCTCCAGCATTGGCCCTTTTCAAATGCGAGGGAGGTGCGTCAAAGCCCCCCTCAGCATGCCAACACCGGCCCCCAGGGCTCATTCAAACTCATTTGATGTCACCAAGAATATTTTGTGCATACAAAAGCAAGAAGTGGAAAAGACGGCGGTGCCCAATTTGACAGGGGGCTGAGGGTTATGTGCTGGGCTATTTCTTGGCAATGGATCTGAGGTGTCCTGTAGTTTCTGCTGGTTGATCTTTATAGTTTTAACACTTGGATTTTAAACAGATTAACCAAGAAGTTAGTGCAAGGTTCTATCTGTAGTTTTAACTTCACATTAGATTTTTAATGGCACATCTAGTTTTGGTCACTTTTTTTACAGCTCCATACAGCTTAACAGTTATTGCCAACTTTTAGCTGGCTCTGGTTGATTATTTGTCATGTTCCAACAGAGATCAATAAAAAAAAAAAGACATATCCACAAATTCAAAGATTCTAATTTGCAGAATTATTCTTTCATTCCCCAAATCACAAAATGGAAAAACTCATATCCACTCTCCCTCAAACGACCTGGAACCTCGCCAACCAGACTCAAGATTATAAAACATTGGAATCTTAATGCAATGAAAACAATTGGAAAATGGTACTTTGTACTTTGTGTAGGCATAGTGTTTCAGTCTACCCTGGATGAGGAGGACATATCTGATAATCTAAACTTTCCAGTTTTTAACAAAACCTTTTCAAGGTTGAACTTGACCTTTTACATCCAGGTGTCTGTTAAGAGATTTCGATCAGTAGTTACTGAAACCAGAGCACAAAGCATCAATCTGGTTCACTCCTTTGTGTTGGGAAACCGGTGACACCGTCCCACTACGGAACAAATAAACATCATTTAGCAAAGTGTCATTTGGTTAAGTTCTTTATTCAGGGTTCCCAGGAAAAGGCCTCTCTTTTCTCCTTGCACAATGCTTTGGCCTCCCCATGACAACTGGCAATCGGGCCAAAGGAAGTGGGTCAACCAAAGCGGGCGCTGAAATGAAAGGAAGAGGCAGAGACGTGCGTTTTGATAGCATGTGTCAATTCAGTCTGAAAGTTAGTGCACATATTTGTAGGTCTCGGGGCATAATCATGGACTAAAGACGTGCGCAATGAAATCACAACATCCCGTGTCTCTCACAGCAAGAACTATCTGTTGTCTCGTTCCATCTCTCTCCACGAGCTTTCTCTCTTTAAAGTGTCACATTTAAACAAAGACCATCAGAGTTCAGTGGTGATGATTGTGCCAAGACTTGTTTAATTTTGGATCTCTGCAGTGTTTGAGCTGCCTTGTTAGGGCCATCAGAGACTCTTCAGCTGAAGGAAAATGACTCATGGCTCTTAAAAGAAGTTGTGGTTGTGCAGTTGGTAATGAAGTCCACTCTGTTTTGTCTTACAATGAGATCATTCTGTGAGTATGCAGGCTACAGCCACTCTGCAAGATCCCTTAACCATCATCTTCTATTTGAGTAGCTATGAGGAGAATCTATTCAATGTCGAGTTTGGCGCCCCCTGTGGACAAAAGTGAAACTTGATTTGGCTAACTTTAACATTCATTTCTGCTTTTATTGCTTTTTTGCTTTTATTTAAACAATTGTTTGAAGTTGAGATAATGATTTTCCACGTATTGAATGAACAGATTTAACCTAATTTAATTATACCTGCTTAAATAATCACAGAGGATAAATTCTGGTTTTCCACTTTTATAATCGCTACTCACCTGCATAGGCCCCAATTACACACATGCACAAACCTAATGACATGTAGGTACGTACAGACAGAGCTACTGCTAGGGCTGCCAGTCTCCCCATACATTTGTAAAAGGAGCGAATTTGTATCCCAAATAATTGTATGAAGGAATTTACACTGTGATAGCCTGTCAACAAGAGGAATCATTTTTGATCAGTGTTGGAGCCAAATTGTTTTTGCACACGTCCATTTAGTGATGCTTTTTGGTTCTTCGCTTAATTGTCTAACTGTTTTTCTCTCTTTGCTTATCCTACCCTGTAGCGTTCATGTGCGTAGTATTCTCTTGGATATCCTGCAATCCTCTTAAACTGTTTCCAACGTCTGACTCACAAGAAAAAAAAATGTAATTTACCACATCCAGTAAGTCAAATTTGGACCAGATTTCAGCAGCAACAGGAAAGAAGAAGATTAGAAGAAAGTAGCAGATATTTTCCCTGATGTTCTGGTTTACCTTCATCAATAATTCACAAAACTTAGTTGTTTTTTTTATAATATTAAGAATACGTACTAACTTGCTGTAACTCTGTAAGCCTTTTCCTCTTCTAAAGAGTATAGTTTTTTACCCTTATTTTGACTTTCCCTTCCCCCAAATTTCACAGAGCAAATAAAATGTGTGTGAGTGTAGACCAGTAACACCTAAACTGTGAACCCTCTCCACCGTCTGTGACTTCAAAGGAGTGAAATGTGCTGACACAGCCAGCTCACCGAGCTTCAGTCCAGTCTAGGGAAGCACAAAAGATGTTCCAGTGAAAATAAGATAACTTTTCTTTTCTTTTCTTTTTGCCTTAGTCTCGACAGTGCCAGCTGCATCACCAACTCAACCCTGAAATAAGGATAAATGATGAGTCAGCAGAGAGCCGGATTAAACAGGGTCTCCTCTCAGCTTTCCAGGGGCCGAGTTGACAAGTGAGGCAGCTGGGCGGTCAAAGGCTAATTTTATGATGGCAACCTTCAGATATATTTAGGACTGTTCTTAACGGCTTAATTTAAACGGGTTCCTTTGAGTTAAAGATAATACATTTGAACATTGATGAAAAATACATCAACCAAAAATTTAGCCTCTGATTGACCTTTACAAATTGACACACTATACAAGAAAGTCTGGTGGTTGGATACAGGTTACCTCAGAATGATATCCTGCTTCTCAGCAGTTCTGGTGTAGCCAGTGGTTAGCATTAAACAACTTCCTGACATGACTTCCTTTTCTGCCTGATGCATTATTTAAACCCTAATTAGCAACTTGTGTCTTCACATTATAAGCAAAGAAACTCTAGAAGGCTGCAACCCCCCCCCCCCCCCCCCCCAAAAAAAAAAAAAAAAGAAAAAACCCTGCTGTCAATTCTTGGTTCAGTAGATCCCTTGGAAGAGTTTATGTTGAATCTCACTTCAACAGTAAATACTAAGTTTCACATAGGCTTCACCCTCCCTTCTCTCAGCAGTATGAGCACCAAAAAGAAAAAGATTTCCATCTGAAACCTCAAAATATCAGGTGTTAAGATTGATAATGATATTGTCAAAAGAGCAGGTAAAAGCAGTCATGGTGGATTGGGTTCACCTATCTTTGCTCTCTATACAGACTATTATACCTGCATACACCCAAGCATGCTGATATGTGACTGGTCAGGACATTCAATGTCAAATTACGATAGAATTACTACAATATACTGTAGGTGATGAAATTAGGGCTGGCCATCTTTGGGTGTCTCATGACTCAATTTGATTTCGACGCTTTGAAATTAGGAATAATAAAGTTAACATGAGCAGAAAGAAGAGACAGAGATGATCATGATAACTGTTCTGTGCTCTGTGTTCAGAGTCCTCCTCGCTGTCACCACTACAAAGGAGTCCAGCTTGCATCCTGTCACAGAGCAGGCCTTCGTAATGAGCTTGTCCAGTCTCTTAATGTCGCTGGCTCAAGCACTGCTCCCCCAAAAGACCACAGCAGAGTACAGTGCACTAGCTACACTGGTGATCTCCAATGTCTTGCTGGACACGTGTTGGACTTCCAGTTCAGCCTGTTGTCAATGTTGATGCCCAGGTACTTGTACTCCTCCTCCACAGTTACATCCTCTCCCAGGATACACAGCAGTTATGGCTCTGTCCTCTTCCTTCTGAAGTCGATCACCATCTCTCTGGTCTTGTCCACGTTCAGAATCAGGTGATTTGTCGCTTTCATAAAGAATCTATTTTCTATTCAAAACTATTCATGGATCCATGGATTCAAAGTCTATTCTTGAGTTTGTACATCCTTCAGGATCTACTCCAGTCATCTGTGAGACTGAATTTGGCAGAATTTCTTGCTGCTCCATTTGTCATTCTTCTAAGTAAAAGAGCTAAACTTTGCAATTAGCAGGGAGTGACTTATCTGACCAAAACAATATTTTTTGGAAGTGAATTTAAAATTTCATAAAATCAGTGTTTTTACCTCAATCCGTTTTCTTTCCCACCTCTACATTGTAATTCAATGTACTTACTGAAGTAAATATCTTCAAGTGATCCAAAAATATTTCGGTCTCTGTCAAAGGGAGCTTCTAACAGTGGTATAGACAGATGTGACCCAGATGTGTCAGCACCAGTGCTCCTCCTGTAAAACAATAAAGGACAAAGAGAGTTACAAACTACAGCACACAGAGCCGATGTGACGTCTTTAGTTTAAGAATTAATTTTGAATCATCACGCATTTTGGTTGGATGAAGGACCTGAAGCAATCATCAGTGTTGTGAGGACTCTTGAAACTGGATGTACAGTAATTCTTACTTTCAGATATAATTCACATCTGAACGTCATAATCATGACATTTAAACATTGTGCTGGTGGTATATTTTTCTTGAGGTGGAAACTATAATCACCAATTTGGGGTAGTAAAACGTGATCTTTTTTTAAGTAGCAAACCTAAAACCTGGAAAAATTTTGAACAACAGGAAACTTGTCCAAGGGGAAAAGTAGAGTTTGTTAAAGGTCACATATTATGCAAGATACACTACCATGTTTTCCTAACACTCATATGTGTCACTAGCTGGTTAGAAAAGTCCATCCTCTCCATCTTTGGTCTGCTCCAACATGTTCATTAATGTGCACTGTCCCCTATTTTTTTAATGAATATAAAAAATGTCTCTATTGGTTGTATCTAATGTCCACCAGCCAGACAACTTTCTTCCAACAACTGGAAATCTTAATCAAGAAAAAAGGTAGCCTCCATCATAAAAGTATAAACATGTATTTTATTGAAGTATGAGTTACCCTGCGACTCCCTCTGTCATACTTAATGCAAAAAGGGAAACCCAATCCATTTACAGTTCTTTATCATTTACATTTGGTTTCAGACAGAAGTCAAGCACAGTTTAATGGTGCAGATTGTTTCTGTTATTGGAAGCGGTGACCATTAATGAAATCCAGCATTGTGCAACATTGTTATGTTAATGTAGAATATTATCACTATATCATTCATATTTTTCTGCAATTGCTTTGAAGACATTCATCTAAAAATAGATTACCTAGACAAGAAGTCAAGAAGACAGGACTGTCAGCCATCTGCCTTGTGAATAACCAGACTGAGCCCAGTCAGCAGAGACCAACAAAACCAAACCTTTCATTTACTCCTTTAAAGTATCGCCCTATGACCTAAATTACAAACCACCCATTGTCTGTGTATTTTACAAAAATACAGCTTTTCACTCTTTCCATGGAGTGTCTTTGTCACGGTATTGTTTCATTGAAGTTTGACGTGCTACATTTCATCATTTAAGGCCAAGCTGAACTGAACTGTTAACCCTACCTAGTTTTCTAGTTGATGTCTGTCGTCAGAGCTTTAAATTGGTTAAGATATCTGAAAGATAATCTCTCTGTCTAATCTGAAAGGACTGATCAAGCAGAGTCAAGAAACCAACGAGACACCACACGTGCCATCTCCGGGATTTCCGGTCCTTTAGCTGTCTAGGCCAAGCCATAAATGTTTATGTATATTGGGGTCAAGCCTCTGTGGATTCTACCTGTTAACCTCTTATTAAGTGTAAAAGCCTCTAATCTCTTACCTCTGATCTCACAGCTTCATCTTAAGTGAAAGAACGAGTGGGTTTAAAAGATTAAAAAGAATCAGTTTGCTACAAGTTGGTGCAGATTAACTTTGTGAAACCACAAACAGTATCTTGTATTTTTATAGGCCACAACTGCTGTCACATGATATTTAATAGATGCCTTTGGATTGCAGTTCATGGCTCAATTAAAAAAAAAAAAAAAAAAAAAAAACAATTAAAACATTATGTATCTGAAACATTCAGTAAAGGCAAAAAAATCTGTGACTTCCTCATATAAAACTTCTGTTCATTGGTCAAATACGGTCAAATACACTCAAACACACACTCTCTGTGTTGTACAATAGCAGGTTGTTATTTGCACACAAAAAATATTACAAAAGTTATACTAAACGCATGCATGCCACTTGTAGCATGTTCATTTAATACAGGTTTTCTTTTCGTCTGTATAAGAAGTGGACAGAACTGCATGTTTACCAATGGCCAGCAGGGGAAGACTCCATTTGCCACAAAAAATATAATTGTATGAAACTACAATATGAGCAAATTACAATTTCTCACTTGATTCATTAAAGCAAACATATTCCTCATGAGTCTTAGTGAAATGTCAGCCAAGTTCTCTGAAGCAGCACAATGTTAATTTGTGAATAGTGGTCTCATTCAGGGTCAAGTCAATGATAACGCAGGAATTACACTTTAGGAGGAAGGGCTGCCAAAATAATTGTCAAGGCCCTTTTGCAGCAATCTTAAAGGGATACTTCACTTATTTGCATGAAGCTGTGTATCAAGACGTTTTCTTCATGTGATGCAAAATGATTAGCATCACATGAAGAAAACTTCCAGGCAAAGAAAAACATTTTTCTCGTCTTAGGGCAAAATGAGGGTTGGATTCACGACCTTTCAACACTACTACAATGTTTCTAATGATACACAGCTTCATGTAAATGGGTGAAGTATCCCTTTAAGAAGTTCTTGTTAAGCATTCAGTTGTAAAATGAAACTGTGCCAAACATAGCCCCCCCCCCCCCCCCCCCCCCCCCACTCTTCTTATTTACATTTTATAACATACAACAAAGAATAACATCAGAACAGATCCAAGGCAGTCTGTAAATGAACCCAAAACCCGCGCCCTCCCCACCACCCACCCACCTCAGGTCAAAACCAATCAGGGACACAAGATCTACATAAACATTCATACAGACGACACAATAGACATAACCAAAGACAGACCAAAAAAAGTGGGACAGAAATGATGAGGGAGACCACAGCCGACATGAAGGGGGGAGCCAGAAGAAGAATTTAGTCTCTATCTGAATCGTAGGAAAGGGTCCCATAAGCTTTGGAAAGTCTTAAGAGAGCCTTTGAGCAGAAATCTGAACTTTTCACGTTTTAAATTTTGGAGGACTTCCTTAATCCATGTGATGGGGGACGAGTTTCCAATTGAGCAGGATCAGTCGTCTGGCCAGCAGAGCTGTAAAGGCAATGGCACCCTTTGTCGCTGCGGAGAGTGGAGTCAGGGGAAATACCAAAAATATCCAACAGTGGATCAGGAGGAATGGTCTGACCATACGCTCCACTTATCGTTTCAAAAACAGTTTAGGGCATGACCAGAACATAGGAGTATGATTGGCGGGGAATTGATTGCACCTACTACAAGCATCACTGACCGTAGAGTACATCCTAAATATTTTTGCATTCGTATAGTGAACTTGGTGGAAGACCTTACATTGGATAAGGCCATGACGAGCACATATCAAGGTGGAATGAATGAATCTTTATTGTCATTGTAACAGTAAAAGTACAACGAGATTACGTAGGTCAAGACCGATCCGCAGCGACTGTGCGCGCCGACACTGGTTTCTTCTCCCACGTCTCGAGAGCTAGAGGAGAAGAGAGAAGAATGGACGAGAGATTGATCCGAGTCCCACTGCTGATCCGTTATGACCACATTCAAGTCGTTCTCCCACAAGGTTTAGTAAAACGAGAGAGTTTGCGGTGAACAAACCTAGACAGTTGTAAGGTGCTGAAATGCATTTCTTATGTCTGGGGTCCACAGTTTAAAGGGTGTCAGTCAAAGTTTCGGGAGCATGATTTGGGAAATGGAGAAAACGTCTTAACAAAGTCTCTAGCATTGAAGAATGGAAAAAGGTGTGAGTTGGGTAATTGGTATCTGGATGAGAGTTCAGCGAATAATGAAAGATTCAGTCTTTATATAGGTCTGCAACAGCGGTGATACCTAGCTATGCCAAATTTGGATGGTAGGGTCTGAGCTTGAAGGTTTGAACATATGTTTTTTTAGTAGCGGAATCAAATCGGAAAGCTCCATATTTTCAAAGAAGCGTAAACAATTGTATTTTTCCCAACCGACATTAGAGGGAGAGGGAGTGAAGACCACAAGGCAGAACGCAAAGAGAACGATGGGGATTTCCATCTTCAAGTGCACCCAAGCAGGGAGGGAGTCACACTTATCACACATTTAGTACAGGCATTTTTGCACATTGGCCGCCCACTAATATCGCCTGAGTGTAAGACCCCCATCACTCTCGGAATCTTGTAAAACTGACCGGATTTGAGCTAGATATTAACCTGTCTAGTTAATCAAAAAAAGGATTTTAGCGCCGAGAATAGGGACGTGTTGGAACAGATTAAGGCATTTAGGAAGGGTGACCATCTTGATCTAGCTGATGATTTTTTTGTTTGTTTAAGTCCTGTTTTCCGTTTTCAAAGTTTAGCATCTCAGCTCAAATCACAATGTACTTTAATCACAGATACATCATGCTGTACGATACAGAGAAAAGCATTTGCTTAGCCCCCAATATTCTTTGGCTCAACCTATTTTTGTAGTAACTTCTAACTCCAACCGACAAGTCAGACTAAAAGTATTGCCTGCACTGTACTGAATCGTTTACAAAGCACGACCAAACCTTATGATTTTAGTGTTCCCACTGTACCACCTGATTGTCGGTGCATGACTTGAGAACTCATGACATTGTACGACACGATTGTCCAGAACTTGAGAGCTCACACTGTAAAAGTTCAATCTAGAGAATGTATAATTGTCAATAGAAAACTTCGGTCAGATCTTTGTGTTTTTCAGTTGTCTCATTTCCAAGGCTCAAATACACACTTCAGCAAAAACCTCACTCTTTCTCTCTCTCTCTCTCTCACACACACACACACACACACACACACACACACACACACACACATATGTAATGAGAGTGTTAATTACATCTTGTAGAAACTCATTCAGTAAGTGCAGCTCTAGGCCGTGTGCACTTCACACTAAGCACTACTTAAAGCAAACTCCATATGCATGTGTACACACACACACACAAACACACCTTTTTCTGCAAATGGCTACAGGAGGTTTTTCATTTGAATTACACAGTTGACTTTTGTAATGTAAACTTGTCACAGTTGGTGCAGTGCTTACACAACCTTTGAAAGGAGCCATAAGTGCACACACGTTTGTGCGTCATATGTGCACTCTGGTACTAATATAGATAGCACTAGGCCTTGTTGATAGCATTAAGATCTTCACCAGTTAACTTTCTGTGTCCTGTTCTGGTGGAGGAAGACCAATATGACCGAAACTAGAGCAGATCGTGAATACTTTGAGGTTAACCAGTTTTCTAAAACATATTGAGCATCAAAAGCTTTAATATTAAGGTTACACCCACTCTAGTGTTACTTTGAGTCTAACAAGTAAAAACTACATAAGCACAAATACATGTTCACTTGACATATTGACCTTAACTTATAAAACACACTCCAACTTGTTACCTAATGCAACTCCTCTAGCCAACACATAACTAGTGTGTAATCTACGTCACAAATAACACAATGATAATAATGATAAGACAATGGATATAACACATTGTCTACAATAGCAATTTACCACTTTTTCCAAGTGGTGTGCTGTTGTTGTACTTTTATGAATTGTTTCAGGACATTACATTTAAGGTGTGTATTCCCAGCAAAGGCAGAGTTAGCTTGCTGTGCAAAAGCTTGTACTGAATAAGCTGTCAATACCTTATTCAAATATTTTGTTGAAACTTCAATAAAGCCCATATACCTGAAGATTTACAGTCCACTGTCTTCACAGCTGCAGAACAGTCGGGGTCTGGTTTTGCAATCATAACTGTCATTTATACAGTTTGTCGCAGTGCAACATCATGACAACACTGGGCATCTCAAATTAGTTTGACTCGAGGGGAAAATGGATGCCATGTTTATATTTTGTAAATTCACTGCGGAACAGAATTTACCGTTCATAGCTTTTAATCACGCGACCAGCACAGAGGCATGGGACAGTGACGGCCAACACTGAATACTCTGCGGAGCTGCAGCACAGGATTTTTAATTTTCTATCTCTTCAAAACAATGCACGTTTACGTCGCCTGATGACCAAAGAAAAACTTAAGATAAAAGTGCTGGGGACCCTTATATAGCACGCAGGACAGCATTTAAATATTTTTGGGGCTGTTTATATTTAGTAGAGAATCCTTCCTGTTTAATTTTTCAACACTGAAGGTTGCAACTTATTGTTGGAAACTGAGACCAATAACTTCTCCAAACTTCTCGATGCAAAAATACTCACCTCTTTTCCTTCTGTTTAGTTTAGAATATATACAATATAATATTCTTATACAATGATCTAGCTTTTTTTTTTTAAAAAGAAAGCTACAAACCAGACACTGACGCAGATATTAACCCATTTCTGTTTTTAAAAAAAACAACAAAAAGGGATAATACATTTATCTTGGTACAAATGAGTACAGTTTATTCTCTTAAGGAATGTCAGTGAAAGCAGTGGAGTTTGTTTGTGCACACTGAGCTGGACTGTTTCATTACAGTTGCTGATGAAAAAAAGGGACTGTGGCATTTTGTTGTGCAAGTATGTTCGAACAAAAGAGTGAGGAGAAATACAAAGCTAGATGCAGTCACCGCAGCGTACACTGTATCATGTGGGCGACCTTTAACAATAATCATCCTTGTCTTTTTTGAGGCCTTGTAAATCTGGGGGTTAGGCCACAATGGTCCACAGTGATAATAGAAACTCCAAACAGAGAGACAAATAGACATTACAAGAGCAGGCGAAGGAAAAAGAGTGAAGGAGAGGGTGGCAACGCAATAATGTGATGCAACAGCAGGGCATGACTGGTGTAAAGAGACACATTTTAATTTGTGTTGGCTGTGTTTTTGGAGTGTTTTAATCTCGTGATTTTGAAGCCATTTGATAAACATCTGTTGAAAAAAATGATCCTCAAGTGTAAGTCCACTTCCTGCCCTACAGACATGTGTCTGTATTAGAGATGAGCCCTGCTACTGTGCAAATAGTTCAGACTGAATGTAAAATTTAAAGGAAATCTGCAAGGCATGAAGATCCTTGCAGATTATGTCATCGTAAAAGTTTGCAATTTAACCTTATTCTCACTTTCTGAAAGTGCTGTGCTTTTTACTTTTTTGGTAATTAAAGCACTTGGAAAAAATTACTGTATTCACCAATTCTGCAGAAAAAAGGAATTGGATGGAAATACCATTGTGCAAAGAGTAGGAGCCACCTTGATTGTGGCGTCAAGACCTGGAAAAGATATTAAGTGAAGCCCACAGATTTGTGGTCCTCATGAAGCCCTACAGTTTCCTGTTAGTGAAACCAATGCCTGTGCAACATTTCCACATGTACTGTTAGGTCACACTGACCAAATTCTTCATTTTCCTCCATTTGGTAATGTCTGCTTGCAAACCAACTGTCTATGAAAGCAACCTTTGGACTGATTACACTTTGTCAGAGTGATTGGAACTGAAGGTTTCCAGGTGAAGGGGAGTTTGATTGTTTAGAGGTTTAAGCACTATACAAGAGATTTTATGTGGCCATACCAATCTAGACAAGGATAAAGCTATTATAAAATGCAACACTTTCTCCGGCGTACTCATTACTGCAGTTTTGTATAACTCATCAATACTGCAGAACTTTACAGGGCTGTTGTGATATACAAGCATGTGTTGACACAGTGCTACACGAATCACCTTGCAATCTCCTTTAATCTCATCAAGAAGGTCAGGAACTGAGCAGACGGCCATCGAGCGAGGTCACTCATTCAGACAACAGACTGTTGGCGTCTGAAAATCTGAGCAAGCACCTCTGAGATTAACACATATACAGTGCAGGTGTATCCACACCAGCTGGCCATGGGAACCTGTTCTTGTGATCATTCACAACATCAGGAGGTTAGGTAGATTAAAGCATAATGTAATTCTAAGGGCTGAGATTTCTTCATCAGTAATTAATTTGTGAAATAACTGTCGATTGATTGGACAATGAAAATGTCAATTAATTATTTCTGTTTGTTTTTATCAGATCAACAATCTAACCCCCAAAAATATTTAGCTAAGATTGTAATCCTCCAAATCCTGCATTTAAATTAGCCCTGCTCAATGAGATTAATTGTAATAATTACTCTACGTGGCATTGAGAAAGTGATGGTGAGGAAAATTAAGAGCTACATATTTCCGAAGTCTTTCTTCTTTTTGACATGTTTTACACAGCTACTTTATTTGTACAGGTAAAAGCGAGGTAGAGGAAGGCAAGTTTAATATGACACATTTTAGCCACAAGAAAACTCAAAGTGCTTCGCATGACATTAAAAGCATCATGAATTATGTATTGCTCAATTATTTAAAAATGTATTTTGCTGACCCAGTTTAACTCACTGTTACTGTAAATATGACTGTAAATCTAACTGAAATTTTAACCAGAACTGTAATTCCATAGAAACTTTTTCCCAGCCCAAATCTGTTGTATAAGCCCAAACGGCTAATAAACATTAAATCCTTTGCATCTAAATCCTTTTAGTAAATGTTCTGATATCATACAAACTCAGAAACAAGTTCTCTAAAACTAACTGCACAAATTTGAGAATGTGGCGCTCCACCAAAACAGAATAATCTTGTTTAATCTGGCAAGATACTCATAATAAATGTGAGCTCTATGTCACGCTTGAGCTGACTATAAATCCTCTCCTATTGAAGAAAATAAAAACATTCCTATATACCTATATACGTTTCAGCACTGTAGCCAGGCTGACATAGAGTCATAGCTCCATTGAGCCATTTATTCCTTTAGCCCTCAGCAGTAACAATTTCATGAGCTTTTTACAATAAAATTGTAAATATTAGAGATAAAATGAGTAACCTGCTACCTTTGCCTGGTCCAGATTTCCTTTATAACACAGATATGGTAGAAACACTTCTGAATCCTGATAATAACCTCGACTGATTTTCTTCAATTAAGCTTTCAGAACTAAATCCAATTATTTCTGTGTGTAAACCGTCAAACTCTCTTTTAGATCCAATCCCAACCGAGCTGTTCATGGAAGTCTTTCCCTTTGTTAGCAGCTCTATATCAGGGTGTATTCACACCAGAAAAGTTCCTTAGTCCGCTTTCTTTGGTTCGGACCAAATACAATTTCTTTTTTGGTTTGGTGCGGTTTGTTTTCACATTGCACTTTTCGCAAGAGGCCCAGAATTCATAAACAAAACCATGTGTGCAAAGATTGTTCGCAAGATGAAAGTAAACAATCATGGAGAACTTGCATGCTGCACTCGCTGTCCTGGTATTAAACATTTTAGCAACAATTTCATCCATTAAGTACAGGTACGAAAATATTTAATTGTGTAAAAAATGTACATCTATGTGTGGGCAATCAACCGGTGTTATGATGAATGTGGACGAGGTTATAATTGACGTATGTGGCGCAGGGGAAAGGAGGAGGATCAGACTGCAGTGGGGGAAAGTGCTGCAGCTACTGTTCTGTTCATAGTCTGTGTGATTTAAATGTATTGGATAATAAAAGAAAAGAGCGATGAAACACTAGTGAAAGTGTCTGAAAGATAGACTAAAGATTACCTCTGCGTCTTATATCAAAGAAGTAGGCAATAGAAACAAACAAGAACACTGTGCTGCTAACCAAACAATTGTTTCCCTTAATGCGCAAGGCAACGGGAGCCTGTTATGTCCAAAAAGCCGTAAGGCTTTTAGAGCTGGGTTGGACTGAGGTCTGGTTGCTTTCACACCTCAAACGAACCGTATCAGGGTTCATTTGGAAGCGAACCGAGACCACCTCTTTGGCTGGGTCTTGGTCCGGCTGTTTGGTGCGCACCTGAGTTCGATGGTTTGTATTCACACCTACTCAAAAGGTCCGCACCAGGGTTTTAGTTTGTTTCAAGCGAATTAAAACAAGTTAGGTGTGAATACACCCTCACATATGATCAGTATGTCTTTACTGGCACGTCATGTACCCCAATCATTTAACGTAGCCTTAATTAAACTTCTTAAAAAGCCTACTCTTGATTCAGGAACTCTCGCTAGCTATAGACCTATATCTTACCTTCCTTTGATTTCAATGATCCTGAAGAATCTGGAGATCTATGTGCTGCTTTTCACACGATTGACAATCAAATCCTATTACAGAGACTACTACAATTACTTAGAGTTACAGGGATGGCTTTAAATTGATAAATCCTATTCATCAGCTCAATCTCAGTTTGTGCATTTTAATGACAGAGTCCTCTATAAGCACCAGTTAGCCATGGAGTGCCACAGAGATCAGTGCTTGGATCGACTCTCTTTACATTATGTTTCCTCTGGGTAATATTATGAGGAAACATTCCATAAATTGTCATTGTTATGCAGATGATACTCAGCTATATGTATCAATGAAGCCGGAAGACATCTATCAGTTACATAAACTAGAAGGCTGCCTTAAGGACATTAGGAACTGGATGACCAGAAACTTCTTACTGCTCAACTCAGACAAGACTGAAGTTATTGTGATTGGACCTCAGAGAGACTTTTTCTGATGATATAACAGCACTAGGGTTACGGTTAGGGAAGTGGAGGGTTTTGGCTTTAAGAAAACTGTACTGTATGTGCAAATTTGTGACATTATGCTGTTGTTTTCTTTTCTCTTGTGTACTATACAAAGAAATGTACTGAGCAATGTGAATGTACAACATAATGTACACTTCCATATTTTTTGTTAAAGGTCAGAGAAAAAAAGCATCATGACAAATGGAAAATGCTTTTACACATCACCTGTAGGATTTTTGAACATGTAAGGCAAGACAGGCAAGTTTATTTATGTGACACATTTCAACAACAAAGTACTTCATGTGACATGAAAAAAGATATTAAAAAAGAAAAGAAAAAAGATTACATTGAAAAGATAGTAAAAAAAATGAAGATCCTAAAGAATGAAAAAAAGGGACATCAAGCAAAAATAAGAAATTAAAATACAAAATGTATAAATGGCCTAGCAATTTTAAATTGATATTTGCTCTGCATGGATTTTCAGTGTTATAGTCCTCTGAAGTCAGTCTTACCTTCCTGATGGACACAGAGGTAGTGTAAATTACCAAGACCTGTACATGCATGCTTGGTCTAATCACTAAATATTTGCATAGAGACTGAATATACAGTATACGGTTGGTTAGCCTAGGAATATTTGTTGTTCTCTTGCATTGCCTTCCTATCATATTAAAGTGATGATAACAATGGGATATAATGTATTGAGCAATCAAATCCCTGCAATTTCATTTTTCATTGAAGGCATCTACAACAAGACAAAAAATTCAAATTCATGACAATGATTTTAAATGATCAAATCTCATCTTTTATTTGAGTAAAATAAGGAAACATGAACAAAGAGACTTCACAAGTCAGGTAGTTAACGGTGCGCTATGTATATTTGGTAGAGAAATGTGAAAGTTTGAGAAATGTACAGATTCTGTGGTATATGTGCATAACTCTATACAAATCTTCCCCAGAGGACAATTTGATCTCTGAAACAATGAAGATGAAATGCTTTGGGAGAAGTTAAGGTGGAGCAGCCGGCTTTCCTAGTAGCCTCTGATCTCCAGTAGTCCTATTCCAAGAACCCTTTTTTCCTTTGAACAAAGCTATTGTGTGTTTAGTTCAGCAAATATTGCAAAACTTGTTTAAATATTTAACTTCTCCAACAAACAAAATCTGCATGTGCACCTTTAAAAGTAATTAAGCCTTGGGCTTTACAGTCCAGTGAAGCTGTATGTCTGTGACTGACTGGTGGTCTCTGTCTGTGTGACTTCAGCACAATGTGGGGGGAAGCCTGGAGCTTTACAGAGCCCAGGAGCCCAGTTTGTGCTGCTTTTCACACGATTGACAATCAAATCCTATTACAGAGACTACTACAATTACTTAGAGTTACAGGGATGGCTTTAAATTGATAAATCCTATTCATCAGATCAATCTCAGTTTGTGCATTTTAATGACAGAGTCCTCTATGAGCACCAGTTAGCCATGGAGTGCCACAGAGATCAGTGCTTGGATCGACTCTCTTTACATTATGTTTCCTCTGGGTAATATTATGAGGAAACATTCCATAAATTGTCATTGTTATGCAGATGATGCTCAGCTATATGTATCAATGAAGCCGGAAGACATTGATCAGTTACATAAACTAGAAGGCTGCCTTAAGGACGTTAGGAACTGGATGACCAGAAACTTCTTACTGCTCAACTCAGACAAGACTGAAGTTATTGTGATTGGACCTCAGAGAGACTTTTTCTGATGATATAACAGCACTAGGGTTACGGTTAGGGAAGTGGAGGGTTTTGGCTTTAAGAAAACTGTACTGTATGTGCAAATTTGTGACATTATGCTGTTGTTTTCTTTTCTCTTGTGTACTATACAAAAAAATGTACTGAGCAATGTAAATGTACAACATAATGTACACTTCCATATTTTTTGTTAAAGGTCAGAGAAAAAAAGCATCATGACAAATGGAAAATGCTTTTACACATCACCTGTAGGATTTTTGAACATGTAAGGCAAGACAGGCAAGTTTATTTATGTGACACATTTCAACAACAAAGTACTTCATGTGACATGAAAAAAGATATTAAAAAATCAATGAAAAAAGATTACATTGAAAAGATAGTAAAAAAAAATGAAGATCCTAAAGAATGAAAAAAAGGGACATCAAGCAAAAATAAGAAATTAAAATACAAAATATATAAATGGCCTAGCAATTTTAAATTGATATTTGCTCTGCATGGATTTTCAGTGTTATAGTCCTCTGAAGTCAGTCTTACCTTCCTGATGGACACAGAGGTAGTGTAAATTACCAAGACCTGTACATGCATGCTTGGTCTAATCACTAAATATTTGCATAGAGACTGAATATACAGTATACGGTTGGTTAGCCTAGAAATATTTGTTGTTCTCTTGCATTGCCTTCCTATCATATTAAAGTGATGATAACAATGGGATATAATGTATTGAGCAATCAAATCCCTGCAATTTCAGCTTTCATTGAAGGCATGCTCCTCCTACAACAAGACAAAAAATTCAAATTCATGACAATGATTTTAAATGATCAAATCTCATCTTTTATTTGAGTAAAATAAGGAAACATGAACAAAGAGACTTCACAAGTCAGGTAGTTAACGGTGCGCTATGTATATTTGGTAGAGAAATGTGAAAGTTTGAGAAATGTACAGATTCTGTGGTATATGTGCATAACTCTATACAAATCTTCCCCAGAGGACAATTTGATCTCTGAAACAATGAAGATGAAATGCTTTGGGAGAAGTTAAGGTGGAGCAGCCGGCTTTCCTGGTTGCCTCTGATCTCCAGTAGTCCTATTCCAAGAACCCTTTTTTTCTTTGAATAAAGCTATTGTGTTTAGTTCAAAAAATATTGCAAAACTTGTTTAAATATTTAACTATAGACTATTTCACTTCTCCAACTTTTACGACAAAATCTGCATGTGCACCTTTAAAAGTAATTCAGGCTTGGACTTTACAGTCCAGTGGAGCTGTATGTCTGTGACTGACTGGTGGTCTCTGTCTGTGTGACTTCAGCACAATGTGGGGGGAAGCCTGGAGCTTTACAGAGCCCAGGAGCCCGGTTTGTGCTGGCTGTTACCTTTTGTAATCTTAAACGCGGTAGCTGTCTAGCGGTCTCTGTCTGTCTTTTCCACCATGTGGATGAGGTGACAAGGCTAAACCGGTTCATACGTGGAAGGAGGCCGGTTTCAGCTGGCTGCGTTGCCATAGCAACAAGCTCTCTATAAATACAGTCGGAGTTCTTCACCGGCTTCCACTCTAGTTTCAGTCCCGGCTCAGAGACACCCGCATCCAGCAGCCAGCTTCATCGGGAAGCGGAGCTGTTTTATTTTTTTTCACCCCAGCATTCGAGTCTAATGGACAAACTCTTTGTAAATGCTTTTTAAGGTAAGAGAGGACTTTTCAAAGCCAAATTAGCAAAAACGGTCACGTCTTGTCAGTTGTACGGAAAGCCAGCAGGGTAAATCCTGGCGGTTGAAAAGGGACAATGAAATGTTGATCAATGTCTATGTTGTATTTTTACTGTTTTACGAAAGCTTCAATGTGAGTGTAACTCAAAATTACATCGCTTTGGCGTTCTTTAACATTAATCGTTAATGTGTGACCGGTGTTTTACAGGGGTTGGTTAGCTTACGACCAGCTAGCTGGTGGTTATAATGTATTATAGTAGTATGAAAACTAAGTTTATCCATCTTGGAAAATATTCAGATGTATTGTCCTCGGAGTGTTACATTATCATGAGTACATTTTGGACCGATCAGTTTAGAGTAGGATAACTTACGTGTTCGGTTACTTATAATGCTAAAACGCCTCATGGCATTAAGAGCGGAACCGGCACATTGAGAGATGCGTACAAACCGCACGTTCTTGCGTAATGTGACGTAATTTCTGGGTTGAGATGAATGAAAGGCTTGCAGAGATAAACCCCACCTGAATGTCTATAAGTATGCATTGTTTTATTTAATATCGTTTCGTTTTACGTCTGTATGTAAGAATATCTATAGGTGTGTATGGTTTCTTGTCTGTATGTAAGTTCGCACAATTGGGGGGTGGCGGGGGTCTTGTAGCGGTAAACCCGTCACTTCCGTCTTGTATCTCAAAGGTTAGTGTTACGTGTGGAATAATCTTGAACACAAATGATTAACTTGTCTCTCTTTAGAAAAAAAACCCCAAAAAATAATTTATATTTTATACTATGACTCCTTAAAGTTAGTGAAAGTTAAAACAGCCCAAACAGTAAATGATCATTTAAAAAAAAAAATGATATTCAGTTCAGACCTTATTGATAGCAGTTTAAGATACTTCTCAAGTTCTTTTATTTATTTATTTTTTATTAATGGCTTACTAATAAGTATCGACATGTCAGCTGTTTCTCTGTGCAGAATGTAAGCTGTTTAATAAAGTTAAAAAAATATATATATAAAGAGGTGCGGCATCCGGTAGTCTCTGATTGGTTCATTTTCCTCCAATTCGTTTCATGTCAGAGGCGGAGCTTCTACGCAGTTGGATTAAATAAGGAGTGAGCGGGACTTAAGCGTTCAGTTCTTTCAATGAATTCTCTGGTGTCAAGTTGTCACACCATATAAATAAAACTGAGCGTCTTTTGTCTGCAGCACGTTTGTCTAGCGCATGGTTAAAGTGAATTAACATGGTTTAATATTACTATTCCTAACTTTATAAGTAATTTTCATATATTTTAAATGCATTTATTTCGTATATCACATTTGGTAATTCTGCGATTAGAGTTCATAGTTTTGTGACATTGTACAGTTTTTCCTTTTTAGTGGATTTTACATTAAAAATCGTGCTTTTTTTTTTTTTAAACAGAATCACCACTCTAGGAAGACACACACTGGCTACTCTGCAGGCCCAGGCCTTGAGTCTTATCTGAAGGGATTTAACTTCACTGGTGAACCACCTTGGCTTCTCTGCACCTAGTTACACCAACATTAATTCCATCTCTTTCATATCCAAGTAAGTATCTTCCTGTTTGTTTGCTATCTTGTGGGGGGAAAAAAAAAAAAAGATCAGCAACAAACTACTAAGACTTGCGAACTTGCACTTTATGTGGCTTTTTCATGAATGGGGAATAAAATAGACTTTAGTCATCAAGGACACAAAAGACACTGTCCTCACTACAGAACACACACTCAACATGCCCCCCCCCCCCCTTCTCTCTTCCAGTTTACTTGTGACCAAGCAAAAAGACTTCTTGTGACCATGAACACCACCACTCTCTCTGAGTTTGAATTCTCGTTCCTGGAGGAGGGTTTCTCTGCCAAGGATATTGTTGATCAAAAGATTAACGAGTCGTCCATGACGGTAAATGTTCATTGCAGACCTTGTTTAAGGAGAACACGTATGGCCTTATTTGTTGTTGTGTAACTTAAATCCAACACACCAGGCTCTCTCTAATTGTATTCTGCTTCTCTGAAACAAATATATTTCTTGTTATAATACAGGATGACAGAGACGCCTTCTACATCTGTGACCTCGGGGATGTGCTTAAGAAACAACTGCGCTGGGTGAGAGCCCTGCCTCGAGTCACTCCTTTCTATGCAGTCAAATGCAACGACAGCCGGGCTGTTGTCATGACACTGGCGTCCCTGGGAACTGGCTTTGACTGTGCAAGCAAGGTGTGTATTTGCAACTGTCCATAGCACTAGATGTTCTCAGGATTACACGGTACAAAACTCTCTTTGTGATAAAATTGCACTGGCAGCTTGTGTTTTTAAGTTGGCACCTTGTTGCTGACTTGTTGGCTTTGTCTCTTTTTAGACAGAGATTCAGCTGGTTCAGTCTCTGGGAGTGGATCCAAGCAGAATCATTTATGCCAACCCCTGCAAGCAAGTTTCCCAGATCAAGTATGCATCTGCCCATGGTGTTCAGATGATGACCTTTGATAGCGAAGTGGAACTGATGAAAGTGGCACGCTGTCATGACAATGCCAAGTAAGACTTTTCTTTTTTTTTTTTAAATTATTATTAACAATCAAGGCTTTATTGGTATCTTTTTATTTATTTTTTTCTGAATGTTTGTTCTATACATAAATTTTTTTGTTCTTCCTGTTCAGGCTGGTTCTTCGTATTGCGACAGATGACTCAAAGGCAGTTTGTCGACTGAGTGTGAAGTTTGGAGCTACACTCAAAGCTTGTCGAGGTCTTCTGGAGAAGGCCAAAGAACTGGGCCTGGATGTGATTGGTGTCAGCTTCCACGTGGGCAGTGGCTGCACTGATCCAGAGACTTACACCCAGGCTATCGCTGATGCCCGCTATGTTTTCGATATTGGGGTAAGTTTTGACAAATGCATTCATATCTGTGATTGTATGGTTGCAAATTGGTTTTCACAGAATAATAAACATGATTCTTAAAAATGTTGTGAACTAGGCTGAGCTGGGCTTCAACATGGATCTGCTGGACATCGGGGGCGGTTTTCCTGGTTCAGAGGACACTGAACTCAAATTTGAAGAGGTACCCAAAAAATGTTTTAATTAGTGTTCCAAACATTAATATTTTTAAACTTTAGCACAGAACAAGTTCAGTGAGTTTTGATCAGATGGATTGATATTAACCTGCAGGTTTTTTTTTTTTTTGTTTCTAGATCACAGCAGTGATTACCCCGGCCTTGGACAAGTATTTTCCTGCTGATACTGGTATCAAGATCATTGCTGAGCCAGGGCGTTATTATGTGGCCTCAGCCTATACACTAGTTGTGAACATCATTGCCAAGAAGGTCATCATGGATGACGAGTCAGCCTCTGATGGTAACAATCTTTATTTGTAAATTAGTATAATTTATAAATTTTTCATTTGTTTTAGTCCAAGAATAATTTGTAACGACTGCGTCTGCTTCCTTCACAGAGGAGGACGAGGGAACCAGTGACAGGACTTTGATGTACTACGTCAATGATGGAGTGTATGGATCCTTCAACTGTATTCTCTATGACCATGCTCACTGCTGGCCAACACTACATAAGGTAGTTTTATATTTTAAGAATGTAAATGGCATTACTGTTTGTCGTCATAAAAGGTGGTGTGAGAAAGGTAAAACATTGTGACTAATGACATTATGACTTAACATTATGTTTTTACATCGGTATTCATGTTAACAGAAGCCAAAGCCAGATGAGGCCATGTATCCCTGCAGTATCTGGGGCCCAACATGTGATGGCCTGGATCGCATTGTTGAGCAGTGCAGCCTGCCTGACATGCAGGTGGGGGACTGGCTGGTCTTTGAAAACATGGGTGCTTACACCGTGGCCGCGTCCTCCACCTTCAACGGCTTCCAAAGACCTGACATCCACTATGTCATGTCCCGCCCTGCTTGGTAAGTGAAACTCAGACACTTAAAGGAATTAAAGCTGAGCATGTGCAACATTCGACCAAGTAATAAGAGGTACAATTTAAAAAGTATCCGTATATGCTAAATTCAATTACCCCCTAAAATGAGAAATATCGTCCTTCTAATACCCAACTATACCAAATAACCTTTTTTTTCCACAATCTTTGAGCAATAACCTTTAGCTTGTGAGATTGCACTAAAGCCTTTTGAGTGCAGTTGGGTAGATTAGTTTCAGGTAGAAAGCCATCCAATCGTAGACAATCTAACCTTTGTTTTGTTATCTGCAGGCAACAAGTACAACAGATCTGCTCCCAAGGCATGCCAGCTCCTGTGGAGGAGTCCAGCTTGTTCGAAGTGCCCGCCTGCTGTGGCAGAGAGAGCAGCTTGGAGATGGCCACTAAGCCCTTCCAGGCCCATGTGGTTTAAATGAATACTGTACATCACTGAACAGTTCTAAACATCTCAAATCTTTTGGTTATCATTTACCAGAGAAGTTTCTGTTTCCTTTCTTCTTCTTCTTCTTTTTTTTTTTTTCCCCTCTCCCCACATGTTAACCGTGACATTTTAAGGCCAGTTACTTGACAGGAGAATGAGAGGGGCATGTTGTTGCACACATTTGTGTTCTGTATGGAAGCTTTGGATCAACCCTCAAAGTTATGAGGCTGAATCACACTCTGTGTTCTAGGCAGAGGGTTGGAGGGCCACTCTGTACTTGGACTTCTTACTGAAGTCCCTTTTTTTTGGAGCCTGTCAGAGCTCGAGTTTAGTTTATGAAGACCATAATGTGTTTCTTTGTAAAAACATCACACGGCCACTTTGTTGAAGGATTCCCATCGCCACAAGACTCATAACACTTGAAACTGTAGCAAAGGTCCAAGTGGTGAAGGGGTTTGTCATGCTTATCGTTCATTACTATTGAGCAGAATAGTAGCAACTTCTGTGGTGGTGATTTAAGACTAAACTAAACTCCTCTACAGCCCTGTTAACAGCAGAAGTGGTTGGTAACTGCGAAGAGGTGGTCGAGGGTTGATTTTTATTCCTCAAAAAATGGCTGCTATTTTTATTTTATTTATATTTTCCACGATCTTTGCTTCTGTACAGAACCCCTCAAGGGTTAATCTTGAAGATGTTGAGGACAAACTTATTTATTCTTTATACTGATACTAAATTTTATACTATTTAGTTTTTTTTTTATTTTTAGTTTTTTTTTTTAAATTTTGTAAATGCTTGTCTTCTGGGTATTCACAGAATCAGTGCAACATTTGAATATGTATGCAAGCACTCAGAGACTTGTGAAAATGTATGCATCACATTTTGCAAGTTACAGCGCCTTCTAGTGAAACTCTACTAATATGGCATGTGAATCTTACATTAGACACCACGACTGCTCCCATAACTAAATCTTCAAGATTAACACTTGCCAAAACAGGGACTCAAGAAGCAGACGGCACCTCTCCTCTTCTCCTCCTTATTTTATTTTATCTTTATATTTTTTTTTTGTAACTTGTAGAAGTCAAGAAGTATGTTCGTGATGATTATAATAAGGAGCACTGTTTAACCACATGTTTGAAATGGATACGAAAGAGACGGGATTGCAATGTCATGACGCTTTCCTATGGAAACTTTCTGAAGTTTTGTATTTTTTTAATAAATAAAACGTTAGTTGCAGAGCCGAATTATTACCGTTGTTGTTTTTTTTTTTTTTTTTTTTACACAACAGAACTCAAGACTTAAAACGCACTGTGCCACAGCATGTTTTAAGAGCACCATCTAGTGTTTGTGGAAGGAACTGGTTTAACCGTTTCTGCCCAGACGTCATTGTGTGACAAGTTCTGCTTTACAGAAACCTTGAGTTTGCGTTGCACTTTGTGTTATTGTTTACACCAGCGTAGCATAAAAATCCTTAGATTATAACCTTATTAAAAAAACTTCCTGATGTTGCATACTGAAATATTCTTAAAATGTCTAAGATAAAACCAAACATTTCATTTTATAATACAGGACATATTAAAAGTGAAATAAAAAATTGCAGTTACATGGGCCTGACTCAGTTAAAAGTGGTTTTATAACAGCTTCCTGTGAGCTTGTCAGACAACAGTACATTCAGAGGTGGGTGAAATGAGATGAAGCACTTTCAGGTGGTGTTTCTATCATATAAACATAAGACAAACGAGATACCTTTATCAAATACAAAATAAAAATCAGAAAAATAAATGCTGCAAAAAATAACCAGTCCTTTATAATAATAATTTACACTTTATTAATCCCACGAGGGGAAATTTAAATGTTTAAATGTTTCTGTCTGACACAACATGAAGGCTTGAAATGTAAAACTGATGAGCTTGTTTATGACTGTGAACATGCACACAGATCAATATCTACAGAGCAACAGTAAAAGGTTTCATACAAATACAAAGAGAGAAACAATGGCGAAGAGTCTCATGATACAGCAGCAGATTTAGTCACATAAGTAAATTGTAATTGTTTTTTTATGGTTGGATAGAAGCAGTACTCTGCACACACACTGTTTAGTGACTCTCATTTTAGTAAACCACACACTTATATGCTACAACCGAGTAAGATGAGGCAAAGCTTCTTAATGACTGATACATATCAAGGCAGATGCTAGTTAGTTTAGCATAGCATGGCCTAGCTTAGCATTAACTGAAAAACAGCTTGTCTTGCTTTACAGTGGTAACAAAATCTTCCTGCTTGTAGCAAAGCTTAGTTATTTACACACACTATAATTCAATTGCAGCAAAAACACATCTTACATTTGTATAAAAGAAAACACAGGACGCCAATTTGAAATCTGATTTTTTTCCTTTTTTTTTTGTTTCGAGATTTGAGTTGCAGTGTTGAGAAAAAAAAAGTTGAAATATTAAGAATATTACCTTATGGTGAAATAAAAGCACACGTGTCAACAATGAAGTTAGATTGCTGTGGACGAATAAGAATTGTCTAGGTAGAGGTAGAGAGAAGATATTGTGGGAATAAAGTTGAATTTTGTGAATGAAGAAGAAATATTGAGCCAAAATTTTGAGAATGAAGTCAAACATTGAGAATGAGATGAAGAGCTGAAAGTTTTAACAATAAAATCAAAGTGACATGGATAAGGCAGATGTTGAGAATAAAGTTAAATAGAAATAAAAAAAGGAATATAGAAAAAAAAGGAAAAACTGATGAGAACAGAGAACAAAAAAATGTAGGCTAAAATAAAGTAGAGGAGAAAGATTTTTTTTTCTTTCTGTTCTGATTCAAACAAAATGTTTTCTTTTCGGATTTAACTTCTCTCCTGCCTGGCTCATAAACTTCCATTTTCAATCTATTCTCCACGTTTCAATTACTTGTTTTTCAATGAAATTGTTTTGTATTATGATTTCGCCACAGGGATGTTTCTCTGCTCGTAATGCTTCCGGATGTACTCAGTTATCGCCCTCTCATTATTGATCTCTTTTCTGAACACCATGATGTAACACTTTGGGGCCAAGTGAAAAACAAGGATGTTGTAACTGAAAACGAGAATGCCTGCGCTCTCTATGGCTCGTTTGTATATCCCAAATGTGGTGATATGAATTGGGAAGAAGAGGATCCAGATGATCAGAAACAGTGCCATACTTGTGGAGATAAGACTTGCGTTGTTGTACAAATCAGGCAATTGTTTGCCTTTGTATGCGAACGCAAAACAGATGAGAACCAGGAAGGCGTTGTAGCACAACATGGCTAAAAAGAAGATCTTGGAGCCTTTAGTACACTGCTTCAGGATTTTCTTCACCAATATGGTTTCATCTAAACTGGGGGGGTATAAGTATAACCATGACACACACAGAGCCAACTGGACCCCAGAGACAAGGATCACAATCAGTGCCGGCTGATTGAGCTTTTTTATCCAGTAGGCTTTTCTCTGATCAAAGTTGAAGCCAAGTAAGATTTGGAGAAGGTTGGCCAGAATGCAGGAGATGCAGAGGGACAAGAAAATACCAAACAAAGGCAAACCAAACCTGCAGGAAGCTTTAGTGGGTTTTCCTGCGAAGTTAAATGTCAGGCAGAAGCAAGCCAGCAAGGACAAAAGCTCCAGGAAACACAAGTAACCACCAACAGCCTTTACAATGGGAGTACTACGATAGATTGTAAAGAGAACAGAAAACACAATGATGACGAGGATCCCGAAGACTGCCGAAGCACTCAGAATGATGATGAAGGCATTGGACCAGAGAAGAAATTCATCTGGTTTGTTCCAACAGCAATCCTTCAGTGGAGAGGAATACTCCCTCATACCACAGTGTATGCACTTATCACCTACAGAGACAAATACATGTACATTTAACTGCATGAGAAAAGCACAGATATGTAAGTGATGTTTCATATTTTTATTGAATTAACTGGCTTGTGAGGAACTTTCTAATTGCTGTGTGTAGGAGCCATAAATGAGGTAATGGAGCCTGTCACTCACGACTGGGTGGTGACGTGCAGGGTTCGAGGTCACGTGTTCACGGGCGGAGTTTTTATAAGGCTCACCTCCTTTTTTGTGAATGGGGAAAAGTTGTAGGAGAGAGAGGGGGCCGGGGGTTGCCGTAGTTTTTGTTGACCGTTCGCTTCATTCATTCAGCACCGGAATACAGCCATAAACGTGTACACTGATCTGCAATGTACTGTATGTGAACCAACGACACTCTTTTAATTAAATGCCACAAAACCGCATTTGGTTGAAGTCTGTGCTTCTGTGATAGCCGAGCAGCGCGTCATACAAATAAACCGAACCCAGGGTTTTCCTCTCCAGCGACATTAGGGCTTGGAGTCGCTACACTGTGATTTATCTCCCTGGGGACATATGATTCCTCTTGGTTTTTAAGCGACAATTAAGTGTATCATATTGCGTTATATTGTATTGAACTGTGGTGGTGAATGGACTTGAGCCTCCATATTGTTTCATATCAAATTGTTACCATAATGTACCGTGCCTTATGGTGTGGTATTATATTGTACCATACCAAGACACATCATATAGTATTGTATTGTTCCATATTACTCCCATGTCGTATGATATCGTACTGTATAATACCATGTTGTGCTGTATTATGTCATATCACATTGTTCCCTATTGTATTGAAGCGTGTGGTAGTGTACATACAGGATTTATCAAGTTTGTTAGTTTTCACAACAAACAATTAAAAAAATCAGCTTCTCAACAGACCTTTTCATCCTGTTTAAGGGGTAAAAAAAGGAAAACGTACCATTTTGTGGGGAGAAGGTTCCGTCTGGACACGGTACACAGATTTTACAGCACTTCTTTTCTGAGATTTTCAGCTCCTGTCCTGGTTTACATGTTTTAGAGCAGTTGTAAGCAGTGACCTTTACAAGAGGAAGCAGAATTATTGCACAATGATATTTCCTATTTCCAGGAAACAAATATTAAATTGAGTTTATGATAGGACCTTACCGACACATTTGTCATTTTCTCAACAAAATCTTCTGGGATCGTGATGTTTCCACGCGGCCAGTACTCGCCAATGGTTTCTACATGTGATGCAGTCATGTCCCAGTAGACAATATCATATCCTACACTAGGGTCTCCATTGGAGTCAAAATCTATGTGTGTGGTGTTCACGGTGAAGTTGACTTTCTTGATTTCCAAAAGAAGCTGTGAAAACAAACACAAGCTTATCTGTGTAAAATCATCCATGTGTTTGTATTTGCTTCCACAAGATGGATATGTCAGTAAAAATACTTCTGTTTTTGTTTATTTAAATCAGGTTTTGGGATCAAATTTAAACGCCTACTCTATTCTCTGTGAATTTCAGATGAGTTTACTTATAGGTTGAGAGTTGTTACTAATGAAGCTTAGCACATGGATTGGAACCGAAAAAGCCTGGCCTGGATCTTCAAACATAAAGAAAACATGCCCACAGATCCATCAAAAGCTCAGTAATGACACATTATGTAAACACAAACCATAAATGATCAGCCTTTACAGTTTGTTTGTTGTGTGATTGAAACACAAACGATAATATCACAGGAAGTTTTACAGTTTTAGTTTACAGTTTTTCTACCAGTAGGGGGAGCTGGGATCTTCTCCAATGATATGGTAGAGCTCCTCTAAAGTAAACCTGTCATTTACAAATTGCTACCATAGTTGTCTATGAAGAAAGGTATATAGCAGCGTTTACTAAACTTATCCTAAATGTTGGTAACCTCTGGAAGAAATGAAAAAAGATGGCAACTGCCAAACTCAAGGCTTTAAAATGGCCGCCTCCAATATATACATAAGTATGCAAAATATGTTAGTAAGATGATTTTGTTTTACCTCCGAGGCTGTGAAATTGGCACTGCGTCCACAGTGGTGACTGTCACACTTGAGGAGGCGTCTGAGACCCTCAACAACAACTTGAACAGCTAAGTAGATATTGTATGACATATCCTGGTCGATGCGATTTGCCAAGCATACCAGGTTTAGACATTTGTTGGAGCCTTCTTGGCTTGTGATAGAGCACTTTGGGTCACAATTCTCCTCAGATTGTTTCGGACAAAGTGGATAGTGTTCCAGGATATGCTCCTGGAAGGCGTTTGTGGTTCCGGTGGACATTGAGAGGACATAGTCTTTAAAACCAGGAACCTCATTCCTCTTAGAGATGAACCCTAACACCTGACCTGCCTTTTCAATGCCGGGGAGTTGAAAGATACGTTCAGAGGTGGACCAGGAGTCGCTGGCAATCCACGTTCTTTTGAGGTTGTATTCAATGGCTTTGTTCATGATGACTTCAACATTGGACGACTTGGTGAACAGGATGATGGCCTCAGCAGAGGAGTTATTAATTTTGCTCACCAGTGTGTCCAGCCTCGGATGGGATTCATTATTTTTCCAGGAAAAGTCACCTGCCAGAATTTCATGAAAAGCAATACAGACATCCTTCTCTTTCCTGAAGAGGTCCAAAAGGTTATCAGAGCCATACTTCCCATACTCATCATCACTTCCAATAATGGCTACTGATTTCCAGTTAAACTTCTTCACCAGCTCAGCAATGGCCTTTGTCTGATACTCATCACTTGATATTGTTCGGAGAAAAGTGGGGAACTTCAACTTCGTGCTCAGGAGCTGGCTAGTCGAAGCGTAACTAATCTGTAGCAGCATGAGAAAAAAACGTTAACATTGTTCTGCATGTAGTTTGCAACAAACCATAAGCAAATTATGACAATAATGACAGTCACATCTTACCATTAACCCCACTATAAATGTATTAAAAGTGATGTTTTTTTTCATATTGAATGCAATTTAATTTGCGATGAAATCATCCTCAACCCCTCATAACATGAGTACTAAAATATAAACTTTGTTGTTTGTCCCTATGTGTTTCTTTCTGCAACTCCCTCTACACCCCCCCCCCCCCCCCCGCATCTACCCCAAGCACAGTCTTAGCAGATGCACCTCCGCCTTTGAATAAAGTCAAACAATAGCTGTTGTCTAACATTAATAAAATAAGATTAAACTTTACCAATATTAAACTTTACTGATTACCCAAAATGGATTATCTCCTTGAAGAAGAACCGCTTTTAACAACAGCAGTTGAACTTTCAAACAACTTGACTTTAACTTGGGACTATGAAGAATGGAAAGACTCAGTGCAATTGTAAAAAGAATACCTCTTGAACTCAAGTATAAATTGTTGCCAAATGACTTCCTTTATGAAGTTTGCTGGTCAGTTATAACCCTTTCAAGCGTGCTTTGAGTTTTTCAGTCTTTCAGTTACTGTGGAAATGTTTTGTAAGGCAGAGAAATTATTATTATTATTGTTGAAAGAACCCTAAAGACAAACCTGGGGGACTGAGGACAAAGCAACAACCCGTGCGACAGCTATCGACAGTTCAGAACTCCCTCCACCAATCATTGCCTTTGTTTTGGGTTCAACGAAAGCAGCTTGAATGTTTTCAGATCCTAAACAGCTCTCGGGCTCTGCATGATCCTTCAGAAGCTGCAGCGTTGCTTTGATAGCAAAGCTGACGTCTCCACAGGTGTCGTAGATGTCATATCCGATGGTGATGTTGGGAAGAACCCTCGGTGTTCGCTGGTTTATTTCACTGATGGCGTATATCATCACCTGACTGTGGAGGAATGTCCTGAAACTATACCTGCAAAAAAAGCAAGCAATTACATATCCAGAATTTTCCTGCCACATGATAGTTAATTAAATGGATTTCCAGGGGGACGTATATACTTACACTCTGCAGGAGGACGGTCCATGTGTCGTGTTTCTGTTAGTTTCTCTGTGAAAAGGGAATATTCCTCCAATGATGATGTCCCCAGTAGAGCTGCCATGCAGAACATCACTCTTACCTGAATGAGTGAAAGATACACACAAAGTTATGAAAAACAAGTAGAAGGACATGGTTTCTGCAGACCGTGGACTGTGGATACACAGTAATGTGCATCTGTCCCTGTGTTCCTCTTTCTTTAAAATATCCGATGGATAACTGCTCTCATGCAACTTCCTCTTGTGGAGGGAAGATTAGTTCATTTGCATAGTTAGAACCTGTAATTTGATGCAAAACAGTCGCAGGTACAAGAAAAACGTGTTTTTGTGAATACCATGTTGATTTGAATTTTTCCACAAAATATAGTCACAGTTAAATATAACCCTTTACCTGTTTCCTCTAACAAGACAGGCATCCTTTATTTAACGATACAACATGGAAACATTTTACACTAAAATGTCTAAATAAATGAAACATTCACTAACCCTATAGATTTTGTTGGGTACTCAAATGAATTGTTATCAACTGTTATCAAAGCTAAAGAAATCCTTAATTTTATAGTAGTAAAAGGATGTGTCTTGTCCCAGTGGCCCAAATGACAAAGCCGCCATGACAGATATGTTTATCGTGCCCGTGGAAACTTGTAACATTACTTCAAATACAGCTACATACATTTCAGTTCCTACATCTGAAATCCTTCAAATCGTAGCCCTCAGGGTTGATGACACCCAGCACTACCTCTCCAGTAAACAAATCTTACTTCTATCCTCCTCCCTCACCTCCTGTTTATCTGAAATAAAATCCGGGTTCACCTCAAACGTACTTAAATTAAACAATGACAAAACCGAGATCCTTCTCATCTGCACTATATCCATGTTATCCAAAGTTGGCAGTTTCTACCTCACATTTCACAGCTCCTCAGTTTCCCCTTCCTCTCAGTTTAAACTTCTGAGTGTCATCCTTGACATCACACTGTCATTCCAATCCCATATCAATAACATTATCTGCATATTTAGTCTGCATATTTCCATCTACAAAACATCGACCAACTCTGCCCTTCCCTCACCCCCATACCGCCTCCATCTTTGTCCACAGCTTCATCCACTCCAGTATTGATTATTGCAACTCTATTCTCTTCGGCCTCCCTCATAAGTCCCTCCATAAACTCCAAGTGGTTCAAAGCTCTGCTGCCTGTAATGTCACCACAACCCCCTCATACCATCACATCAACCCCATCCTACAGCAACTCTACTGGCTCCCAGTGAAGCAAAGAACATTTTCAAATGACACCTGTAGACCTTCAAGGCCCTCCACAGCTTCGCCCTCCATATCTGTCTGACCTCCTTCACGTCGTCCCTCCAGCCCGCTCCCTCAGATCGTCCTCCTCCATCCACCTCACTGTCCCCTCTCCCCTACTCTGCACGCTAGATGTTTTTCAGCTGCTCTGCTCCCCAGTTCTGGACCTCTCGGCCACCTGTTTACTCTCTCCCCATCTTCAAATCCAGACTCAAAACCTCAAAAACCTGTTGAAGATTGTCTACTCACTTGAAACTGTAATTACACTGACTGTCCGACATTAAATTTCTTTTACTAAATGCTGATTTCATCCATTGTTGTTTTATAAATGTTGATTATTGTACAGTGTCCTGAAAGGTGTTTATTATTATATTACAAGGAAGTGGGACCTGAAGCTGCTGTGCTGTTGCTTTATGTGCTGCAGTGATAAAAAAACAAAAACAAAACATAATGTAAATTATACTTAGATACATTGGCTCATCTGTATATATATATTCTCTTCCTTGGGTCTGTTTCACCCATTTTACTGACTGATGATTCTCTGCCAGCCTTGACATCATCTTTTGTTATTGTTTTCTAAAAAGCCCCCTGATGGCAAAATGCACATCCATTCTATCAAATTTAGAAGAAGAGACTGTGGCACACTTTGCACTCCACCAGGGGGCAGTGGGCTATGTGGACAAAGATCACTGAGCATCACGTGCCTTTAAACTGAAAGGCTTCTGGTTTAGTTTACAATAAAGTTCGCACAAAATTAAAATAACGTGTTTTTTTTCTTCCATTTTTGCAAATAAGTTTAAAACCTCATCATGTATAATTCTAGTATTTACTGGACATTAAATTACAGAAAAGTACTTTGAAAGTGACGAAGACAATGTGATACAGTCACAAGTGAACAGCCTATATAAAAGTATATATCTGGTGAGGTGGAGTTTGTATTGCTCATCATTAAATAAATATAAAAAACAATATTTCAGCCATTTTGATGCAGGTCAAAGAAGCGCATACATTTATAAAAGAAGGCAATTATCGTGAAAATAAGAGGATTTTTAATAAAAGAGTAATAAAAAGCTTCACTACCTTTTTACCTCTTGTAATAATGTTGCTCATTTTGGTATTGTATTGTAATGTACTTATCTTTATCACTTTATTTTTTCCTTAATTGTTTTGTTCTTATTTGCTGGTTTCCTTGAAGGGATTTTTTTTTTATCATTTGCCTATGTGATCTTCCTGTACAGGTTTTTAGTGATGTTTAATGAAAAATTAATATCAATAAAATACGAGTAAAATAACACGAGAAATTATTGAAATATAGGAAACTATTTATCAAATTAAATGTAAATGCGTCTTTGTTTAGTTCCTTTTTGTTATTTGTATGAAGTGTTTATGTATGTAATGTCATTATTCTAATGACTCCATACCCCCCTCTCCTTGTGCACAACTCTCCTCACCTCTTTCAGATGACTTTGGATTGGGTCTCGTGCTCCCCACGCCTTGTCGGACGTTATATAAAAGCGTCACTTTCAGCTGTGGAAGTGGAGCCAAGGACAGGACGCCAAAATGACTCCAGCACTGCGAGAACTGCTGTGTTTTTTAAGCATCCTATCATCGGGAACTCTGGGAACTTCCTCTCAGGTTGGGTCACAGAGTGGCCGGCAGATTCACTCCATCAGTCCTTTTATCACACGAGTGTCCTCGCAGGTTCCTCCGAGGGTCCATCAACGCTTACAAGACGTCAAATCTCTCGAAACCCCCTCTGATGAAGAACCCAGTGCAGAAACCTTTCAAGAGCTTCAGCTGGCTGACCACGCAGCGCGAGACACCCAGCAGCAGCAGAGCGCGCGACCAGGAGACCACAGCTACCTGACGCAGGAGGGACGCAGAGCTGGCACTGGAGGTGTGTTGGTGGAGGTCCTATTGGTTTGTAAACCATTTACTGTTTACACTTACTGTTACTTAAGTCTTGTTTCTCCCATCAGATCTTTATGACTCCAAATAATAACTTCAGGACACCAGCAATGACTTTTAAAGTCATTTTCAATTGACAAATTAGGATTCCCATTACATTCATTCCAATTCATTTCAGACATGTATTTCCCCATCCTCTATGAGAGCAGAATAGCACCTCTCCCATGGAAATATGACTCTTTAATTTAAAAAGTTGTAGATGCAAACAAGTGTATATAGGCCTAATTAATATCAATCAATAAAATAAATTACAACATTTTACTTATTTATTGTAAACCAGGTGTAATTCTTAAATCCAGATAAATTGATGCTTATCAATTAATAAGAAACTTTATTCATGAAAAGTAACTATGAATAAAGTAATGATCTATCTATCTAATCACATAAAGTCATAGCAGTCTGTTTATTATTACCATTATTGTTAAGTGTTACTAAGATCTATTGCAATTTATAACACCATGACATCAAACTGTAGCCCTTTCTTTCCATTCAAGACAGAGCATTTCATAAAAAATAGTTGCATTTCTGAATGTTTCCAAAGTCTGCATCGACCAATAACATCATGTATTATAACCAGTACAAATAAATACAGATCAATAGGTAAATTGCATGATGTTATTAACTCATTTCCAAATGATTACTTGTTTCCTTGTGTTGTACTTGTGTTGTTTTTGCAAGACATAAAGACCACTATTCTGTTCACTTTAATGTATGTGACATAACAATCGTGGGTATAAGATAATGCAAAGAATAATTCCCTGTAACATTTAGAAACATTTTGTTCATAAAGTGTGACATTATTTCTGTGCTTATTGGGAAGAAAGGGTGAGAAACCATGCACAAAGAAAAGCCAGGCAGTACTAAATTTAATTTGATATGAATCAAACAGAAGTCACCACTTCTCTGATTCCTTCCCCTCTGCCTTTTCCCACTCTCTTGGCAAAGCTGCTAACTCCAGGTTTACTCAGCCACCCCAGCAGCAGACGCCCAAGAGACGCCAGCCACTGCAACACAGAGCTGCAACCAATGCATCATGGGAGTCTGCTCGAGACTCAAGAGGCCCTGCTGCATCCATCAGAGCCAGCGCAGGTATTTTAATAAATCCATAACTAACATGTTCTCATTCTAATCTAAAAAGACTGTTGTTTGTTTTTGGACCAGCGTTTCTTCCCATATCAAAAAGCCATAAAAGTCCCATAACATCATTTATTCGTCTATTAAACTAAAAATAATGATTTTTATAGAGGTCAGTTTGAAAGATGTCTTTGAATAAGGTTGACCATTGATGTTGAGGTTTGTTTTCATTTTTGGGCACAAGTTAGAACGCGGCATATCCAGGTTTTTCAAAACCAAGATAAGACCATTTGCACATTTCTGCAACCAGGATATAAATTTAACATGCACAACAATAAACCAGAACAAACAGTCTAAGTGTTATGAACCTACAACGAATAATCTGAAAACCATGTGGAATATTTACATGGCTCAGTTCTCATGGTGTCTATCCAGCCACTACAGGTTGCCAGGCTTCTGAAACCAAGATGTTCAGATGTACAATAACTAGCTAATAATATTAACTTGCTTAATAGTGATACCATGCAGCTCATTTGCAGAAGCTACAGACCATCTTCGACGTTTGCCACTGAAGTCTTCTCCCACTGTCTCTAAAAATATCTTGAAAAAATTGATACATACAGGTGTGCATGTAAACACACTTTACGAGAAGATTTCCATTCTTCTATGTTGTAAGAAATAATGTGACAAGTTTTACCCAACAATGACATCCTTAACTCCCAAACCTTTTTGTTTTTTTTAACAGCAACAAGGGCCAACTGCAGAAACCGGCCCATAGACTTAGTGTTCATCATAGACAGCTCCCGCAGTGTCCGCCCAGCCGAGTTTGAGAAGGCCAAAGAGTTCCTGGTGGACATGGTGGACAGTCTGGAGATCGGCTCAGACGCCACACGAGTCGGCCTGGTCAACTATGCCAGCACAGTGAAGATTGAATTTCTACTTAAGACTTATTTTGACAAGTCGGCCCTGAAGCAGGCGTTGGCCCGTGTGGAGCCCCTCGCTTCAGGCACTATGACGGGCATGGCTATCAAGACCGCCATGGAGAAAGCTTTCACCGCTGAGGCAGGAGCACGAGCTGGAGCCATGACCATCACCAAAGTAGCCATCATAGTGACGGACGGGAGGCCCCAGGACAAAGTGGAGGAAGTATCAGCAGCAGCTCGGGCATCTGGGATCGAGATCTACGCGGTTGGGGTAGACAGAGCGGACATGGCGTCCCTCCGACTCATGGCCAGCCAACCACATGACGACCATGTCTTCTATGTGGAGACCTATGGGGTCATTGAGAAGCTCACTTCTAAATTTAGGGAAACCTTGTGCGGTAAGGATCAGGATTACGGAAGTGCGGATATTCCTTTAGATGGCAGAAATGGTGATTATGGTCTCAGCCTAGACCGCAGAACAGACCGTGATGGAATAAATAAGCCTAATGAAAGTCCAGATAAAGGAAACAACGGTACGTCAGATCCGTACGTCAGATCTGTGATGGTTTTGGCAGCACCATAGAGGGAGTCTCCACTTTAAAGTACCCAGTCCTCTTCTTTGAATTTACACACAAGGGCAAAATAACAAACGCAATACTGCCTCTTGTTGTGTTCAGATTACCAACATGATGGTGTTGACTTGCAGGTTGTGACAAAAAGTGTGCAATCAACAATAAGCCATGTAAAAACGAATGAAAGAAGAAGACAATTCACTGATCACTGCTGATCTAAGACTTGATCATGTTAAAATGGTTGAAGCCTGATACGGTGCTGCCTTTACTTTTCACAGTGAGCACACTGCTTGCTGCTCTCTCCGCTGCAGCTTGTGCCTCATGCTGCTTCCTCAATTTGGACCAAGGCGCTCTGTGACATTAATGTCCACTCAGCCTGCATGGCAAAAACCCTGACTTGCTAAATAAAATAAAATATATTTTAGTGAGATTTTTGATTCAAATATTCTTTCTATAGAGTATACAATTATAAACTTACCTTAAAACCTGCACATCTCTACATAACTGATATAAAAACGATGCTCATTAATATAGAGTTAAAATACTTATTTTAAATAATCCTCTTTGAAATACATCTTCCTGCTGTCATGCTGCTGTGTTCTGAATGTGAGTTAGTCAGACTTAATTCAAAAGTTCTGCTGAAGGACCCGAAACCCACAAGTTTACAAAAGCAGTGGCAGAAATTTGAACAACTAATCGAAAGGTCAAAAAGATGTTTTTGACTCATCTTCATTCAAAGTTCTCACTCTTGTATTGCCAGATAGCGTAACAGCTATGTAGCGTGCCCCATGTGCAGACTATATAGTCCTTGTTGTAGAAGCCATGGATTCGAATCTCGGCCTATTGCTCTCTCCTAACATTTCCTCTCTTTCTTCAGCTGTCCTACAATAAGGTTGAACGGTCCAAAATGTCTTAAAACAAAGTTCTCACTTTGACCATTTGACAGTGAAATGCTTTTATATAATGAAAACCAAGATCAAATAGATCCAATAAAGTCTCTTTATATTGTCTCTTTTACCTTTTAGTTCCATCATGGTTGCTCGTGCAATTTTATCTATTTATTTTTTAAATGACTGTCCATTTACAAAAGTGAAAACATGCAGCTCATGCATGACTGTGTTCTCATTGATCAAATATTCTGTTTGCATGACCTGAACTGCATGAAATAGTCCATTGGAAAGTAATGATGCTCAGTTGTTTTAAAGTAATTAAATTAATTTAAAACTGAAAATCCCTTGTTAGATTAGAAAGTGACAGATTACTTTGTCTCTCTTCGTCACACGACAAAGGATTGAAAACGACAAAATAAGTTCAGTTTAACACTGATTTAGTTTAAGCACAGCTCGCTAATCAAGCTAACTAATCTGCATGTGGGTGGCTCTGTAAACTTGTAATTTTACAATGAATCAGTACTAACACCTTCCTTACACAGTAAGTAGTCTGTATAGTTGACAGATTTTTCTTAAGCCAATCAGACCGTGTTTCTTTGCAGGTTTGGATGCATGTGCTCAGGGACACAGCTGCCAGCACATTTGTGTCAACAATGAAAACTCATACGACTGCATGTGTCGGACAGGATACGTCCTCAACCCGGACAAGAAAACATGCAAACGTAAGAATCTTTATCTTTTCTTAATGTTTTTGATGTCTCAGTGTTAAATATTACATTTTGTTTTTGAATGGTCAAGTGTCAAACTCCCTCTGAGCATTGGTTAGTTTTTTCATACCAGCTCGTGTCATATGTTAAATGACAAGAGCTGTTTTGTGAGAAGTATAAGAGCATATCTTATGTGTTGTGTTGCCATAAATAGATCATATAGCTCTAGAAATAGACCTTTATAATGGTTATCCAGACCCGAGGTCTACTGAGACTATGATGACCCTGCTTAGAGGGCTACCTAGAGTTACAGGTACGACAGGTTCTTTTTTTCTAAAAAGCAGCAGAAAACTCACCGTCATTGTCTCGCTCTTCAACACTGTGAGGAGTTAGAGCTGCAGCAGTGGCTTTGATGTCAGCTGATGGAGGAAGAGAAGGTACTTCAGAGAAGCAAAAGGAAAAACAAAGAAAAGCAATGCAATTACCAAAATATTAATCAAGACTTTCAAATGAATAAAAATCACTACATAGTAATGCAAATTTGGAAAAAATGAATTCGAAAGGACCACATAGTGTTGAAAAACACCTTAAGAGAAACACACAATGACACAAAAGACAAACTAATGATACAAAATGACTACTGAGACACTAGAGCATACACAGACATGTACACTTTCAAAAAATATATATTATAGGACTACAAGTTCAAATAGATTTATGGCCACGTGCATTAAAATAACAATTTTACATTTTGAAGTTGTAGTTTGTACACAAACTTAGTTTATTAGATGTGAGAGTGTCTCTTTGCAGGTTTAGAAACATGTAATCAAGGACATGACTGCCAACATATGTGTGTCAGCATTGAGGACTCGTACATCTGCAGATGTCAACAGGGATATGTGTTAAATGCAGACCAGAAAACTTGTTCACGTAAGACCTACATTTCATACATGATTTGTTTTCTCTCTTTTGATCAGTTCCTTTCCCTGTTTTGTCAAAGAATCGTACAATCTCCTTGTATCCTCAATATAGTGTGTGCAGCAAAATCTTCTGCAACTCTCAGTTTAATGTGAAGGGCTTCAAGTTACCTGTTGCAGTTTTGTCTTCAGGTTCAGATGCATGTTCGTTGGGACATGACTGCCAGCACATTTGTGTCAGCACTGGTGACTCGTACATCTGCAAATGTGGCCTGGGATATGTTTTGAATGCAGACCAGAAAACATGTTCGCAAAAGAACCAAGACTTTTCAGGTAGATTGTGTCCCTTCATTCATCACAAACTGTAGGATACGTTGACTTTTGAACATATGAGATAACTTTGATGAAGATGGAGTGGTATGGAATTGTTGGCCTGTTCTTAAAAACACAGCAGTCATTAAAGCTGCTTGGGACTGGATTTTTCGTAAGAAGCTAATGTTTAGTTGATTTAGATTTTGGTAAGACCCTCTTTAGCTTTTTTTATCCTATAGGCTAAATATAAGTGTGTGTAATAGGGTGCACTGGCAGCATATATGTGTAGGAATTGTGATTTGTTCTTCTATATTTGTAAGAAATTGATTTTATGTTCATGTTTTAGTACAGTGTCTCAGTTTCCATCTTTGAAGGAGTGTTGGTTTCTGTCTTTATATATCTGAAAAGAATCTGGTGTTCATCTGTAATTTTAAAAGTTCTGATCTAACAGATTTGACCGGGCTGAGGTTCTTGGTTTGCAAGAAAATTGTCATGGAGAGAGAATGAAAGAGCACAATGAATTTTATAAAATGCCATTTTAGAGCTTACTGGTAACTGTTAAGATGTCTCCTAGATGTTTAATCTTAAAATTTGGAGAAGACCAATTCAGAAAGAGGATTACTAAGTTGTAAACTTCAATAGTTGAAGGAACAATGACCATAAAGTGGCTCCAACACTTTAGACTCTCCACGGTTGGTGTCATGAGATGTCAGTAACATGCAGACATGTCTGTTTTCAGGATCTGATCCATGTACCAGGGGACATGATTGCCAGCAGATTTGTGCTAGCAATGCTGACTCGTACATCTGCAAGTGTGGGCTGGGATATAAGTTAAATGCTGACCAAAAAACATGTTCAAGTAAGAATTTGGACGCTGTGATCTGAGGATCTTAGTACAATCTCACTGATCAGTTGAGAAGATGTCCATTGACTTGCTTGATTTAAGGCAGAATTTGTTTGTTCAGTAAAGGTAAATCTGTGTGGCGGTGTAAATATCAGCTGTGGAAGTATTTCTTTTCAGGGTCGGAAACATGTGACCAGGGACATGACTGCCAGCATATTTGTGTCACAAATGGTGATTCATACTTTTGCAAGTGTCGTGAAGGATATGTGTTGAATGCAGATCAAAAATCGTGCTCACGTAAGATTCTTTTATCTTTATTTACATGCTTTTCAGGTTGCTGTGTTCTTTTTGTATCCTTCATGTATTTTATTTACTTAAATACAAGATCAAATTCTCAGGGGATTGAAAGTATTACTTTTTTTCTGCAGTAGAGATTGATCTTGCAACAAATGAAAAAGCACTCTTAGTCGGCTTCACCTCCGGATGTTATTATGACCTTTATATGGATGGAACCCTGGTCTCCTTTAGCGTTATTTTCAATAGCACACTAACAGAGACCACAACGTGCCCGAGTTCAAAATATAATCTTAGCAAGTTTGTTCATCAAATGTCTTTTTTGTATTATTAAAAGCCTAATTCACCTGCCAAGTCCAGATAAAGTTATATCAAGAAATAAGATACTGATCTGGATTGTTCAAGTGAATGCGATTGATAATAAGGGCAAAAATATATTTTTTGTCTGGAAATGAAATGAAATGAAAGATTTGAGTTTTCTGATTAATATGATTATGATATAGAATCCTTCATTTACTGAACAGCAGATCAGATAAACTCCTGCATACAGGTCTATTATCAGAATTGACTATAACTCAGTGAAGTTCCTAAAAAGGGTTGGTGTGTGTTTGCAGGTTCAGATACATGTGCCCAGGGACATGACTGCCAACATATTTGTGTCAGCACTGAGGACTCTTACATCTGCAAATGTCAAGTGGGATATATGTTAAACGCAGACCAGAAAACTTGTTCACGTAAGAACTGGTGGTTAATCCTTTGGTTTTGTATTAATATCCAAGCTATTTACTGTTAATCCTGCCATAGTTGTATAGCCCTGTTAAATACAGCGGAGCAAATACATTTAGTCTACTAATTTCTTTAAGCTCTGCTTCTGATGTTGCAAATGGATGCTAGCTTTGGAAGTGTCTCCTTTCAGTTTCAGATTTGTGTGCCCAGGGACTTGACTGCCAACATGTCTGTGTCAAAAATGGCAATTCTTACTTCTGCATGTGTCATGAGGGATACATGTTGAATGAAGACCAGAAAACATGCTCACGTAAGAACTTGTTCACTGTATTTTGATATGCATTTTCTTGCATATTAAAATGATGCTATTCCAGCATTACTTTATTATCATTATAAAACACAACTTAATAGAGGAAGAAGCGATTAGGCTCTGTGATGATAGCAATAATGAGCTTAATGAGAAGATCTTACATCTTCTGCAATTGGACGTTCGGATAATGACATGAGTCAACTGACTTGATGTCAAGAGATGCAGAATTGGGGCTAGAGTTAATGCATACAGAGTTGTTTTTTCTGAGGAACCTTTAAACAAGAAGTCAGCTGTGAAAGTGTTTTCTTTGCAGGTCTGGATGCATGTACCCAGGGACATGACTGTCAGCAAATATGTGCTGGCGATAACAACTCGTTCCTCTGCATGTGTCATGAGGGATATGTATTGAATGCAGACCAGAAAACGTGCTCACGTAAGCAGCTGATTGGTTTTTCGATTTGCATTTTTATTCCACAGATTATAACATTTGGAGTTTCAGAGGATGCTCCTAAAGGCCCCATACAATTTAGCAGGAGAGTAAGAGATGGTGGGGCAGTTCATCCTGTGGACACACCACAAGTTTTTTAAAAATATTTTCTATTTTTATGGTCAGCAAGATTGAGTCGGAGATATGTCAACTTTAAAAGGTTTTAATGTTTTGATCATAGGGATTAGGCATGGGCCTCTTTTAAAGACAACTGTAACCAAGGGGGCACCAATATGTAATGTTCCACCACACTGATTGTCATTTAGATGTGAGTTTTCCTTTTTCAGGTTTAAGTTTGGATACATGTGCCCAGGGCCATGACTGCCAGCACATTTGTGTCAACAATGGGAACTCTTATACGTGCAAGTGTTATGATGGATATGTATTGAATGCAGACCAGAAAACATGTTCACGTAAGCGTCTTATCAGTTTTAATTTGCATGTTTGAATTCCTGGTTTTATCGAGCACTTCATATTTCAAAAAGCAGTACAATTGTATGTTCAAGGGGTGGTTAAAAAAAGCACAATGAACTAAAAAACAAGGGACATTTTAAAAATGATGTTGTCACAAGGCTTGTACATTTTCCCCTTCTAGGGAAGTGTAACCTGTGGTGTTCCAAAAAGGTGATTTGAATGCATGAGATGTCATCAGAAACAGCTTTCAAGGTGCAAGCGTTCCTTTTCAGGTTTAGGTTTGGATGCATGTGCCCAGGGAAACGACTGCCAGCACATTTGTGTCAACAATGGGAACTCCTATGTCTGCAAATGTCATGAGGGATATGTATTGAATGCAGACCAGAAAACATGTTCACGTAAGCACCTCATCTCTATAAACATTCGTGTTTGTTATGTTCTGGCCCCTCAGAAAATCGACAAAAATGACATTCAACGTCGCAAAAGATGGCAAATCAAAGCATGTTAGTAAGAACTGGAGAATATGAGAGTTTAGAAAAACAAGTTCACAAGAATTTCTGAATATTTTCTATTTTTTGAGTTCTGCAGGAGAGATAGAAACTGGAAATGTTTTATAGTTTTGGTCATAGGGCATCTTTGAATGTATTTCCCCCAACCGACTTTTTCATTGAGGTGTGAGCTTTCCTTTTTCAGGTTTAGGTTTGGATACATGTGCCCAGGAACATGAATGTCAGCATATCTGTGTCAACAATGGGAACTCTTATATCTGCAAGTGTCATGATGGATATGTATTGAATGCAGACCAGAAAACATGTTCACGTAAGCATCTTATGAGTTTCCACTTGCATGTTCCTTGAATATTTCCCAAAGCACTAAGTTGGAGTTTCACAACGTTGTGTAAAAGCAACTTAAGTTTCAAATAGTGAGTTAAAGATGGTGCGTCATGTAATCTCATGGATATACCAGAGCTCTTGTGAATGATGTTTTCCATTTTCGAGGAATGCTGTAAGATGAAGGGGATGCAAAGACAGGAAATCTTCAGTCACAGGGCTGAGACATAAGCTTCTCCAAAGGGCACCAAACACTCTGCCAAAAGCCAAAAGGACATTTTTGATGTCATAAGGTGTCATAGTAATGCACAAGTCTTTCTTTACAGGTTTAGGTTTGGATGCATGTGCCCAGGGACATGACTGCCAGCACATTTGTGCCAACAATGGGAACTCCTATGTCTGCAAGTGTCGAGTGGGATACATGCTGAACATGGACCAGAAAACGTGCTCACGTGAGAAAGTTCTTCCTCTGAATTAGTGATCGGTACAGCTTTCAGAAATGCTAAATCCTGCTTCATTATTTTCAAGGGAAGCAATTCATATTTTAAGGGATTCAATTCATAGAATAGTTGTGATAACCGGTATCTTCTTGCCATTAAATTAATTACACCAAATCAGTTGTGAGTGTCTCTTCACAGGTTCAGATGCATGTGCTCAGGGACATGACTGCCAGCACGATTGTATCAACAATGGCGACTCGTACAACTGCAAGTGTCGAGTGGGATATGTGTTGAATGCAGACCAGAAAACGTGCTCACGTAAGCATCTGGATTTTTCCAACATCTTTTTTTTTGTTTTTTTAATTCAGTCCTTTAAGAGGTGTCACTAGTTTGTGTACAGTTCTAGCCTAAATAATCTTTACACACAACCCTGACAATCATGTTGCCTTGTGAGAACAGTCAGACTAGCATGGATTGGATGGAGCAATAAGTGTGGCATACATTGGCATAATATTTACGAATTCTTAAAGGATCTTTTTCCTTTATAATGTTTGGAAATGTTTTTACCAGAGATGAGGGTGACCACATGCTTGACTTAACAAGAACCTTTGCAAACCATCTCAATCTTTCCAAGCTGATTGAAAGTGAGGTGGATATTTTCCAAGAAGGGCCTACTACTTTGGTATTTGCTTGTTGGTTGCTAAGCCCTCTCAAAGAGTGTAAAGGCTGGGCAATTTTACTTCTTTGAGTGGTACTTTAGCCTTTGAATTAAAGAGTTTGAAGTTTTTAATGAAAGCTGATCTGCTGTTAAGCAAAGACTCTGAGTTTTTCACAGTGGTATGTATTGTGCTGAAAAGATAAAATCAGATAATGTACTATGCTTAGGTGATCTTCTGGCTCGAAAGGCAATATCATGAAAAGAGAAACCAGTTTATTTGTAAGCCCATTAAATGGATAAATGACCTTACCTGGGATTTTTTCAGAAACATGGTTGATGGCACAGCACAGGCTTGTAGAAAAAAAGCTAGTTCAGAAAAATCCCAATTAAAAAAAAAAGTGCCTTGATGGGGGAGTTGTATAAAACGTGTGTGAAAAGTAGTGATAAAGACCATCCTGTTAAATAAAAGGGTTGCATATCGAAGCAGAAGCACTACGATGACGGAGTTTGGTGAAGCCCATGATGACAGTTTTTCTCTAAATTTAAGGTTTAATAAACTTGGACTTTTGTCAGGTCTTTTTGCAATCCTCAGTTGCAAAGAAGTCTGCAATTGACTGCAACCAAGGCAACTACCTCCAACAAAAAGCAATACTTCTGCTGATATAACCAGAGTTTATGAGACATAAATGTGTGCTGCTCTGGTTTGTGAATGAGAGACTTCTTTGCAAAGGAAGTTGTCATATAAAGGCCCTGACAAACCAAGGAGATTGCCAGCTGTCTGTCATAGTTGGACTGCCCGTGAGCGGTCGTTGTCTTAGTTTTTGCGGTTCATCCGGCTCTGTTGCTACCTGTCGGCCCCAGTCCCCCTTTTTTCAGCATGTCGAATCGGAGGTCGCGAGAGTAATCTCTTTGATTAGCTGTTCGTTCTGAGCGGGATTCCTTAACAAAACATATCAAATGAAAGATGGTTTAAAATGGCATATTTTACCCTTTATTGGGAAAAGAAAAAGAAAAAAATAGTTTGATAAAATAAAATGATGGTGTTGGGGTATTGTGAGTTTTTTTTAATGCTAGTGTTTGGATAGGCCTGATAGTGTTCATGGCTCTGTTCAATGTTAATGCTAAAAGTTTGGGAAACCCTGCAACAGCCCGTAGTAAATTGTTGTAATTGATTTGCCTTTTATCTGTTGTGATTGGATGTCTTTCAGGGAATTGGCATGTAATGCACAAGTGAGTATAATGCCCAAACAACGTGCTCTGTAAAGCTTTCCAAATCTGACTTCTGTAACTAAGCACTCCGAAGTGACTGAATCATATCTAACCCAATTTCTAAAGTCAATCACAAATGGAGATAAGACAGAAATCATGTTTGTCCCTAATGTATCAATGAATAACCATTATCTTTATGTATTAACAATGTATTATCAACTCTTAAATGTTTTCTTTTTGAAGGTTGGCATCAACTCTCAAAGTGGCCGATGGTCCAGAAAGGGAACTGAAGGATTAGCAGTGTGTATTTTCCAGCAATACTAAACATTCACTGAAATTCCCTGACCCTCTCCCTTCATATTTTTCTCATCTGTTCAGAGGAAATGAGGAGTGAAATAACCGAAAATGCCTGCATGTGTGAAGCTCAGATTTTGTTCCAGAAGAAAGTTCAGTCAACGATTCAGGAGCTGAGCAGAAAACATATCCTTTTTGTCCCATCAGCTTAAGTTTAATTTGTGATTTAAAAAACAGAAAGTTGAATTTAAAGTTTGATCGTGTTTAGCTGTTGTGTTGTCATCATGAATTGGAAAATATAACTACTAAACTTTTCAAAACTGTATTTCCTTGACTGTTATTTCACTTGATGAGCTTCTACAAAAAGTGAACTTCATGGAGGGTCAACAGCAGTATTAGGAAGCAAGATGATCAAAAACATGTTCGATACTACCCAACAGTTTGACCAGGAGAAGTCCTCTGTCTAAGGTCTACATAGCAGGCCATTGCTATCTGATTCAATGTACTGTAAACATTGTGGTTGTGTATTATTAATGTGCATTCACCAGTTATTGGACTTCTTACAGTAAACTATGGTGTAACTGGTGAAAATGTTAGAATTCTTCCGCATATTTTTAAAAAAGGCTACATAACATCCGTAAGTGTAAATCAATTAAGTTACAGGATAAACCATATGGGATTTATAGAATAAAAATAGAGGAGTATGTCAAACAATTGTTAAATATACCTTTCATATTCATGAATGTTTACAGTGGGAACATGTTGAACCTCATCCTTGTTGTGTTTTGAGTGCTCTGACAACATTTCTTGGTTGGTGATGGTGCTTTGTCGAACAAAAAGCCCTCGTCCGTGACCGTGGCACAATTACTAATCTCTTTCAACAACAGGAGCATTGTTTGTTGCAGCTTTATTACACAGAGAAAAGACCAAAAAAAAAGAGCCTGATCCACTTGGCCCCATGGCTGTTACATCACAGTGTATTACTGCAATCCTTTTTCTTTGATATCTGAATTATTTCAACAACTTAATCAAACCGCAATAATTATCTGTAACAGACTGGTACAATTGTTTTAGTAGATGAGAAAAAAACAATTGCTCGTTTGTGGCCATTTAGGACTTTTTCAGAAACATTTCTAGATTGTGAGTTAATATCTCCGGTTTTTTTTGAGTCATCGAAAGGGTTGTTTAGAGTATTTTCTTTTGTACATGCACATGTATGTTGAACTTATAACCATGGAACCACAGTTGAACAGACATGAATTGGTGCTTTTGAGATTGTGAAACTGGCCTTGGTATTTTCTTTGTAATAATCGCATGTCGTATAGCACCTATAGACATACAGTATTGTGAAACAATTCTTCCGATGCAAACCTTGCATACTGTATGATAGCTTGTATTGTGAATTTGATTTTCAATGTGGCTTGTACGCCACCTTTAAAACATCTCAGAAATAAATCGTTATCACTTTGTATATGTTGGATGTCATGCCATCATAATTAAACACGTCATTTTATCAAAGTGTTTTTTGTCTTACTTCTGTTTTTTTTTTTTTAAGTTTTTTGATCGACAACCCTAAGCAGCTTATAAAACAGTGTTTGCTTCATCTCAAAAACTCACCTCACATTATAATTCACAGTGTCAACAGATCTATCTGTCTGTCTGTCTGTCTGTCTGTCTGTCTGTCTGTCTGTCTGTCTGTCTGTCTGTCTGTCTGTCTGTCTATCTATCTATCTATCTATCTATCTATCTCTGTTGTTGTCGTCGAGCAACATAGTGACTACAAAAACTACAACTCCCAGAAGTCTCCGAACTACACACTTCCGTTATACGGTTACCAGGGGAGACGGAGGGAAGCTTCTGCTTTTGCGAGCTTCAGTCTACCATAAACGTCCCGTTTAACATGTTTTCTTTTTTTCTAACAATGTAAAATATGTTTTAGTCTGCATTTATTATATAAGGTGAAGCTGTAACTGTCGGGTTACCGTGTCGTGTTTCGTAGGTAACTAGCTAAGCTAACGGTGCAGGCTAAACGTTACAGTCACCAAGACGAGGCATAAACGCTAGCTAAAAAGTTAGCTTACTCTACGTATCACGTAAGGTTCATGTCTCCTGATGTGAACGCCATAACAAGTTAACTTTGGATCGTTAAAAGTCTGTAACGATAGCAGGATGTATATCTACCTCAGCAAGAAGGTAAGTGCATGTCACCCTCAGGTTCTCCTCCACCTATTAAACCACCAATTAATACACCTATTCAGACACGCAGCGTTGGTAAACCGTCAGTTTTCACTGTGTTGTAGATTGCTATCCCCAACAATGTCCATCTGAAATGTGTTTCCTGGAACAAAGATCAAGGCTTCATTGCCTGTGGAGGAGACGATGGCCTCCTGAAAGTGCTCAAACTTGAAACTCAGACAGGTGAGTACAGAGGACAGGTTTAAAAGACTACACTGTCTTAAACACTTTCTTTACATTCAGACTATTTGTAGCTATCCCTATTGCATGGGATTTCTATGGTAAACATAAGTAAACTGATTGTTGTAATGTATGCAAATGCAAAAAAGACAATTTAATCTTAACACACCCCAGCTCGTGTGGGGAAAGGGATGCAAAACAATCTGTGTTGCTTTATGTTAAAGCTAAAATTATTTCATAACAAAGAAGCAACATTGTATCCCAGAACTAGTGAGGCCAACTACAATGAAAGGGCCAGTGAGTGCTGCTCAGATCAACACAGTTATTACTAATATTTTTCTTTCTGAAGTTAAACAAAATGGAAATTAACCTTGTTTTAATTTTCTATGCGTGGTATTTAGTTAGTTTTTAATCCTTAGATTGTGCAAAGACTCTTCCCTAACATAAATGACCTTCTGTTGGCTTAGTGTGCTGTGAGTTGTGATGTTGTTTTCACTACTGCTCCAATGCAATAAATGACTCCTGGCAGTTTAGACATTTGTATTTTATTTCAACAGTTATCCCAAAACAACAGGTCTTATCTGAAACATTGTGAAAGTTTTACAAATGATCTCTTGTACTTTTTACTGCTTTGTCGTCAGATGATGCCAAACTCAAAGGCCTTGCTGCACCCAGTAATCTGTCGATGAACCAGACTCTAGAGGGACACAGTGGTAGGTCGCTTGCAGCAGTTTTCACGGCTATCTTTAATCTAACTTAAGTTTTTAACATTGATAAAACCATTGAAAAATGATCTGACACTTGCAGGAGCAGTGCAGGTGGTCACCTGGAATGAACAGTATGAAAAGCTGACAACCAGCGACCAGAACGGACTCATCATTGTATGGATGCTCTACAAAGGTGATTTCTGCTCCTGTTGTTACAGCACAAGTTGCCCTGTGGTAAACTTAACTTTTAAGGTTGTAATTTTTTTGTTTCTCCCCGTCCTGAAGGTGCCTGGTACGAGGAGATGATCAACAACCGGAACAAGTCTGTTGTGAGAAGCATGAGTTGGAACGCTGATGGTCAGAAGATCTGCATCGTGTATGAAGATGGAGCAGTCATTGTAGGATCTGTTGACGGTATAAACAGATTTACACTGTGATTAGTAAAAGTCTGATAAATGGCAATTAATCACAATATCTTTTTCAGACCAGATTTAGAATAAAATCACTAATGCCCATTATCAAGGATTGCTTTGTTCACACAGGGAATGAGTACTGACGTGTGCAGAAAGATTAATGCATTTGTTTTTTTAGGAAACCGGATTTGGGGAAAGGAGCTAAAGGGAAATCAGCTCGCTCATGTGGCATGGTCGCCAGACAGCAAGATCCTTCTCTTCGGCATGGCCAATGGGGAAGTCCAAATCTATGACAATCAAGGAAACTTTATAGTGAGTGCAAAGGCTCATCAGCCTTTAAAAATAAAAATTACGGAATATACAGCTTCTTGACTCATTGCATAAAAGATTTATAAATAGATAATGCAGATTACATGCAAAGTCAAGGATTTCAAATGTGAAGTTACTGTACAGGCATTTAAGGACACCAGTGAAGATTTACATGGACAACTGTCCCGTTAATAATCCAGAAATGAAACTGGATTCAGAAAAGTAATCTCTTATGATTTCAAATCCTGCCTCTTCATATCGACATTAAGTGAAATACATAAGACTCTATTGTATAAAAAAATGTTTGGATTGAAGTATGGAGAGAAAGGCTAAGTTAAAAAGGCTGATCATCCAACTTTTCATGTATTCTATTTTCTCATTTAAGTGATGACATGTGACCATTTGTTGTCTTTGTATTATCATCATGTGTCATCCTTTAGATGAAAATGTCCATCAGCTGTCTCACCAATGCGACTGGAGCTGTCAGTATCGCAGGTATCCACTGGTACGCAGGAAGTGGAGGTTATGTCGAACCAGACTGCCCGTGTCTGGCTATTTGTTTTGACAATGGAAGATGTCAGATCATGCGCTATGAGAATGATGAAAGTAAGGGGGGTTGGGGGGGAATTCAAAGTCTGCAGTATTTTCTCCAGCTAACACTTCAATGAGATATTTACCAATGGCTGTGCTTTCCTTCAGACCCAATGTGTTTTGACACTCAGATGAATGTGGTCAGCATCCAGTGGAATCACTGTGGCAGTGTTCTGGCAGTGGCGGGATCCCTCAGAGCCTCAAATATGGATAAAGAATATAATGCTGTGCAGTTCTATACTCCATTTGGAGAGGTGAGGGTGGATATTGTCTTGCTGTGTCATCCTTTTGCACAATTTAATAAGCATTGCATTGAGGCCTGAAAGCCAACACACGTTTTTTGTATAAGCCTCTATTCTTGTTTTCAATCAGCACCTGAGAACCCTCAAAGTTCTGGGGAAGCAGATGACGGGAGTTGCCTGGGAGGGAGGAGGGCTACGTATTGGTCTGGCTGTAGACTCGTTCATCTATTTTGCCAACATAAGACCAGACTACAAGGTAAATATCCACACTTATTGCTTTGTTTTTAACAACTCATAAATACAAAGGTTAAAAGATGGTATTTTTAACACATGCACAAAATTCCTGAAGATTGAGCTGCATCCTGTGTGAAAACAAATGACCCCCATCTCCTGCAGCCACATGTGGATGTGTACTTGGTGTCCTTGGGCTTGACACTTCACCCTGAGTTACTCCCACTGCCTCGTCAGTGGCATACAAATGTGTAAAAATCTACTATCAGTGAATGGATGTGATATGAATATGTAGGTGTGACCTGTGGTGTAAAAGAGCTTTGAGTTGCCAGAAGTAAAAGAAAAGCGCTATACAAGCTCCAGTTCATTTATCACTCCTCTAATTATCCCTTTTTTTTTTCTCAAGAATATTTTTATTGAGTTTTTTTACACATTTCCAGCAAGGGAGTACAGGTATTCAGAGGTAGACATCGGGTGTGTGCAAACTGTAAATCAGCGGAAATAAACAGGTACACTTTATCATTTGTACTATACATATAGGTACCAACGTACAGAGGATCCACATAATTCGCATCACACATCTACAGTTACTGGTCACTTCCTGTACCCACACAAATCCTCAATCGGTAGAATCAAGGCGTAAACAGTTTTGAAAAAGAGCAATGAAAGACAAAACAAGACAAACCCCCCCCCCCCCAAAAAAAAAAAAAAAAAAAAAAAAAAAAAAGAAAAAACAGAACGAAAACAAAAATAAAATAAAAAGAAACCGCACACTGTCTCTTGCCTGGAGCGAGTCGGAAAGTTAGAAAGTTACAGAGCTGGAAGCCAGGTTATTGGAAAGCTAAAAAGGTAAACAAGTCTGCTTTTATTGTAAGATAACCAAGATCTGGGACAATTAGGTTTACTGATGGTTCCTAAAGTATTCCAGAAAAGGCCCCCACAGCTTTTCAAACTTAATAGTTGAGTTGCAGACTGAATAGCGAATCTTTTCAAGCTTTAGACAGGCCATAAGGTCTCTAAGCCACTGGGCGTGGGTGGGCGGAGCAGCATCCCTCCACTTCAGTAAAATGGCCCGCCTGGCCAAAAGTGACGCAAATGAGATTGTGCGGCGCTTACTGGGAGTGAGATGGTTGTCGTCTCCTGTGGTGCCAAAAATAGCCAGCAGAGGATTAGGTTCCAAATTCAGACGAAGGACTGAAGACAATGTTTGAAAGACTTCTCTCCAGTATTTTTCCAGACTGGGACACGACCAGAACATGTGGATAAGAGAAGCCTCAGCAGTCCTACACTTATCACAACAGGGATCAACATCTGGATAGAAGCAGGATAATTTAGCCTTTGATATGTGGGCCCTATGCACTACTTTGAACTGTAGCAGGCTATGACGAGCACAGAGGGAGGTTGAATTGACCAGTTTAAAAATTGAACTCCAAGTGTCATCCGAAATAGACAGGTTTAGATCCCGTTCCCAGGAAGATTTGATTTTGTCAAGGGGGGCCTGTTTAATAGCTGCCAGTCTGTCATATATTATCGATATTAGCCCTTTTCGTGAGGGATGCAGGTTGAGGAGAGCATCAACAACATGCGTGTCAGGTGTCTCAGGGAAGTTTGGTAATTGACTACGGAGGAAGTGACGAAGTTGCAGGTATCTAAAGAAGTGAGTGCTCGGTAGGCTAAATTTCTTAGAGAGTTGCTCAAATGAAGCAAAACTGTTTTCTATGAAGAGGTCCTTAAAACGTTTAATGCCCCGTCTGTGCCACTCGTGAAACGCAGGATCAAGTAGAGAAGGTTGAAAAAGATGGTTGGACCAGACGGGGCTCGAGAGAGAGAAGTCATTAAAACCAAAGTATCTCCTGAACTGGACCCACACTCTTATGGAGTGCCAGACCACTGGGTTGTCCAATGGTTTACTCGAAGAGAGAGGAAGAGAAGATCCAAGCAGAGCTAGGATGGAAATGTTTTTGCCCGATTTCAGCTCCGTAGCCACCCCCAGTGGGCAACGAGGTTGGTAATGAAAGTAAGACCAGGCAGTAAGACAGCGTATATTCGCTGCCCAATAATAAAAGCGAAAATTAGGCAGACCCAGGCCTCCGTCGTATTTTGATTTTTGGAGATGAACTTTACCTAGTCGAGGTCTCTTGCCCTTCCATATATAGGATGTTATAAGTGAGTCCAATGAGTCAAAAAAGGATTTAGGGATAAACGTTGGTATGGTTTGAAAGAAATAAAGGAACTTTGGGAGAATAGTCATTTTGATAGAGTTAATTCGGCCCACTAGGGTTGTGGAGAGAGGCGACCACCTTGTAAGGTGTTGTTTCACATGATCCAACAGGCTGAGGAAGTTTTCCCTAAAGAGAGACTTGTGTTTCTTCGTGACTGTAATGCCAAGGTAGGTAAATTGATTTTCCACTATTCTGAATGGGAAGTTTGTATAGTCTAGTGCTAATGCAGCTTCATTTATAGGGAAAAGTTCACTTTTGTGCAGGTTCAACTTATATCCAGAGATTTGACCAAACTGCTTGAGTAGTGACATTATAGGTGGCAAAGAGGTGTCAAGATTTTCTATAAAGAGCAAAAGGTCATCTGCGTAAAGAGACACTTTGTGTTCGACCCCCGATCTCCCAATCCCAGAGAATGCCTTGCAACTACGGAGTGCGACTGCTAACGGCTCTATGGCCAGGTCAAAGAGTAGTGGGCTCAGAGGGCACCCTTGACGTGTGCCCCGTTCAAGAATGAAAGGTTCTGATAGTTGAGAGTTGGTGCGGATCGAAGCCGAAGGGCAGCGGTATAATAGCTTTATCCACGTAATAAAGGTTGGGCCAAAACCAAATTTCTCTAAGGCTTTAAACAGATACCTCCATTCGACCCGGTCGAAAGCCTTCTCTGCGTCTAGAGAAAGAACACACTCGGAGAGTGAGCCTGAAGGCGAGTACAGAATATTGAATAGACGACGCGTGTTAAAGAAGGAGTGACGGTGCCGAACAAAGCCAGTTTGATCCTCTGATACAATTAATGGGAGAGTGGACTCCAATCTGCGTGCCAGAACTTTGGCCAAAATTTTGACATCCACATTCAACAGGGAAATTGGTCTGTAGGAGGAACACTCATCAGGATCTTTACCTTTCTTTAAGATAACAGTGATACAGGCTTCGTTGAATGATGCTGGAAGGTTACCTTGCTTAAACGAATCCGAGAGCAGTGAGCATAATCTAGGGGAAAGCAACGCAGAGAATGTTTTAAAAAATTCTACAGGAAACCCGTCTGGACCAGGGGATTTACCCGATTGCAGTGAAGAAATTGCTGCAGCTACTTCCTCTTTGGATATAGGCTCGTCCAGTTTACTTTTGTTGTCAGGGGGAACCACCGGAATGTTTAAACGGTGTAGAAAATGTTCCATCTGAAAAACTTCCTCGGGGAGTTCAGAAGTATAAAGGCGAGAGTAGAAGTTTCTGAATGTGTCATTAATCTTAGAATGATCAAATGTAATATTGCCATCGTCCATTTTAATTTTTGTGATGAGCTGTTTAGCTTTAAACCCTTTTAGCTGATTGGAAAGCATTTTGCCAGTTTTGTCGCTATGGATGTAAAATTGAGTTTTACTCTTTAGAAGTTGCCATTCAATATGATGGGTCGAGAGGAGATCAAATTTGGTTTGGAGCTCCACACGCTTTTTAAACAGATTGGAGCTACTGTTTTGAGAATATTGCAAATCAGTTTCCTTTATCTGATTGGCGAGATCTTGTCGCTCCCTGTTAGCCTTCCTTTTCATATTCACTGTGTATGAGATAATTTGTCCTCTGAGGTACGCTTTGAGTGCATCCCAAACAACCAGACTGGAAGTTTCAGGCGTTGTGTTCATATTGAAGAAAAAGGTTATCTGATTCTCCATAAATTTAACAAAATCAGCATCAGACAGTAGGGTCGAGTTAAAACGCCAGTGTCTCCTTGTTCGAGGTAGGTCAGGTAGAGATAGAGACATTGTGACAGGGGCGTGGTCTGATATCACTATGCTCTGATAGTCATAATTATCCCTTTAAACTCAAGATTTAACATTGATAGCTTCCAAATGTCAGTTTCAAACGTATACAAGACACTAAAATAGATGACACATTCCCAGTGCCTATAAATCAACAAATATAATAATAAATAATACTGTATATGTATTGACAAGAACGTAATTCCTTTACTATGGCTCACAAGTTATTACATTTTGGTGATTGGCTTGTTTGAAAAGGCCATACTTGTTTGTTTTCGAGTTCATGCTGAAGATGTGTATCTCAGTCGCTCTTTAATCTCTCCTTCAACAGTGGGGGTATTGCTGCAGCACCGTGGTGTACGCCTACACAAAACCAGAGCGACAGGAGTACTGTGTGGTTTTCTGGGACACCAAAAACAATGAGAAGTTTGTCAAATATGTCAAGAGCTTGATGTCCATCACAACCTCGGGGGATTTCTGCATCCTAGCGAGCAAAGCAGATGACACCCAACCTCAGGTACGAGATATATTCTGACTCCGACCTACAACGGTAAAATACATACTGTGTATAATAATGGCTTGATAGAATATATACAAGATGGAAGATACATAGTCAGCTTCATAGAGAAAGATCTCCGTCAGTTCTCTGATCACTTCCCTTCTCTTCTCATACATTACCTCGCAGGAGGATGCTGAGCTTGAGTCTGCAAGTCCTGCAAGGGTAATATACAAAGTAAAACATCAAAACGATGAGTATTTGTTTTTGTAAAAGAACTGTAAACTGACCTTTGGAATAATTGTGCACTTTTTTTGTGTTCAACAGTATGTCTTGATACTGTGCAACTCTATTGGCACTCCACTGGACTCAAAGTACATTGACATTGGTGAGCTTATATAATGTAAAGAGAAGAAGAAGAAATATTCTTGTGATTTGAATTGATTTACATTTTTTTCAACACATTCTTAAAAAGTAAGTTTGACATTTGAGTATATACTAAACAAGCTAAGCTGTCTGCAAACTTTCTCACAGTGTGCACACAGAGGTGTTACACTGTGACAGCCACTGGTCAGACGGGAGGTAAATCATACAAGAGAGACAGAGAGTTAGACGGAGTCTTTTTTTTGCAGACTAACTACGGAGTCTGTGATTATTCATGGCAGTGAAAGAGTAGTTGAGTCTAAAAGTGCTGTTTGGTTTGTGGGTTGCTGTTTTTAAGTACCACGTACAGCACCTTGATTTTGAGGGGATAGAAGAGGAATAAAGAGAGTAAGCTATTAGCTACTGCTATCGATTATTTATTTAAATAGTTCATGCAGACTTTGCTCACATTGTGATATCAATTGAGATGGTAATTGGACTAGTCAAAAACACAAGTTACTTAATATGAATATGAAGGAACAGCTGACTCCTTAGGACATCCAAACGAGGACAACAACACCAGACATGTATGCAGTTGGTTAAACTGGTCACGTACGACATAATAATGCTGTTGCTTCTTTTCTTTGTCAGACCCACTGTTCGTCACCATGACCAAAACCCATGTGATTGCTGCATCTAAAGAGGCTTTCTACCTGTGGCAGTACAGAGTGGCAAAAAAGTTAACTGCCCTGGAGATCAACCAAGTGACCAAAACTAAGAAGGAGGGAAGAGAGAGGTGAGCTTGTCTTTGTAATTCAAAAGTAACAAACATTTACAGTAACAGTCACAAGAACTCAAACCAACAAAGCCAGGTCATGGACAGGGGAAAAATTAAACACCCAAATCAGAGCTGACCATGGAAATTTACAAGGAGGCAAGATAACCACAAGGAGTCAGAGTCAGTGGTGGAAACCTTCCGTGTACTGGCTCGCTGTTCCAGTGGAAGGTGTTGGTACTCTCAGTGCTATGAAAAGGATTTGTTCATCTTGTCCAAATGTCACTGAGGCTCTAGACAGGCTGGGCAAGGTCAAATGTCCTGCCAGGACTATCATAGCACCTGGACCACAGTTCACCTCAGGGTAAAGGACAACTGTTTGTCTGTGTGGCTGTCTCTCATTTATTCTCACTTCCTTCGCAGGGTTTATCACATTGACATCAATCCTTCTGGAGCGAGTGACAGTGGTCCAGATTTTACAAAAGCCTTCACAGTAAGACACATTTTCTTTCTCTGAAGTGACACAACTTTACAAGGATAAGAAACTGAACACAAACATAGCTCTCAGCCTTCTGAATCATTTTACAGTAAAACCTTCATATTTGGATTTCACACTTATTTTCTCTGATGTTTTTAGAAAAGCAAGTTGAATGCTTCTAGACCTTCTTCTTTGTAATGTTGCTTTTCTCCATTAGGTTTATAAACCTGATCAAAATGCCCACTCAAGGTTTTTGTTTGTGTAAACCTGCAGGGGTATGGCCAGTGGTGGCATAGGCCCTCCTGGAATTTGATTGGCCACCCCAAAATTCACATCTATGATTGGCTTTTTAGAGGTGTGGACCTAAATACAAATCATCTAAACTGAATGTTTTAGGAATACTTTCACTTGTAAATAAATACTTTTTAAATTAAAAAAAATACTATTATTTCCATAACAAATTTCCAAGTAAAAACTTCAATCGACCTCATTATCAATAAATGTATTTTTTCCAGTCAGACAGGTTCAAACAAGAGTTTGCATGCAACTTTCGAAGTACATTAAGTTGTGACTTTGCTCATGCATCTTTGTTTATGAGTCCTTAAAAAAATCAATCAAAGATTTTTACGTTTCCAAATTGTGTAACTTATAAGAACACATCGTTAGTGCTGATAGTCAGTGTCCCAGGTAGGCCACCCCCGTTTTAAAAAAGCTACTTGGAGCAGAATGAACATTACTTCATGCATATAGAGTTAGTTGTACAGATTTGTGGAGATATAAAACACAGGAATAAACTTAAAAGGAACCCATTAACAAATACATGTACACATTTGTCAGCTCACAAAGAAATACAGTCAATGAAAATACAGTAAACTAATCATGACTGATAATCTGTAGAGGGTTTCATGTATGTTTCTGTTCCTTTTCAGGCAACTAGAGATCCCATTTGTTGTATCACAGCAACAGATAAGACCCTGATTGTGGTAAGTACATCCCTAGTTGCATTCTATATTTCAATAATATTATAATAACCCATAATATAATAATAATATTTTAATATGAAAGTCAAAGTCTTTGAGTGTTTGGTTGTGTGTTTACAGGGCCGTGAGTCCGGCACGGTCCACAGATACAGCCTCCCAAATGTGGTTCTCATCAACAAATACACGTTGAACAACAGAGCCTACCATCTGTCCTTGAACTGCAACTCCAGGCAAGATTTTTTTTGGTTTTTTTGGTGTTACGCAGATGAACTGTGTTCTTCAGAGGAGATCTGTTGTTGACCATCTCAATCATTGAGTAAAGTTTGTATTTACGGCACTGATACATTAATAAAACGATTATGTTGTGTAGTCGTCTGGCCATTATCGACATCTCAGGCGTCCTGACTCTGTTGGACCTGGAGGTTCGTGCCTCCACAGATGACGGCGCAGGAAGTCAGGCGTCTACAGGAGATCCATCCAAGTTTGAACGCAAGGATGTGTGGGACATGAAGTGGGCCAATGACAATCCTGATCTGTTTGCCATGATGGAGAAGACAAGAATGTATGTTTTCAGGAATCTGGACCCAGAGGTAAGAGCTCAGGTGCTTTTTGTTTGGTGGTCAACTACACTGTCCTGATTTCTATAATGTATAATATCTCTTAAAACCAGGAACCAATCCAAACATCCGGATACATCTGCGACTTCGAAGACCTGGAAATCAAATCTGTCCTGCTTGATGAAATCATGAAGGTAAAAAAGTGATTATTTTCTCACGCAGTAGCAGCAATGTAGTAATGAACCCTTTTTCTGAGAGCTCCCCTTAATGCAGATTTCACTTCACTTTAGTGTTCACATGCATCAGGAGAGACTTTTCTCACAAGCTGAACTTTGTTTAACTTTAAAAGAGCTGAAAGCTGCAGTTTATAAGTGCTGAGTTAATTATAATGTAATTATTCTCTTGCTGGGCAGGATCCAGAGAGGCCGAATAAAGACAACCTCATCAACTTTGAAATCCGCTCCCTAAGAGACAGTCGTGCTTTGATTGAGAAAGTGGGGATTGAAGATGCCTCACAGTTCATTGAAGACAACCCACACCCAAGACTCTGGTAAATATCAAACTGATGTTGTAATCATAAGTAAAGTGAGCGTTAGAAATAGAAACCTCATATACTGGAAACAGCAGCTCTTCTACACACTGCATGTGAAGAATAGAGCAAATGTCAAATGTAGAAGTTTGAAAGGGGGAAAGTGGATGTGACCTGAATGATTCATGAGCTGGTTTTATTAGACATCTCCTGCACAAGAAGACAAAACACCAAGGGAAATGGACTTCTGAATTGTCCAGAGATGTGGGGTCATTTGGTAGCAGCAGTACTTTTTTTTTTTTTCTTTTGGGGGGGGGGGGGGGGGGGGGGGGGGTGGACAATATCTGTCTGTTGTTATGTAATTTTTTTCCATAGGTTCTTTGTTCATGAACAAATGTTTTTCTCTGTCCTTGGAGTCCATCTGTCATCTCATGCAAACTATTCTCATCTTGGGCAAACGTTACCATTATTTAATAGTATCTTTATTTAATTATATAGCGTCAATTCATAACAGGCGTTATCTCGAGACACTTTACAAAAGCAGGTAAAGGACCTTACTGTTTGTCTGTTAACATTAACAAAAGAGCAGGTAACAAGACCATGCTCATCGTTATGTTTACAAAAAGCAGGTAAAGGACCTTACTTATGGCTATATTACAAGAGCCCAGCTTAATCCGTCACAGCGTGGCAAGAAAAAACTTCCTTTTAACAGGCAGAAATCTTCAGCAGACCCGGGCTCATGACGGAACAGCCATCTGCTAAACTGTGCTGGGCTTGAAAATGGGATGGGGGAGATGGGACAAGACGCAGAAAGAAGACTCCCACTAAGTAGCATAATCACTTTTTAAACTACATTCCCTTTGTTGTCTTTGTTGGATATATCAGAAAAAAAAACTGCTTTGCACCAACCTGTAGCAGCCGTCACTACATCATCTGCTGAAAGGGGGAGGATGAGAGCAGCATGTGAGAGATTTACAGTTTTTCGAAGCAGCGGTGTGATCACACCAGCTTATGTGTGTTCTCTGGCTGGTGTGTCATTTCTTGCAGCGTCCCTCAAGATCTGGCAACATCAATACGTTGCCTTCCTGTCCCATGAGTCAGCATCAATCAGACTTGAGAATAATTTTGCACTCAATTCATTCTAATGTAGCCACAAAATCACTGAGTTGACACAGAGGGATTGGTTACAGATGTTTATATAGTGAGCACCACTTTCATATGGATTTGCATGATTAATTCTTTATGTTTTTTCTTTTTATTGTGGTGGTGTGTATGCATGCACACTTGGTTGGATTAGCTAACATAACCTTTTGCTCATTGTGACCCTGTCAGGCGTCTGCTGGCTGAGGCAGCCCTCCAGAAACTGGACCTAAAGACAGCTGAGCAAGCGTTCGTCCGCTGCAAAGACTACCAGGGCATCGAGTTTGTCAAGCGCTTAGGAAACCTGCAGAATGAGCCTATGAAACAAGCGGAGGTGGCGGCTTACTTCGGCAGCTTTGAGGAAGCAGAGCGGATGTACCTGGATATGGATCGCAGGTAGGCATTATCGTTTTTACCGATTCTTTTAGTCCCCGTTTGCTTTTTGTTTAGTTTTTCATGTCGGTATGTTTTTCTTATACCACGTGCATGTTTTGTTCTTCTTCTAGGGACCTTGCCATCAGCCTCAGGATCAAGCTGGGAGACTGGTTTCGGGTTCTCCAGCTGCTCAAATCTGGCTCTGGCGGCTGTGATGATTCTCTGCAGGACCAGGCCTACAATGCAATTGGAGACTACTTTGCTGACCGACAGAAATGGTTCTTTCTCTTTCTCTTTCCACATGAGTACTACAAGTCTGTTACTTATATGGGGAAGAAAATTATGATCAAAGCTTTAGTAAACTAATAATACACTTAAACACATTTTAATTTACAATGGAGTTATCAGAATCACGTTTGTATTGCTAAGTACATATACATATACAATGAATTTGTCTTGGTGTATTGGTGTGTAAGAAAAAAAAACAAGGCTAAAATAACTAAGTACTTAAATAAGATAAAATATGAGAAGCAATTACCAATATATAAAATATAATAAAAAAAGTCAAATGCATAACAAATAAGTGTTTCTCTGAATTCAGACAATAATGCTTCAAGTTTCTAAACTGCATGAAAAGATAAATGTCAAACTATCCTTTTAGGTTTACAGCACAATAATTTTCCATACAATGTTTGAACCTTCAATATTTTCTGTCTGAAGGGTGAATGCAGAGCAGTACTACAATCAGGGTCACAACGAGGAGAGGCTGGCAGAGTGTTTCTTCATGTTAGAGGACTACCCTGGCCTCGAGAAACTGGCCACTGCGCTGCCAGAGAATCATAAACTTTTACCGGTGAGCCGAGTGTTCAGCTTCGACCAAAAGTATCTTCATGTTTTGAAGCTCCACGTTACTATCCGTCATCTTTGTGTTGCAGGAGATTGGACAGATGTTTGCCACTGTGGGCATGTGCGATCAGGCTGTGACCGCCTACCTGAAGTGTAACCAACCCAAAGCTGCAGTCGACACCTGTGTCCATCTGAACCAGGTGGGAGGCAGACTAGAAGCCCTGCGGCGCCAGACCTTCACAGTGACTTCACAGTGACACTGTGTGATCTTTTGATTAAACTCACTTTCTCACAGCTTTTGAGCACAGCAGTCACTGTGGCACCCGCTGTCCTCCCACTCTCATCCTCTTCCTGAGTGATATTTAGCCTGAGGGTGTGAATTCCTCACACTTTACTCTTCCAATGTAAAGTTAACCATGGGCTAAAAAAATAGTTCACTTTAATGCGACTCGGGTTCACACTCTTACAGCCAAAACCTTACTTTTTACAAGTTACAAGTTACAAATCTGCAGCTCAGCGAAAAATGTGAACAACAACTCGGTGTAGTTCAAAGGATGTTCTCTTAAATTGCACAGGGATGTACGTTACTCCAAAAGGAGAAGCTGTGAGCTGGCAGAACTTCCTCTCTGCTCTGCACTTTCTCCTGCTGCGTTAATGCTGGCCTTTAGACATTGAAATGAACAGGCTGTCACTGAACTGTTTCCTCTTCGCCCCCTTGTGGCTCATCCCTCGAATGTCTGAAAATTACTGTGTTGTCACATCATCGTGAGATCAAGGAAGGTCTGAGTAATGGAATCCAAAAAGTGATTTCAGTGAAAGGGAAATACAATACATTTAAATCCAATCTGTGTTTTTTATTTTGGTTCTAACTGTCTAATCAATCCAACTTTGGAGTCGCTCCAGTAGATGCCATTAGCTGGTAAAACTCAGGACGTTTTTGGAAATGATCCCCGACAGAGATACATTTCAGTGGAAATACTTCATCAGAAGCTCACATGTGTAGTTTAAAAATACCAGAGTTACCACTGAATGCAGATTTTAAATGAAAGTTGCCCAGCACCCAGACATGTTGGATTATTTTAGATTCAATTGACAAACTAAACGTTTAAAGAGTTTCCTGATAGAAGTGATGTGTTCTTGTTCCTGAATAAATGTCGTCATTTTCTTACAGTGGAACAAAGCAGTGGAACTTGCCAGAACGCACAACATGAAGGAGATTAAATCTCTTCTTTCCAAATATGCCTCACATCTCCTTGAGAAGAACAACATTTTAGAGGCGGTGGAACTGTATCGAAAAGCTCACCACTTTGTCGATGCAGCCAAACTGATGTACAAGGTAAGCTCATATGTTCTCTCTGATAACGCTGAATGAGGAAGGGTCTTCCAAAATAAAACAACTGAAATTAATTAGTGACTTTGTATTTGTAACTTCCATTGTGATACATTGGTACTTTTTGACAGTGTTATCATTCAAAAAGAACCCAAGATCTCACGACAGGCCTTTTTTTTTGTCTCATTTAGCAACTAAGCGTCTGATTTTAGACTTTTTCAAAGCTATAATCATGTTTCAATGGGCTTTTTTATGTGTGTCTGCTGTTACAGATAGCTGAATCAGAGGCAGAGAAAAGAGTTCGACCGCTGCGGGTGAAGAAGCTTTATGTGCTGGCAGCGCTTCTTGTTGAAGATTACCACAAGCAGGTGAAGACGTCACAGCAGAGCAAAGCGAAAGGGAAGAAGTCTGAGGTAATAAATGACAGCATACTGTTTCACTTCCTGTCGATAGGAAGAGTCAAGAATGCATTCTAGATATATCGACAGGCATCTAAAACTTTAGCCTAAATATATCTTCTTCTTTTTTACGATAGGCTACATCTGCACTTGCCGGGCTACTCGAGGAAGATGCAACCTCTCCAGATAACCGTTTCATCGACAATGCCTGGCGTGGAGCAGAAGCGTACCATTTCTTTCTGCTGGCTCAGAGGCAGCTTTATGAAGGCTACATGGAGAAGGCCATGCACACAGGTAATAAATCACATAGAACACTCCACCATAAAGTACCATTAATAATGCTACTCTTCACAAGTCAGTCAGAGGGCTTACATACAGCAACAACAAACTTGTTTACTGCATGATTCAGAACACTGGAGGGGATGTTTCTTTTTGTAACTCATCCACTTAACTCAAATTCTACACACTGACTGGAAGCATTCAGATAGCAAAAAAACAAAGAACAAGAACGAACATCTTCTCTATTTTTTATGTATTTTTTATTTTTTTTGAAGCCCTTCACCTGCGCGAGTACGAGGACATCATCCCAGCCGAGGAGATCTACTCTCTGCTCGCCCTTTGCACCGCCACTAACCGGGCCTTCGGTACATGCTCGCAAGCTTTCATCAAGCTGGAGTCCCTCGAGAGTCTGGACCCTAAACAGCGGCAGTCTTATGAGGATCTGGCTCTGGAGATCTTCACCAAATACAACCCGAAGGACACCCGCCAAGTCGAGCGGGAAAGGTCATCAGAGGGGTGAGAGCTCCAATGAGTTTCACATCTTTCATGTTATTTAAAGGAGATAGAAGGCTTTTCTGGATGATTTTACTTCTTTCCTTTATAGACAATGTTGGACAAATTCACACTTGTATGTCATGATGGTGAGGTCAGATTAACTTTGATTTACTGGTGAGAACAGAGACACATAAAACATGATGTATATTGGCAAGATCAACAGTAGGCTATAACAACGATGAGGGAAGAGTTTTTACAAGAAGTCAAGATGGTACAGTAGGTTTAGGTGTATGTTTTCATCACATGATTCCACACTAATTTTTTTTTTCTCTCTCTTTAGGTCAGAAGGAAAACTGCCCACATGCATCGTGACAGGTCTGCAGATTGAGGAGTACCAGTTCTGGATGTGCAGTACATGTAAACACTGCGCTCTAGAGCAGGAGATCAGCAAATACAACTTCTGCCCACTGTGTCACGATCAGATATCATGATGCCCAGTCAAATTTATAAGCAGTGTGATGTCCTTCAGCTTACATGTATATGCTTTTAATTCAAATTTGAAATTGCTTGTTAGTGAAAAATGGCTTTGAGTCGCTTTAATTTTAAGCTTTCTGTGTCTGCTTTGTTGCTATTTTTATATGGAAGTAAACGCTGAATAAAAACAGACTTAAATATAACATTTCAAGTTGTCTTTTTTTAATTGCTTTTGCTCTTTTCTTTACATTTTCAATATCATGTATCACCAGCTTGAACTGTGTCCAATTGCTGAATTGTATCCATAGGCTGCAGTTCATTTTAAAGAAAAATGCCTTATCAATAAAAATGCACACCAACTCTGGGAGCTGCCCACTGCAGAAGTTCTCTGATGACACAGCCATCGTAGGGTATGTGTCTAAGGGGAGCGACGAGGACTACAGGCAGGTCATCATAGACTTTGTCAACTGGAGCGAGGTCAACCACCTTCAGTTCAACGCCAGCAAGACAAAGGAGATGGTAATAGACTTCTGCAGGACTACACCGGTGAACATCCAGGGTTTGGACTTAGAGATCGTGGAGACGTACAAATACCTCGGTGTTCACCTCAACAATAAACTGGACTGGTCACACAACACCGACATCCTTAGGTCGACTGCACCTGCTGAGGTCCTTTGGAGTGTGCAGGAATCTGTTACGCAGTGGTCTGCTGGGGAGGTGGAAGCAGTGACAGAGACAGGAAAAGACTGAACGGACTGGTCAGGAGGGCCGGTTCTGTCCTGGACTGTCCTCTGGACTCTGTAGAGGAGGTGGCTGAGAAGAGGATGTTAGTGAAGCTGACATCCATCATGGACAATCCCTCTCACCCCCTACATGACACTGTGGGGGCTTCAGCAGCAAAAAATAAAAAGAAGGCGTACATGCCTATGTTGAAAAGTAGAAAAAACGGCATACATACCTATGTCGTAAAAAAGGAAAAAACACAGCATACACACCCATGTCCAAAAAAACCCGTCATACATACCTATGTCGAAAAATGAAACAAAAAAAACATGCATACTTACGTCGACAAAATGAAAAAAAACGGCATACATACCTCTGGTGTAAAATCGGAAAAAACGACATACAAACCTATGATAGATAGATAGATAGATAGATAGATACTTTATTGATCCCGAGGGAAATTCAAGCCGAATGTCGAAAAAATGAAAAAAAGGACATGCATAACTATATCGACAAACGAAAAAAACGACATGCATAACTACGTCCTAAAATAAAAAAAAGGACGACATGCATACCTATGTCGTAAAAATTGAAAAAACAAAGGCATACATACCTATGGAGAAAAATAGGAAAAAAAGACATGGATACCTATGTCGAAAAAATTTAAAAAAAGACATATATGTCGAAAAACGAAAAAAAACGACATGCATACATATGTCGAAAAAATTTAAAAAACAGCATCCATACCTATTTCGAAGAAAACCCGACATATATACCTATGTCAAAAAATGATAAAACAGCATACATACCCATGTCGAAAAAATTAAAAAAGGCATACATACCTATGTCGAAAAAATAAAATAACAACATGCATACCTATGTCGAAAAAAAACAAAAAAACATACATACCTATGTCGAAAAAATGAAAAAAAAAAGACATGCATACCTACGTCAAAAAAATGAAAAGAAATATACATACATACCTATGTCGAAAAATGACATGCATAACTATGTCAAAAAAAACTGAACAAAACAGCATACATACCCATGTTGAAAAAATTAAAAAACAGCATATATACCCATGTCAAAAAAAGGAAAAAAACAACATACAAACCTATGTCGTGAAATTGGAAAAAACGACATGCATACCCATGTCGAAAAATGAGAAAAAAAGACGTACATACCTATGTCGAAAAATGAGGAAAACACGAGATATATACCTATGTCGAAAAATTAAAAAAAAACTACATACATATCCATGTCGAAAAATGGAAAAAACAACATACATACCTGTCGAAAAAATGAAAAAAATGACAAACATGCCTATGTGGAAAAAATTTGAAAAACAACATACACACCTTTGTCGAAAAAATGAAAAAAACGACTTGCATACCTATGTCGAAAAAATGAGAAAAAACGACATACATACCCATGTTAAAAAATGAGAAAAAACGACATACAAACCCCTGTTGAAAAACGAGAAAAATGAAAAATGAGAAAAAACGACATAGATACTTATGTCGAAAAATGAGAAAAAGGACAGACATACCTATGTCGAAAAATTGAAAAAAATGACATTGATACCTATGTTGACAAATGGTAAAAAACGACATACATTCCTTTGTCGAAAAATGAAAACAAACAACATACATACCTGTCGAAAAAATTTTAAAAAACGACATAGATACCCATGTTGAAAAAATGAAAAAAACGACATACATACCCGTGTCGAAAATTGAGAAAAAACAACGGACATATCTATGTCGAAAAAATGAAAAAAACAACATACATACCTATGTCGAAAAATGAGAAAAAACGACATACATTCCCATTATGAAAAATGAGAAAAAACTACATACATACCCATGTCGAAAAATGAAAAAAACGACATACATACTTGTGTCGGAAAATGAGAAAAAAAAACGGACATATCTATGTCGAAAAATAAGAAAAAACGATATATAGACCTATGTCAAAAAATGAGAAAAAAACGACGTACATACCTATGTCGAAAAAATAAAAAAACAGCATACATACCTATGTCGAAAAAATAAAAAAACAGCATACATACCTATGTCGTGAAATTAGAAAAAACGACATGCAAACCTATGTTAAAAAAGTGAAAAAAAGGACATACAAACCTATGTCGAAAAATGTAAAAAAATGACATACATACCCATGTCGAAAAATGAAAAAAAAGACGTACATACCTATTTTAAGAAAATGAAAAAAACAACATACATACCAATGTCGAAAAACTGAAAAAATTACATACATACCTGTCGAAAAATGAGAAAAAACTACATACATACCTATGTCGAAAAAATGCAAAAAAAAGACATACATACCTATGTCGAAAAATGAACAAAATTACATACATACCTATGTCGAAAAATGAGAAAAAACGACATACATACCCATGTCGAAAAATGAGAAAAAATGACATACATACCCATGTCGAAAAATAAAAAAAAGACGTACATACCTATGTCGAAAAACATGAAAAAAACGACATACATACCCATGTCGAAAAATGAAAAAAAACAACATACATACTCATGTCGAAAAATGAGAAAAAACGACATACATACCCATGTCGAAAAATGAAAAAAAAGATGAACATACCTATGTTGAAAAATGAAAAAAAACAACATACATACGTATGTCGAAAAATGAAAAAAGCAACATACATACCTGTCGAAAAATGAAAAAAACAACAGACATACCTATGTCAAAAAATGAGAAAAACGACATACATACCTATGTCGAAAAAATGAGAAAAAACGACGTACATACCTATGTCGAAAAAATGAATATAAAAGACATGCATACCTATGTCGAAAAATTAAAAAAATTACATACATACCTATGTCGAAAAATGAGAAAAAACCCACATACATACCCATTATGAAAAATGAGAAAAAACGACATACATACCAATGTCGAAAAATGAAAAAAAACTACATACATAGCCATGTCGAAAAATGAAAAAAAGGATGTACATACCTATGTCGAAAAATGGTAAAAAACGACATACACACCTATGTCGAAAAATTTGAAAAAACTACATACATAGCCATGTCGAAAAATGAAAAAAAAGATGTACATACCTGTGTCAAAAAATGAAAAAAAAGATGAACATACCTATGTTGAAAAATGAAAAATAAACAACATACATACCTATGTCGAAAAATGAAAAAAGCAACATGCATACCTGTCGAAAAATGAAAAAAACAACATACATACCTATGTCAAAAAATGAGAAAAACGACATACATACCTATGTCGAAAAAATGAGAAAAAACGACGTACATACCTATGTCGAAAAAATGAAAAAACAGCATACATACCTATGTCGTGAAATGAGAATAAACGACATGCAAACCTATGTTAAAAAGTGAAAAAAAGGACATACATACCCATGTCGAAAAATGAAAAAAAGACGTACATACCTATGTTAAGAAAATGAAAAAAACAACATACATACCAATGTCGAAAAACTGGAAAAATTACATACATACCTGTCGAAAAATGAGAAAAAACTACATACCTATGTCGAAAAAATGCACAAAACGACATACATACCTATGTCGAAAAAATGAAAAAACAGTGTACATACCTATGTCATGAAATTGGAAAAAAACGACATGCATACCTATGTCGAAAAACTAAAAAAATTACATACCTATGTCGAAAAATGAGAAAAAAAACGACATACATACCTATGTCGAAAAATGAAAAAAAAGATGTACATACCTATGTCGAAAATTGTTAAAAAACGACATACACACCTATGTCGAAAAATTAGAAAAAGCTACATGCATACCCATTTCGAAAAATGAAAAAAAAGATGTACATACCTGTGTCGAAAAATGAAAAAAAACAACATACATACCTATGTCGAACAGCTAGAAAAAACTACATACATACCGATGTCGAAAAATTAGAAAAAACGACATGCATACCCATGTCGAAAAATGAAAAAAAAGATGAACATACCTATGTTGAAAAATGAAAAAAAAACCAACATACATACCTATGTCGAAAAATGAAAAAAGCAACATACATACCTGTCGAAAAATGAAAAAAACAACATACATGCCCATGTCGAAAAATGAAAAAAAAGATGTACATACCTATGTCGAAAAATGAAAAAAAAAAACATACATACCCATGTTGAAAATTTTTTAAAAAACACCATACATACCCATGTCGAAAAATCTACAAAACGACATACATCCCTATGTCGAAAAATGAGAAAAAAACTACATACATACCCATGTCGAAAAATGAAAAAAAAGACGTACATACCTATGTTAAGAAAATGAAAAAAACAACATACATACCAATGTCGAAAAAATGCAAAAAACAACATACATACCTATATCGAAAAATGAACAAAACGACATGCATACCTCTGTCGAAAAATTAAAAAAAATTACATACATACCTATGTCGAAAAATGAGAAAAAACTACATACATACCCATGTTGAAAAATGAAAAAAAATGACATACATACCTATGTCGAAAAATTAGAAAAAACTACATACATACCAATGTCGAAAAACTGAAAAAATTACATACATACCTCTATCGAAAAATGAGAAAAAACGACATACATACCCATTATTAAAAATGAAAAAAAACGACATACATACCTATGTCGAAAAATGAAAAAAAAGACGTACATACCTATGTTAAGAAAAGGAAAAAAACAACATACATACCAATGTTGAAAAACTGAAAAAATTACATACATACCTGTCGAAAAATGAGAAAAAACTACATACATACCTATGTTGAAAAAATGCAAAAAACAACATACATACCTATGTCGAAAAATGAACAAAACGACATACATACCTATGTCGAAAAAATAAAAAAACAGTGTACATACCTATGTCGTGAAATTGGAAAAAAACGACATACATACCAATGTCGAAAAATGTAATAAATTACATACATACCTATGTTGAAAAATGAGAAAAAACGACATACATACCAATGTCGAAAAATGAAAAAATTTCATACATACCTATGTCGAAAAATGAGAAAAAAACAACATACATACCTATGTCGAAAAATGAAAAAAGCAACATGCATACCTGTCGAAAAATGAAAAAAACAACATACATACCAATGTCGAAAAATGTAATAAATTACATACATACCTATGTTGAAAAATGAGAAAAAACGACATACATACCAATGTCGAAAAATGAAAAAATTTCATACATACCTATGTCGAAAAATGAGAAAAAAACAACATACATACCTATGTCGAAAAATGAAAAAAGCAACATGCATACCTGTCGAAAAATGAAAAAAACAACATACATACCAATGTCGAAAAATGTAATAAATTACATACATACCTATGTTGAAAAATGAGAAAAAACGACATACATACCAATGTCGAAAAATGAAAAAATTTCATACATACCTATGTCGAAAAATGAGAAAAAAACAACATACATACCTATGTCGAAAAATGAAAAAAGCAACATGCATACCTGTCGAAAAATGAAAAAAACAACATACATACCTATGTCAAAAAATGAGAAAAACGACATACATACCTATGTCGAAAAAATGAGAAAAAACGACGTACATACCTATGTCGAAAAAATGAAAAAACAGCATACATACCTATGTCGTGAAATGAGAATAAACGACATGCAAACCTATGTTAAAAAGTGAAAAAAAGGACATACAAACCTATGTCGAAAAATGTAAAAAAATGACATACATACCCATGTCGAAAAATGAAAAAAAGACGTACATACCTATGTTAAGAAAATGAAAAAAACAACATACATACCAATGTCGAAAAACTGGAAAAATTACATACATACCTGTCGAAAAATGAGAAAAAACTACATACATACCTATGTTGAAAAAATGCAAAAAACAACATACATACCTATGTCAAAAAATGAACAAAACGACATACATACCTATGTCGAAAAAATTAAAAAAAACAGTGTACATACCTATGTCGTGAAATTGGAAAAAAACGACATACATACCAATGTCGAAAAATGTAATAAATTACATACATACCTATGTTGAAAAATGAGAAAAAACGACATACATACCAATGTCGAAAAATGAAAAAATTTCATACATACCTATGTCGAAAAATGAGAAAAAAACAACATACATACCTATGTCGAAAAATGAAAAAAGCAACATGCATACCTGTCGAAAAATGAAAAAAACAACATACATACCTATGTCAAAAAATGAGAAAAACGACATACATACCTATGTCGAAAAAATGAGAAAAAACGACGTACATACCTATGTCGAAAAAATGAAAAAACAGCATACATACCTATGTCGTGAAATGAGAATAAACGACATGCAAACCTATGTTAAAAAGTGAAAAAAAGGACATACAAACCTATGTCGAAAAATGTAAAAAAATGACATACATACCCATGTCGAAAAATGAAAAAAAGACGTACATACCTATGTTAAGAAAATGAAAAAAACAACATACATACCAATGTCGAAAAACTGGAAAAATTACATACATACCTGTCGAAAAATGAGAAAAAACTACATACATACCTATGTTGAAAAAATGCAAAAAACAACATACATACCTATGTCAAAAAATGAACAAAACGACATACATACCTATGTCGAAAAAATAAAAAAAAACAGTGTACATACCTATGTCGTGAAATTGGAAAAAAACGACATGCATACCTATGTGGAAAAATGTAAAAAATTACATACATACCTATGTTGAAAAATGAGAAAAAACGACATACATACCAATGTCGAAAAATGAGAAAAAAACGACAAACATACCCATTATGAAAAATGAGAAAAAATGACATACATACCCATGTCGAAAAATAAAAAAAAGACGTACATACCTATGTCGAAAAACATAAAAAAAACTACATACATACCCATGTCGAAAAATGAAAAAAAACAACATACATACTCATGTCGAAAAAAATGAAAAAAAACAACATACATACCTATGTCGAAAAATGAGAAAAAACAACGGACATACCTATGTCGAAAAATAAGACAAAACGATATACATACCTATGTCAAAAAATGAAAAAAACAACATACATCCCTATGTCGAAAAATTTTGAAAAACGACATACATACCTATGTCGAAAAATGAGTAAAAACTACATACATAGCCATGTCGAAAAATGAAAAAAAAGATGTACATACCTATGTCGAAAAATGGTAAAAAAGATGAACATACCTATGTTGAAAAATGAAAAATAAACAACATACATACCTATGTCGAAAAATGAAAAAAGCAACATGCATACCTGTCGAAAAATGAAAAAAACAACATACATACCTATGTCAAAAAATGAGAAAAACGACATACATACCTATGTCGAAAAAATGAGAAAAAACGACGTACATACCTGTCGAAAAAATGAAAAAACAGCATACATACCTATGTCGTGAAATGAGAATAAACGACATGCAAACCTATGTTAAAAAGTGAAAAAAAGGACATACAAACCTATGTCGAAAAATGTAAAAAAATGACATACATACCCATGTCGAAAAATGAAAAAAAGACGTACATACCTATGTTAAGAAAATGAAAAAAACAACATACATACCAATGTCGAAAAACTGGAAAAATTACATACATACCTGTCGAAAAATGAGAAAAAACTACATACATACCTATGTCGAAAAAATGCACAAAACGACATACATACCTATGTCGAAAAAATGAAAAAACAGTGTACATACCTATGTCATGAAATTGGAAAAAAACGACATGCATACCTATGTCGAAAAATTAAAAAAATTACATACCTATGTCGAAAAATGAGAAAAAAACGACATACATACCTATGTCGAAAAATGAAAAAAAAGATGTACATACCTATGTCGAAAATTGTTAAAAAACGACATACACACCTATGTCGAAAAATTAGAAAAAGCTACATGCATACCCATTTCGAAAAATGAAAAAAAAGATGTACATACCTGTGTCGAAAAATGAAAAAAAACAACATACATACCTATGTCGAACAGCGAGAAAAAACTACATACACACCTATGTCGAAAAATGAGAAAAAACGACATGCATACCCATGTCGAAAAATGAAAAAAAAGATGAACATACCTATGTTGAAAAATGAAAAAAAACCAACATACATACCTATGTCGAAAAATGAAAAAAGCAACATACATACCTGTCGAAAAATGAAAAAAACAACATACATGCCCATGTCGAAAAATGAAAAAAAAGATGTACATACCTATGTCGAAAAATGAAAAAAAACAACATACATACCCATGTTGAAAATTTTTTAAAAAACACCATACATACCCATGTCGAAAAATCTACAAAACGACATACATCCCTATGTCGAAAAATGAGAAAAAACTACATACATACCCATGTCGAAAAATGAAAAAAAAGACGTACATACCTATGTTAAGAAAATGAAAAAAACAACATACATACCAATGTCGAAAAAATGCAAAAAACAACATACATACCTATATCGAAAAATGAACAAAACGACATACATACCTATGTCGAAAAATTGAAAAAACAGCATACATACCTATGTCATGAAATTGGAAAAAACGACATGCATACCTCTGTCGAAGAATTAAAAAGAAATTACATACATACCTATGTCGAAAAATGAGAAAAAACTACATACATACCCATGTTGAAAAATGAAAAAAAACGACATACATACCTATGTCGAAAAATTAGAAAAAACTACATACATACCTATGTCGAAAAATTAAAAAAATTACATACATACCTATGTCGAAAAATGAGAAAAAACCCACATACATACCCATTATGAAAAATGAGAAAAAACGACATACATACCAATGTCGAAAAATGAAAAAAAGACATACATACCTATGTTAAGAAAATGAAAAAAACGACGTACATACCAATGTCGAAAAACTGAAAAAATTACATACATACCTCTATCGAAAAATGAGAAAAACGACATACATACCTATGTCGAAAAAATGAGAAAAAACGACGTACATACCTATGTCGAAAAAATGAAAATAAAAGACATGCATACCTATGTCGAAAAATTAAAAAAACAACATACATACCTATGTCGAAAAATGAGAAAAAACCCACATACATACCCATTATGAAAAATGAGAAAAAACGACATACATACCAATGTCGAAAAATGAAAAAAAGACATACATACCTATGTTAAGAAAATGAAAAAAACAACGTACATACCAATGTCGAAAAACTGAAAAAATTACATACATACCTCTATCGAAAAACGAGAAAAAAAGACATACATACCCATTATTAAAAATGAAAAAAAACGACATACATACTTATGTCGAAAAAATGAAAAAAAACGACATACATACCTATGTCGAAAAATGAAAAAAAAGACGTACATACCTATGTTAAGAAAAGGAAAAAAACAACATACATACCAATGTCGAAAAACTGAAAAAATTACATACATACCTGTCGAAAAATGAGAAAAAACTACATACATACCTATGTTGAAAAAATGCAAAAAACAACATACATACCTATATCGAAAAATGAACAAAACGACATACATACCTATGTCGAAAAATTGAAAAAAACAGCATACATACCTGTGTCATGAAATTGGAAAAAACGACATGCATACCTCTGTCGAAAAATTAAAAAAAATTACATACATACCTATGTTGTGAAATTGGAAAAAAACGACATACATACCTATGTGGAAAAATGTAAAAAATTACATACATACCTATGTTGAAAAAATAGAAAAAACTACATACATACCTATGTCGAAAAATTAAAAAAATTACATACATACCTATGTCGAAAAATGAGAAAAAACCCACATACATACCCATTATGAAAAATGAGAAAAAACGACATACATACCAATGTCGAAAAATGAAAAAAAGACATACATACCTATGTTAAGAAAATGAAAAAAACGACGTACATACCAATGTCGAAAAACTGAAAAAATTACATACATACCTCTATCGAAAAATGAGAAAAAACGACATACATACCCATTATTAAAAATGAAAAAAAACGACATACATACCTATGTCGAAAAATGAAAAAAAAGACGTACATACCTATGTTAAGAAAAGGAAAAAAACAACATACATACCAATGTCGAAAAACTGAAAAAATTACATACATACCTGTCGAAAAATGAGAAAAAACTACATACATACCTATGTTGAAAAAATGCAAAAAACAACATACATACCTATGTCGAAAAATGAACAAAACGACATACATACCTATGTCGAAAAAATAAAAAAACAGTGTACATACCTATGTCGTGAAATTGGAAAAAAACGACATACATACCAATGTCGAAAAATGAAAAAATTACATACATACCTATGTCGAAAAATGAGAAAAAAACGACATACATACCCATGTCGAAAAATAAAAAAAAAGACGTACATACCTATGTCGAAAAACATGAAAAAAACTACATACATACCCATGTCGAAAAATGAAAAAAAACAACATACATACTCATGTCGAAAAAAATGAAAAAAAACAACATACATACCTATGTCGAAAAATGAGAAAAAACAACGGACATACCTATGTCGAAAAATAAGACAAAACGATATACATACCTATGTCAAAAAATGAAAAAAACAACATACGTACACATGCCGAAAATTTAACAAAACGACATTCATCCCTATGTCGAAAAATGAGAAAAAACAACACACATCCCTATGTCGAAAAATTTTGAAAAACGACATACATACCTATGTCGAAAAATGAGTAAAAACTACATACATAGCCATGTCGAAAAATGAAAAAAAGGATGTACATACCTATGTCGAAAAATGGTAAAAAACGACATACACACCTATGTCGAAAAATTTGAAAAAACTACATACATACCCATGTCGAAAAATGAAAAAAAAGATGTACATACCTGTGTCGAAAAATGAAAAAAAGATGAACATACCTATGTTGAAAAATGAAAAAAAAACAACATACATACCTATGTCGAAAAATGAAAAAAAAGATGAACATACCCATGTCGAAAAATGGTAAAAAACGACATACATTCCTATGTCGAAAAACGAAAAAAATTGACATGCATATCTATGTCCAAAAAATGAAAAAACAGCATACATACCTATGTCGTGAAATTGGAAAAAACAACATACATACCTATGTAGAATATTGAAAATAACGACATGCATACCTGTCGAAAAAATGAAAAAAAACAGCTTAAAATTAAAAAAACGGCTTGCATACCTGTGTCTAAAAATTGGAAAAAACCAACACGCATACCCATGTCGAAAAATTAAAAAACAAAAAAAACGACATGCATACCTATGTCTAGTTATGGGCAAATGAAGCCCCATGAATCACCGAGGCTTTCCAGCCAGTTGCTTCACCAAAAGGTTCACTATACTACTACTAGGCCTTAATGAAACAATGAATACTGCCATCTAGTGGACAAATTAACATTACAGTCAATGCCATGGTAACGTGACTTTACCTGAAAGGTATGATTTTATATAGTATGATCATTTGTAAGTACATGGACAGCATGACAGACATGGAGCTCTGTTCTTAATTAAAAACTTTTTTTTTTTTCATGATACATTGAAACAGTTACACATATTTCACTTAAACATGTTGTCTTTAAGAATGAGTAACACTGCTGTCAAACTGTGGCTCCCCAGTGAGGTCTTTACGTCAAATAGTCTAGTTTATGTGACTAAAGAAGGTGCACATACTAAATACAGGAGTGACATTTACAAACAGAATAACTCACACGCACACACTCTCTCTCTCTCTCTCTCTCTCTCTCTCTCTCTCTCTCTCTCTATCACACACACACACACACACACACACACACACACAATGTTACACTCACAAACAAGTGTAAAAGGAAAGATATATAATATCTCACGTCAAAGCCCTACAATGAGGGGAAATAATCTACAGTACTCCTACTGCTCCTACTGTCCCTCTACTGCTGCTCTTATTCTGAAAAACGCTCTCCAACTCGCACTAACACTTCTCCCATGACAAGCGCTGATGACACCCATGTCCCGCGAGGTTTGAAGCGTTTTAAGGGGAAGCGATACAGTGAACGAACCAATCACGTGATCTGTCCAAACCGAGGTCATCGGTTACGTCATTTTTCGGAAGCGATACAGGCCTCGTAGCGCGGCTTCATTTGACACGCCCACTTTTACTTGACACAATGCTCAATGCCTCAGTTCATTTATCCCATCACTAATGAAATCACACTTCAATGCTGCACTGCGATAGACTGCAATCGAACTCATTGTCAGTTTTACCTCCACTTAAGTGCATCATGGCATGCTCCCTCACTGTCTTTAAAGATTTTAAGAAAAAAGTTGTATCACACTGCAGAAAGTTTTAAAAGTAAGTTACAGACTTTTGAAGTAAACATAAAATACGACATCTACTTGTCTCTTTGAAAGTAGTTTAAATATATTTGTTTTAATTTTACCTGAATCTAATCCCTGCTGACATGTCAGCATGCCAATAAACGTACCCCACCTTTGCCTTTTTAAAGTGCTGTTGTTGTTGTTGTCTGCAGCTGTCTCTAAAAGGCCTACAAGGTAACAACACTGCAAGTTTAAATGTTCCCACTCATTGGTCCAGCCCAGCTTCAGGCCACCCAACACACTTTCACTTCCCAGATACAGCAATGAAAAAAACGTCTGAACTCTGACCACATGTGGCCGCTAACAAAAAAAGTCTCATTCATGTCGACTGCCTGACCACCGACGGGTCTATTCTGGCCATGTGTTAGACCAGACAAGGCTCTGCTCTGGTTCCAGATGTCAGCCTTAACAAACCACTTCCTTGCATGTCTGGCCCAGATAAAAAATGTCTCAGCAGCAGTATTATGACAAAATCTGAATCGACTTCTGTCAACAATTCAAACACTTAATTTATAAAGTACATTAAAATCAGCCCATCTGCAAATAATGTGACATGAACCAATGTAGCTGATGTTTATCTGTTGTGTTTTATCAATTTAATGTTGACATCTCGTACGAGACTACGTTTTTTATTGGACAGAGGATGTCACCTGTTGGGATAAACTCTGATCTGCTGTTGTGGTTGGCACTGTAAAAAAAACAATGGTGTGGACAATCAGCTAACGTGTTCTTTTAAATGTTAATGTCAGCCCTGATTTTCACAGCCGTTTCATCTCTGAATAAAATCCCAACAAAATATCCTCAAACACATGAGAACACTGCGCAAGTGCTTTACCATATAAACAAAATAACAAGAACAAAGAATGAGGCAAACAGAAATAGAAGTGAAGAGACAAGAAAAGAAAAAAGAAAATATTAGTTTTCGTTTAAAAAAAAACAGTTAATAATAAAGACTTCAGAGGGGAAGGCTGGTTTAGTTTCTAGAAGGAGTAAGAGTGTGTTTTGAGATTAATCTTACAGATGTCAGTCATGGGGGAGAATCGGATGAAAGGGGGAGGCGAGTTAAATAGTTTTAGGGCACAGAATAAAAAAGCCTTTTTCCCATAATGCTTGGACCTGGATCTCTGAGGTCAGGTGATCTTAGTTGTCTGGTAGTCTAATGTGGGGACAGGAGTTATGTGCATTTAAGTGCATTATACTGCAGGCCAACAGGATTATTTTAGAATTAATTCTGAAGCAAACAAGCAGCAAGTGTAAGGCTGAAAGAACAGCAGTAATGTGCTCCCTCTCTTTTGACCTTGTGAAAGCTTGTGCTGCTGTGTCTTGCACTGGCTGGAGCTGAGATAAACAGGAATGAGTTGCAGTAATCGAGGCATGACGATATGAACGCATGGAGGAGTTGTTTTTTGGGGGGGTTTTTCTGGTCAGAAGTGCAAATAAATCACTGGAGGAGTGTGTGTGTGTGTGTGTGTGTGTGTGTGTGTGTGTGTGTGTGTGTGTGTGTGTGTGATGTGACTTATTAGTTTGGCCCAATGTGATAGTAAATCTTCACTAGCTCTCCTGCTCACTCTAGAGATCGGATTCAGCATTAAAATAAAATGTGCAGCATTTCAAAGAGTTTGCTGTGATGTATTTATGGAGGTCATTTATAGTCTCTAACTTTAAACATGCTATCATAACATCTTTGAAAAATTATTATTCAAACAGCTTTCTTCTGTAGTTGTTTTGCTCTTTTTCTTCACAAAAGTTCATTATTGGAGTTATAAAAAAAGAGAGAGCCCAGAAAACAGATGCCACAGAATGAAAACAGATGAGAAACAAGAAGAAGCCCACAAGTAAAATGTGAGCACTTAGCCTACAGTAACATTAAATATTAATGGAGATAAATTAGACACACTTTAAATCAGAGCAGGATGCGCCCTACATTACACACCAAAGTTTCAATGAGTTCTGTTTAACAGCTTGTTAGTGGAGGGGATGATGTGTCAGCTGGTGATCAATTGCAAGCTGCGTTCCGCCCTGCGTTACTCTCACAGCACTGCAATTTGCAGCAAGACCTCAGACTGAGCAAAGTGAGTTACATACAGGACATCTGCGCCATGAACAGGTAAGCTCCCAGAATTATTTTCTCGTGTTTGAGGTTGACGCACACATGCATGAACTGGACTTTTTCCCCCTTATGTTGCAGCTGTTGACGTTCATGCGTAAAGTTGTGTGTTCTGCGCCATTTTCGGATAGATTTCTTTATTGCTTAGTGCCTCGCGAAATCTGTTTTTATTCAACTTAAGTTTTCGACTTTTTATATCTCTCGAAGGACACTTACCGAAGAGTCTGAAACACTCGTACTGCGTGTCGAATCTGACCTTGGCTTTCCGTTTCACAGCTATTTGAAACGCTATATCACCGCGCGTAATACAATACTAAGAAGCCAGAGCCCCTCTTACTAGAGCATAGGATTGACAGCAGGTTTAGAGCTGTATATGAGGACAAAGTTAGTTTGTCTGTACAATAATATATCATTATTTAACAAAAAAACATCCAGCATTTGTTCTGTCTCCGCTGACAGGCAACACATTTATTTTAATGAGTCAACCGTTCTTACCTAAGCTTGTGTTCAACTCAACAATGCAACACATCCTGAAGAAATATCTCAAAAACGTCCCTGCCTGACAAAAGAAGAAGAAGGAGGAGGTATCTCTCTAGATAATTTCACTGCAAAATAAAAGGTCGTTTCCCTCAAGTAAAGGATGTAATTTACTTTACGTTTTTTGTGTACATATAGGGATAAGGGCTGCGTTGGAAAAAAAAATGACTTGTGATATTTTCTATATCTTTAATAGAAATCAAACCAGATGAACGCTTTTTATGTCCAAATTAGGCCTTTGTGGTATTAGAAATGTGTACCATGTGTGATTACTTTATTCAATAGTTTAATTAAGTGAAGTAAATAAACATATATTAAATATATATAACTCACAATTTATAGATCTTAATGTTTCATATAATATTTGGGTTTGCAACATGTCCCTCCTGAAATGACAAAGTAGTACTTGGTTTTTTTTACCACTAAATTGGCACCATTAATCTGAGAGTATAGCTGAAATTAAGCTGGAGCTTCATCCAACTGCACCAACATTGTGTTGATTCACAGCCATTATACCTGGGTCTGCATCAAAATGAGCCCATGCTGAGTGAGAAATAATTTACTCTTTTAAACTCCTTTACTTTAAATTAAAACCCACGTTTAATTTATTGCAATAAGGTCAGACTTTTGCTTGGTGTTTATTGCCAAAGTTGATATTGCGAGTCTAATAGAAAGGTAAAGAAGATGTATTTTTATATCTAGTAATATATATAGTACTATTTTTATTGTAGTTTTAGACCCTAAGCCTTAAAAAAAGTTTTCTCATGGCTCAACATCCCTAGAGATAAAATTTGCATTGAGAGAGGATTTATTGTGCACTTGTTGTGGATCAAAATGTAATAAGTAGCTTATCTGAATTTCAGGAAATGTTGTCCATTGAGGGCTGCCTTTGTTTAAAATGTAAGCAAATGAATTTGCTCTTTGGTTTGGACCAGATTTCAAGACTAGAAGTCTTTTACATTTCGCTGTATGGTACTACCTGTTCTGGACCTTCTCAGTGACATTCTGTCTGGCTGAGTCTCCATCACTCAATCTTTTGTACGGCCAGAAAATAATATGCAAATACACTGGTTATTCTGCACTAATGTAGTAGAAACGGTAGAAACTCTTGGTGCTAAATTGAGCCATTGACTAATTTTGCCCCAACAACATTGGCATATTTTACACCATATCTACCAGTTTAACAAAACAGGGTGATATTGTGATGAGTCACTTGGCAGGTAAAAAAAAAAAAAAAAAAGGATAATTCCTGGTTTACTTTCCACATTGCATTTACATTTTTTTTAAACATTTGATCCATTCCAAGACAGACTGAGTAATGTTACTTGTTCCTCTTAAATTTTTTGCCCTCTGATCATTTTAATTCATGCTTACAGAGGTATAGGAGGCTGGTCATTTTATCCACTGGCACTCCTTACCCTTCCATAATTGATAACATATGTAGCTTGTGACACAAGTAAATTATCTATATATATTCCAAAAGGAAATGTGTTATCTGTATATTGTAAGAAAGACTCCATAGGAGGTGATGCTGTTATTCAGTCATTCTTGTACAGGGTGTTACAGAAACCCAGATGCAACTCGATGCATGTCGGCCTCAAAGTAACACTTCAATGTGATCAAATGACAAACAAGAAAGTGTGAGGTGTGCTAATTTCCATGTGTTTGTGTGCAGGCAACAACCCATCTGAAATTTTCTTGAGACACTTAACAACCTCAATATCTATCATGGTGTATGGACAGATCCATCAACCACATGACTCTGATGATTGCTGTATCACCGTTAATGTTGGTGGTTTCATTCAACGAATGGAGCACAATGTTTTAAAACGATTCCCGCAGACTCGCCTGGGTCGTCTTCTCTGCTGCAGCACCAATGAAGCGATCCTGGAGCTCTGCGATGACTTCAGTCCCTCTGACATGGAGTACTACTTTGACCGCAATCCCCGATTTTTCTGCTATGTTCTCAACTTTTACCTTACTGGAAAAATGCACTTGGTGGACGGATTGTGCATAGTCTCATTTTTTCAAGAGATTGAGTATTGGGGGATCAAGGAGCGTCATTTGGACTGCTGTTGCACAAACAAATTCCATGAACTGATGGAGCTGGCTGCAGATAAGTGCTGGGATCAGAGGAGTGATGAAGGCTCGGACTTATCCGTCGAGCCGTTGTCAGATTCAGAGGATGACATTGCACTATTCGAGGGTTCCTGGTGTGCAGATGTTCGCAGGAATATTTGGATTCGACTTGAGAATCCAGGTTATTCAACCTCAGCCAAAGTGTTGGCTGTAGCTTCCCTCAGTGTTGTCATTGTCTCGATTGTTGCCATGTGTGTCCACAGTATGCCAGACATTAATAAAATGGATCCCAACGACAAGAAGATTGAAAACCCTGTGCTTACCTTCTTTGAAACACTCTGTGTTCTCTTCTTCTCTGTGGAGTTTGTTCTTCGTTTAGCCGTAGCACCATCCGCTAAGAAGTTTCTTTGCAACACTCTCAATATCATCGACTTCCTGTCAGTCCTGCCCTTCTACGTCACATTAGCCTGTGATATAATGGAAGAAGGTGAGAACAAAGAACTGGAGAATGTCGGCAAAGTGGTGCAGATCTTGAGGTTGATGCGAGTATTTCGTATCCTGAAACTGGCTCGGCACTCAGCAGGTCTTCGCTCTTTAGGTGCAACGCTGCGACACAGCTCCAACGAACTTGGACAGCTGTTACTGTTCATGTCTGTTGGTATTTCCACATTTTCCGTTCTCATTTACTTTGTGGAAAGAGAATCTAAAGAGTCAGAGCTGCAGACTATCCCCATTGGCTGGTGGTGGGCTACCATTAGCATGACTACGGTGGGCTACGGGGACACCTTTCCTGTCACGCTTGCTGGGAAAATTATAGGAGCGCTGTGCATTATCTGTGGGCTGCTGATTGTGGCTTTACCCATTACTAACATCTTCAACAAGTTCTCTAAGTATTATCAGAGGCAGAAGCACATAGATCTCAAACAGAGCATGAACTGAATTATCTTCATGAGGTACAAGAGTTTTTTGAGGTAGAATTCTGTTTCAAAACTATTAACCAACACTCAACTCATTAAGGTGTTTTAGGAGAAGAACCCTAACCCAACTCATGAGCAGGGTAAATGAAGTAGCTGCACTTAGTATGTGACCTAAATTAAGGCAGGCTGCGTATTCAAAGTCATGAGTAGTCTTGGCACAAATAATGAAATTCAATGAATATGAAAATTATCAACAACCTGTAGGCTACATTTGCTCTCCATCACCAAACAGGAAGCAGCAAACATAGAGGGGACTCCACTTTTTTTGTATCCCAAGTTAAAGTGATGCACAGTTCTATGATATTTGGCTCTAGACCTTAAGCTAGCTTCAGAAAACACTAAATAAATTAGTGAGAGAAAACTGCCTGGCTTTAGTGGATTGTGATAGCTTGTAATGCTACGCCATAATTGCAGTCTTAGGGTGCATTCTGATCTACTTCCACTATCTGCTTTACCTTAACCTAAACATCATGGGGTTAAGGAAAGATGTTTGATGTTAAGATCCTTGTATAACTGTTAATTTTGCAACGCTAACTGACAGCTGGGTCTCGCCTCAAAAATGTTTCACACATTTAAAAACAGTCAGGAAAAGCTATTTCTAAATGTAAATGGCTGATTTTTTTCAACCCAACTTAAGAGATGTTTCCTGCCAGTTCGCACATGAAGTCGAATATTCTGATGAAAAAATGAAAGAGAAATAATTTAAGCAAGCACAGCAGGCTGGTGTGATGCTGCGTCATGCAACGATGAGCACTGTTGTGCATGTACTGAAGCTTCTTCATACTGTTTTCTGATTGCGAGTATGTCTTGTACCACTTGTTCGTTCATTATATTAATCTGTCCATTTACATGTTGCATTGATATAAAGGCAAATTACTGTCATCATCAGCTTCAGACTGTTGCTGAATTTCAGCATTTTATGTCATGTCCTGTGTCCTCCTGCAAATGTCAAAAGGCAAGTCACAAAGATTTCATGGTGGTCTGTTTTTACATTCTCTAGATCATTTCAGAAGTGTAAAAAACAAAATAATTATTGGCAATTACAGTATTTTTTTTTAACTCTGTGAACAAATGAACAAAAGACGTGCAATAACCTATTTATAGGCTCTAAATACATCATGACAGTTTGAGAATTAAAGAATAAATTCAAATACAGTAAATGCATGTTTTGAGCAATTAAAAATGTGTGCTGACGGCAAAGATGACTCTGCATCCTGTGATTTATAACGTCTGATCTCATTTTTATTTCTGCCATGCTGCTACATCTACTTTCTATCCATGCATCTCTTTCTTGTGTCGCTGCGGTAGTACAGTCAAAAAGCCGTTACCAGCTTAATCCATTTAGAGGGTCCTCTGTTTTGTTTGGTCATCATCAGTGTAGTAATTAATAAATCAATGAGCCCAGCTCAACAAAAGTCAATAAAAAAATCCACACAAAGAGCTGAATTCACATTTCGAGTGTTCTTAATGATCTGTAAAAACGTTATAGATCACATTTGTGCTGATACATGTGTGCAACTTTTTAATGGTGCTGTTCTTTAATGCTTTTATTTCACAGTTTGGTTTTTTTAATCAACACCAACACTTGTGTTTTATCTCTTATCTGTTCCTCAGATAATAATCTGCCCATCAATCCTCCAACATCCGAGATGCCCTTCAAAAGATGTCAATACTAGAAAATCTTCCATTCTCAATTCTGCCTGTTTAATATCGCCTTGACAGTACTGCCTGATGAGGTAGTGGTCTTTACATAGATGAGTCTCTCTGTGACAAAAAGCCAAAATCTGTCATGGAATTGTTAAGCACCTCTTGTCCTTAGCCGTGCAACAAACGTCCACATCAGCAGTCAGTGGTTTGGTCACTCGGGTCCCTCCTCCATGTGTCCGGCCCGTTATACTCAAAGTCACAGCACAGCACAGCACTCTAATTTAGTTCATTACTTCACTCCTTATAGAGAAACTCCCTGTCAGCATTACCTATCAGAACTGAAGGACAGCCAGAATGGTTTTTTTTAATAACAGAGGAACACAGAGACAGAGATTTTCGATTTTATTCTAATCTTAAACAGAGGGCGACTAAAAGACTGATAAGTTGTACCAAAAACAAAGAGAGCACTGGAAGCACCTCACATGCAAATAAGAGTCCAGAGGGGTTTGGATGATCGAGCTGCTGCTTTAGTTGGCTTTTAGTTGTTTTTATACATCTTACTACCATTTTGACCGCTACATAAAAGCAAATATAGCTGAATTTTATTTGAAATACTTCAATCCGTTTCCCTCCCACTATTCCCTCATTTTTTATTCTCTGATAGATATCTTTGGAAAGGGATCATTTTATGATTCGACATGACAAAAACACAGTAAGGTCAATAAAGCAATTTTCTATATGATAACATTGAATAGTTTCTTAGTAGATACATTAGGTCTGATGTGGTTCCCTTTTGGTATATTTTGCTGTTTTTACACATGCACAAACCTCATGATTCCTCCAGACTTTTTCAAGCACCCCAGAGAAATACCAGTGTGAAATACAGTCGAGCTGATGAGTGAACACAGCAGGAAATCATCAATAAAAGTCACTGTAGGCAAGCATGCAGATCATCAAGAAAGTTGCTTAATACTCTTTTCTTTTCGTCCATATTTCAGGAGCAGGCTCACCTGAAATCTTCATTTAATCAATCATTTTTATATAGTGCCAATTTGTAACAAAGAGTGTTATTTCCATACACTTCATAAAAAAATATCTTGCTCATTGTTATATTATCTACAAAGACCCAACATTAATCCATCATAAGCTCTAAGAAACGTTTCACAAAGTTTCAATGGCAAGAAAAAAAACTTCTCAGACTGGCAAAGACGTGGCAGTGATGAACTGCCATCTGCTGAAACTGCACCGGGCTTGAAACGTTTTTAAATAGTCACATTTCTTTGCATAATTTACATCTTCACATGGTTTACTTTTAGCAATGTTTGAATTTATTTTGGAAAAAAAAAATCTGGCCATGACAACAGATGAAAGTTAGCCTTTTGGCGAACTCTGCTGTGGTGTGTATGTATATATACATCCTTTTATCTTAAAGTAATAAAAAAATAAACATTTTATACATCTATCTCTCAAACATGGAACTAAAAATATTCAGTGTTTTCTCTAAGTAGGAGGTTAAACGCAGCACTCGTTAAAGCCTCCTCTTGAACACTTTGTGGTTTTAGCTCCACAGTAACATGAGCTACACATATACCTCCATGTTTAATATTTATTAGCCTCGTTTGCGCTTTATTGCTTTGCTAGTTTTACTGAGGGCTAACAAAACTGAAATCAATTTTCCTTTAATTACCCTTGTGGAGGTTATCAGCTATTGTGCTTACTCAGCACATTCACAATGACTCCCAGTGAACGTGACGTGTTCAAATGAAGGGTCAGGTCTTGAAATGTTATTTTCACATTGGAAAGAAAAAGTCTGCACTGTTGTTGAAACATGACCTGAAACAGAGAAGGACCAAAGAAGAATAAAACAAAGACGAAGCTGGTTTAATTCTGATCTGTAATCAGATCACAGAGGGAAATCGATTTAATCCTTACAGACATGTTACTGATAGGATGTGGAAGAGGAATCTGTACGTCCTGATACATTCATGGATTTATTATAATAACCTGTATTCAGAGTGAGCGTGTTACAATTCACCTTCACAAGGGCATCAAATCAAACCAGGATAACAGGTAAAACAGAAACACACAAACATTTTAAAAAGGGAAAATAGACAGCCAAAGGAAACTCAATTTAAATCAGGAAAGGCTCTCACTTAAATAGTTTAAGAAAGATCAGTGACTGAGCTGATCAAATTTCCTCTGGAAGATCAGAGCGTCTCATTCCTGACAACAAAAGCTGTGTCTCCTTTAGTTTTCAGCTTGACTACAGGAACATAAAGAGAAACCTTTTTCAGATCATCAGTAAGCAAAGGTGCTGCTTGTCAACAGGCGAGACAAGGCACCTGCTTAGCTCACAAACTTTAAACCACAGCCCCGATTTATGCACATTGCGCAATGACAGTGGTTACACCACCCCGAGCCTCCCATCTCATAGCACTCACTCCTGCTAAGCGTTGCACGCAGTATTGCAGTAAAAAAACAAAAACGGAAACAGGATTAAGGAGGAAGAAGAGTAAGCATTAGGACAATGGCAGCAGGGTGATACATGCAGCTTGTAGGGCTGCATGTATCACCCTTATTTCTTGCCTAAAGGGCCCCAACAGACTCCAGAATCACCACTGTCTGTAAGAACCAAGAGGAGGCACAATATTCACCTTACCTAATCATATACTGTATGTGATGTAGATGCATTTACACACTTTAGTCTATGAAATGTTCACAGTTATGGCTTTGCAAAGAAAGCTCATTTATTTATAAAGCTTAGATTCAATGATGTCCAGCTGACTCGGCCAGAGCTGCTGTCTCTGCATAATGCTGTGCCTCAAACACAATCATGTTACATTCTTCTTAGATACCAAGATGATTTATTGTCACTGTGCCTCTGGAAGATGGAGAAACACTTCAGAGGGATCGGATTCTCTGCAGGCCCAGGTTGATGAATGATCTGGATTCTTCAGCGAGAAAAAAAAAACCCTATTCATAAACCGACTTTTAAAGATCAAATGTGGATACGCAAGAGGACAGTGTTAGAAAATGAAGCCAATGCTAAATGGCAAAAAATGCTGTTCTTTGAGTATCCACTTGAGTCCCATACACCCCTCTTATTAAAATGTCAAATTTGAAAGCAGAAATAAACCTGTATACAGCAGTGTCCAAAATACAAATTTGGTCTGAAAAGCTCACGTCTTTATCAGCACACACTGTACAAGGGGGGGAACATATTTTATAACTCATCCATTTTGAACATATGAATGATAATAGTTCATCCTAGTTGGGCTTGCAGTTGCGTTTTCAGGAGGTTTAAGGCCCTGCCTCAGCTCCACCTCTTTGACTGTTTCTAGGTTGACACATTATTTCTAATATGGCAATCACCCCATGCTTGTTCCTAAACAAATAAAAACAGTGATGTTTCTGCACACCCCTAATGGACTGGCTTCAAAAGTCCACTTCAGATGCAGATGTGTGACATCATTGTGACTATGTTTGAGTACATAAAGTGTATGGGATTACCAGTGGTCGATATGGGACTTCATATGACTAACTTTGTCCACAGAAGGCACAAAAACCAACATAGAGAGAGTTTTCTTACAGATGCTGTAAATTATTATTTTCTTATTTGATAAAGGCCGTTTAGTGAATTTTCAATGGTTACTTTATCTACAATGTCACAGCAACAATACAGCATCCCAATGCACATTAAACACGTCTAGATTATCAACACTACTGTAAAATTATTGTATTGTTTGACAAATGTGAAAGCTGTAATCTAGTCTTATAACAGCCTCGTTTTTTGTATCAAAATGATCCTAAGCCTGCTTCTAAGTATTGAGTACCTTATCTGATTTTATAATTCATCAATAACATCTGATCAGATAGCTTTAAATCGGATTAGATCACTTTTGAATAACTGGGTCCTGAATGGACATCAAGATAGTTTTTTTTCCTCTAAAGAAATGAGATGGAAAAAAAGGACGATATAAAAGGGTTTAAGAGTTTATCAAAGTTAAAAGCACAGACAAGGAGAGATTCATCAACTCAGGAGTCACTGAATAAGATGTGTTTAAAGATGAAGCTCAGGTTGTGACTGAGCAGAGAGCCGTTTGTTTGATCCTCTCTCTCAGACTTTTGAAACGGTGCAGCGTAAACAAGCTGAGGAGAGTGAAGGAGAAACAGAAGGTCAGCTTCAGTTCTCACACAGGAGGATGATGTTCAGGGCTCACTGGAGGAAAGCTTCCTTCAATTATTATTTTTTTTTTACCTGAAGGATCCGTTCTATACGCAGGATTATTTACCACTTCAGGAAAATCAGTTCCTACCTTTATATTAGCTGAGATCAATAAAACCCTTAAAACTAGGGACGTCAGCATTCACTTGTTAATCACGATTTATTAAGGTCTGAGATGCATCTATTGGGGCGCTGTCAGCCAAGTGGTTATGCCGTTCGCTGTATGTATGGAGCCTGTAGTCCTTGTCGGAGCGGCCATCGGTTCGAATCTGACCCCAGCCCTTAGATTCACATCATCCCCAACATCTCCCCTCAACATTTCCTGCTTCCTTCAGCTGTCCTATCAAATAAAGGCAAAAAGGCCCAGAAATGTTTCTATTAATTAATTGTATATTTATCGTTTGACAGCCCATTTAAAACCCTTAAAAAATTAAAAAATAAAAAAAGTCAATGTGTCCATTTACAGTCAATGTTACTCTAACAAGTCACTGTTTAGTCGTTCGGATAAAATAAACATTAACCCGTCATTTAACTGGATGATTACTAAATTTGAAACTCCCAATGTTGAATCTGACAATCTCAAAGTTCATGCAGAGATCTTTGTGATGATGTGAATCAGAGCAGAGGCGCATAAACATTTTAGTGAGTCGTTGTTTTGTATTGATACTGTTACATGATATACTTCATGATTTGAGTGTCAGTGATCATATGTTTCCTTCCCCCCAGTAAACACAATCTGAATTACATGTTGGTGAGCTAACACAACACTGCACCTTTTTACAAAAAGGTACAACATGAGCACAGCCCTTCAAACCACCCACTATGCAAATGATAGACAAACGTAAAACCAGAGTTCAAAACAAAAAGAGAAGTAGAAGTCAAAGAACAGAGGGCTCATGAAAGGATTAGTAAAATGGCCGAAATAAAAATAAGAATCAAAGTTAGTGGAGTATTTACCTCAATAGCATCTTTACTGATCTCTTCATTCAAAAACAAAAACACAGAAAGCCAACTGATGGTGTTGACTCCCACGAAACACAAATCCATCTGAGGACAGACTCAGTCCACCTCCCTATGTGGCCTCCCAGCTGATCGTCATCAGCCATCAGGTGAGGGGGAACATCGCAGGTGCACTCAATCGCTCCTGATGAGCAAGAACCTGTGACCTAGTTCCCTTAGAAATCTATCCAGAACAGTAACCTATATCAGCAATCTATGCTGTCACCTCAAAGGTCTTATAATGAAACTTTTTACAGGATTTGTATTTCTTACATTTAAGTAGAAGTAGTGTTATTCAGGTCTTTACAAACCTGCCACAATTCAAAGCACTGATCAAAACCACCTTTTGTGAACTGCTTATTTGCTCTTGTTGCTGTTTGAGGTGTATTTATTGTCTTTGTATCCGTTTAATGTGACCCTGGCTCATATTTTGTAAAGGGCTGTAAATCAAATAAAAAAATTGAACAATGAAATAATGCCTAACCCTGGTGCTGTAATTACCTTGTGTGTCCTCATGGGGGCAGTACGCACTCATGATTTGATCAGCACAACAATAGCTCTTTAAATGTTTGTTAAAGAAGACGAATAACATGAGTGATGTAGCCTACAGCAGTAAATATCATATTCTCTTTACCATAAACATGTAAATACTGTCTTAATTAATTTGTTGTCAGTGGTGATCAAAACAAAAACCTTTTCTTTTCAGTTTGTTCCTCTCTTAGTAAGAGTACATAACTCTTCAGTGTTTTGACAGGATCTTTATGTTAAATTAAAGGGACTTAAAGGATAGCTTATACGGCATGATTATTATGAAGCATGGAGTTATTCAATCTTCTACCTTTGTCATTAACAGCTGACAAATGCAAATGCACAGAACAATTATTTAACAGGAAAAACATTGACGTCATTTAACTGTCATTTTATTCCGGGATACAATGAATTATAAGTTTACTTAAATAAATGAACAATCCTTCATTACTCACGATTTAGAAGAAATGTTATCATTACAGGACTAACAGAGAATTATGAAGCGTAAAAGTGAAAAGTGGTGGTGCCGGTTGGTGGTGGTGGTGGTGGGGGGGTTCTTCTGTCCTCTACTGGTTTAATATCAACATTACATTGCATCGGAGAGATTTCCCTCCTTTGAACTTTATATAATAGCGTTATTATTCTCAGATATGTTCTTGCAATGAGCTCCTGCTTTGTTAAAAATGTAAACACAAAAGCCTGAACACAAACAAACACACACACACACACACACACACACACACACACACACACCTACACACACACACACACACACACACACACACACAGGCTTGCTCATTGTTATATTATCTACAAAGACCCAACATTAATCCATCATAAGCACTAAGAAACGTTTCACAAAGTTTCAATGGCAAGAAAAAAAACTTCTCAGACTGGCAAAGACGTGGCAGTGATGAACTGCCATCTGCTGAAACTGCACCGGGCTTGAAACGTTTTTAAAAAGTCACATTTCTTTGCATAAATTACACCTTCACATGTTTTACTTTTAGCAATGTTTGAATTCGTTTTGATTTTCCAGGGAGCCTGGAGAAAAAAAATCTGGCCATGACAACAGATGAAAGTTAGCCTTTCGGCGAACTCTGCTGTGGTGTGTATGTGTGTGTATATATATATATATATATATCCTTTTATCTTAAAATAATAAAAGCACAAATAAACATTTTATACATCTATCTCTCAAACATGGAACTAAAAATATTCAGTGTTTTCTCTAAGTAGGAGGTTAAACGCAGCACTCTTAAAGCCTCCTCTTGAACATATATATATATATATATATATATATATACACACACACACAAACATATAATGTATATATGTATAAATGTGTATATATACACACAGTATATATAATCATGGCATGTCATTGCTCATAATGATTAAATGAAGTATAATCAGTACTTTGATAAATATAATAAATTCTGTCCTTTTCAACACTTTCCTTATTCTTAGTTTTAACCAGTTGTAGATCTGTTCTGAACCTAGACTTTAATTTTTCAAAGTTAGAATTAGCTTCTTATTTTTTTGCATCAATAATAAGTATGGAAATATCAAAAAGGATGATGATATTTTGAACAAGATCGTCTGTTGGAGAAAGAGTGACGTTTGTGAACCTCTGGAAATTCAAGTCCATAAAAGCACTGCAACCACGCCAGTTGAAAATGATATTTTTTATTGTTATTCATTTAAATTAACAAACACTGCTATACATATTGCTGTTTTTTAATTAATTTTGAATCATTTGAAACAGTTAAAGCATTTGGAAAAAAAGAAGAAATAGTTGAAAACAGGCGACAGACAGTAGATGACATGTACAGCAGAAGATCTACAGTCAATGGCTTTCCTACGTGTGTCGAGGGGCTTCACTTACTTTTCAACATATCAGACTGGCCCACACACTCTTGTTTTTTGGTTACCTCTTTATGTCAGGATGAAATCTTCTCTATTGCATCCATGTTCTATCACAACCCGTGATGTAAAACCCAACACCATCAAACGATAAACAGCCGACGTGTTCTTTCCAAAGTAGCAGCAGCTTGTATTGAATTGCAAAAAAGTTTTTTTTTTTTTTTTTTTTACTACATCCAGCACAACAAAAGGTCTTCCAATAACAACTTGAATTCCTTGACACTTCTTTCCTGACATTTTATCCATTAGGAATGTTTGAAGTAAACAAAAGAACTCCCAGATATCGCCGTTGTGTCCCTCTCAGTGCACGGTATTCAAAACCCTCATCCCTTTAAGACACACACATTTAAAACAAACAGAAAATGCAAAAGAAGTGCTTCATAGAATCTCAGAAATATTCTCCCCTCTTTTTATGTCAGGCCAGCTGTACAGAGAGTATTCCCTTCCTTATCGACAAAAAGTAAACTGTGTCTGGCCTGTGTTTCCAAGACTTCCTTTGAGTACCTGCATGTCGACGAAAGTTCACACAGCCATAAATCAGCACATCTGAGTTGAATTTCATGTTTCTTTACTAAAAGTGACAGATTTACAAAACACAGTATAAACAGGGTTGACATCATTGGCTGCTGGCGACAGTCTAGACCACAGCGGCGTTTTCAAATTTGAGCTAAAAATCCCTCCTTTCTCGACAAAAAGACGTACGAATTACAGGATTACACGTGTCACACAAATCCTTTTTTGGCTTTTTTTTGGAACCTGACCCGCCCTGAGAGGCAGTGTTGAAAAGGTTAGACCTTTATTTATATAAAAAAAAAAAAGAAAGAAAGAAATAAAGAACAGAATCCAGTGTCAGGAGGGGGTCTCTTCAAACATTTACGTCTTAAGCAGTAAATTATAAAAAAAGAAAAAAAAGAAGACAACACCTTCTTAACGTGACACCCTTAAACGAAAGACAACTTTTGCGTGCCACCTCTGCAACACTTGGGGTAGACCATTCGACAGTCCTGCACCACTCTTCACGATGGGAGTTCTACTACACATGAGAGATATCCCTGACATCAATGTAAATCACATACACTTTGTCATAAACAGGTTGTAAAGTTCAGGTACAGAATCACCGAGGAAAAGCACACCAATACTACTGTAAAGTCAAGCCACTATGGCAAAAATAGAAGGTATAGAGTATTGAGGAACTAGTCATTGATTAAAAGTTGGCTCGTATCCTTTGCAACACTGAGGAGTGCTTCGGTCGCCCTGTGCGGACGACTGTTTTGCTTTTCTACAGGCAGATAAAGGAGAGGACAATGTTGTCAACGAAACACTTTATAAAATGTAATCAGCACAGGCCATAAATACAATTAAAGAGATGGAAATAGCGTCAGAAATGTGTACACACTCATAGTAACGGTTCCTGAATCAAGGTCCAAAAATCTCAAAAGGAAAAAACGCTGAGAGGAAGCCTTCCCTCATTGTCTCTCTCTCTCTCTCTCCTCGAAAATTCCAGTCAAACGCTGACCTCGTTTAGTGATTTATTGATTCGTCTTGGCGGAGTGCAAGTGTCGGCCGCATGGCTTTTAAACATTTCTAAAAAATATATATATTAAGAACGCGCTCTCTTGTTGTAGTCAGTTACAGCAACTCACAATTTGCCAGATTCAGGCATGAACTTTCTTCAAAATCGTCTGCTTAGTAAACAAGTTGACACTCTGCTGTTGAAATGGCGAAGGGATGATACTTGTTGGGATCGGTGCACACGCTTTTACAAAAAAAAAAAAGAAATTTTACACTGAAGCAGAACAGGAACAAACACATGGCGTAGCCCTTGTGGGTCTCCCTGCAGAGAGGGAAACGGCTCACACGGTCAGCTTGGTCTGGACTCTTGAATGTGCTCTTAAGTCTGTCAAAGACACTGGAGGGGAGGGGGCGGTGGATCCTCATGATGCCTTCAGCCACAGTGTTTGTTTCTCAGCCGCGCTGAGCCGCACTCAGAGGGCGAGAAGGGTAGGGGAGTTGAGGGAGTCCGAGGACTGGTCTCCGCTGCTGCTGCTGCGCCGGTGGGCCTTGGAGCAGGACTCGGAGGATGGTGAAGGGCTGTCGGGCTCCAGCATGCTTGGGTAAGTGAATATGAGGCTGGGGGCATTGGGTGTGGCAGCCGGGGTGGACGCCGCTACCACCGGCGTGTTCAGGCTGTCTCCCTCTATGCAGTACATCCCGCCACTGACGCCGCCACCGAGGCAGATTGGCTTGATGACGGACCGCTGCGACTTGTCCGCCACATCGTCGTCATCCGGCTCCTGTTTCACCACCACCGGGTTCATCTGAGCACGGGGGCCCATGTTGGGGCGCATGGTCAGGGAGAGGGGGCCACACTGCTGCTGCTGCTGCTGATGCTGCTGCTGCTGCTGCTGCTGCTGCTGATGATGATGATGGTGATGATGGTGCTGCTGGTGCCCGGATTGCTGGTGGCGCTCGTCGATGGGGAGCTTGCAGACGGGATTGTGGGCAACCAGCATGAACTCTAGCTTGTCTTTCTCCTTCTGCAGGCTCTCGATCTCCTTCTGCAGGTCGGCCTTCTCCTCCTCCAGCTTCTCCGTCTCCTGTGAGGACAAACAGAAGGAAGATTTAGCACTTAAGCATCATTACAGCATGTGCCACTTTGTATTTGAGTAACTCATTGACATGTCCTTTAGTGATTCTCAGACAATTATGTACTTAACTCAACTTTAACATTTCTTTACAACAAGTCTTATGTAAGCAAAATTAAGTTGATTTAGTGTTCATACAAGTACAATTAAATAACTTTATCTTCAGGTAAAAATCTCATTACATGTTTTTCCTTTTCTTGTGAATTTCTTCAGCAGATTATTTTTAATGCAAAATATTCAGAGTCATTTTATACTTTTTTTTAGACATCTTAGTACAGAGATGAGAGGATATAGGCAGGGCCGAGAGATCTGAAATAACATCCAACAGCCAGAGAAGACTTTGAGTGCATTGCGTGCATCTGAGACCTAGACTGTTGAACTCTGCGAAAAACAAATACTGCAACAGCTTTTTCACACATATTCAAACACAAAAGACCGTCTTCAGCCTTTTTTTTTTTTTTAGCTTTGGTGAAGCACCAATTTCTAATGTCTTTGTATTTAAGAGAGCCAGGTCGTTTGAGTGTTCCCCTCATGCACCAAAAGAGGGCACTATTCATTTGCTGCAGTTTCATAGAAAGGAGCACAAACAACACATTAAATAAAGAATTTGTCATGAGCCATTTGGATTTACAACATGTAATCTGAAAGCCGTCTGCCTGAATCTGAGTTCCACATAATGAGTCTGTATTGTTTGTGTCATTAATGTTTCGCACTAAAAGACAAATGCAGAATCCCATAAAAGCCGTTCCCTAGTTCTAGACAACACAGATAAGGTGACATGCTGTCTGAGAACTTTGACTCATGGGCAAAGGTATGAGGAAGTTGTACGCAAGGAGCAAGGGGGGGTTTGACTCGATCAAAGACAACAATTGTAGAGACATTGCTCCGTCTCTTCACTGGAAAGGGACACTTCCTTGTTTAGGGTTTTAAAAATCCGGCGTGTGAAGATCGAAGGGTGTTTTTTTTTTTTTTTTCCCCTCGAAGCAATGGCTGTGATGTATGTGTTTGTAGATGTGTGTGTGCGTCTGTGTACAGCATGTTTCTTTGTGGGATTGTGAGACAAGCAATTGGCCCCTTTTTACAAAATGTCCCGCATTCATGGAGACAGCTGCCTACAGCAAATTCCATTCCTGGGGGTTTTTTAAGGCCTGACAAGCTCAACCTCACTGTAATTCGGCTAATTAGTCCATTTAGCTGCCGTTGCTGTCTGCCAGGCAGGGCTGCTGCAGACAGCCCTACCTCTGTCTACAGCTGCCCGAGACAAAAAGCTTTTCATCGGCTGTCAGCTCGTCACTCAGACCTTGCACTCAGAGACGCAGTGAGAGTCGAACCAGTAATGCAGGTTGTAAATTTAGGTGTGGAGTTCAATCGCTCATCGAAAATATGGACTCCTGCCAGCCTTATGAAGAAGAGTGGCTTACTTTTTCTTCTTGTGCAACATGTAATCTTTCCGTGAACATCATTTCTATTGTTGCTTTTGCAATTTTGATTTTCTAAGCACTGCAAATTTTGCACAAAAAACAGGAACCACTGGTTTGCCGCATTAGAGGAACATGATGCTCCAGCACTTACACTGATTTTAGTGTCATTTAAACACGATTACCTAATCGGATGGCAGTGGTGAACAGGTTTTAGACTCACCCCTTGCAGCATATCTGTGAGCTCTCGCCTTCGGTTGCGGCATTTGGCAGCGGCTAACTTATTCCTCTCACGCCTCACCCTCCTTTTCTCCTCTTCCTCTGGTGTGAGCTAAGAGGAAAAAAAGACAAGGGAACATGGCAGGTAAAATAAGATGTTTACCAGACAAATATAATCAATAAAAATGGGAGCGCACAAGTGAAAACAGGAGCCTGGTTCCACTGGCTGGCTGTAAATACAACAATGATCCAAAGAATCTTTTGGCATGAAAAATAAAACATGACATACATGATTTCTTTTTTCAAAACTGTCCCTATAAGATGAAAGCACATTTTCTTCTTTTTATCTAATGAAGACAAGTCTTTTTCTGTTCAAATAGTCAACCCAGGTCCCTCACCTGTTCGTCCCTCTTGCGTCGGCCCCTGGCGTCACCAATGGAGCGGATAACCCCAGGCCGAGCCAATGTGTTGTGATGTCCCAGCAGCCCCGGGCCGTTGGTCAGGTGATGGCCATATGGGTGGGAACGGGAGTAAGGGTTGGACATGGAGGTGATGACTGTGGGCTGGACCATCCACTGCAGGTCTTGGCTGGTCGTAATTGCATTGATTGTGGGTATAAAGGCACTGTTGGAGCCGGGCATGTCGACCCTGTACTTCTGGAAAGACAAGAAAAGAGGGAGACAGGATTAATATTTTTGGAGGAAAGTTGTGCAGGAGCCTGAACGCCTGGAATGGTCAAATGTGTGCAACTAATTCCTGTGAAAATCGAAGTTTATACCAAGGAGCTCTGCCTTCATTTGCTGTCAACACAATCGTGGAAACACACACACACCACCACCCACCTTTATCAAATTCACACATTTTCCACATTTCAAGCTTATAGTAATGATTCAATTCACATAGGCAAAGCAATGCGTATGTAACCCCTGAAGTGGAACAGTGACACATGCTGTGAATCATGGGAAAGCCCAGGGTGTCCAGTTCATCTCACTTTACTACTAACCATGATAAAACACAACGCCAACATTTCTAACTTTTCAGGGTAAATTATATTTATCATTTGAGACTTTATGTGAAGGCTCATATGGTTCCATAGACCTCCTTTTGTGATTTAGAAAAACTAGTTTGGAGTTTTGTTTTTTGTTGAAATAAAACTTGTCTTTAACAAAAATATTATTTTAAGTAAAAAGTTGCATTTGACTGCATAGTTACAGGGATGATTGGAGCCAGAAAGTGATGCAAATGCTATGATTTTCTCTAATAGCAGGTTGTGACTTAAATCCATCAAAAAAGGGATTTGGAGCACTTCTTTCAAACCCTCCACAGTTTAATTTAATACATTCCTACAATGATTATGCCATTGTGAAACTGACAGTAACTATGATGATCAAAGAATGGGAACTGTTGTCAGATCTTTACTTCTCCATGCCCCTGGGGTCCACAACGAGACGGGCAGCTCGCCTGCCTGTTTGCGTAAATTACGCACGTCCCCATATCCCCGTTATTCCCGACTTTCCGTCGGATATCCCGGCAGTCCATGGAACTTTGTTTATCTGGTGAGTCATTGTGTATGGGATTTGTTAAGCACATGTGAAACGCGCTCAGTTCCAGTAAAGGGGGAAGCAGCCAGCTGTAACGAGCCAAGCAGTTAGCGAGAATTATATTTTTGGCTTCAATATAGGAGCGTTAAAATTCCATTTAAAAGAATGTGATGGATGAATGAAGCACATGAATAATCAGGGGAGTTATTAAACTCTTTCTATAAAGAAGCTCCGGTCTAACTGATATAAAAAAAAACTGTTGGTCTAATAAAATGAGAATAAATGCTTTGTTTTGAGATGTCTCAATAAACCTGAGGTCATGTCCCAGCCCCCTGTAATGAGAAACAGACAACTAGTGTGTGATTACAGGGAACCAGAGCAATGACAGGCACCGGCCAAAAGTCGTTTACCGTCAGGCTGCGTGAGCCTGACGAGGATTTTTCCACAGAAATGCACTAACACAAAACAAGGTGCGGGTAAACAACATTCCTTTTCCCGGATTTATATCCTATTATTTGTGAATGCACGGGCCAGGCATCCGCGTGTTAACGCTTCTACAGCACGCCTGCAGTCTTCTATATCACAAAGAGAATGTGAAACCTTAAGTTGTAGTGAAATGAGGATGTAGCTTCTCCAGATCAGTGTTTTTAATCACTCTCTCGGGGCGCAGATAAAATGTTATCGAGAAGGAAAGACGGGCTTGATTGCCATCTACGTGTCTGCGCACTTCCCGCTTGAGGAAATGTGCCATGTGAAGCGCGACCGCCGTATGGGAACCCAGACATGTTATCATTAATCATGCAAATTCTGACAAGATGGTACTTATATCTTATAAACACCACATTAAACTGAACCTATTTGCACGACTCGGTTGCCCTCCGAACTGTTTAAACTGGAGTTCAAGAGAAACTGGACGTCACCTTATCATTACCATGTGAATTCTGGTGTCAATCAGTACACGCCTGTTGCATATACCATGAATGCTTAGTCTGTACCTAGACTAGCTGAATGTGTAAATAGCTCAGGGGACGTTATGTGGGCTTTCTAGAGGATTTATCAGCTGTATAATGCCTGCGCGTAAAACTGCGTTCTCAGCGCGGAGACCAAAAAATATAACAGCTTTATGAGCTGAAAGGAGGGGAAATCTGCCTCAAATGACTATAAATGTGTCCCACTTTTACTCCAGAGCAAACATTCTCTGTATTTGTCAGGTAAACTGGGATTATAATACGACTAGCCAGTGAGCAAGTGTCATATTTTATCATGGTCTGCAAGTGCATCAGCCGTTTGCGCCAAGATAGCTATCATAGATTTTAGATGATATAAATCTTGTGCGTACATCCAGTCTGGCATCTTTTCGGTTTCTCATGCGCTGTGTTCATAATTCTTCCCGTCTTTCCTCCAAGAGACCCGGAGAACCAACATACAATGTCACCATGATAATATATATTTAAACGATTTAAGTGCAATATAGATGTTTTTGCAAGAGGTCGTGCAACTCACGTTTATTTATTTGGATATGATTGATAATGCCGCTACATCTTAGTTTTACCTGGTAGCTTGAGGTAGAGATCGGACTTCCGATCGTGCTGCTGCCGCTTGTGAAGGACTCTGGCTGGGCCGGAGATGTGCTGCTGCCGCGAGACGAGGTGTCGTAGTTCCCGGAGTAGTCCTGGTACATGATCCAGGAAAGTGGGGGATTTCAGTAGACTGTTTGAGCTCTGCTGAAACCCTTTCTTTTAAATCCTCGCACTGAGAAGGCACCAGAAAAAAAAATCCTCTGACTCGAAACGCTGTTAATTTTGGATATCCAGAAAAAGTTGGCAACGACAAAGTGCAAATATGGCTCACTAAACTAACCTAAAACATCTCACTGATATGATCAGTTATTATAGATGTATTGTTATCCCTGCTGATAAAGGATATTCGTTTTTGTGCTTTTATTTTTCTTCCGCTGCAGGTAAACCTAAACTACTCTAGCAGAGATCCTCAGGTGAGGACTTGAACCTACAGTCAGTAGCACACCTTCAGCAGTCAAATCCAGCTGAGACAAGTGAACCTGTAGTTACAGAGTGACTCACGCAGGTTGACACTCGCTTTAAAGCCTATTGCCTGGCTAATCTTCTGAGTATTTTCCGTCTCTTTGCCGTCTACACACTGTAACTGAGCTCTCTGCTGTTCACGGAACAGTTCTAACTTTTTTTCTTTTCCTTTTTACCGCACTTCCTAGAGATGACTCACTTCAATGGCACTATGAAGAACTGCAACTGCTTTTCAACACCAACGAAACTGCCTACGTCACGCATGGGCGTTGCGATTTCATCCAGGGAGGGGTTGTTTTCTGGATAAGGCAGTGAAAAAAGAAAGATCCGCTTCGGCCAGCCTTCGCAGAGCGGACACCGGAGACATAACCGAAAAGCGGGGATGCAGTCAAAGCAGCTGAAATGTGTGTGGAGAGATTTATTTTCTGATACGGACGTCAGTACCTGCTGTGGAGTTCACTATTTGTCTGACTTGCTTCGGTCCATTGACGCATGTTTCCTAAAATGGGCAGTTGCGTCAGAGAGCGCGTGTGGGTTTCCTTGGTAAAGGAAGCGTCAGACACTGGAGGGATTCCCTCCCCTCGCGCTCAACACTCAGGATTCGGAGCTCTCGTTGCGCTGGTACCGGTTCGGCTCCTCATCAGTGCAGAAAGACAATATATCCAAGCTTTAAACACATTTTAATGAGAATAAGGTCGCAAATATTGAACGCCTTTAGGCGCACATGCGCAGAAATCGTAGGAGTTCGTTTAGAGCATGAACATGATCTCTTTTAAGTTTATTTTGCGTCCGAATCATTCATTGTCTGCATTTGTCTAAAGCCCAGACTGAAAAGCCAGCATGTTTACAGAGAGGAGAGAGATGCTGCGCGTCTTCGTGCCCAATATTCCTCCAGTTTAAAGGCACGCGAGTTAAACATCCACCGGCCTTAATGTGCGATTGTCCTTGTAATAAAAAACACTGAAAATGATCGGTCATGCGGCATTTATGCACAATTGAGTCTTTGTGATATTTGGCGGCAACGCATTGTGAGTAATTTGGAGTGGTGGCATGGAGCGCAAAAGGAAAGGCACAAAACAGCACGATCCAATGCAAACGGTCAAATTAATGTGGCCCACTGGTTAGATCTACACAACACCGAGCACGTCTGCTTCAAAGGAATCTCAGTGAAATGTGGGCTAATTGTAATTCGGACGCACCTCATAAACAAGGGCGCAGCGCCCAGAATGTGACACGTTACACGATATGAAATGGCGTATTAAGTATAATCCAATCTGCTATGGTTCCTATTTTAATCTCTATCACCATAACTGGTTGTGCTGAGCTCTCTTAAAGCTGTTTGTCGCGAATCTCATTGCCAGAAAGAGTCGCTCCCATCAAAAAGTTTCAGCTGCAGACTTCAGTCGGGGAAGTTGTGGAGGGAAAATAATCTGCAGGGGGTTGTCTGAGGTGACCACTCGCCGCGGAGGGTCTGACTTTATTCTATTGCTCATAACATGAACACGTCAATCATCCTATAGGCCTACTTCAGCTCTCCAATATGTCACCATTTCCAAAGTTACTGGGTGTCATTTTCGCTGCATTGCCTTTTGACCCGTGCAGTGATCCATACCTCCTACATGTTTGGAATAAAGTCATTCAGAGCTCTCACTACACCGCCCTGAGCTTCTGGTAAGATGAAGGCGCGCAGATGTTCAATAAATCCTGATCTGAATGATATTAATTAATGATTAATGTTTTATCATCTACAAACCACACAGTTTTTTGAACGACAGCGGTGTTGCTAAGCGACAGAGTTTCTGCTAAATTGCTCGGGGAAATCTAATCTGCCATAGTCCTATAATTAATGCTCTAATATCATTTGAGATGCACCCACCGGCGTCAATTTGGGGCAGAGCAAGGTATGGCACAGTGACAGGTTCTCTTCCTACACGAGTCCAAATTTGATCTTTAAGTACATAATGAGATATCACGCAGGAATTGGAAGAGACAACAAACAGCGGAATGTGACGCCTGTCAGTCAGACATTATTGCTCCAATTTATCTTCACGGTTGTTGATGGTGAATGACACATTCAGGGACTTTTGCAGAACTTGTAGCAGTTTAGAGGCTCGAGGAGGAGGTCAGGGCAGGTGACAGTTAAAGGCCTGGGTCAGCGTGCGCACTGAGGCCATCTGATCCGCAGCTCGTGCGCCAATGATGCGCTCCTCCATCACACATCATAAGGAATCAGCTGCATACAGATCATCTCATCCTCATCCCACAGCGCACACAGGACTTATTGTAAAGAAGCAAGAGGCTTACCTGTTCGTGGCCGACGTTCTACAGGTGTTCATGACGCAAACGTTTGGTGGCTTTAGCAGCCTTCAAGTACGCGTCTTGTTAATCCGAAAGGGACACGATGGAGTAGCCTAAAGGACAGTCAAGTCCTCCAAAACAAAGCGATGAACAAAATGCTTCAAATTTGGCGACATTTTTCTAATGCTGCAGAGACGTGTGGTGCAGCTGAAGCAGAGGAGGAGAACATTTGTATTCATCTTTTAAAAATAGTCTTGGACTGTTTTGCAACCACAGACTCCATAGAATATTCAGGTTTAACACCAATATGCACATATAGGCATAAAATATTAAATTTAATAAGACACAATTCATCATCACCATACTGCTGCCAGGAGTCCTTTGTAAAGAGATTTTGAATTTGAATTGGAATACTGATACTGCATATATAGTTTACAATATTAAATTTAGCAAATGTATTACATGAAAAAGGGTAACGTTGAAAATATTGTGTTGCCACTTAACAATTTCAGTTTCTTTTCTTTTCTGGCAGTCTGCAACATAGTGAGGAAATACAACCTCAAAAAATCATTTTATACAATGTGATGTTTTTTAAAAAAATTTTTTTAAATAGAACAAAACAAAATGAGTTTGAAATGTCCAAAGTCCGTAAAACTTCTAAGTTGATGTGCCATATGGTGTGCTGCATGTTAAATACATTTTCAGTATATTAAGGAAAACATTTATTCCACATCCTACTGTCACTATCTGCTGAAATATGAAGAGGATTGTTTATGTTTTTACAAGCATGCACTTAAAGCCCTGTTTCAGATTGTGCTGCATATAAAGAAGTTAGAATCCACAGAGTCCTGCAATGATCACACAATGTGTTCAGCATTGTCTGCAAGTATATAAAGTAATATACTCTTCAAAGTGCAAATGAAGGATAAAATTACAGGAGAAAAGCACTTCTCTCATAGCCACACATTCTATCATTAAAGTTCCTGTGAGCCCCATTTGTGTTGATTTTGGCCTCCTGTGGACAAAGTAGAAAGTTGTGTCTGTCAAATGCATGGATTACCCCCCACAGTGCTCCTCAAGTTAACTGGTGACTCTACATTGACCATAGATGTAAACGTGAGTGTTATTTTTCCATGGTGCCTTTCACTCAATAACATAGCCTCCTGTGACCCCAGGGACAGCAGTATGAAATGGATGATTGGATGTTTTTCTTGTGAACGTGTCGGTGGTTTAATATCATTTTACAAAAAGGCAGCTTCTCTTGTGTGCACCATTGGTCGGGGTGAGAGGTATATAAATAAACAATATAGTAATAATCAATCATGTCCCAGATGGACGTGTTTTTTTTTGTTGGTCTTCAAGAGGCACGAGTCTCATGTTTTATTTTGTTTCATAACCAGATAACTCCTCACGGGAGCTTTAAGTTGTGGAAGTGATGCTTTAATTGTGTATTTGTAAAAGGCACCAGAGACTTCTAACATTTTTTTTTTTTTAACCATGAGTCCCCTTTTACTTGAAGTTAAAGATAACCCCATAGAATTGACCATTTAATATCATATATATAAAATCTAAACTGTAGGCCTACAGTTATTCTGAGGGACTTTATGCTTGATACTTTGCAGGTATGAGCTCAGCAGAACAAAGAAGACAGTTTCAAGTCAATGCATAACCACTACGACCTTTTTACCATCACCTTATTTCCTTGCCTTTCCTTTGTTTCCCCGTTCAGCTTCACTCACCTGTTGTTGTAATACCATCACCTGGATAACAGCTCAACATGATCCTGGTGGCTAATCTCATGGCTCAGGTGCTGGACACACGCAGGCTCCAAAGTGCTGACAGGCAGAGTAGAGAGGGGGTTAAAGAGCCATTAGAGTTACTGACAGTGGGTTGTACTGTTGTGCTAGTGGTACATTACTCACTTTAGCTTGTCTTTACATGTCACTCCATGGCGCAGTAAACTGGGTTCATCTGTGGGTGAGAAACATGTTCTTTTCCCCAAAATATTAAAACTACCCCAAACTACCTTGTTTTTATCGCAGACAAAGCTGCAGCAAACATGAGCTCAGTCGTGATGTCTGCAAGTTGGATTTTTTTAAATAGAAATCAAATCAGCAGTTTCATCAGGATCCCACCGAGCAAGAACACAGTTTGTCAAAAAGAGATTGCAGGCAGCCTCTGTGAATTTAAGTAACCATCCTTCAGTGATTTCATTTACTGGTTGCTGTGGTGACTCATGTAAAGCAGTCAAACACAACAGCACAGAGGAATAATTTGATCATTCTTGACCTCAGGAGTGTGGGATTGTGCAGACAAGAATATAAATCCATTGGCTGCATATCATCCAATAAGACCACAATAAGATCACATTCAGGCATGCAAAAAGCTCTACAGCAGCTCAACAGACTCTTTTTTTAATGTATGCAGCCTCTCCAGACACAATCGCTTAGATTCATGTACCGTCGACCTCCTTTGGTGTTGTTTTAATGTCACATCCAGTTAGGAAAAACAATTGACGCATGAATATTCGCTGACAGGTTTAAGTGGTACTGGATAAATATTAGAGATGTGAGTCGACTAACAACATGCCAAAATCTCTGTCCATTGTTTACATCCAGTGGCATTAATTAATGAGGCGCTCCACAAATTTTACACATGAAGATCCCTTTGCTCTCCATGAGAAGGAATACTCATCGAGCTTTTATCTTGTGAGAATTTTGTCAGTAAATTCAGATTTGTATAGATCCCCTGAAGGCCCACAAAGTAAGAAACATTTTGACATTTTGTCAAAATCAGATTTTGATGTGCAATAATATTGTCCATATTAGATAATAACTCATTCCCACAGTGCACAAGAGAATCACGGGTGTGTAAAAAATACACTTATGTGTGTTATTTGTTTTTTTCTCTTGTTACGTTTATACAATTCATGTTTTTTAACAAAATATTTTTTTAACAAAGCCGACAAAATTCTGCATTTTGGAACATAGAAGTGCTTTTTTTTCTTCCAGTTTTCATTTGTTTTGGAGAGGACATGTCCTGTGCAGATGATTCAGTTTTGGTTCAATCTTTGTGAATGATTAACATCAAAGGAGTAAAAAAGAGAAATGGCTGAACACTTTGAAAACTAGAAGCTGCTCAGCCGGGCGTCTTTCTAACTTCTTGTGCTCATTGAGCATAGGAGACATGATATTATTAAATATGAAACTGCTTTACTGAGTTTTTTACACTTTGTAATCACAAGCCCATTAAGATAGATAGAAGAGACATAATTAGTAGAACAGAGTTGACACTAACATCTTCTTCACAGACGATTTAAATCTCGACTAACGGGGCAGTCCGTCTATGAGAAAATATTTATCTAAATATTCAATTAAAGGATCAGCTTTTTTTTTTCAGAGAAAACCACAATATGGGCAAAAAGAGGAAGGGCGATATCTTTGACTCCGCCTTCTTTTACACAGTCAAGGTGCTTTCTGATTGCCTAGGCAATGCTATTACGTTAGCTAAAACAATGTTAACCAACATTTAAAGCTCCTGTGAGGAGTTTTCACGAGTAAGCAAGACCATCAGCAAAGACATTTTCCACAGTCAATGTCCACAGTGATTGACACAATGGATGGCAGACTTCAAGAGGAATGAGATTTTCCAACAGACAATACATTCAACGCATGATTTATGCACGTACAAGCCGTAACAAAGACATTTCTTTTTGTCCCCACGGGTAAGATCCGACCAAACCATCTTCACAGCAGCTTCAAAGGGGACAGCCCTCTTTTTTAGAACCACACGTATTCATTTGAGAAAGACGCTGGGCTATTACACAACAATATAGACTACTAATAAAGACACTACAGTTTCTGGCATTGTAAGCAGGACCCTGGACTAAAAGAGGAGCAGCCCTGGAATTGTTATGAGCTGGGAATTAGGGGTTTGAAGCATCTTATTAAATGACATCACAAAGCAGCCACATGTTTTCTTGCTTGTTTGCTTCTGTTGAAAGAAAATAATCCAAAAGACCACCACCAACAATAACAAAAAAATACAGACTACCAAGAAATACAGCAAGTGCAATTTCCCCCCTCAATACTCACGTATTTACATTTGTGAGTCACACTTAGTGTAGCGCTTCCATTCAACTTTTTCCTCCTCTTTTTGAGCAACTTTGAAACTTTATTTTGATCAGACACAGAGTAATGCTGGTACAAGTCCACCACAGCCATGTTGATGCTGGAAAATGTGATCATGTTGATCCATCACCAAGCATCGTGTTTTTCCAAAAATTGCTCATTCTACAATTAAATGAAGGTCCTCTGCTTGAGATGTGATGCAGCTCACACACTTTCTGATCTGGTGGATGGTCTCAATGACGTGTCATCTTATTTTGATGAGACGTTTCTGGCTCTTTTTTTGTGACAGATCATTTCGGTGAACTCTGTAATAAAAGCCGCCTCTTTCAACTCTCCAACAGCTCGTCCCTTTGTACCATTTGGTTTTCATATAACAGCCACATTTTGAGATGCTTTAATTGACATGTGTGCATGGTTTGTTATGAAACGGTCCATTGGTAATATACTCAGGGGCTTTATTCCTTGTGGCCGAGCAGTGTGGAGGAAAACGTCATCTCCTTATTCTGTCTGTGAAAGATGGAAGCAAAAAGGAAATGGCTTCCATCTTTCACAGTAAAGAGTCGGCACATGTAGCGCCAGCTCGTTCGTGACAAAGACATGTATTTTAGGTTTGAGGTAGGATCGGTCGATTTTCCTTCAGTTTCCTTCCCAGCTGGTTGAAGGATTGCAACCTGAAACTTTCCTATTCATCAACAGTGCTTCTGGTTTTACTGTGAATGAATACATTTCTTAACGTTTGAATGTCTGTATCAGACAATTGCTTGTTTTCTGGCATCGTATTGCTCGTGCTTACACCAAATACAGTAGTAGCACTGGAATTGCAGTGACGTGTGAATTATGGGTTTGGAGCAGCTTAATAAACGCCATCACGTAGCAACCGCCTGTTTTCTCACTTGTTTGCTTCTGTTGAAGGAAAATAAACCAAAAGACCACCAGTGACTCAACTTTAGCCGCACATGTTGTTTTTCTGTCATTGTGCAGGAATATCTAACACACAGTTTGTCATAGAAGATTACAGTGAAGCAAGCTGCCTTATTTATGTAATTTATCCAGCAGTCCTGTTTAATCTAATGACCACAGACAAAGAGACGAGTGGAGACACATGTTTACCTGCACTGAGCGTACAGCGCCTTCCAATCATGCTTTACAGTAACTTCACAAGCGGTAAGGTATCAGTTCCTGATACAATGGAAGGAAGTGCGTCACAGACATGCTACTCCTCGAGACAAAGAAGAGTGGAACGCAGCTCAGGCAAAAACAGCAAAGAGAGAGTGAGAGAGAAAGAGAGAGAGAGAGAGAGAAAGAGAGAGGGGAGAGGAAATATTACAGCATGTGGTGGAAGAAGTGAACAAATAACAGGGTCTGAGCGAAGAAGAAAAGAGTGGTCGGGGGACTTCTGCGAGGGGTCAACACAAACACCTGCAGCTTGCAAATAAACAGACGCACGGCGTTACTTCCATTTTTACTGGCAGAAAACAAAAAGCCCCCTCCTCACCTTCCATACCAGAAATCAAGGAAAGGAAAACCTGTCATTAATGGGCTTTTCATGTACGTATTATTTTTGTTTTTGTCCTATCGCACGCTGTTTACCTCGCAGCTGGCCCACAGTCAAATCCAATAGTGTTTGTGAGTGACGTGTCTCAATGCAGCCACAGTGCACACACAATGGGCAAGTTTATCTCCCTCCGTCAACAAGGTCGTCAGTGTAATTTATGAGTATGCAGGTCTGAGAGCAGGCTGAGGTCTCTGCAGCCTGGAATTTTAATGGGTTTTGGTTGAGGAGCTGAGTTGGCCGGCTGTTGTTTAACATCGGCTGAAAAACAACGACTTGAACTAACCAAACTGAAGTTTAAAGACGGAGATGTCTGAAAGAAGTAATGGGGGAGAATTTCATTTAATTCTGGAGCACATTTTATGCTTTTTTTCTTAGATGGTTGTTTCTGAATGACATTTCTCACTAATCATTTTTAAGAATTAACAGTTTACTTTCTACCTGTTACTTTCCACTGGGAGTCTGGAAACACAAACACATCACTTCATGTGTGAGAAAGATTTTTCCCAGAAGAGGTAAAACTGATCAAAAGAAGAAGTCCAGAAGTTTTTCCACGCTGTAGGGTGAATCATGCTCACTGTAAAGCAGAGAGAACGACCCATTTTAAATCACTTTGACAAACAGCCATAAAAATATCAAAGAGAACCGTCGACCTTCATACTTAAACATCTATTTTTTTATCAAATGGATATTTCATACGACATGAAAGTCTTCTTTTTAGACTGTCTTCACATGAGATGATTGTTCAATCTTCACAGATTTCAGTAATTGGAGAGACCACAAACATAAGGACATAATGGATCTCACAGAAACTTCTGTTATCAAATGAGAAAACAAATATGGAGGGCAATCGACGTTGATAGCTGGCTGTCCTGTTTTGCTGCGAGAAAAACCCCCCCAACAAAGACAAAGACTTATGGATGAAATCGTGGCTGAGAAAACAGTATAAGTGCATTTTTATACACTTTGCAGCATGAGCTTGAGGTGAGTTGTTATAGTAAGCAACATGGGGTTAGTAATACTTCCTACCGGCTATTTATGTAAAATACCTCCAAGACCATTTAGCCAAGATTGATAGAAAAATTAACTTTTCCCTCTTTAGTCAAGTAAGTCACTTAAAAATCTTACCTGTTTTGTTGGCTGATTTTCTTTTTATAAAGTTATTTAACAAAATCAATATAGTAGGACATATTTTGACTCAAAGGGAAACCTACAAAACTTTACAAAAATAATTTATTCTTACAACACAGTCAGTCTAAATCAGTGGAGATGAACATTTCAGGGGGTGGAGAGGAATACGACATTTTCTCTGCTCCTCTGTAATTTAACAGGCAGCATTTTAACCACAAATAAATTACAGGCTTTAAACTTTAGTTGACATGGTCATTTTGGACTTAAGGAAATGTCATCGGCTTCCTGTAGGTGACACAAAAACAAACCTTTTAGAAGACAGAAGAAGACAATTTATTAATCCTGCGAGGGGAAATTCAATTTTACACTCTGTTGTCGAACAGGCTTCACACACTCAGAGACTGAAATACACACACACACACACACACACACACACACACACACACACACACACACACACACACACACACACACACACAGAGGCTGAAATATACACACACACACACACACACACACACACACGTACGTACAAACAGGACCCTGTGGACATGCACTGATGGATTGATGTCATAGTGAGGGGCTGCCCACAGCAGGCGCTTTGGAGCTCGGTGGGGGTCGTTGCCTTGCTCAAGGGCACCTATGTAATGCTCAGGAAGTGGACTGGAAACACTCTAGTTACCAGAACAATTTCCAGATTTGGTCGGCACTGGGACTTGAACTGTTCCCATCCCAGGTCTGTACAGACGAAGCTGTACTGCAGCACACGCGCTTGTTGGGTACGTCATCTCCTCCTGACTATAATTGTTTTTTTTGTTCAACGGTTTCTGAATGGGTCAACATTTGAGACATGCGTATCTAAAGATGACACTTTTACACGTTTAATGCGGAGCATCCAGGATGCTCCAGTGACTGGACTTTTGGAAACCGTGATGCAGACAGACGTTTTCTGTAAAAGATTGGGTCTTATCGGTCATAATGTCTCCCTCTGTTTTATCATGATCATACAAGAGACCAATTTCGTGACAAGACGCATGAGCAGGACACGCAGCGTTTAACTCAACAGTAACTACAGTCAGTGCTGACCTTGTTGTCTTTGTCGGTCGCGTTGCAGTTAAATTTGGTATTTTACGATGCTGCTTCTGAATGATTCCCTTGTCCAATGTCTTCATCAGAGTTACAACGAGCACTGATGTTTTAGTTGGAAAGTCAGTGCCTGTTTGCTCTGTAGGACGCGGCCTCAGTAAAGTCATCCATTGGTTTCTGAAGGAAGGTTATGGAGCCAAGGCGGTATTGGAATGGTTGAGTTAAGTTGAAGAGAGAGCGACACAGTCAACATGGAGTGAAACTACATCCAGTGAGTTTAACCTCAGAGTTATTTAGAAGTGTAAATGTAAACATCAGGAAGGAAGGAAGTGGCTGTGTTCTGAAAGTAGATCATCAGTTTACTGTATATGACTTACAATCTGAACCACAGCAGGTCAGCCTGAAGACGCCTGAGCAAAGAGGAAGATACTCCTTTATTGATTGATCCCCAGAGGGGAAATTCAGGAAATGCCAATGTGGCCAAATATTTTGGTCTTTTTTTCCGGCATCCTTATTTCTGAATGATTGTACAACTAAGTGTCTGTTACATTAACATTGGATCTATGGATCATACCATCATGTCATCAATTAAATAGAATGAAAAAGCCAAAGATTGATGAAGGACACCTGTCAGTCTGGAACGACACACTCTACTTAATATCTGACATTTAAGGAAAAAATGCCCCAGACAAAATGGTTCAACACGCTTTCAAAAGAAATAAAGGTATCGATTGAGACTCTAACGTCATTGATCAAACAGAATTGCGGAATTGAAGGGGGCAATTCGGGGGGAGTAAGAGGGGGGAGGTTGATCTCCTTCCTGGGGTCGACTCCTCTGCTGCGTCCATTCCTTCCGGCTGGATGGAGGCTTAATGTGAGTGTGGAAAAGTGGAAAATTTAATTAGGCTGCCAAGGGGGGTTTGTGTCACTTGGCATGAGCCATCCCCCACCCTCCTCCCACCCCTACCCCCACCCACTACCACCACCACTTCCCTCTCTCTGCCTCCTCCTCGTCCTTCTCTCACCCCCTGCTCTTATCTCATTTGCTGCGACTGTTTGCCTTCCCTTTATGTTATATTTTTGCTTGCAGTCCTCCAGGACATGACCCATTGGGCCAGAGGAGCAGAGAGAGGTCAACAGTTTACATCTGCACAGAGGTTGAGAAGCAGAAGGAGGGGGGGCTTATGTGGAGGAGCTGCCAAGGAGCTGTGTGGATACACTGACACAGGGGGAGAGAGGGGCAAAAACACTGGTTGACATTTTTGATTTACTGATGTAAATCATGGACACAAAAAAAAAGAAAGTCAAATCTAATCAGAAATCCCGAGAGACCCAAACATGTCAACAGATATGTAGATTTACCAGTTGTGATCCTATATTGTGTGGAGAGCAGTGACATGACCTGAACAGGACACCATACAATTAAAGTCACGGCTCCTAAACTGGAAACGGTCAAACATGACTTAAGATCATGAGAGCAGAAAAATCATGAAGGACAAAAGGCAGGAATTATGGTTGGTCAATTTTGGACTTTTCACTTAAAAATTCAAGAATAAAAAAAAGAAAAAAATAGATGAATTCATGGAGAAGGCATGGACTGTGCTGTACTGTAAAAACGGGATTTGCTGTGAGTCAGCTTGCTTTCCTATTGGCTATCGTTATGTTCACATGACAGATTGAACGAGTGCATGAAAGACTGTCCTTGTGGTTACTCTCACACATCAGGGTCAGGAATATTTAACATGTTTAATACTTAGCAATCATTGTCATCGCTCTGGCCACAACTTTCCTCCGAGCACGCGGACCGCGTGCTCGGAGGAAAGTTAACACACGGCACACCACACATAATCTGTTCAACAGTCAAAAAGTGGTGACATTGTTTACTTTGTTCCATTATAAAGGAGGAAAACGCCATAGAGGTCACACTGCATGATTTATTTCACATGGTTGATGATATTTTGGCTTTTGGATGATTGTTGATATGGAATCACAGATCTTCCCTAGCTGAATGTTTAGAGCAGATTCTACAGGATCCACGTGCCTGGTGTTACGTCTCTACTGTGGTTTTGCAATGTCTGACGGCAAACACCCGAGCCAACTGGGTCAGTTTCTGAAGTGCAAGCAAAGCGGCGCCGTGATCAGCTGGACATGAGGGGTTCACAAGATCACAGGAGATCTACAAGATGACTCGAGAATACACAACAACACGTTACTTTGCTTTTTATTTAAGGCCTGTCCTGACAAAATGTTGATACAGTAAAGTGATTGTATATACTATGGGAGTCTATATATTGTGTTTTCAAATTAGACAGATGCTCTATATGATCCTTCCTCCGACTTCCTGCCCAGGTCAATCTACTCTGTTTAAAACACGAGCGCTGACTCGAGAGAGCGTGATCATCTGCGGGATGGAATGTGGGCGCGTATGGATCTTGTGGAAACCTCTATTTAAGCTCGCACGCAGCACATTCTTGAGCGAGGGGGCTGCTCGATGTTGTTGGATCAGTAAACGTCTGAAGCTATCGTCACATTTTTAAAACCCTGATGCGCGGTTTATTTTTCTTACCCAGGGTAGAAGAAAGTAAAATGTTCTCTGCACAGACTTTGTTACGCTCTTGTTAACAGTGATCCTGCCTTTGCAAAACTGTACACTCTCTGACTAACACGTGTAAAGAGGTGAGAGAAGTATTATCCAAGAGTCCCAGGGTCTGATCGGCAAAAGTTCATTCAGCTCCAGGTAACAACTGTTCTCAGTTATCCCAGTTTTATTAAATTAAATTACAAGTTTAAAACAAGTAGATTCTAGCTATATGGAATATTGAAGCTTGTGCTAATAGTAGTGATATGATAGGAAGGTTTGAAAGATTTCTCCCACACGCGTAAATTCAAAAACAGGAGATTTGGGCTCTAAACATGGCTTCAGTAAGATATACAAAGCGGCAGTCTGCAGTCTGAATACTTTGGAAGGTGGACGGTTATTTTTTTATCTTTAATTTCATGCAGACTGTGTGCAGAAAAAAAAACATTCAAACTACAAGCTGACATGATACCAGACTGCAGCCCGAGCTGTACTTCATCACGTGGCTGCATCACATCGGCTCAGGCTCAAAAGGAAAGTTTTCCTCAACTCGTCAGAAAACATGCTCATCCCTTGTGCACTCCTCCAACTTCCAACACATGGATATTTATTTTTCGGAAGTGTGGACGGGGGATGGGGGGGGGGGTATTGAAGGGAAGCGGGAAGGCTTGGTGGTGGTGGAGGGATGAAGGAGTCTTGTCACATTACATGTACCTGTCTGTGCGCGTCTTCTCCTGCGGTTGTCATCTCACCTGACAGGTCTATCAGTGTCCACGGCTGATCAGAACGCGTCCCTCAGCCTGACAGGATGAACCGACAGTGCTGCAATCCAGACTGACAGCTCCTCAGGTAGCTGGTGGAGGGGGGGGGGGGACAAGGGAGGAATCGGTGGTGGTGGTGGGGGGGGGGGGGGGGGGGGGGGGGGGGGGGCAAGAGCGGTGAAGCAAGAGCCACTGAGGAGTAAGAGAAAACAACAAGGAGTAAATTAAAGTGAGCAAACATCCCAAAATAATCCACCCAGCATGATCTTACTGCTGTTTTCCTGAAAACCGTCTGATAAAAAAAGTGATTCTGCGATTACGCTTCTAAGCTCAGCGATTGTTGCCCAACATTACCTTTTAAACCTCCATTAAAGCCCCAAATCCTCTTCCTGCAGAGAAAACACAGGGTGCCAGGTTTGAGTAATTTTAAGTAAATTGAGTCTCATCTTTTATGACAATCAAGAACATTGAACTGATGCCAAACTGCTTGCTTAATGTAGGGAAACCGAGAGCTGGATTCCAGGGAGAAAAACACCTGCGGGATGTGCTTTGGTTAACCCATGAAAGGTTTAAATCAAGTGTCTATGATCACACCCAGGGGGAAATGAGGAGCGGGGGAGCCCCCCGCGCTCTGATCTTGCCCCGCTTCGACAGAAATCAGTCGTTATCTTGTCAAAAACCATCGAAAAGCATCCAGAACACCTCAAAACCACGGAGATGAGACAAAACGGGAAAAACCTACAAGCTCCAGAGAGAACACTCATTTGATCAGCTTAGCTACGCTCTCCTGGCTTCTCATGTTCGAGGAGTAATTAGCAATTAACAATCAGGGTTTAACTCGATCCAGTTATTATCTGTAAGCAAGAAAGGAGGGGGGGAAGAAATATCCGACGCCTTGACTCAGGAATGCATTACAGTACTCGTGTTACTCGAGTTTGATGAAAAAGAGGAGTGAGGGACCCGAGCAGTAATTCTCTCATTTTCACGACATCTCTGGGCCATTTTTTTTTTTTTCTTCAAATTCCCAGATCAAACAGGCTGTAACAAAAGGCCCCAAATCCCCCCTCCGCTCTCCTCCTCCTGCTCTCTCTTTCCAAAATTAGTTAAGCCTCTCAGCTCCATCATCCTCAACATGGCTCGCATCAACAACCCTACGCTGCATCGGAAATGCTGCATAGCCTCTGAAATCCACCCCTCCTCATATACACCCCCCCCGCCCCCCGCGAACATGCAGAAGATGAGGAGGGGAGAAAAGAAAACTCCCCATATGTCACTCTGAATTTGTACTTACATTCAAAACAGTATACCCCACAGTCACTGGAGTTTGTGATTTCTCCCCCTCCTTCCTCTTTCACTTGGCTAACTGTTCGTCTTTTGTTTTTTTCTTTTCTTTTCTGGGGGAAATATGTTAAGTCAAAAGGCTGCTGTTCAAAAAATAAAGACGGGGAAAAAAAGAATCAGGCGAGGCTGACAGATCGGGTGATTCGGACACAGTGACAGGAGAGGGAAGTAAACAATCTCGAATAAGGCGGCTGTTACCGCACTCTGACATATTCAGGCCTTTTGGATGCTCCTTGTTTCCTTCTGATTACCTCGCAGCCTCCCCGGCTGTTTACCGTTTCTGTTTACAGGGGATGATTCAGGATTTTCAATCACTTTTCACACTTTTCTGTTTTTCTTTTTACAACGTATACCGTCGATGTCAGTGCCGCAGTCATGCTACTTTGTCGTTCCTCCACACATTACTCAAAAGTTTCCGGCGACTTGCCCGACTTCTGAGGTGAAGCCGGGTGAGTGATGCCAAGAGCTAACTCTGGGTTATTGCCCATGAAGGTGCTCGGTGCTGAGCTTTAAGTGATCCTGTTTCACACACTTGTCAGTTCTCTGGGCTGGCAGGTCCTCGCTGCCTCCGAGCTAGCTGCTTATAGGGTTGTCACCAGAGCGGTTAATGTTAATCTAATGCTAATATTCATGTTTGCCAGCTCCCTTGAGTTAAGGACACCTGCTCCTGGAGCAGACAGGCCTCCTGTTAGCCCCACAGCAGTTTATGTCCATTACTTTGTTGGATCATGTTAGCTCTGATCGCCCACCGGCTAATTTAATTCTTCTCACCTGAAGGCACTCAGTGGAGTGAAACAATAGTTCAAAGAAAGCTGAAACACCAATTAACTCTCCAATCTTTCTCTTAGGGGAAACAGCATCTTAAATTGTTCCTAAAATCGAGTCCCAGTCCAGCAAAGCGCAAACTCATGGGGACCACAGAAAAAATAAATAAAACGCTCATCAATTTAATCATCCCCGTCCACAGATTCCAAGCTAATTATTCCAGCCTTTAATTATTCCATCCGACTGCCGTCGAGATCTCTTAAAGACGGCTGGATTAGTGGATTTGGAGTCTTAGCTAGGAGGGTTGGCAGACCTCTGCTCTGTGATTCAGGGGGCTGAGAAATACATCTTCAAAAGGTACTGTTGAGCAGCACCTTCACAGGATCATTAAACTGGATAAATCCTTGTTAAGTTGCTTAAAAGCGTGTAAAGGTGAGCCATGTTTCGGCACAGGCACTTGGGAGGGAGGAGGCGAACTGAACGTGACTTAAAGATTGCAAACAGTGACAGAGTTTTAAGAGTCTTTGAGGAGGAATTGTTCAAGAGTTACTTAAAGAGCTTATTCTAACCTGGGTCAACATCAAGGACCAAAGGAAACTTCAGGAGTGTAGACTTTTTTTTACTGATTGACTGATCTAAATCGGCTCACTTTGTGTCACGCTCTGTGCTAAAAATATTGTTTCAACTTTTACATTCAGTGAGAATCTGAAATCTGGAAGGAATCCATTATTTTGATAAATAAGAAAAAGGGGCCTGTCCTTGTGGATATGCAGTATGTGAGCAGCATACAGGTTGCGCAGTAATTACAGGTTGTTCATTCATCTTGACAGTCTCAGTTGTATTGGACATGTTAAAGTGTGATAAGATGTGACCTTGAAACAAATTCATGAAGGTCACCATGCAGGGTCACTGTTCCAAATTAGTCAAATACATTTAAATCAATCGCATCCTTTTCAATAAAAAAAGAAATGTAGCTTTTGATTTCTCTGCCTCACAGTTGTGTATTAAGCAGGATACAGTACAGAAACAGGTTTTTATAGTTGATTGAAAACCTGAAAGTCAGAATGATTACTGCATCCCCCCCTGTGGGGTTTCTTTCCAATTAAGCAAAATGTGGAATGCATGTTTTGTTGTACTTCAATCAAACGCTCCCGACTTAGCGGCCAGTCGACATTCTAACCCTCGCCAATGGTCCTGAGCTATGAGTAGTAACCGAAACAGTGATATCGTGGAAACAAGCGGCCGAGATAAGTTTTCACCAAAGGGCGGCTGCGTTCATCCTAAGAGATGGGGCGAAGAGTTTGAAAGAGAAACAGTGCTACTTCAGCCAGCTGAGGTGGTTTGAGCGCCTGATCAGGAAGTCTCCGGGAGGCATTCTGGCCACGTCCAACTGGGAGGAGACCGACGGTAGACCCAGAGAGCTTGGCCTGGAAACTTTGAGATCCTCCAGGAGGGGCTGCAAAAGTATTGATGGGGAGAGGGACGTCTGGGGCATCTTGCTTAGCGCGGTCCCAGATAAGCGGGAGATAACGGATGGGTGGATTAAATCAAACATCTAATTCTAAATATCACATTATTATGATTGATAGTTTTTCAGCAATATTTATTTCAATATTGTTAACAAATAAAAATGTAAAAGTCATTAAGTATTAGATTTGAATGTGACTCATTTACAAAGGCTCAGTTCAAAAACATTCACTCGTATTAATAGAGCATTACTACTTTGAAAAGCAGAGTCGTGATCTCTCAGTTTTATTGTCAAGTCAAACTTATTTCCTCATGCTCGTTAAAGATGCTTCCTATCAGCCTGCTTCCTCTCTCCTTCTGTAACAGCCCCTCTCAGACATCCAAAAATGAGAGCAGCTCATCCTGCGGCTGACGACAGACATGTTTTGAAAGCAGGTCGGCAAAGGTTAGAGCAAGAAACATGGAGCGGGGCAGTGAAAAAGACAAAAAGAATCTTGCTTTTTAATTATTTTATTAAGAGCCTTGATGCTATTAAATGCCCCAGATACATTCACCCTATAGTTCTCAATTAGACTTGACAGTTGCTGCATTACCAACAATAAATATAGCAAAGGGCCGAGCCTCAGGCCAAGAAGGACCCCTAACTATGACCCTCATATTTAATGATGAAAACAAGCAGGCGCACACTCTGCCTCGCTCCAGCACATGCACGTGCACGTCCAGAAACACACGCGCACACACACATCCTCTCTTTGCTTGAGCTCCTTGTTACACAAGCACATCGAGGGCCTGTGAAAGGCAGCAGTATCTCTTAAGGTTAATAATCGCAGTGGGATGCCAAGGTGCGCACAGACTTAAATTCGAGTACATTTTATGGACACCAGATTTTCTTTAAATATGCAGCTTTGCCTTGAATGAGTTTTCAGTTTGTGTTTTCAGCTCTACCGACGCTGGCAGTGTTGGTCAAGGAGGAACGACTGCCATTGGATACGTCGCTTTTTTTATTCAGCACAAGTTTTCAGTTTCCAAAATACAATAAATAAAATTTTCTTTATGATTACCAATAATTACAGGCAAACTCCTGCACAGTCTAAACGCTTGAATAAACTTACCAACGTATTTGTGTGATTTAGACGATGCCCTTTTTGCCCTTCTGTTAAGTACACACCACAAGGTAATCAGGCTGATTTCAGGACCAATTCCCCTTTTCTTTTGTAAGTCAGCAAAGGCCTGATTATCTTGCCAGATTCTCCTGTGGTGTGAGGTGTGTTACATCTATATTCTTAACGAATATTAATATAGAACACAATCACCACATATTGCCCATGTATTTATTTATTTATTTAAAATCCCTTGAAGTGAGGCAAACAGGGTGGAGACCAAAGACAAATGAATTCCACACTGTTGGAGGGAAACAGACTTCTTTACTGGAGAGAAACTCAGACAGAACTGATCCTTCAGTGACTTACAGTGTTGTCACTTCACGTGACTTTAAATGCTTAAATGAAACAGACAGTTCAAATGAAAACTCATGGAGATATTGTGACAAAGAGCAGTGCAGCCAAACTCTAACATGTCATTAATGAAAGAGACCACAGTAAACAAAGGAGTTTTGAATTGTCCCCACACATGTAGTTAGTCGTTTTCATATTGATTACATACCAACGAAGGGCAGCTCTGGATGGAGAATCGTGATCGCAGCCCTCTGGGGTTTGAACGCTTTAAGCCGTTGGCACAACACTTTTAAACAACAGTTGTTTTTTTGTTTTTCAGACAGACACACTGTACAGGTTGTTGTGGAGATCTTTTCTTTGTGGGAGGGACAGAATAGGCTGCATATAAGAAGTGGATGTAGCCACTGTGATGTCAGCAGTCAGTTTATGGACAACCTTTTAGAAGCCTCTAGAAAAGCATTTGAGCCATGACTGATCTTGGATATTTTAAAGATGGATTTGAATTGGACGAGAGGGTGGCCCTGTATAAGGAGCAAGCACAGAGTCATAAGCTAAATCTAGGACTAGCTTTGTCTTCTCTGATTCACGGTCACTGTGATATTAATTATAGCTAATGAAAAACTGCCTTTAAACAAAATGTACTTCACAAAGATGGAGAACTGTAATCTGAACAAAGCTCTCTTAGGGGTGGCGGAGGTAACCAGGCCACAAAGCGTACACTGCTTTACCCTCGATGATACTATAATCTTATACTATAATAAACTTTATTATAGAAGAGTTCTTATCAACGATGCAGACTATAAACTCTGAAATTACTGAGGTTTTAAATCAAGGAAGAAGAATTGTTTTTAGTTCAACTCGTTCACCATTTTGGTTTTACCATTGGTGACTCTAAATTGCCCGTAGGTGTGAATTCGGGATTGGCTGGTTGTCTGTCTCTCTGGCAGCCCAGTGATTCAATGGCAAACAGTAACTCCGCCTCTCGTCCAATTACAGTTGGGATCAGCTCTAGCCCCTCCGAGACCCCAAATTGGAAAAGCAGTCAAGATAATTGAAGGATCTTTTGTGCAACCATTGGACCCCCTGCTGGCCACTCAAAGAAATGCAGGTTTAAGGCACTCCTGCATTAGCTTCAACTTTCCAACCAGGAGGCTGCTCGTCTCACTCATTCAATACAGTCTATGACCGGCGAAAAAGCAAAGAACATACACATTAGAGGCTGCTTCCACAAATGTGAGCAGCATGTGCACAATGTGTCTGTTATTTTCACTAAAGGAGGACATTTAAGTCACATCGCTGCCTTGTATTTACAACACTAAGTCTTTGTTAGCCTCTCTTTTACAGACATATTGTGAGTACACCTCCACCAGAGTTCAGCTGCAGCATATCACAGTGGCCTCCAGACTTCTACACTAAAAGTGGTGTCTATACAAACCAAATGAAAACTAAAATGGGGATTTAAGAGGCGACCATTTCAAGGTCAAATAATGGAACTCACAAAGTCTGTGTGCAACAAACACAAGGTCACTCTCACTGTACTGTTGAATTTCAGAACATTTCACAAACATTAGTCTGTGCATACTCACTTACAGGTACACAGGGACATGCACAAACACACTCACATACAGGCAACTCTCCAGGCATGTCATAATGCTGGAGAGCACTAGAGTTTCCCGTTGGCAAAGGCTCCCTCTTGGAACTGAGGGATAAAAGTCTTGAAGTACGCCCTGAGGTGGGTGAGAGAGGGAGAGAGAGAGAGAGAGAGGGAGAGAGGGAGAGGGAGAGAGAGAGAGAGAGAGAGAGAGAGAGAGAGAGAGAGAGAGAGAACATTAAATAAAACATCAAATGTGACAATAATTGTACTTCAAAGCCATCTCAAACTCAGACCAGTCCCAGCGGCATGTATGAGCCTGCAGATGAAAGGCAGAATGTGTTTACTTGTTAAAAATACAACGGCACATGAGAAAGTAAAGAAAGACACAGGACGGAAAAAATGCAAGTATAAAAACAACACACTAACAGTTCTTGGTGTTCAGCTACACAGATTTATCTACTTGTACTAAATGTGCTTGTTCTTGAAAAGTCAGATGAGAACATTAATGCCACTCTTGTATCTGAAGTAGCTTTAGCTTGTGCATTTTTTTTAAAAAATGTTTGAGTTGGGGGAAACGGCTAGCCTTAGCTTGTCTAACATTAGTCAAAAACACAAATTATTGACGATCTATACCGTATCATTTGTTACACATTTATCAGAATGTGTATTACTTTACCAGACCGGTCACACTGAGGCTAGCTGCATTAAGTGGTCAGCTCAAAAAGGTTAGCATAACACAATCACAGCCTCCACCAAGCAGCCATAGCCTTTCAGCCTGGTTTTGTAGCTGTTAAAGTCTGTCGAGGAACAATCTTGCATTACATCAATCTCTTATCAGTCTGTGTTTGTTTACTGCAGATGAATAGATTGTGTCCTACGTTAGCTGGCTCACCAAATGGCTAGCTTTGAAAGCCATCTAAAGACCCTGTACATACACACATGCTCTGAAGAGTGAACAAACACATCACCAAGACTTAGCAGTTTGGACTCAAATCCAAATTTTAATATGATGATTATTTTTTTTTTCTTTATGTTGTTTGCATTGTCATATTGAAAATGCGTTACAGAGGTAATGTGTGCTGGAAATACAACGAGGAACAGGATCGCATCCTTCAACTTTTCCAATTGGGATAACTTTTCAAGCATGTTGGGCTCTTATTTTGATCTAAAATGGATTGCAGTATGGACTTACGCCAACTTTTCCCAACAATATCCTCATCTGTTAGGAGGGGAAGAATACAGAGACATATTTGTTTAAAAGTTTTAGTCATAAGTTTTTAGAAAGGACAGTGGATAGAGTCAAAAATCAAGGAGAGGGAGTCCAGACCGATGACTGAACTGAGTGTTAATCCATTTTATTGGATTTGTTGTGCTTTATTGATGCATGAAGATTATGATTAATCATTATCATCAGGACAGATCTTTCTTAATGGTTTTAAACCATCTTCACTGAGAGGTTCATACATGTTTAAGCATTTTTAAGTGGAAAAATTCAAAGACACTCAGATCGTTAAATATTCACGTCAAATATTTACAGTTTTAAATGAAAGACCTACATTTTTTGTGAAACTTTCTGTTGTTCCTTTGAGGCAGAACCTATTGGTTCAGGGTTTGCCATCCTAAATATGTACAAACTGATTTAAAAGAGTTTTTAAAAATGCATCAGATGTCATGAGGCAGCACCACTCACTTTGCCCTCTTTGCCATCTCATTGCCGTCCCAGCGGGGGCTGTAGGGGTACGACTTCTGCACCTGAGAGTAGAGCTGGCCGCTGTTGGTGAAGTGGTACACAGACTGGAAGGTGAGGGTGGGCTGGTCTCTGGGGAAGTACAGCGGGAGATCCACTACCAGGAGCAGAGGGACACAGGAAAAAGAAAAATCACAAGCATTAGTTTTGAACCCAAACTGATGAGAAAGTCATTACAGAGTCAGGTTTTCCTACCGTGTACTAGGAAGCAAAAGTCCTTCCACATGAGCAGTAGAGTAAGTTTGGTGAATCCTTCAGCATCGTACTCCACCACACCCCTGAAATTCACATACAATCATTTCAAGTCCCACTCAAAGTGGTATTTTACAGTGACAGTAGCCTTTTGTAAACCGAGAGACGCTGTGATCTCTTCAGAGGACAATGTGCTCGTCTGTGTTCGACTCACGTCCCAAAGTGGCTGAGGAAGGCGGCGATGTACTCTCTCCTCTTGTGGTAGCCTTGGATGACATACTGCACCTAGAGACAACAAAGTAAAGAGTTTAGTACACAAAGGAAAACATTTGAACCCCAGCAGTGACTTGAAGGAAAGGAATTCAGAAGGCATCATTCAGTTTGGTTTAGTAAAATACATCAACTTAAACCAAAGAATTAAGGATGTGAAAGAGTACTTTTAGTAGTGGTATTTAATTGGTTTAAGAGAAAATGGGTATCTGCTGCACAACATTAATAGATAAATAAATAAATCAGCCTTTAAAGCTCCTATCAGGAACTTTTGATTTCTGATGATTTTGGCGCCCCCTCTGGACAAACTGGTACCTCTCATCTCTTTGATAATTTGTCCTGTACATGTGTTAAGAAGGGTTTATGAGAAAACCTACTCATCTTAGTGGAAGAAAAAGGCTTCAATCTTTGCTGTTGAAAATGATTAAAAAAAATCAGCTGACACCAAGTCTGCAGCGTTGCTTTGAGGCATTAAAAATAATGAGACAGAAGTCATCAGTCTCGTGGCTGAAGGTCTCGTTTGCCTTTTAAGGTCAAATAGAGATGTCAATATTAATTTCTGATCTGATCCATAACCAGTAAAAAAGTAATCACAGGAGCTTTAAAGAAATAGTTACACTAAAAATGAATATCTATTATTATTATAGACATTATAATAATAATAGATATTATTGTGAGACTTCAGTTTGAAGTTTAATCCAGATCCTATACAATATGTTCTAAACACAGAAAATTAAAAAAAATAATAGTAAGGGTAAGAATCACCAGAGGCCTCCCGACACAATATCATTACAATACTTGAGTCAAGATTTAACATCATATTGTGTTTTGAAACATTTCGCGATATGCTGAGAATCACGATACAATATATTGCCCTCTAACTTTTGAAACTGCATATCATGTCCACATAAGAAAACATTCTTATTCTATTCATCTCCCTTCAGTATTTTTATTCCTCCACGCGGGAAGTCGAGCCCACAGACTGACCAACACTGATGAAAGTGAAACCCTGTAAATGGCGGCATGATCTGAGCTGTTGGAGTGTTAGTCTATTTCATTGATTTTTTATTGATTTTGCCACTTATTTCAGGCCCTGCTTGTCAAACAGAGATTCCTAATTTAGTCATTACAACTTTACACATTTGTAAGCGTCTGACAGAAGAAGACCCTCACAGCAGCAACAGATTAAAAGGAAGTCTGTGACATTTTGGTAGCTGACTGTACAAAGAGACAGCAAAGGGACCAGAAGCAGGGAGACCTGGGGTTGTCAAGACAACATGATTAAAGGTCTTTGACCTATAAGAGAAGAAGAATACCCTTAAAGCAAAGGCATTTGCACATACTCCATTTAATGAATAAGTGTTTATTGTTTTCAACCCCCCCCCCCCCCCCCCCCCCCAGCAACCATTCAGTCCACATCATGTTTCTGGGTCTTTCTTACCCTGAGTGAGGCCTTGCAGGCTCACTCAGTCTGCGTGCAGCCTGAGAGGAAACGCTGTATGCAGCGTACTGGGAGACGTTTGTGAGAGAAAGCTACCCAGAATGTAAACAGAGCCTTGGCCTGTAGAGGGATTAAGAGAGGTGAGCTTTTTAATGGTTGCTTTCACTTTAAAAGCAGACAGCTCAGAGTACAAAAGTGGTATTACATGCAATCTTTGTACAAGCAAATTTAAATGTCACACAAGCACAAAGTCTTTAGCCAACCACTTGACAGCCAAATAAGCTTGTGCCTAAAGCACCACCATGGAGTGTGTCAAACAGAACAAGGAAAGAGTGCCTGCTCAAAGTGTTCATTTACATATACTGATCTCCATTTCCAACAAAATTAAGGAAATGAAGGTAACAATTTCAGGGTTTTATTTATTGAATACGAGTCATGCATGTAGAGCAACAATTTAGTTCAAGTTACAAAAGCAGGAAAACATTATGGATCTTATTTCAAGGTAGGGTATCTTACATCTCTGTGGTGTTATGCACATTCACACTAAACTACCTGCTGGCATTGTTGTGACACTGACAGGCATCAATTTTTTAAAAGCACACTGCACTATTAGCCATATGCTAACAGCCAGTAGCCGAGCCAGACCGTCGGTGCTCTTTTTCAAAATGTACAACATTCCCCGTATTTTAGCCTCCTACGGACCGTGTCTCGTACCTGCATCCTCTCTGTGTCTGCTTTGGTAAAAACCTACCTCAATTACAAAACATGCAGTAAAAAGGGACGGAGCCGTGTTTGTCATACAGCGGCTGTTGTCAACCCACTGTTGTCATAGAGACAGGATGGACGTGCAGCGCTTTTATTCTCAGCGAACAACCACTTCATGTTCACACTCCAGAGCGCACAGCCGGCTTTTCAGCCCAGAATAAAAGGCCAGGTGGACCTGTGGATCGTCATGACAAACAGTATAAAAAGTACCTGACTATTTGCTTTACAGCACAGAGACTATGAGTGATGATTGAACCTCAAACTGTGACTTAACAGCGATTGGAACATAAGTCTTAACTGAGCAGATCTACCCTCTGCTGTGCGCTGGGGGAGAAACAAACCCACTGGCAGTTATTTTGCTGATCTGCACCTTCGACCGCGGCACGCAGGACTTTTTTCTGCTATTGTGTTGCTGTAATATTTTAAATGGATGATTAATGGGATGATTCAGAAAGTAGGCCAGTAGAATAATTTGCAGTCTGGCGGAGTGGACTGACTGTCGCCCAGGTGAATGCCGGTTAATATTTTAAAATAAAAATGACTCTGCTTCTGATTTATTTATTTTTTGGGTGTGCCAGCTACTACTTTGGGTGGCACTGGCACAACCTGCCACACCTATAGCGACGCCACTGGGTGGGGCTATGAAAAAAAATACACCCAAAAAATGAAACAAAGACATGATCACTGAAAACACCATTTCTTCACATGACTTTCCAAACACTTGCTCATCACGAAAAGGGGAGGCTGTTCTCCTTTTTGGGCTGTTTAATTGAGTGCATGTTGACAGTCGTGAGTACCTTAAAGTCAAAAGAGGAGGGGCTTAAGGCAGCTCATTCGACTGTTAAGCTTCCTGAAGAGGTGAGAAGATCTGAAGTCTGATAGCCAAGCAGCCGTGAAGGTGCAGTATGCAGAAGTTTGCCTACACGTTTAAGCTAACTAACTAAGCATTAACAAGTATTTAAAAGAAGCTTCTGAGACATTGGAAAGCTAGCTGTTTGAGGATGCAGGGACTCAGGCTGCACAGCTCTGGCTAGCCCCCGTGTCTCCAATAACATCATATTAACTCCTACTCATTACACATGTTTTTGGTTAAAGACAGTGATGCACTTCACAGTCATACGATCATTTTATGTCCAACATGTTTAAGATAAAGTTTGACAATGGATGTGGGAATGTTTAATGAACGTTTTGTGACTGAAATAGATTTCTTGCTGCAAAGTGGTCTAAACATAGACATTTAATCAACTTCTTTAAATAGTTAAAAATACTTTTGGGACAGTTTTTTTTTTTTTTAAAGATTTGTTTTTGGCCTTTTTGCCTTTAATGATAGAGGGAGGAAAGTGGATAGAGTCGGAAAGGGGGAGAGAGGGGGGAGAGACATGCAGGAAATGGGCCACAGGCCGGACGCGAACCCGGGCCGCCCGCACGCGAGGACTGAGCCTCAATACGTGGGGTCGCGCGCACTGCCGCTGCGCCACCGGCGACCCCATGGGACAGTTTTTAATCTTTCATTCTTTAAACTTCTTTTAGAAGGTAAGAAACGGAGTGGTCTTAAAGTTCACGTACCTGCCGGGAAAAGAGGAGTGAAAGAACAATGTCAAAATGAGATGTGATATCGACGCCATGGTGTCTTTAATGTATACTGCAATAAAAAGCTGACACTGCTTTTTCTGGTCCTGACTATTTTATAGTAAAATTGTCGGGTTCATTTCAGGAAAGCGTTGAAAAAAACTGGAGATAAAAATATTTGACTCTCTGTTTCTGCACGGTTTGGATTACTCATCATCCATGTATGAATGACGGCGTTTAGTGAAAGAGAAAAGTCGTAATCTGTGATACAAATGGTCATGTGTGTGCGTGTGTGTGTGTGTGTGTGTGACAGGTCTTATTTCTGCAAGGGCTCTTAAACACATTGTGAGTCAGCCTCCTGTTCAATTGTGTTTACATGGGACAGTGAGGGCGGCTATTTAGCTTTTTCAGAAGCTGCACAGCCACATACTCAATAAGCTGTTTATCTAGTTACACTGCGTGTGTGTGTGTGCATGCGTGTGCATGTGTGTGCGTTTAAAGGGAACTGCGGATCACTGAACTTCCCCACCCATCCTGAGAAAGGATTTCCCGCCCCCACTGTCACTCAGATGCACAGCCCAGTCTGTTTTTCTATTGGCTGCCTGGAGGTTTGAGTGATGCAAGACAGGTGATCTTGCTCTGCAGGTATTCAAACCTGCCTGCACCCATGGCTCCAACGCCCGCAAAGCCATTTATTGTGCTTGTGCATGTGTGTCTGTGGAGAGTGTGATGCAATAACGCCGAAAGTGCTTCCTGCTGTGTGATTAAGAAATCTCTTCTCTCTCTCTCTGTCACATACGCATTCACACCACCCCCGGCTTTCATGTTATAAAGGGTGACTGAAATCTGACAAAAAATCTCTTTTAAAAAAAATCTGTCTTTTGGTTATCTGATCCACATGCTTTGAAAAACCCAAATGCTACGGAAAAACCACACAAGCAAAGAGAATTACCAAGAAAACCTCTTTGAAAGAATTGAACTTCAACCCTGCCGAGTACTGCCATTTATAAATAGATAAAAAGCAGCCACCTGTAATTGAAAGGAGAACGCACCACTGCTAATGGAGGCAGAAATGGAGGAAACGGTGGAAATGTCACACAAATTTCAACATGCTCAGCTTTTTTTTTCACATTTGTAAGAAAACACGAAGACGTGTTGACTCATTGTTAAGTTTACAGTCTGCTCTGCTTCAGGGAAATCCACTAACGCATCTCGTCGCTCCTTTCTTTCTGTTGGAGAAAGTCACTGTAAAGATTAATCTCCCTGATGATTCATGTGTCGTGCTCTGTAAAGCTGCTGCCATAACTGTGATGGGAGAGTTGAATGAATGAAAACTGCTTTGTGGGGGCAACTGCTTTAACTCGGTTGGTGGAGCATGCAGGCAGCTAATAAACAGTACATTCATGCATGTCTATCCAACTTCCTACCTTTCATATCCTGCCTCTCTTGGTCCCATCAATCAATAAAGGCAAAGGAAAAAACACCTACTGTGTGGCTTTGGTGTTTTAAGGGATTAGCCTGTTCTGACACAAATGAAATAAGTCCAGGATATGGTAGATCAGCAACTCCTGCGTTTATTTAAGATACATTTACAGTTTTTGCTCATGAGGTTTGGTGACTATAAATCAGCAATGCTAGCAGCTGTTTCTAGGTTACAGAACTTATTTTACTGTCATAATTTAAGTCTGGGCCAAGCGTTTAGCTCAGGCTTCTAATGCAAAAAGGCCTCAAAAAAGCTTAAAAACATTTCCACTTTTACTGTAATTGTTTTTTGTTTTTTTAAACTGCTGCTAGATCTGGTATTTTAGGTCACAGCAATCACAAAAAATGCCAGAACAATCCTGGAGAGACCGATTAAAGCTATAGGCCAAAACACTAAAAAAAAACATAAACAAATGGAGCCTTTCTGAAGCAAAAAAAAAAAAAGGATTTTTTTTCAGCCTTTACAGGCGGTCTTGTGGCTGAAGTCAATGAAGGGGGATTTTAGAAAACACAATTTAGAGCCCAGATAAGTGAAAAAGGACTCAAGTTTACAAAACCAGAATTCCCTGTAGGAAAAATGGCTAAAAATACGACTGTGGTGACCTTATGCTCACATCACACAGAAACTGGAACACTAGCAAAACGCTGAAGTGGACACTTGACACACTTAATTATACCGCTTTCATTTTTGAATAACTCTCACCTTCTCTCTCAAAGGTGAATCTCTGACTAAAATATCACTATAATGTCAGCAAATACCAACAACTGAGAATCAACTTCTTCCTGCTGTGGTGTCAATCCATTATATAACTTTCATACTTCAAAAAAAAACCTGTCAGGAATCATTTGATTAGCTTCTGAATCTGATTTTCATGAGCGATTTTTTTTGCGTCGATGCAGATGCCAGGCTGCCTCCATCACTCAGAACAATCACAGTCACAGTCACAGCTGAGGTATGTGGCGATATAGTTGTGTCAATACAATCCTAGCATCTGGAATAAGTGGGAGGAAATAATTGATGGTGTTAAAAAAAAAAAAGGACTTCACAGCCTGTGCAAAGATAATGAGAAGATTTGTCTGTGATGTTAAGATATATTTTTTTATTTCTTTACCATTCTTCGGCAGCAGTTGATAAATTTCTCTGATATTACTTTGTCTTATCGTTTCTCCTCGGATGAATCAATTTTCTTACTTTTCCTTTCTCTTTCTAAGCTAAAGTTACATTTCTTTCCTGTTAGAAGTGTTTCCAAAGAAGGCTAAATACTGCATTGGCCACAGAGCGTGTGCTATTGAGTACGACAGACTGCTAATTGCTACTTTTAGCTGTCTAAGTGTCCATTGTGCTTTTAATCTGTGACTGCAAAAGGCCTGAACGCATGACAGGAACTTTGAAAGGTCCAAGAAATGTGTAGAAAAAAGAAGTCTTTCAGAGTAACAAAAAGGACTCTGATAAGCAGCCTAAATTATGCAGCAGGAGGACTGCTGTCCTTACAAACAACAGGGATGTTGTGCTTCTTTTTTAAATCTTAATAACAGCAATAGCTAAATGCTGGGTGTCCGTATTGCTTGAATGCATCGGCTTTTGGAAAAAACAGCAGAATAATCATTTTGAAATGATCTTAAAAATGTGCTCTGCTCATTCAGGATCAGGAATCATAGCTTTCAAGCGACACATGGCATGAATGATATTTAAAAACTACAGTGGTGTAAATAATTGTGATAATGAGAAGACAACCTCCTGCCTGTGAGCAGGCCATGAGGTTTTTAACTGTATGTCTGGAAGACATGAAAGTATGGTTCAAGTCAGAGCTTACATAGCATGAAGAGCTCAACAAGTTGAAATGAATGGGAGCTAACAGATAAAGTCTTGCTAATTCGCAGCCTCGATGAGAAGGAGGCTAACAGTTTAGCATGTTCGCTGTCTTCGCCCCCCCGCCGCCTCACATGTTCTCCATCCACACCGTTCAACACAAAAAGCCTCCGTGGATTGCTTGTACTGTTCAAATGGTTTTGTGTCATTACAATTCATTCACAGCGCGCGTATGAATGTGCATGAAAAAGATCAGAGGGACAGAATTTTACAAACGTCTCCTGCTGCTTTACGAGACCTGTTGCGCTTATAGAGAGAGAATTTGAATTATTGGATGGATCACAACAGAGCATGTCATTCTCCACGTTAAAAGGATGCTTTGAATTTCCAAGTAAGCTGCACAACAGGATGTATATAGGCTTACAAACCGAGGCTGTTTTACATGCTTTCATGGCTCTGTTGTGTTGGCTGCAGTGCTCTTTACACCGCTGTCAGCAGAGCACGATGTTGGTTATTCAGTCCTAAGACATCTCTGACACCCAGAAGAACAAATCCCTTAAGCTACGTTTTAGTCTATAGAATTGAAATAGTATTCATGCTTTACAACAGTAATTGGCTCACATGCAGCTCTAAGTGCTGGGTGCACATTGTATACAGCAGAATCTGAAATGTTAAAACATCTGAAAGTGGGATCATGTCTGTTAGAGGCTGAGTGTGTCTTGCGCTGCACACTTAAGAATTACAACTTAATCTTCTAAATTGTGGCTTTGACAACATGAGCATGACTTCTCCTGCCTTGTGCCTTTATCTGCCATCGACTTTTCATTTCAACCTGCCTGTCCAAACACGACTGCAGCCTCCTCGGCTCTTTCAGAGAGGTGGAGACGGCCGCTCTGGCGCTGCTGCTGAGACACCGGGTCGATCTGGGACACGAGTGTTCCTGACATCCTGAGCACGCTGGTCAGGGTCCAGGTGCATATGAAGAGATGTGTGCATTATGTGTATGTGTGGAGGGCGGTTGCGGGGGATGGGCTTTTGTCCCCCCAAGGGAAATGGCATTACATGGCGTCTGCACTGCGTATCTACCTGTCAACCTGCAGAGGCCAGGGAGCGCTCAGACAGACTATGGAGATTGGCCAGCACGCCCACGTCGTCAGATGCCAGACACACGTGCATGACTTCACACACACACACACACACACACACACACACACACACACACACACACACACACACACACACACACACACACACACACACACACACACACACACACACACACACACACACACACACACACACAGCTTAGCTCGACAAGACTTCTCCGAAAATGATGCCTGTTTTGGACTAAGAGCAGCAAAGCTTACATCTGCACAGTTATAGATTCACACAAACACAAAAAGTGAGTGAATTAGCTCGAGGTTTGGAAAACAAGAATCAGAGTTAAAGTCCCAACACAAGCCAAAACTCTGTTTAATACATTTTAACAAGTGAACCCCCAACCTCCCGACTGAGAGATGACCGACTGGTGGAGTTGGTCAGAAGTGTTGCAGAGACACTTCCTGTATAGAGCTGTGTGTCAGTAGAGAAACATCACTGTTAGACTGTAAACTGTAAAATTTGGAGGCCAATTTATCCACAGAGGTGTCCTCATTTTCACAGATGTGCTAAGAAAACTAAAAGCTGGCTGCTAGCAAAGCTGCGTTCAACTTTGGCTTCCCAACACTTTGTCCAGCTGAGCGATATTGAATGAAACGACACCGGCTTGGGACACATTATCGTCTGCACTTTTAAATTCTTCGTCATGCAAACCGCGAACACAAACAGAGACGTCTTTCTGATGAAAACACACAAAGACACAAAGAACTGCACTACAAACAAAAACACGTTTACCTTGTTTGTGAGTAACTGGCACACTTGAGGGACGTAGTCTATTAGGCATCCTCCACTGGGGAATGCTGGGATATGAAGTGCAGAGGAGCCTCCCAGGGCACTAAAAAAAAAAAAAGAAAGAAAGAAAAGAAGTCAGTTGGCTAGTAAATACACACATTTAGCTTACACAGAACATAAAGTCACTACGATATTCTGTTGACATGACATTGTCTTGCCTTATTGGAACTCTATGAAATGTCTGAGAAAACCAAAAACACACGCAGAGCGTTACAAGAAAATAAAAGAGTAACTCATGCCTGTGGCTTCCTCTTAATAATTCTTCACTTATTTTTTTGACGTCCTGATTCAACGCAGCACCACAGCTCCATTAGTGATTAGCACACGCCTGTTTAATCAGGAAATCTGCTGCTGTAGCTCCCCAATGACTAACCAACCGAGCCAGTCACTCCCTCATTTTATTCTGATCTGGGGCAAAAAAACAGAGGGAATACCCTGAGGACGGGTTAAAGGTCTTAGGGAGCTTTTAATGCCCATGTTAAGACACATAAGGGAGGACTTCTTCCTCTGCTTTCTATTTTTATCTCCTTCTTCATTAAAGCAGGACAGTCAGGGGGCATTCAGAAAGGCTGTTATGTCATTTAAAAAGCAATGCCAAAGTGAATGACTTCCGTTTACCAGGTTAAGCATGCTTGATGCATGTAAATAGCCAATGTCATGTAACCGTATGTCAAATGTCAAAGAGCACGTATGTTGAGCTGCATGCTGCAGGGCTTGTTCTCTGGTTGATCAGAGAGTCTGTGATGTGGAAACATCAAGTATCCCATTTCTTTCGAATAACTTCCGTACACGGAGAGACTTGAACGCTAGAAGACTGAAGTCAGACACCTTAAAGACACTTTCTTCACAGGCAATAAGAGAATCCAGGGCTTGCAATTTTTTAAAAATATATTCTACACTGAAAAGAAAAGAAATATAAAAGAAGTCAAATCCAGCAACACCTATTCCACCCTGGTCTCCTTCAGACAAGTTGTGGACAAAGACTTCAACAAAGCTGTGTAGAAGAGGTGTTGACAGCTTGTTTGCATGATATGGACGTTTTTGTCCCAAATTAATTTCCACCTATTCATCTGAGGATAGCAGATGAGCTTCACCTGACTGCATTAAAATGACTACAACGCACTACCTCACTTTTTAACTTAATCTGTACTCTGTTTATATTGTTAATACTTTAATTTATCCACATACTGCCTCCATGGTGCAATACTCACAAGTGCCCTTGTCTGTCGATTGTCTGTCGTTCGTTATTTGTTGTCCCAAATGTCTTTAGTTAAGTTCTTTGTTTTATAGTATTGCTTTTTTATTGCTACTTTTTTTATTTATTTAAATTTGTCATGTTCATTGTTATTTTTTTAGTGCTCTTTTTTATGCACTGCAGGTCTGCACTGCGGGTTGGGGGGATTGCAATTTCATCTGTGCTGTATGTCTAACATGGAGCATATTTGACAAATAAAGAACCTTGAACCTTGTGAGAGAGACAGAGAAGTCTATTTTGAATTAGTACATACTTTAGGATCTATCCAGTCATCTGTGAGACTTGCTGAACTTCCTGTTGCTCTATTTGGCGTTTTACTGAAAAAGGAGGGAGTGACTGATTGGGATTAATTGTCACATCTGTGATATGTTTCTTGTGAGTGCTCATATCGCGATGATGAAAATTGTGATTATTTACACATCACTTCTTGGTACCAATTTCAATAACCAGATAAGCAGGCTATTTCACAAATCTATGGGATGTTAGCAGAATATATGTTGTTCAAAATTAGCTCCTCACTTAGCCAAACACTTTACATTCAGGTCTCTCGATGTGGACAGGTGACAAATCTCTTCACCAAAGTCCTGAATGCGTCATATGTAATGATGATCATCCATCTGCGGCTAAATACAGTTTTATCTCATGATGTTTGAAAATATTTTCCACATTATGTCATCTATCTAAGCTGAAAGCCTGCGATTTCTACAGAAATCCTGAGAATTGCAGAGTGTTGCACAACGAAGGGTTGGGGGAGTAGTGAGGTGGAGCACAGCATTCTTCACTCCACCTTTCTGTCATAACCAATACCACTGATGTTTATGGGAAATGTCTCTGAGCAGAGGTGAGGAAGAGGTTAACAGTGACTGGACACAGCAGATTTATGCTTTGCCAAGAGGTGAAGAAATAGTAACTGATGAGGTTCTGGAGAAAACACAGGAGTGACTTTACAAGAAGTCGCTGAAAGATAACACCCATGTTCACTTGAACAGCCTTTCCTTAAGATCCCTGGTCTGATTCCTTTTGCCGAGAGATGCTCGGCTGAATATTAATCAGGTCTTATTCTCACCGAATCCATGCAAACTGTCAAGAGGCCATTTTCATTGTTGAATCCTTTTCTTCAGAACTCCAAAGCCACCATTTACAGTAGGCTTTGTGCACATAATAAGCATTAGCCTGTGCATTTCTGCCGCGCACCAACAAATGGTCGATTGAGAATGGCTTGCAGCGACGAGGAGAGGAGCTTTTGAAAATGGAAATCTAAATGATGCCCATCTATCCTCCCACAGATCTAAGAATAGCTGCATATCATTCAGATGGAAATGCAGACAAAATAGACGCTGATGTGTTCGTCACTCGTGTGTGTGTCAATGGCGAGCATGTGAACAAATGTGATGCTTTTTGGAGTTTCAATGGTTTTGCCTCTGGAAGATTCATCTGAATGGAGGCTGATTAGACACTCGACTCTTATGCTGAGATCAGATTAACAGGTCGTCCAAAATCCAAAACCTGATACGAGAATGTTGGACAGTTACTCCCGATTGGTCCAGTCTTGAGGTCCATTATTTCCCTGAAACATCACCACCTATACATTGTATTTAACAAAGGCAAAATGCGTTTAAATCAAGTGCATAGGGTATACACTAAACATACCCTTGTCTGTAGCTAAACATACAAAAAATAAAACTAATAGGCAGTTGCAACTCCTACAGACTAATTTAGGCAACTAAAACTAATGTCACGGCAGAACAAAACTGAAATTACATTTTAAAGTTGCACTTTTTTGTCCAAGAATAATTGACTTCTATTTTTTTCTTCAAATCAAATTCATCATGTTTTTTTTTTATCATTGAAAACTACAAAGCGTTATGGCTGCATATGATCTGCAGATAGGCCTTTACACGTAAAAGAAACACACACAATAATTCATTCTCAAGAATTCAATAACAGAGTCTGAATTCTCTCAATGGCACCTCTCGAAGTAGAAGGGTCGACATGGAGAAGGATTAGATTTAATGCAGCTGAGTATTATCATTATCATTTTCCTGATTTAAGTCTCTCAAATGATTTAAGCTCAACCATATTGTCAAGCTCCTGATAATGCAACAAATAGTACCTATTTGTGTCGAGATTTAATTTACAATGTTATCCACGAAAGATGTTAATTAACAGTAACAACCTGATATCTGACAAAAACCCTGAAATGCAATTCTTGTATTGATCCAATTTTTTTCCTTTGTTTATAACTTAGCAGTTTTTATTCTGCCATGTTTCTGGACAATATGGTTTCAGGTGTTTTTCAACTTGACAGGGCAAGGGACTTAATAACATCGAACTTTTCCAGAAGGGAAAAAAAGAAAATCAGTTCAGAATTTTCCATGCGTTGAAGGTCCCTGTCTGACACTTTACATGCATGTGTCCTTCACGTTAAGTTTAAGTCCACATCCCTGGTTTGTAAGGCAGTTTTGGTTCCTCTAAATCCAAGTCGAGATGACCGGTTTTAGATCAACTCCACATGATTAAGCCAATAAGCTTGTAAAAAAAAAAAAAAATCTGCGGAGTTTCCCTTCAAGCAGAGAGTGGGCTGAGAGCACGTTGACCTGATTGAGGTGACTAATGGAAAATGAAGTGACTCTGTTGCAAATTCTGACCTCTGGTTGAATTTAGATACATAAAAGAACAGTACATGTCCGTGTTATAGTTTCAAAGTAAACAGAGAACCAGAGGTGAACTGAACCTGAAATGGTTCGGTATCATTATAGTTACGTCAGTGTTATCAAATGTCCTGTATGGGCTTAAAATGGAGCTTCCTGTGGGCGGGCTCAGAATCCAGACATAATGGTTTTTACTCTCCAAGTGGCGCCCTGAAGAGTCCCTGCTTTTGTCTCCACCGGTGACACTGCTCTCAACACTGCCCACACACACTGGAGTCATCATGAAGACAAGCTGCCTAACACAACCCCTCTGAGCAATGCAACCTACTGTATGACATATTTACAGTAGACAGTGGTACACATGTAAACAAACACACACAAACACACTCATGCTGTACAGTGACAGGGCTGCCTGTGACTTCATCAACCAGAGAGATTATCCTGTGTGACTCAGGTGGATGGTGACGAAGCTCAGTTTGTTTATTTGTGTGTGGTTTTATATGTGCGGTTGTGATGGGGGGGGGGCATGACAGCGCAGTGACAGCGTGAGAGCAGATAAAGACTCAATTGGAAAGAGGGCAGACATGATTCATTACCAAAGTGAAAGATAAGGCCAAGACGAAGAAATGATTGGAGATGCAAATGTAGTTTCAAAGCAGCAACATTTCCATTTTGATTGCCTTCTTCATTTCCTAAAGCCTGCAGGCTCCTCAGAGGCCCACATATGACTCTGCCTGTTGACTGTTTGGACTAAATAACATCCTTTTCTTCCCTCTGTGACTGGACAAAGCACACTTGGCCTATGGCAGTAGGAGTCAGTAACCTTTCTGTTATGAGGTGACTATCCTGGCATAACAGAGCAGAATTTTACCCAGATTCAGTATTCCTCCTCTATCTAGATAAAACCAGATTAATAGAGCCCTCAGGCTGCGACAGTTACACACGCTCACGAGTGCATGATGAGGTTTGGCAACGGGGAAACATTCGGTAATTGCCCTCTTTGACCTCTTCAACAGTCGGCACTTAATCTGCATGAAAATACATCTGCATACGAAAACGTTTGGCTTCTCTGAAGCTTATTTCAGCCGATTTGGTGACTTGAAGGAGATCAGTCCGTGAACAAAAGAAGCACAATGAAATGTAATATTTGTCTATGGTCTGAAGTGGCATCGATTTGTCGTGGTTTTTTTAAAACAAATATCTGAATATGAACGCAGACAGTCGATCTCGATCGTAATCAAATCCGAGCTAAAGGGTTAGCCGATGGGTTGCTGATTTATTTAATGATTGAGTGTCTACTTATACAATAGTGTTATTTTAGAAACAACATGCCGTGTTACATGCATCTATCTCAATATAGATGCGGAAACACTTTAACCATACAGAGCACTCGTGATGTGATAGAAAGCCACAACTGGGTGCTAAATCGAGATGCTTATAAGCTAATGTGTGTGCTCCTGCAATTCGAGACACTGAGAATGCATTGCAGGCTATCTGTGCATCAAGGCCAGGTTTCCATATATCGCAACATCTACCTGCAAAGTGTAGCTTCACTGAGGCTGTGTATTGGCAAGACTATGACTATATGATGCAGATCACAACAAGGGGAGCAATGCAGCCGATCCTCTATTGTGAAACACGTCACTTTAGAAATCAGCCACACTGTTCAAAGCATCACAAGCTCCCCCAGTCTGTCCTCGCGTTTATTATGAGGTGACGCAGCAGGAAGAGTGGGAAATCCTGTTTGAGAAACATTTGGGTTACGCTCAGTAATCCTCGGTTCGGTTCAGGAGAATATTAAAGGTTTGAGGTGAAGGTCGTATGTTGGTACAACAAGGGACACAGAGGTCCACTGGTGAAAGAGAAAACGCTCTGTTGAGACAGTCACAGCGTTCACCGAAGTGTGAACTGCTACTCGAAGCATAGCTCCAACAAAGAATGAACCGTTGTGTTTTTGGAGACCTTAAAGGAAATGAGGAAGATCCTGTTGAGTCTAATTTAATCTCCAAATCTTTTTTTTTTTTTTTGCATCTGATATTCGCAAGACTACCTCATGGCTTAAGTTATTGCCTCAAACGTAATTTAGTATTAAACAGTTGTTGGTGTGATTAGCAGCAAAGCCTGAGCCAGTTTCTTATTGTGCAATTTCACATTTTTGGTCTCATTAAATCTGCTTTTGGATGAACTAAGCTGGTCGGATGTTTTTCCACCAGAGAAGATATTTAGCAAGAAAATACTCTGCCCACTGAGGTTTCATATTGGCAAACATATTGAGTTGAACATTTTTCTTTTCCTGCAGCAAATCAGCACCACAAAACTCAGTGCACACAGACTTATAGAAAACATAGGAAGCACAAGTGTTCAAGGAGACCAGGAGGAGGATAAAGTGTACTTTGAGCGGCTGAGAGTGAGATAGGTGTCTGCACTGACATCGCAGACTGTCGAGTGGGTTTGCCGGGTTAGCCGTGAATTTATTTTATCAGACTGACGATTTCTTCCTGTGACAAGGCGCTCACAAATCCTTGAAAAATATCTGATCGAAATGCAAAGATTTTCAAAGGCTAAAAAACACCTCTACAGACCCTGGAGAAGGGACACACAAACTGTACACCCACACAGGCACATGCACACACAAACACTCATCATCAGGCAGGCGAGCAGGCGTGCATGTACACACACACACATGCGTTCACACACACACACACACACACACACACACACACACACACACACACACACACAGGCACCTAAAGGCAAATGCAGATACACAAACATAAGTGCACTGCAGCCTAAAACTGTCTCTCTGTGTTGATTTTTCTGGGCTCCTAAATCTGGTTTGGGGGCAGAGACGGTGCCCACTCGATTCTTTTATGCAATGCAGCAGGTTTTCTGGGGGAAGGAGAGATGTATCCAACTCATCTCATGGGCACAGCACAATCAGGTAAACGAGAAGTAAAAGTGAAAATGAAAAGAGCGATGAGACCGCTCACAAAATGGTCGGAGGAGACGCAAAAGCAATGGGGTAACAAAAAAAAAGAAAAGAAGAAGAAAAACGACTCGCCAGACCAAATGTGTGGATGTTTATGAATGCTGAAGATTTATTCACTTAAATATCTCCTCAAGTGATTCAAGCTGCAATAAAACAACCATATTACAAACTCATTAAATGATGCAAACAGGAATACGTGATTCTGAAAAAGCTCTTTATTATGTGTGTAAATCACCAGTTTCATCAAGATACTATATCCATTCTTTGGATGATGATTTGATAGTGCTCGCTGTGGGCAGCCCCCTCACTCTCACATCTCTCCATTAGTGCATGTCCATAGGATCCTGTGTGTGCATGTGTGTGTGTGTGTGTGTGTGTGTGTGTGTGTGTGTGTGTGTGTGTGTGTGTAGCATGTGCAACAACAGAGTGTTAAATTGAATTCCCTTCATGGGATTAATTTCTTCTGACATATATTACAAAGTCTGCCACGATATGATTTGAGTGTGATTCCATTCAGAGGCCTGTGATTGATTTGAGATGTTTTTATTATTCTGTGGCCGTTTGCCTTTTTTTTTTTTTTTTGACTAGACGGGACAGCTGGAGTGAGACTAGAAATGTCAGGAGGAGAACGTGGGTTATGACATGCGGCAAATGTCCAAGGTCGGATTCGAACCCTAGCAGCTCATACAAGTACTACAGCCTCTGTACGGGTGTGTGCAAAATAATCAACAGGCGCTCCCAAACGGGGATCGTTTTCCTGTGTTTGTTTTCAGTCACAGAAGGAAACCGATGGACTGTTCTGTACTGAAATGAGTTTGAGCGAGACAGAGCTAAAAGTAGAGCTCAAGTTTTATTAATAATTTGTGATACCCGCTTACATGTACATGCTGATGTTGCTGCTGGACCTCTAATTTGTTTTCCATACCAACCTTAAAGGTGACAATCGTAGTGTTCACACATTTGTTGTTGTTTTTTTATGCTTGTTCAGTAAAAGAAAGAAAAAGTAAATACAGAGTGGAGGACGGTCTATATTTATCATGCAATCTGAGGAACATTGCTTACATACAGCTCAGTAAAACTGTAACAGAATGAAGTGAAATCTGTTTTGCCTTCAGCCACAGACGGATACTATCCATGTTAGTTCTGTAGAAAAATGTTTGATGCTTTGTGTCAGATGGATGTTCAAAAAAATTCCCACAGAGACGGACACGTTTGATGTGCATCTTCTTAAAATCTGCCCGATCCTAAAGCTCTTCATATCTTTAATTGGCTTTGGTATATGAAGCCAAGCAACTCACTTTTACACACTTACGACCCAGCTCCTGCTGTGTTTCACAACTAGTCTTTTTTTTGTTTTGTTTTTTTGCAGGGATTCTAGTTTTTCTGGTCCAATCACAGCGAGACCTTCCCTGCAAAGATGTGATTTTTTTTACACAAAAAATGCAATCCAAGACGCCTCCAAAGCTTTTTTTTTTTTTCTTTTTTTTTACATTTTCTAAATGTCTACACCTATTTACCACTTAACTGTTAGTTTACATGAATAGGGAGGGGAATTCATCAGAGCTAAACAGCGTAACACCATGCCTTTCACGATGTATTTTCTTCTCGGCGACCCGTGAAACATTATATAACAAATGAACGCTGCATCTTAAGCAGGTGAATCTGGGAGCCTACAGAATAAGTGATTTGACTCTTTGCAATCGATATTTTCTACAGAAAAAGAAGCAAGTATGGTGGTGCAGTCCCATCAAAGAGCGGAGTCAAGACAGAGTCTACATGCACTGTACATTATTGGTAAAAATGTGGGTGTCTGTCAGGATATTTCAACATCTTTCCCCCCCTTGCTGCTCTGTAAGGCAGAAAACATTAGAGTGATTGTGTGTTTGAAGACAGGGAAGAATAAGTAACAGAGAGAGAGTAAGAAAGAGAGAGGAAGAGGGAATAGAAATAGAGGTATAACACTGTAGCTCAGGGGGCTTACGAGTTTGCGTTCAGAGCTCTTAGATCCGAGCCCCAGCTGAAGGAGAGTGAAAGTGAGATATCAAACAACTCAGGAGTGATGAAAGAGGAGAGTAGAGAGGTGGAGGAAAGAGAAAAGGAGAGAGAGGGAAAAGCTCTCTTCTCCCGTGTGTTGCCTTTTTTCCGCGCTGCGTTTCAGTCGAGCGAGGGACGACCTTGCTGGGTAGAGCACAGCTCTTCTCTCTCTTTTAAGTCCCACACACTTTCTCGGTTTCCTTTGAGGATCAGCCAGAGGGATCAGCAGAGGAGAGAGAGTGATAGAAAAATGGAGAGAGATGTTGAGGAAAGAGACAGGCGGCAGACGTGAAAAATGGGAGAGGTGTGGAGGGAGGCTTTGGCGAGATATGACCGAGGACACAAGAGTTAAAAACTGGAAAAAGTGATAAAAAGAAAGAAAGAAGTGAGATTGACTAGACAGCGGTGAGGGATGAGGGAGCGAAAGAGTGAAGGATGGAAGGATACAGGCTGTAACGGCTTAATCCATAAGCACAAGTATGAGGACTAAGAGGTTCATATCATGATTTCAAAGTATTCTAAGAACATTACACAAATGATTCCTAGAGGACAATCGTGTCTTTTTATTGACAAGATTCTTCAGTTAGATACTTATAAAGCCACCAGACGTCATTGATAGAGGAATCAAATTCCCCCGGCAGAACCCGGGAGTTGTTGATCTACCGCAGTCTCATTTGGATAGTTTGTGTTATTCTGTGACTTTGGCGGCTCCAGTGGCAAGATCTGACTCAATATTTATGTGAAACAATAACAAAAACAAACCTTGAACTCAAGGTGGACAAGCAAATTCGGTGTTCTCTCCAGGAACAGACAAAACACTCCACATCTGTAGAGATCCTTTCCCTATGGTTGTTTAGCACTTGAGACTACACATTTTGACCAGTCAATGGTAAAAAAAACAAAACAAAAAAAACAGTAATTCCGAAACTCACTTTGATGTGGCCAAGAAATATAAGCTGTCCATATATGTACTCAACTGGGAAAAAAAGCTTGTTCTCCCACTCCCACTAAAATTGATCTTAAAGTTTTAGAGGTCACATATTCTCTTCATTTTCAGCCTATTTAAGTATGTCTCAGAGCTCCCTTAAACATGTCTGTGAAGTTTTTTTGCTCTAAATCCAGCCTGATCCTGTATTTGATCATGTCTACAAACCGCTCTATTTCAGCCCTGCTCAGAACAGGCTGTTTCTGTGTCTGTAGCTTTAAATATGTAAATTAACTGTGTTTGACCACGCCCCTCTCTGAAAGGGCTTTGGGTTGCTCTGGCTTTCTTGCACCATGCCTGATTATTTACAGTGAGAAGGCAGACTCAGAGGGCAGAACAAGCATCTAGCTGTGGGAGTGTCATCCACCTGGGGGAGGGGTTACTGCCCTTTGTGATGTCATGAAGGGAGAATCTCAAACGACCTGTTTAAGAACACTTTCTCTGAAAAGTGAAGCAGGCAGAAGACAAAGTAGATGGAAGGTTTGTCGACAGAGTAGGGACGCATATTCGTGTTAGAAAGCCATGCTAAAGTTTATTTTGCATAATATGTGACCTTTAAAATATGATTCTGGTTCTGAACATAAAAAGTGATTTAAATGTACATGTATCTGGCCTTTGTAGACAGCCGTACTGAATAAATTTGGTTTATCTTGGCTTCACTGTAAACAGACACTCCAACATTTTTCAGGAGCTCAACGAGTGTTTGCTGTTGTATTAATCTGCACCTGCTGTTACCATGCATGCTTACATGGGTGTGACCAAATCAACAAGGACAGAAATCTGGAGGATTACAAGTTAAATGAGGAAGCACAATGGGAGTGAGTGAAACGAATTAAAGGTAGAAGGAACAGCAGCGGAGGGAGTAAGGGACAGGAGAACGGCAGAAGGATTAATGTACGGACAAAAGAACATCCTTAAAAAAAAAAAAAAAGAACAAGACAACAGGATGATTGACAACAAGCAGGAATGACAGAGAGCTTGCAGATGTAAAGAACATTTTGACACTGAATAGATGCAGTTGATATGACAGTCTCTACAAACAGTGAAATCCAGCGGTGCCAAAAACAAAGCTGAGCCAATTTTCTCTAGCTGTCCACATCTGCTACACTCAACGTTTCATAAAACAAGAACTGATTTAAACAATTCGCAAAGCGCTTTTGATGTGGATTTTATTGTGGCATTTTATGATTTTTCGAACATTTGCCGTTGCTCGGGTTAATGCAGAAGCTCCTGACTGTCGCTGTCTATCAAACACAGAGTGCAGGAACGCTGCAACAAACATGCATTTTCCTCTCCACTGGAGACAATGCAAAGACAACGTGCAAAGGGTTACTAACAAGGGTCAGTAAGGACATGACGGATATCTAACAGGGTAACTGATCTGCATGTACGCACACACAGCGCGAAGACTCGCACAAAAATCTGCATGCTTAATTAAGTAGCATCCTCAATGAATACAATAGGAATGCGCTCATGCACGGACTTGCAAACACATGTAGATGTTTGTCTTTAAACAATGGTGAAAGAGACGTACATTTTTGCCTTGGGTCATGAATTAACACACTCCCACACATCTGACAAAAAGGTGCACAAAAGCATGTAGCGGAGCACATTCATACTCAGCCTTGATATGCATATGTGCAAATATCTCAAGACAAAGAGGCAACATTTAGCGGGAGGAGAAGGGCTGGTAAATGAGAGCTTGGCTCAGTGTAGCATGGTTAAGCCTCAGCATGCTGAGATGCTTCTTAAAGGGTTAAGATGAGGAGGGTATGCTTTATAGCCTCTCCTCATTTATCTACCCCTCCTTCCCTCTCAACTACCCCCTCTCCCTCCCCTGCGCCGCAGCTTCCCCACTTCCTGCTCCATACTTTCCGCCGTTAGCCTCCTTCTGTCTTGTCTCCTCATGCAACTGGAAGAGAGAGGGAGAGAGCCTGTAACGCCACAGCAACAGCTCCAGTCTGGTCTGCTGGAGCTATCGGAAGGTCAGTCTCCCTCAGAAGACAAACACACACACACACCACACACAAATGTATGCATTGCACACATACATTCTGCAACTACACCACCGCAAGAGCTCTCCTGAAGAAAACCTCTTCAACCAAGTGTCCATCAAAACAGCACATTTATGACCAATCCACAGCTAGTTCATATTGTAAAGAATTGATATTTCACATTAAAGCCTCAGTGGCTCAAGAAAGGTTGAAACCTTCCATCACCTTCTATCTTTGTAATAAGTGCATTACACATCATAAAAAGCCAAATCAAAAAACAGAGGGACATGCAGAATTGTGTTTTATAAAGGAGATCCAGCAGCTCATGATTGCTCACATATGCACAGAAAAAAAAGAATGATAACACAGGAGTAGTAGGCGACCTATTGTGTGGTATAATTAGAGTATTTTGCTGCAGATGCTGTATGGGGTTAAAGTCCTGTCACAGTTCATCATTTCACATCGAGGAGGAGGAGCATCTCTCCCTCTCTCTCTCTCTCTGAGTGTTTTTTTTAAACCTGACTTCATATAGATTTAGAGATTCCTTTTATTGTATAAGATCAAACCAGTAGTTTGTCCCTTTAGGCGCACAGTAGACAATCTGTAGTCACAGTGATGGAACAGAACAACACTTCTGAGTGTCTTTCAGAAAAACTCCTCCACAGCTCAGCGGACGGGTCAAAAGTCATATCCACCTTATGACCACAAACATTTCCCTCTTTACCAGTCCTTTGAGCTGTTTTCATTTCGTTTTGGTTCCTTCATCATTCATTAAATCAATGTCATAACATTAGATCTACCAGAAAGTCCTTCAAAATAAAAGCAGTTTAATTTGAACAGCCAGTTAAGTAATCATTGCTTAAGACAGTAGGAAAGTTCAAAATAAAAGTCTAATCATGTTCATTTGTAGATGCAGAATAATAGAATTTCACACAGGCTTTTAAAAATATGATCAGTTAGAACACTAACAGTGACACAGACACGCCAGGGGATTTTTACAAAAAGAGGTGAAAAGAATTTTGTTATATTGTGAAAAGAATTTTGTTATACCGTGAAATCAGCAATACCACATTGTTAAACCTCCAGTGTGTGTGTGTGTGTGTGTGTGCTTTTGCCACTGACAGCGAGACACACACAGATAACGAGACAACAATTTTTGTATTTCAGGAGAATGAAGATTACCGTATTATGAAAGTGAAAAAAAAAAAAAACAGCAGAGAAGGACATAACAAAATGAGCCAAGCAGGAACACGGAGCATGAAAAAGGAACATGGTGAGACAGGACAACGAGAGAGAGAGAGAGCGAGAGAGAGAGCGAGAGAGAAAGAGAGAGAGAGAGAGAGAGAGAGAGAGAGAGAGAGAGAGAGAGAGAGAGAGAGAGAGAGAGAGAGAGAGAGAGAGAGAGAGAGAGTGGTGGGGGAAGGGGGGAGAGAGCAGAGGTCTCTTAACCTGGTGCGACGGGGCGTGTGCTTGTAAATAAACATCAGCCTGAAATTATTCTGAACACGAAAGCCCAGACCGTGAGGGCCTGAGGTCAGAGTGGGCCCATACCTGGCTCTCACACACACACACACACACACACACACACACACACACACACACACACACACACACACACACACACACACACACACACACACACACACACACACACACACACACACACACACACACACACACACACACACACACACACACACACACACACACACACATCTGCATCCACACCTACAGTACAAAGAGCAGGCCCTATTCGAATAGTGTTGGAGCGTGCACACAAACACATGAACAGCACAACATACTTTGAGGATATAAAAATAAAAACCCACGAGCATGCATGCATCCAAACACACACCCTTCTGCACACGCACACACATGCATGCAAACACACACACACAGGCAAACACAGACACACACACCCAAATGTAAACTGACAAATGCACACAAACACACACGTAGACACTACACCCTGCAAGACGAAAACTGGATTGAAACAAAGAGAATAAGCACACTGCTCAAGTACCCACACACACACACACACACACACACACACACACTGTGCCCACAGACTCAGAAAACATGCTACACACACAAACACACACCGTCTTTGTACTGTTAACACCCCAGATGTCTGTAGACATCTAGTCATCCCGAGCATAGACGTCGTGTGTCATCCATTTCATTTTTTTGTTCTTCCCCTGTTTGTTTTTGAGGAACCGCCTGATGAGTCCAGACACTGGGATGTGGGATTATTCACAATGATGTAAGTTGTTGCTAGATTCACAGCACACTCATGCTAATCCATCAACTTACGTCTCACATCCTGGAAATCAGAGGCAGGACGAGGACAGAGGGGGGCTAACATCACCTCGACCCGACCTTCGCTGCCTGCTCACTGTGAGGTTTTTTTGAGTGAGGCACGAGAACAAACCTGCAGACTTTTTGTTCCCCGGGATGAGTTTGGGAATGTTTCTCACGAGATGACCTCTGATTCTGGATGGTTTCTCCTGTCCAATATCACTGAGACTACAAATTGCTCAAAGATTTAACCAACGGGGCATAAATGTATGGAAGTGTGAATGAGTCGTCCATGACTCTGGATTAGTATAAGAACCTAAGATTGTGTTTGTAACTTTGTCTGCATGGATATGCAGAACATTTCAATGATATAGGCCGACTAATAGACTCTGAGACCAACTTTACAGACTTTAAGAACAATACTACAACTCTTTGAAGGACTGTCATGAACTAAAGGACGTTTAATGGAAGGGGGAAAACAACCTACAGTATGTGAGGAATGATGACGAACAGCAATGTTTGATCCACTTACAAACCAGGAAGCTACGAGTAAAAAAAACTCAACGTTTGACAAGTTAAACAACAAGTCTCACTTTCTAAACAGCTGTGTCTTCGTCCCTTAAACTATATTACTAATTAACTATAATATGGAATCAAAATGTAACATTCTCCCAAAGTCAGAAATCTTTTTTAATGGAAACATCTAAAGGTCTGACTTACATCTGAAACTGTGATTTATATTCCAAGGTTTGATGCAAAGGAACCATTGTTTAAAATTTCAGATTATAGACAGAGCTAATGAAAAACCTTCAATTCACATGAATCACATAGTGGTAGTAGGGTCCATAAAATAAACTTTCTATTAATTGATTAGAAACAGAATATGTTGATCACACCAGGATACATTTGGTTTATCCACAGTCATTTTCTGGTTTTGTTTGACTGTAGTGCAAACCGATTGCATGCAATAATATTTACTCCATCTAAACACACTGTTTAACATCATCAAAGGAAGAATACAAGTAATACATTTGTCAATGTGATGTGCTTACTGTTCAATGCTGGGGGACAGGTAGAGCTTAGGGAACACCTGGGTAGCCTCAGCGTCCTCAAAGCTCACCGAGAGAAGAGCGACATCCTCTCCAGGGTCCAGAGCCGTGTCCTGAGAAAGAGAAAGAGAAAAGGCTTTACTTTAATTACATCCCAACATCTCTAGAAACGGAAATCGAAGGAAGTGGTCAAGACACAAAAACACACAACAGACAACAAAAGTAATAAAACTAGACGATCCATAATGTGCCCTGAAACCCATTTGACCCCAAAGTCCAGTTCAGACTAGAGCGAGCGCTCTGTTCCCTCTTTGATCACAGTACACTTCCTTGTCCTGGCACAGATGGAAGGTGTGCGCTTTAGAACGGTACAGTTGCTCAAGAACGGGTACAAGCATGTGACGCAACGTGAACATGAAGTATAATGGATCCCTTCATTCCATTGTCAAGAAATCCTGGAGTTTTATGACCCAAAATAAGCCACATAGTCAGGACAGGCAGTCATGTTCTCCGACATGGGGATGAAGACTCAACTGCGCTTACCTTTCAAAAGAAAATCGTTTGCAGTCCATCTGTCTTGTAAACTAAACACGCTTCATGATCACGTATTCCATTCATGTGCTGTGTTACCACATGATGTACAAGAGGTAACCTGCAAAAGATAGCCTGAAATCTTAGGTACCGTTCATAATGCACTCATGCATTCATGACTATGTTCAATGCTCGCACTCGTCCTCATGCACACTGCACACACTCACACACATATCCACACTCACTCACTCAGGTAACCGTGCTCAGGCCAGGTTAGTCCTGGAGCAGTGGGAGTGCAGGCCAGCGGAGGAATAAAGGGGGGAGTGCGCCTGAAGTTTCCCACGAACATGGAATCCAACAGTTCTCTGACAGCCCGAAATTGTAACATTATGCAAATTATTCAAGGCTCCAGGAGCCACAGCCTTGAAGTCTGACACAATAAAACTTCAAGCTAATTCTTGCCTCTTGTCAGCCTGTTCAAGTAACATTTATCATTAGAACACTTCAGCGACAACTTCAGGTTAGTTCAAGTATCTCTGCTGCAAATTGGTTGTTTTTGTTCTTCCATGTATGTGTTGTCATGGGAAATCTATTAGCTATTCCAGCTCGGATTATTGGTCTTTGCTGTTTCTATTCTGTTCTTATGTTCAGATTTAAGATTTAGCTGACACAGCTTCTAAGCTAGCTATACAGCAGAACAAACACAGTAGAGTGAGTAAGTAAGTCTGCTTTTATTCAGAGGTCATTCATCTGGCTCAATGATCAGGAGAACCCAGTGACTTTATTTTCCACCAACAGTGGTTAAATGTCTACATCAAATCTCAAGGAAACTCACTGTAGATGGAGAATTGTATATAAAGTATTTAAGATGTTGGTGAGGCCAATTCACATATCGATGCCTTTTGAAAAGTTTGGATAACACAGAAAATATTGAAACTCTTGAACAACATTTTAAGCATTTTGTGTTGAAGCATGCAGAACCTACATTTGGTTTCAAACTTTCAGGTAGACACTAACTCATACCATATGATAGGATACGATACAATGTGATGCAATAGAAGGAGATCAGCTGCAATACGGTATGATAATTATGTTACACTATATTTTTATTTTGCTCATAAGAAACGTTTTCTCCATGGAGGAATGTATGTTGCAGAATATTGTTTACTTTTCTAAATATCTGTGGTTAGAAAATACATTCTCTGTTCATGTCGTATTTTCAAATTAGTAGAAGTAAAAACCTAGAGATCATACTCTTTAATGCTTACACAACAAGTGTGACAGTCCCAAAATCTTGAAGGAGGTGGAGAGGAGAGGGAAGACACCAGAAGAAACATCTGTTTCGTTTCATGGCACATTAACTTCAACAGCTGCACAGTGAGGCTGAGCTGATGACTGGGAGCTCCAATCAAATCATGTGTGAGATGGATGCAGAGGCCACCCGGAGCTGCTTGCTTCAAACCTCGTCTGCATCTCCGAGGTTCTAATTTCTCGATCTGTGATGTTTTTCCTAGAGCATGGCTACTTCTCAGGCACTGTCATTAGTGCAATTCCACATCAAGTACCACTCTGGCCTCTCTCGGCAGACAGAGGCTCGGCGGTGTTAATCAAATGTCTTACAGATGGTTTGAACTCATCCATTTGTTATAATCGCTGCACGCTGTGGTGAGAGGGAATGTAACCACCATACATGATGGACAGAGGCACACAGCAACCAGTATGCAGCAAGGGCGCCTCGAACGTGATCAGGCCTATGAACTCATTTCACAAACTGACCATTGGATTAAGAGAAACACTGAGTGGGCGGATGAGGGATTCCTTCACTGCCCATTTTCTCCCCTAATGGAGTGGGATTCATTTCATTGCATTTAATCTAATGATATGAACACTGTTTTAAAAAAGAGAAATGTATAGAAGGCACTCAAATCCATGCAAATGAAATTGGTTGCAGCTGAGAATACATGAGAAATGGCAGGGGCACTGGAACGGCTCTTAATGTCTCTGGAACTTTGGCTACAAATGGTAACAATGCATTTTCTAAATTAAAGTGGGCATATTATCTCCCCCTTTTTTTTTACTTTTTCAAACAGTCCCCTGTGGTCTAAATGAAACATCTGTGCTGTGCTTTGTTTAAAATATAACATGAATCAAGCAGCAGAGGAGGTTTGTGTCCACGTAGAAACCAGCTCTCTCAGAGCGCTCCGTTTAGGTGTGTGTGTGTCTCTTTAAATGCAATGAGCCCTCCCTGAGTTTTCCCAGTAGACAACACTCCCCTGTAGAGACAATAAAAATGGCAGACCTGCACATAAGTTTTGCTTTAAGCAGGAGGTGGAGTCCATGGGTGGAGATACCAGGAGAGGGAAGGGGATTTTCTTATCAGAATCCAACTTGTGATGAAAACAGAGCTTTTTTCTCTGTGTGGTAAGACTTAAGCAGACAACAAACGAATGCATAGATGGATTCATTTCAAATGTTGTGGGTCGATAGACACTCAGGTTACCCAAATAAATGTTCAAAAACACTGTGAAAGTGGATTTTTTTATACGTCCCTTTTAAAGCTGTGAGTCTCTTTAAAGGGGTACTTCACTTTACTTCACTTTCTTTGTATCATTATAAACCTGCTAGTATTTTTGAATGGTTGTGTATCCCACCCTCCTTTTCCCCTGAGACAGTAAAGCGTTGTATTTCTTGTCTGAAAAGGAGCCGATGACGCTTAAGTCGTCATTTCGCATCAACGACTGGCTGCTGTGGTTAAAGTGGGTTAAACTACATTGCTAGTTCTTTATGTTTTTGACAGTGAAGCTACAGACCTATCATAGATCAGTGGGTGGGAACTCGCTGCCAGCATCGATAAGCAGCGTCCGCCATCTTGCTAGGAAGCTATGCTGACACTTACAGGCTCTGTGGAGAAAGCTGAGAAGCAAAAAAAAAAGTCAAGCTGATATGGATGAGGGGGGTTTGATGCTGTGCTTGAATTATGACGATTTTCAGGATCTTGTGCTTGAATTGGATATCAGTGGCTATTTCACACGTCTACTACATGACCCAGTTTTAATACAGATTCATGTTTCAATGGATGAAGTGTCCCTTTAAGCATTTAAGAAGAGCTACCTATTTAAAAAATATCTGCTTAGGTCATTAGCACTCAAGACCTCCGTGCATGCACCAATCACTGCACTGCAGCCACAGGGTCTGAGTCCATTACAGACAAAAACATTTTTTTATATACTGAAGCGCTCACGCCCTCAGATTCAGAGAACTTGTCACTGGCGCTTATTGTTGCTAGGCTTTGTAATTTGTATCACAGCAAGTCAACTCACTCAAAAAAAAAAACCCACACCAAATTCTCACCTAATAAAGTAACGTTTGAAGATATCACATAGCGACATTTTTCATTCAGATTAAAAATAGTCGGCAGTACTTTTAAGACTCTTCCTATTACGTACACAAACCTAAAGTTACAGAGTTAGAAGGCTTCTATTGGTCGGGGTTTCCAGGGGCTTTAAGTATACGTAACACATATTCTAAAGTAGGAGCCATGAATGAGCAGATCACAGTCACAGTCACAACAATAGCTGTTGCTATACTGGTTTGCATAGAGACTGCCTTGCAACAGATATGAGGGGGTTAAGACATAAGCAGCAGAAGGGAGGCAGCGGGGTGTGTGCGGCATCCAAAAGTGTTGCCTGATGGACTCAGCTCGCATCACTACAGAGGGCATCAGTAAACAAGAGCTGCTCCGTGTCTCCCAGCAGCGCTCTGGGCCTCAGCAGCTGACGATAAGGGACAGATAGGAACAGGCATGGAGAGGCTGGGGTGGGCGTGGAGTTTGGGTCAAGATTATTATGCTCTGATTTGTAGCTGTCATGTCCCGTTCTCATCTTTAAAGGTGATTGAATGGACGCTTTCTTTAAGGCGGGGACAAAGGAAACAGACGGATGAGACCCAAGAGGAAGGTGAGAGGGCCAGATGAGGAACACGGGGCTGCAGCTGTGCACAGGCTGCAGCTTCACCTCCCTCGAATCAGTCAGACCAAAGGCGCTGTTGAAGGGAGAGACTTTTTTTTTTGTGGAATGATTCAGACTCTCCTCGTCCCTGCAGACAGCGGAGAGCTGTTCCAAGTCATATCAAATCAGTGAAACAAACAAAAACCAAAAGCAGACCATTTAACTTGTAGCTATTGCCATTTTAAATGAATGAAGGAAGCTGGAAATAAGAAGAACAATCTAATCTTATCTTGTTGAGAGTTTCAGTGTCTCTGCCTCAATAACTCTTTGAGCCTTGTTTTTTTTTTTTTTTTAAAGTTATACCAATAGATGACACGCTGTAAACTTTAAGTGCACCTTTCAAGCATCTTTTCAACGAAGAACGTACAACATTTTAAACATAAATACAGCAGATATGAACTATATCCTACGTGCAAATATCTCTCTGAGCCATGACTGTCTACAAGAAGTGAGAAGCGCGAGACACGCGTGCTGTGTTGTTGTCAGAGCCGTGTTTCATCATGTTTACATGGACGTGACGGCTCACTCCTCTCCTCACGTATAAAAGCTGTTTGAGTGAAGGACTACAGAAAAGAAGAATGGAAAACTTGCTGCTTATTTGATTGTCATTTAAGCATTTTTAGATCATGTCATGCTGTATGCAGTAAATGTACATGCAACGTGAAGCTACTAGCTAAATAGAGTGTGCTAACATTAGCCTGCTAACACACCAAAGCAGGCCTCAGGCAATTGCGGTTGGCGCCAACAGAACAATTGTCTGCGTGTGTGCTTAACTTCTCCGTGTGAACTTGAGGCGAGGGGGGGGGGGGTTAGAGGTGTGCCACAGGAGGAGGGCGGAGGCTGCAGTGTGTCGGAGGTGCTCATGGTCTACATCTACTGGATCAAAAAGTCAAGCATTCTTCCTTTAAGTCTTTATTGTTCTTGCAGGAAGAAAAACACATCTTCAGACTTCCAAATGTCTCTAAAAGAAATGGATCTGATAGTTAAAATTAAATCGGGAAAAAGCTCGTCATGTAAAATCAGTGTCACTTTGATGCTCATGATCAGGGCTCACGCCAAGCTACCACTGGGCGCCTAAAACTCAGCGTGTTTATCGGATTACTAATGATCCAACAAGGAAATGTGAACATTTTTCATACAGTTAAATTACTTGACAAATGTTTCCTCCATGACTTCTAGCTGAGGTCCCAAAAAAGGTCTTTAAATGTAACAAAATAGCTTGTCCATGAGTGCTGAGAGCAAAACAAAAATGACTACCTAAACTTGACAGGGCCATTTTAGGAGAAAACTGTTTGTATGCTTAAAGTAAATTAAAGAACAGAGGGGCAAAATAAATGGTTTACTTGACAGCTGGCTCGGGTTATTGAATACACTGTGTTCTGAGGGGGTGTCTTTAAACTGCGGTGGAAATGTAGAGGTACTTGAAAACTCTTGTGATTTTCTTTTCTCAAACTTTGCCAATATACAAGTGGTTGTGCAAAACAGATAGCTTAATGAGGAGAACAAAATGTGACCTTCTAACCTGACTGCCTTGAAACCATGGCTTAACTCAGAACAGAAGAACCGTCTCCACTGTAATGAAATCAAAAGCCTCCAAATGGCCATTAATTTCCTTTGCACACAAAACACACATCTTCAGTCCTTTTAAGCAAATACACTCGGGGCCAACTGCTGCCTGCTTATGTAAAGAGTTATTAGAGAAGTAACATTAAAAAAGCCTTTGCTCCACAGGCCACAGGCAGCACCTTAATGAAGAGACTTCTTCGTTGGTAAGTAATGAGCAGTGAAGCAGCCGAGGTCAGAGGGCTGGGAGACAGGCAGGGCGTCCTGCAGGGGTGTCGGCTGGACGCTGGAGCAGTATTTACTACATGTCCCCGGGGCCATGTGACTCAACTGCTGCAGGACTGGATTTAAGAAAGCGGTTGGAGAGTGTGCACGCCAGTGTGTGCTTGGACATCAAGGTTAGAGGGTGCCTCGGAGTCAAACCCTTTCACGTGGCCACCAACCCCACGCCCTCTGTCCTCCTTGCTGCTTGAGACACATGGACACACACACGCACGCACACACACACACACACACACACACACACACACACACACACACACACACACTAAAGCACAGACACTGTTCCTTATGTCTGTCCTTGTGTCTCCTGATGCTCCGGCCTCTGGCATCTCCTCTGTGTCGCATGTGACAGGTTGGAAATGTGACAGCTGTCCTTATGCCAGACCAAGTCTGGCCAAAGTCACAACACACACAAACACACTCATCCGCGAACGCAACACAGAGGGCTCGACTGCAGGGCGAGTACGGAGGAGGTGAGGGCACTTTGTCCGCTTTCTTCGCCCAACTTTAAATGTCATGCCCAACGTAATGGGGTGCTTTGACTGACAGCAGGATTGTTGTGCAAAGACATGTCCAGCTTCTAGGCGAGCAGCTTTGAATGCCCCCGTGCTACACTGGACACACTGCTGCTCGGCATCCTGATAACAACAATAAATACATGGCAGTGCCTGCAATTCAGGTTGGACATTTTCAAGAATTGTGCACCTTGGACATCAGGGCAGTCCAGGGGCTTTTACCCCTGACCTTTTAGCTTCATATTAAATGAACTCTGGTGGGTTTGACTTGACACACAGTCAAATTCAGCTCGTGTGGTGTCAATTGAACACTTATTCAAACCAAATAAGGCAAAGACGCCATGACTCTCTACAGGTTTAATGCGAGTCTGTATAACCTCACAATTTCATTACAGGTGAAAATAATGATGAACAATAAATGATCATTTCATCACAAACTACAAGCTGAACACACTGAAAAGACTACCTGAAGAGCAGCAATACTCTTTAGTTAATAACATGCCTTCCATATTCACTCACCGTGCCAACATTTGAAATATGAGTTAGAACAGAGATGGAAGTACAACCTGTCAAAGTATGCACCATTTCACTGTGGTTATTTCATTTCAAAACAGATTTCCCAAACATGAATCGTGTGCAAGATTTATTTAACACAGATAGTAATAAATCATGTTTGAGTCTGTTGTTGTCGATGGGAGATCAAAGACGGTGTTTTCAGCAGACAACTAACGGGCAAACATAGACCAGTGGAAGTGATTCTAACTTCTACAATCACCCTCCATCCCCTGTCATGTCTCAGTCCAAGTCATGTCATTTGATCTGCTGCGTGTTCAGTTAGGTCCTCAGAGCCTCCCTCACAGAATGAGGCAATAACTATTGTGTTGTATCGTCAAAAAAAAAAATGTAATCAACAAAAAAATTCACAAAAGTCCTGCACACGGTCAAATTTAAGAAATACATCGACAACTTTTGGCTACTGAAACATTGTGAATATTCTATTTTAAGCAGTGGTCTTTTTAGCATCATGAAAGTGAGAAATAAACTTAAATTAAATTTTTGTTTCTTTATGAGACGCCACAGGAACACGACAAAAGGTTAATATTTGGTTCCTGTGATTTTGAATGAACCTTGCTGCTTTCAATCGTGGCAACCCAAAACTGGGCCGGGCTTCACTTTTTCTTCCAATACATTTGGATACTACTGGTCGAGAAGAAAGCAGAATTTGCATTGATTGAAAACATGATAACAAAAAAGCATTGAAGCTTCAGAACATCTGAAAACCTTTCAGTCAAGTGCTGAGAAATAGTCTCATACGATGGAGGCTTTTGTTTTTAATCCACTGTCCTGTCTCTAAAATAACAGATAAAAGATCCTCACATAGTACTCTTCAGTGCCTTAACAGAATATAGTGAATTACTGTCTGACATACCGAGTTATGCGTTTGTGTCAGCCTTTTCAAAAGTTTGACAGAGACTTACGCATCGCTCCCTGAGGGCGAGAAGCACAGGGTCAAGGTGGCAGCTGCCAAAATGTCTCATTGGATGACATAAAATGTTCTGATTGAGAAAGAGAGTTGAGGATATTGTTCCTAATGATGTGGTGGCAGTGGTGCAGCTGCTGCTTGTGGGGAGGGTATGGGCAGCGATGTGGTGTACTTCAGGGGCCATGATGATCCCACTCCCTTCACCTCAAAACACAGAACATGCAAGCACAAGTCACCCAAATGGCACGCGTGTCCAAAAGAAGACATCGTCCTGTCAGAGGAAATGTCTTTCCCATGTCTGTCCCTCTCCTTTTTTTTTTTTTTTTTTAATTATATTTTTGGGCTTTTTTGGCCTTTATTTAGAGAGAGAGGGACAGTGGATAATGTAGAAAATCAGGGAGAGAGAGAGAGAGGGGAATGACATGCGGGAAAGGGCCTCAGGCTGGAGTCGAACCCGGGCCGCCCGCGTGAGGACCACAGCCTCAATGCATGGCGACGCGCGCGCTGCCACAGTCCCTCTCCTTTTTTTAACTCTTCTCCCAACAAACTCCCAAACGCTCATGTTCTAACTCAGTCTGATGTAAGACAGGCTGGTCGATGTTTAACCAGGCACCTCATAGTTGGACTCCGTGCCAGGACTTAACTGTGACACGAGGACAAAAGGGCGAAAGATTACTGAGCACACATGCTCCACCTGGAACCGTGCAGGTAAAACAAAACCCAAACACACCTAATCGCTCACGTCAGCATTGTGTTAGGGCGTGTTTGTTAACTCAAGAAAAAGCATATACTGTTTGACTCTCTCCATGGATTCTTATATCACGGGTGTGTCCATAAATGGTAATCCAGCAACAATTAATAGCTAGAATTTTCCATAGTTAATTTGTTAGTGCAGCCGTGCTTTCTGCTGTGAGAAACACCCTGTTATACAGGGCCGCCACTTAAAAGACAACATTTCCAAACACCAGTCAAAATGATCCAGTAAGAATCGCTGCACTGACGTATTTTAGAGTTTATGGACAGAGAGTCCCTAAAATCTCTATTCTTCTGAAACACTTCTGTTGACAGACAAAAAGGGCAACAAGCGGCTCTGCCTCTAACCCGTTAGTGACTTAGGATTCTTTAAGTGTTCAGCATTCACAGGATGTTTATAGGGCATCCATTGTGAGAACTGCTGCTCCCCTCCAAAACAAACACTAAAAGTAAAAGCAATGAATAAAATGTCCTATAACAAAAAACAACGAAAAAAAACCCCCACACTAACAGTAGGTCGTGCCTTGGCAGCTGCTGAGTTACTACTAACTTTAAATGGTTAGTTGATTTTCCTTCACCAGGTAAAATGATTTCAAAAGTAAAAAAAAGCAGTTGGCTAGAAATCTTTCCAACCAACCACCAACCCACCGGGAGGACCAGGATGGATAAGTGTTCAACAAGTTTAAACACAAGATGTCCTCTGATAAAAAAGAGTTTGGTGTTTCGCTGAACTGAAGAAACACACAGAGTAGTCAAAGGTTGATATTAAACTAAGTCTGATAGGACATTTCTGTGTTCTCAAGGTTCAAGATACTTTATTTGTCAAATATGCTCCATGTTAAGCATACAGCACACACATCTACATTGTAGATGAAGATTCATGTATCTAACAGTCTCTTACATTAAATGTAATGTTAGTCAATGGAGGGTTTAGATGTGCAAAATGAAAGAAGCTAAGTAGACAGTGGAGTTAATAGGTACGTTTGTTTTCATCCCAGCAAAGTGTTGGAAAAATATCAAGAACCATTAAAACATGAAACTGTTTCAAATGTTTACATTTACATTTAAATAGTCCTTTCAACTGGAAAGTGAAGTTTCCCAAGAGCTTTCAAAGTCGATCCAAGCAGCTCAAGAGACTGACTTAGCCCTGAAACATTTTACCCCAATGAAAATAATGACCCTACAAGAGTCAAGAGTCGAAAAGGTCAAACAAAATAGCAGCCATTAGTGCAATTCACCAACACTACAGGCAATTTAATTGACACTGGCAACCTTCATTTTTTGTGGGTTATTTTTTTTCCATCAAGCGGCTGAGGTGCAATAAATCCACAGTTCCTAAAGTGTCCACTTGAGGCTGGCTGCAAAAGTCAAGCAATCCCCATTAGAGTCCATGTTGACCAGCTTATGTTTACAGAGGCATTAAACAGCTTTTTTTTTTTTTGACTTGAACAACTCAAAAGAGTTATAAAGCTAAGACAGTCTGAGGTCAAATTGACCCAAGGAAAACCGATGCGTACAACATCATAAACATAAATCAACATAAATTAGGAAAAGTCATTACATATGAAGCAAAACAATTGATGTCAATCATTTATTAGAAGACGTTAAACATTGAATAAACAAAGGGGAGGAAATGAACGTTACGATTTTTTGTTATTCAGGTAATTAAAGAAGAATAGATACTCTATTCTTCTTTCTCAGGAGCAGAACCAGCAGCAAGAATCTTTCAATTCTTGGTGACAATATCTGGCCGAAGACCAACAGATGTGCCAACGAGACACTTAAGCAAGCTGATCATTATTTCCCTCAAACACGAGTCATATGTGTGACTGTGGCCAGCTGTTACTGATAGTGTGTCACTGATAGCGTGCACTGTGTGTGATGATGGGGCTTCAAGCCACAGAGGGTGACTCAAGTATGTGTCTTTGCATGTGGAGAAGTGCATGCCTGAGTGTTTTGAGAAGTGAATGAATGCATGTGCTATGTTCATACTGATGACACAATGAGTGACCTGGGAGTCAAGTACCCTCTGACTTCTGTACTGTGTGGTGACATTATTATGTGTAATATCTAACATCTCATTTAGAACAGATTTTTAACTGAACAATTAACGTTTTTTTTTTTCCTTTTTAATTTCCTTTCCCTTTTTTACTTGAAGCTGAAAATGCTAACACTGCTTGTGTTATTGTGGCATTTTGTGGGGGTGATAATTGTAATTGCATTAATATTGCTTCAATGATAGTGTTGCAGGGTATTTTTGTCCCTCTGCAGTGTTAATGAGACTATTCCGGTCATCTGAACCACTACAGCCTCTTTTACCCCATTTGGGTCCAGTGGGAAGTTGGGGCTAAATAACCGTGAAATGAAGGCATTTACAAATCATTCGGCTCAAGACAGAGCTGAATTTTTTTTGCAAGGAGTCGTCTCAGCTGCAGTCAGGACAAACCACAAAGTTTGATAAGCGCTTCAGTTGGCTCACACTCGGCCTATGATTACAAAATATAACAAACATGATACTGAGGTTGTTTGGTTTGTAAATGATCTCTCTCGAAACGTGAACCATATGTTTTAAATCAGTTTGAAATGGCATACATTTTAAAATGAGGTGCAGCTCAATTTGATATCTATAAAAGTGGCTTGAGTCTGAAAGCACATCTCCTGATACTAATTACTATTTTGCAGGAGCAGAATATCCTGCATACAGTGCTTCCATAAAGTAAGCCTGGAAAGCTTTGTGAAGGGGCGCCAGTGGTCTAGTGTTTACTTCATGCACCCCATACTTCAACACGGTAGTGTTAACCGGGGATCAACTCCTGCCAGTGGCTCCTTTTATGACATGTCATTCCACACACTCTATCTCTTCCCAATGTCCCAATTCACAGGCATTTTCTTGTTATTGTTATTTGCTATAAACGGGTGAAACAAAATATATAGTAATAATAATATAAGGCAAATATAACAAGATTTACAGCATTTAAAATCTATTTGGAAAACATTTTGTGATTTGCTATAAGGTCACGATTGTGGAGTCGATGTCTTGTTATTTTTCTTCCAGCAGTTACATTCCTCTTTCACAAATGTACTTTCTAACAGCCACCCTGCATTATCTCTGCCGCCGAAGAGAAATTATTCTACTTTCTTATTTAAAGCTGTTGATAATACTTGTGTGTTTGTCAACCTTCGAATCAACGCTCAAATAACCTTGTTAGTTTTCCAAATTGCAAACTAATGTTCCCTTATAATCCAGAAAAAAATGAATCTAATACTTAACCATGGGGTACTGTGGATGGAAAATGTAAAACCGTGTTTCATGAATAAAAAACAAGTTTTAGGTTGTGATTCTTTCGGCTACACTGCCTTTATTAAAGCATCTGTACAATGCTTCGAAGAACGAAGAAACTCTTGGGTGAAAAAAGGCTGATCCGTCTTAATGGTGGTGGTAATGGTCTGAAGTCATTTTTAAGCCAAGGGTAAGCCAAGACTCACAAATGAGCTCTGACAGGCAACATAGGGACACCATTTTAGCCTGAAGCTAAACACGTGTTAATAAAAAGCAGGACAATGGATGGAGAGTTCAAATGAGAGCTGAACAACATCAAGGTTGAAATGACAAACGACAAACAGTGGATTAATAAGGAGAACATTTGGAGGCGTTACAGAAAAAAAAAAAACAACAACAACATATAGATCGTGTTCAACTTGATATAGAGCGAGGGCGGAAAGTAGGCCAGTTAGAAGTAATTCCATGGAGGCGTGGAGAAGTGTGGGGGGGACGGAGGAAGAGGAAGAAGAGGAAGAAGAGGAGGAGGGGAGGATGCTCTCCAGAGACTGTAAAGCTGGAAACCTCTGATGCTCAGCTGGAGGTACAAGCAGGTGGGTGGGAATCTTCGTTTGGAGACGGAGTGTGGGTGGTTGAAGGGGGGGGAGGGTTGTGGAGAGTGACTGTGGATCGCAGATTCGCCGAGGGAGACGGGAGGAAGGCATGACCTTTGGTACCAGGGTGTCATATTGGGGTCAGTGGAGCATTAGGGAGAGGATTCGAGCTCCATGCTCTCTAACCAACCATCCTGAGGCTGTGATTTCTCTTTAATTCTCCGTATCCACAAAGGATACTAAAGCACTCTCCTTCATCTCTTTAAATAGTCTATAACCATTTACTTCCACACTTTAAAAAGGAGGTGATGGAAGCTTCTCATGACAATTGTCTTATTACAGCATGTGACGTTTTATCATTTCTGGATATGGAAGATAAGGGCTTATTGAAGAGGAATTCATTTAGGAAAAGGTCAACAGGTTGGCAGATATGACAGCCATCTTGTACATAAAGTATAGATAGATATTTAGTATAAAAACCATCCATCCATTATCTACGTATACTGCTTTTCCAGTTCAGGGTCCAGCTGTCATTGAACTGGTCCATGGTGTACCCCCAAGTCAATCACAGCGTTGACATATAGAGACAGACAACCAGCCACGTGCACATCAGTAAAGAGACACTATTTCTCCAGGACACATGCAGCCAGCATCTGATGGATCTCACATACAGACATGGTAGTTTAGGCTGAGGGTGTGTGTTGCTAAGGCGGACACTTTAACTGTGAAGCCCTGAGGGGAAAACTACAATCATAAAAGCAAAAAAAAAACCCACAACCATTAAAATGACAGAGTTGATCTATTCCAAGCAAACACTAACATTTGTCATTATACATAAAAAAACATGACGATTCACAAGGGCCAACGACAAACTCACTGAGTAAACTCTGCCATCAGTGATGCTCTTTTGAACGTGGGCTCGTGCACGCAATTGGTAGAGAACGAGCAGGGAGACAGGGAGGCGTGTGATTGGTTCATCAAATTTGTACCTCGTGGCAGACAATGGTTTCTTGTTCAGAGCACACAAGTTACTAATTTCTGTCAGGACATAAAGACAATTTCAACCAAAATCTTTAAAAAAAAAAAGTGTATCTGGAGAAAATGACAAACCCTGCCTTTAAAGCAAAATAAATAAAAGTGATAGATAATGAAATACAGACAGCCTCAAGTGTCATCACCACTGAGATGAGACATACTACTTAAATATGTTCTCTGCTTGCATGACTGCCATGACATCATGAGGCAAGAGATGACTCAGTTACAGTGAGAAACATGTTGTTTATCATGAGCAAACAATTATCAATTCATCAGCGTCAGAAGCATTCTGTGGCATTAGTCACCAGATATGATCCAACACCTAGTTATGATATGATAGAGCCTGACTAAAGAGGTCAAATATGTGTCATCATCAATGGGATGTGAGGGTAAGTAAGGTGTCTCTGATGGATTCTCACCTCAGATGATGATTACTGTCTTATAATGGGAATGCTGTAACAGAAAAGTACAACAGGGGAATGAAAAAAAAAAAACATGGATATGGAGGCACATGGAGAGATGAGGCCACACAAAAGGTCAAGGTGCTCACATTTTCTGTCGTTGCTAACCATCTCTTCATATGCGCCGAGGCTGTGGTGCCACCATTCATGTGTCACAACAAGGACGGGTGGAGAATTCCCTGACTCCTCAACCTCAGGGCACGACCTTTGTGACAACCCGCCTGTCAAAGCAGCACCGGGCTTGTTGCCCTGAGTGATGGGTCAGTGGACTGGAGTGCACTGACGGAGACGAGACGAGGGCATACACACAGAAATCAATGTGCAAACCAATAATCCATCAATCGGACATTTACACATTTACACTTTAGGATGAGCTTTTCCTCTCACAAAGACATTTGGGTTAAATTGTGGAGTGATGTGGAGAACAAGGCCCCGCTGTGTGCATTCATGCTGAGTATACAGTCGTTACGGGCGTAATGACTGTATACGCATGCTTACATTCTGATCTAAATGATCTACATTAAAATACAGCCAAACTAGATAGCATCCCTTCCCTGTGCTTGTTTTCATCCAGGTTGTAGAGTGGAGAGAGCAGGAACAATAACTGGACCTACAGCCTGGACTAGTGTGTGAGCAGATGTGTTGCAGTTTTGAGCATCACATTAGACCGGCTTCATGGACCTACAGCCCAACTGAACAGGGTGACGTTTAACCGTGCAGTCCACTGAAGGTCTTCATGAAGCAGTGTTGCTGTTCAGACTGTGCATACACTGTAGAAAGAACAAGTACTACTATTAATCCAGTCCTGTGAACTGGATTGATTGTGGGATAAAATAACACAAAACATCCTTCCTGTAGCGCCCATGTATTTCCTATTATAATCGAGGCACATGCTAAGAAGTGAGTTGGGAGATGGACTCAGCTGTATGTGTCTATCTGATGAACACATGAATGCTGGGTCACACATTTAAAAAAAATGAAGGCCCCAGTTGTTCATTGAAGCATGAAGGACTGATACACCTGGCGTGCCCTGACAGGTGCAACAAAACAGGAGAGTGAGGTAGATGTGTATCAAGCACAGCCTGCACATGCCCACACAGATTCACACTTCCTGTTGAAATGCTGCTGATAAGTGATATACTGCTGTATGTTCATATAAAGTGTGAGCGTTCCTCTTAATTGTGTGAATGTTTCAAGTGTGGTGAAAATGTAATAAATGACAGCGTAATGCGGTGGTAACAGTTTTGTTTCATATTGCACTATTTAAAAATACACGTTTATCCTTACATGGAACAAATAATGGCTCTCTCTATTGGTAAATATGGACACTTTCTCAGATACTAATGACTGGTGGAGTGAGCAGCAGGGTGCTACTGGAGTCTAACACTAATCATTATGTCATTCCCCGAGGTTCAAATATTTACATTGGGCTCTCTAAGGAGTTTCAGGGTGTGGACATCTCCAACCACAAATTGATATTTACAACAACATGGATAAAGAGCTTTCTGGTTTCCATGGCCTTTCTACTTTCAGGATTCAGATGAAGCTTACAGTATTTTCAGCCGTCTGAACTCAGAGTCATTTCTATTCCTGGTGATATAGTGGAGTCATGCTGTGAAGTAATAATGACCTCACACTTCATGTGACATCTGTACTCAATGCCATTAAATTGGATATGACTACTTGATGCTCTTTGGTGTACTGTAGTAAGACAAAAGAAGGGCTGAAGTAACCCCTTCTTTAGACTTTTATCACAGATTTACAGAAAATTCATTCAATAAAAAGAAATTCCAGAGCACTGTAACTTCCAGGGAGAGTTTTCTCTGGCCAGGTCCCAACGTCCACACAGCTAACTTTTCTTTGCCCCATTACTGTGAACATTTAATGTGCCTCTGCGCAAGAGCTTGTAAGTTAAAATACTGTATGGAAACTCTGATGCTTTTACCTGGATCATTTTTTTCTGAGTCTCTGAACATATAAATCAGGTTCAAGCTCAGGTTTTATTATTTGTAGTTTGTAGTTTTCGGTGAAATGATCATAAAAGCAACCTCATTACCCAAAGAATAAAGAAGAAGAAAAACAGTACTCCGACCTGTCAACTTGAGTTGTTTGATGCCAGCCAAAATATCCTAAACACTCGGGCACAATCTACATGAAAAATTGACTCCTAATCTACTGCTAACAAGACACGACTTTCAAGCTGTTTGACAGCCTGCTAACGACCAATGTTGGGGTAAAATCACAGCGTTTTGCTGGAGTTGAGAGCCTGGTCCTCTCATCTCCATGACTGGAGTTGTTGTTCTCTCTTGTCTTGGTGTTGTATTGAAATCAAACCATTTAAAATATACAGCACATTTGTTAGTCTAAGATAATGGAAGTATTGCATTTGAATGGGTCGAACACTGTCAACAATCAATCATCAACGAATAAGTCAAAAGGACCTGGAAGTAAATCAGGGGCGGCAGTAGCTCAGTCTGTAGGGACTTTGGTTGGGAACTGGAGGGTCGCCGGTTCAAGTCCCGGCACGGACCAAGTCCGGAAATTGGTCTGGTAGCTGGAGAGGTGCCAGTCCACTTCCTGAGCACTGCCGAGGTGCCCCTGAGCAAGGCACCGAACCCCAACAACTGCTCTGGGGCGCTCTCTGTGGGCAGCCCCCTCACTCTGAGACCTCTCCATTAATGCAGAGTGAAAACCGAATTTCCCCTCGCGGGATTAATAAAGTATATGGAGAAAAAAAAAAAAAAAAAAAAAAAAAAAGTAGGCCGAAGCCACAGGTCACAAGAGCTGATGTCCAGGTGTCAAAACGGACTGGTGACTAACTCAACAAAAAAAGAAACACGATGAAGAAGAATAAAATACAAACCAGCATTATTGTCTTCATACCTATAGGTAACGCAAAGTATTGCACACGCAAGAACAGCTATAGCCAAAAGCTGTTTCCTTATGGATTCCAATTTGGCATGATGGGAAATAAACAGGAAATGGGATCCATTTGTTTTATTTACAGTCTTTATTCTGCAAGACACTCAGTCTTTGCCAAGTCCTACAGTCTACAGTGTGACTGCATTTGAAGGGAGAAGATGTCAAACTTGAGTCAATTTGAATGTGTTGAATATTAGGCATTACTATTTCAGTTAAAGTGCGAGCGCCCAATCGACGGCGGCTTTAGTCCTCCAAGCCCAGGTTCAAATCTGATCTGGGGCTCTTTTCCCCTCATGTCATTCTCCATCCTCTCTCTCTGATTTCAGACTCTATCAACTTTCATATCTCTCCAATGAAGGCACAAAAAGCTTGAAACTAGATATTTAAATTTTATTTTAATTATCAATAGAATTGTTAAACAATGAAGCTTTTTGTTACCTCCAGTAAGAGTTTAAAACAAGAATTTACCAAATGTAATGTCTTCTTTATTGTTGCTGTACCAATGTTTTTTCAATTTAAAAAAAAGAAAAGAAAAGAAGTTAAAGTTTAAGAATCGGGTATTGCGACAAGCCCAAGATTTACTATTTAAACATGTAAGGAGAAAGGAGACATTTCAAAGCGAGGTTCTGATAATTGACTGACACGTCATTTAATCTGGTAAAGGCGGTTATGAAAGCAGTTCTTGCACATGAAAATGACAGTTAAAAAATAAATCTGATGCAACTGAATGAGTGTCCTGGTAAATCACAACGTTCAAAAGGTCATTAATGCCAAGAATCTTCAAGCCGTTGAGCATGGAGAGCTGCACTGTAAAGTCCCCCTCACTTATTGAAGTGTGTTATTTTCCTTACTAATGGTTGTAAGTTGTTGAGGACGCAGCATATCTGCAGCTGCATTGTGAATCCAATGCATTTCCTACAACAGGTGGGAACAGGCTCAAATGACCAACAAACATCAAACCCAAACATTATTGGTCGGGTACACGCTAGTACACAGGTGTTCTTTGATATCAATACTATGAGCACCATATGAGTGTGGTAAAATCTTTGAAATTAAAGTGAGATGAAAGCGTTCGACTATTAACAGGAGCAACATCATAAAGACTCCCTTTAGCTTTCTCATCACGAGACATTTGATCAGCAGGGTGAAAGCTGTGGAGAAGCAGATGTTCCACCACCTGGCTGTAACACAGCAGGGTTCACATATCCATAGAGCTTGCTTTTTTTTTTTTTTTTCCTACCTTTATTTTACCAGCAAATCTTAAAAAATCCCTTTCACAAGAGAGACCAAACACAATCACAAACACATTACAGGCCAATACAAGACAACACGTGTGCAAGACAAATCAGGTGAAATGTTCAGGACTTCCATGGAGGAGGCTAATTACTGACTCCAACATGTACAGTGTGTGGACTGTTATCATGTCACTAAACCCCCTCAGGGAGAGACCAGACCCCTCTGTAAGCACTTCACTGTTTGTTAGTTCTTCTGTATTGACGTACTTGCGGTACACTTTCTTGAAAATAAACTCGACAGCCTCACTTATACTGTACCTCTGTGGGGAGAAATGTTTACATACCATGACAAATGAGTGCTTTAAGTGTGAATAGGGAGCCGTGTACGGGCTAAAAAAGGTAAAGCTACCATTGTGTGTGTAGGTTTCTCAGTTCCCCAGGTCATGGTAAAGTCGACACTCAATCCAAAAGCAACTGGAATTAGTTGAAGATCTTGAAGTCTGACCTTTGAAAGGCTTCCTCAGTTCTGAACTAACTGGGGACAGAGCTTGACCGCTCAGCCTCTACGTGCTTGTTAGTACGCTAATGATCCGGAGAGGCTTACATTTCTAGCTCCGTCCACAGAGGGGCTCTGGGGCCGTGGGTTCGAATCCGACCTCGGCCCATTGCTGCATGTAACAACCCACTGTCTCCCTTCCCACACTTCTTGTCGCTCTTCAGCCGTCCAAAATTACTTTTGAAAAAACATGTTGCCAAAAACGATGGAAGTTTTAAACATTCAGACGACCTTAAGATTATTTATAAAAACACTTATGATACTTCAAAGTTAAAACCTGTGTTATTTCTGTCCTTTCCTAATATGCCATGTCGAGATAGTGTGACATGATAAGGTCGGCCAAAATTTAACCAGAAGTGCAACTAACTTGTTTTTTCATTGTCTCTCCCGTATTTTAAATTCTAATGTCCTTCATTCTCATTGAAAATGATGACTAAGCCCTGGCTGAGCTCTGACAGATACGTTTTTCCAATTCAATTAAAACGTATATGAATAGTATGCTTATAGTTAGCATTCTGAGGAGGCCCCTGGTCAGCTCAACCTAAAATCAACGTAAGCATTGATGTAACACTTTTGTAACCACATCCAGCTTCTTGCAACAGAGGAGTTTCAGTTCACTCTGTCAGCAAACTCAGTATAGGGCTGTGCATTTCCTGCTATGAGTGCGGAGGAGATATTACCGTTATTTGATTTGATAACTGATTGGTAGAAAAGCATTAGGAACATTCACCTATTGCAGAATCAGTTATAACAGTTTTAATACACTTGTAAAATAAAGATGAGGAAAAAAAAAACATCTTGACAATACAAATGATTATTTGAAGGCTTTTCTAGTCTGTCACTTCTTATTTCTGTTTTAGAGCTGTTACGCCTGACATTTAAATTCATCATCGAGAGCATACCAAGCTATAATACATCCACCATTTAAAAGCCACATAATTGTTTATCTGCGTGGAAGCATTGGCTGGCCTTTTCAGATTTCAGTGGTACACTGCATTAGTGAAGCCCAAACTGGCAATTACTTGACGATGTCTTTTGGGCAACTTGCTTCCTTATTAAATGCCATGTCTCGGTGCTATACAGACACGCCGTCACTCAGAAGCAGGACTCTCAAAAAGCAACATAAACACACAAATGAAAGCATGCTGATGCACTTCTGCTTCACCCTGAATTTATTCAAATCCTAGCTGAAGATAGCTTTGCATTTTCAATATGCCGGAAGTTTTAAAGGTTCATTTGAAGTGAGATGTTCGAATAAACGATCTGCTCGTGTCAAAGTCTGCTATCTACACAGTCTGTGACTGAAATTCAAATGACGTTTATTTTGTCTCAAATCATACTGAAGACTCTTGATGTGACATTCACATGGACGTTATACGGACATTTTTTTTCCCATTTCTAGATAAATCTCCAATTATGACCATTAACATCATAATGATGAACTATTCAATATGTAGTAAAATGAACATTTCTAAATCCTGGAGGAAACTTCAGGGTTTAAATCATGTCTCATATGTTAGGAAGCAAACCAGAACAGAAACAGCACAGATAGAACAGCAGTGTACGTGTTCAAAAAAAAAGGGGATGTGACGGAAGAGGCCGAGCTGAGGCAAAGAGCAGAACACTCTGGGCATTATGGGAGTAACCTGCAATTATTTTATAGCTCTTAAGATTCCTGAGCTCTTAGTCAGTGTTTACCGTGCAAGGGCACGGCAAGGCCACAAATTACAACCACTCGCTTTGGCACCAAATACTCACCAGTCACGCACAGGCCCCAGTTCAGTCTCTAAGTAGCAGACCGGCCCGAGAATAGAAAGACAAAAAGGTAATGGATGGAGGCTGGCCTTTAAGTGTTTGTTTTTAGTTTATCCTTACGTCATATGATCAGCAGAAGTGTCTTTTTTTAGACTCCGTCATCCAAAAGCAACGGACTCTATTTGAGGACGAGAACTCTTTTAACCTCATGTGCAGCCATGTGGTACAAACAACGACCAGTCGAACCAGCAGATGAACAAGTCATTCATGGTAAACAGTGGACACAGGAAACACTGAGGGGGTCATGACACAAGTTTTGGGGTTTTTTTTCCCCCCAGACATGCACACCTGAACATTTGGAGGAAAGTTTCAGGACAGCGGGCTCCCTGATCTGTTTATCAGATGTCCCTCACAACCTGAAACGTTCCTTGTGTGTGTGTGTGTGTGTGGGGGGGGGGTCTCAGGACGCCATGATGTTAAAAAAAACAAACAAACCTGTAAATCCAAGCTAGCGGAGGAAGTGAGACACTGATGACAGTCTTTTGTCATTATATCAGAGCGATGTGTAAATGGAAACATTTAGAGTATAAAGTCAAGTGGAAGATCTTCAAGAATATCAACCTGAATGTCTGCGGATGTACTAACAGTAACAATGAAAGAGTGTTAAAGTGAATAATAGGGTAAAGCCATCATCCCACCTGTTACCAGCTGTCAATTCAAGTCAACTTTATTTATATAGCACATTTGTAGCAGCCAAAGTGCAATCCAGTAAGTTTAGCAAAACACATTACATCCAGCCATTATAAAGAAACGTAAACAAACAGTAATATTTCTACTGGACACTGCTGTTGGGATTTAAAGAAGAAAAAAAACTCAACAAGAGGGAAAGAAGTAGGTTTTTAAAATGACTGACACTGTTCACTTGTGGCAGCTGTGATATTAAACATTTTGAACCTGCTGCACTGACATTAGCACACCCTAAAGTCATGAGGAAATGCCACTAGAGAGCAGGCAAAAGCCTGGGTGAAAAATGATGCTGCGTTGGTTTATACTTGCAGCTATCGCTGTGATTTTGGGACATTTTCAGGAATTTTATACAGATGGGAAAACTCAAGTGATACACTGGACGGCAGTGTTGTGTTTGAATCACCAAACCACCAGGATCTGGAGTCCCTGGTTTTCATGACCAGGTCACTAAAGAAGAATCTAAGTAGGGTCTGAGTCAGATCACAGTTACCTTGCATTTGCTGCAAGTATTTTTGAAAGCAGAAAAAGTAGCTGATCAAGCAGGCATGTGACCACACGGGAGAGCCACATACAGAATATGTAAATAAACTGTCCAGCAATAAGTCTGAGTCCTCCGTCCATCTCCTGAGTTCTAATGCCGTCAACGCTCGAGCATGAGTCCAAGGCCGATTCATTAGCGCTGGAGTCCAAGTTGGGTCGGAGGTTCTGAAAATCTGGACTGAAGTGGGGAGTTAGATTTGAGCAATAGAAAAACAGAAGGACCTTTCACACATGCACGTATGTGTGTGTGTGTGTGTGTGTGTGTGTATGCATGTATGTACTGTTGTTTTCCAGGTTTGTGCAGAAAATTGTGCAAGACTCATCATGTGACGCAGGAGACTATCTTCAGCCACGACTTCTCCAAAAGCTCAACTGCCACGCAAAGGGAACGTAGGCTGGACACAAAACCGCAACAATGGTTGAGAAAGGAGCAACCGTGATGTGGCAACCGGAAAAAGGTAAGCCAAGCACAGCTGCAGCTAACCGAAGTGGTTTGTAAGCTTCAACTTATGGAGAGCTGTGGTAGCCATACTGTTCTACAACGCTCACTGAAAAGTTCTGCAGAGTTCTGCATGTCCACACCAAGCGACTCTGGGGTGGGTCATGGGAAAAGCGGCTTTGTGTCACTCTGCAGCTCACTGAATCTTTGTCACAGGAGGTGTTGAGTTTAAGCGCTTTTTATGGAGCAGTGAGATAAGGTTTGATAAGACTAGTAGCATCTTTGAACTATAAATGTTGTTTCCCTTTTTTTGTGAATGTTTTTTGCTCTGGTTTTGAGAAGCGCAGGCAGAACGTCTACACGTCATGTTCAAGTTCATGGATCTGTGGGGCCGAATTTGAGCTTTCGACAAGTTAAAGCAATTCTCTGTGCCATCCGAACGAGCAACATGGCAGCATCGACTCTGTGGGGAAAAAAATCTTCATAATGTTGAATTCTCGGAAGAAAGGGAGGAGAACGGGGTGGATGAAGGCTCAAGAGCTCATGTTGTGTTGCTTTCATTGACACAGCGCTGTCTAATGCTGTTCGCCTCAGATCGTGAGCATATCAAAGAGCCTTTTAGTTTGTCTGTCGTCCCAGACACGAGGCTGCAGTGCTTACTTAGAAAAGCAGCGCTCCCGCCATTTGTCTTCCCTGTTCTTTATCTCACCTGTATTCATGCAGACAATTAACCCACTGACATCAAAGATCTCTTTCACAAGGCTGACCAGGCCAAGAGGGCAGCAGCACACGTCCTAATAAATATTACACAGATATATTGATGACTCTGTTGATACCTTTTCAAATACAAATACAATACATGAAGTAATTCTCCGGCACACAATCATTAATCTCACGGGACGATTATATTATTTTTAATGACCAACATGTGTCATTTGTCAGTTTTACTGTGAACTTCATAACAGCCGAATGACAAACATCCATCAACAACATCATTCAGCAGCAAACGCTCTGCATATTTCTGCTCAAATTACGGCTCCCTCCCTTTCTAAATGAGTTCATTACTTGGCTTTGGCTGACTGCTTAATATTAACATCGGTGATCTATTTTAAAACCTCTCTTTGAGACGCACAATATCAGCCAATAAAAGGCATCCATGGAGGTGATGAGTGGGATGGAAAATCAATTGATTTGAATAAACAACGCCTACTTCATCACCCCACTGAATTAATCAAAAGCTGACCTCATGCTATCTGTGACGCTTCTGATTTGATCCCTACATAAACCGTTTAACAAGAAAACACTGACGGAACTAATAACGGGCTACAGGTTACTGGGATGTTTTTCTATTTGTAGTTTGGTGTAAACACTAGAAATATGCAGAGGAAAAAATACATGTATAAAAAAGGTACCAGCTAAGAGAAGAGGCTAATTATTCAAATGATGTTTAAATGTTGAAAATTGTAACGACGTGGGTGCTGTTGGGTTTCACAAATACTACAAATCAAATTTGCAAGGATGGTATTTGGGAAAGTCAGGAACTAAAAGATCACATACATGAAGTTTAGAAAAGTAAAGAGCAACATCAGAGGTCATCATTCTGAAAACAAGCACTTTGACATTCAAATGTTTTCCATCCCTGTCAGATATTGATCAGGTATAAGTCCAAGATTGATGCTTGTTTAAAAGGAAATACAATCTAAAGTTGTGTCAACCAAAATCAAGTTTGCAGGTGTGTGTGTGTGTGTGTGTGTGTGTGTGTGTGTGTGTGTGTGTGTGTTGCTGCCAGCCACTGTTCAGGATCAATTGCTTGGACTACATTGGCGGGCTTCTTTTGAAGGTGTGGCTCCAGTCTTGCTAACAGAACGCCTGAAAAACACCTTGATAATTCTGCAGCTTCTATCAGCAGGTGAAAAGCCGCTCGCTCTCAGAATCATGAAATCTTCTTTACTGCTTCATCACTTTGCATGATGAATACAAATCGTTTGTTTATTGGGTTACAGAGCTGAAAAATAATGAGTCGGTGTGCAAAGGCCGGAACACATGCACAACCCTCCTGACTGACACAGATGTCTTCATGTTGATGGTGCATCTATTCCACACCATAAATACTGTTCAAAGAAACTGGATATGTTGACGCTTTAAATCCAATTACTTTTGTACATGGTCCAATCAGAGGAGTTTGTGCTGCAGACAGTGCAGAGCAGATTGTGGAGTCAGGGACACCAATGGAATAGACACTAATGAAACCACCTCTGAGCACATTGTATTCAGCTTTATCTGTTCTGTGAAATGTTTTTTATATCAGTGCATGGAAGCCAAAAACTAATATTAGTTTGAAAGATCAGTATCAACCAAGTTTGTTTCTTTCTGAGCCCGTCAGTCTCAGCCCAGCGCTGTTCAAAAGGCTTCTGCCCCGTTTAAAAGGAAATGTTGTTCTTGCCACTGTTACTTTGCTTAATGTTGTCACATCATGTGCTCATGGTGGATTAACGCTGGGTCTTTGTAAATAATGAGAAAAAGAACATTGTCTAGACCTGCTCCTTTTTGTAAAGTGCCCAGAGATTCGATTTGTTATGAATTGGCGCTAAAGATAAAGACTGACTGAAGGACTGATTGACTGAAAGAGGTTGAAACGTTCCAGTGTTATTGGCTTTTTGACTGGCCCTCATCATGAAGCTATCGATATCCTAGAAAACAAACATTTTCCACAAACCTTTTTTTACGTGCAGTTTGATTGTTTAGGCAACATCAAACTGTCTGATAGAGAAGACTTGGCGACAGCCTGAGTGTTATTTTGCAGAAGACAACGGCGTACCAAAAGCCCTCTGCATATAAAGAGAAATTGCGACGTGCTTGCTCCGCACTCTTCTGCCAACCCCTGGCTATATAACCTGCCCCCGAGCTCCTCCACGTTGTTCCCTGCGGGGGAACAAGGCTGCACTCGCACTCTCCCATTACTGAGGTGGGAGATGCTGCCATTGTTAGACGACCCCCCGAGGAGCATAGGGAGCGTGCTTAAAGAGGATCATTAGGAGGAAACGTTGGTGTTTCGTCCCCCTCTGTGAAGTATTTACCGACGCTTAGATCTCTCTATCTGTACTTAGAGCTGGAAATATCAGAGAAGATGAGCAAAAGTAGCTTTGGCTGGAATATATCGAGTAATAATGTAACTTACAGAGAAAAAAAATGATGGAAGTGACAGCACGTGGATGATAGATTGTGTTTTCCCACTAAAGAACGTTTGTCTATGACTGCAATATTGACTCAGGGATCATTCATTACTTCATATTTGGATGAAAGAATTAAAAACTAGACAGGAAATGAAAAGGAAGTAAAGAAATGATCGAGCCAGTGACGCTCGTACTACAAATGAAAAGACAGAACAAGAGCCCGAGGCTGCGCTTCACCCTGACCCTCCCCTGTCAGCTAATGCCTGTAGAGCTCTGAAGGTTAAAGTGTGTGTGTGTGTGTGTGTGTGTGTGTGTGCGCTTGTGTGTTTAATGGGGGGAAGGATGCGGGACCAAAAATAATTAGAGTAAAACTAATTAGATGTAAGTGCTGTTGTTGAAGCATGCACAGCTTGTACAGACCAAGCGTGCATACAGGAACGCTCCGGGTGAAATTTAGCCGGCCCTGAAGGAAGCACAACGGACCTGAGGCGGTCCGAGGCAGCCTTCTGGACATTTTACAGAGATGAGCTAAAAACGGTAAAAAAATAAATAAATTTAAAGTACAAATAATAATCTGGAGTTCATGTTAATATCTGGAACTTTAGATGGTACGCTTTTTTTGCATCGTGGCAGAAAGTTAGACGATAAATGTCGCTTAACAATCCGCACCGTGGCGTACTCAAGCGTGATTGGGCGTCTGAAAACGATTACCTCTCGTACACAACGTTGTAATACAGCTTCTGCTTTATGTCACTATGAAGCTTGCTCAGTTTAAAAAGAAGCAGATTCGAGAACAAAAACAACAACAACAAAAAACGTTCACACTGGCCAAACGAACTGGACTACAGAGCTCCCTGTATTAAAGTTGGCTGACATCACTTCGGCTTCGTCCATTGATATTTACAGTCTGTGTACAGGACTCAAGCTGCTTTTTTCTAAAAACAGTGCAAACTTTACATTTGCCTTCTTCGCTCCAAAGATGTAAAAATATGTTGAACTATTCGTTGAAACGTGCTGAATCTGTGCCGCCTTTAACCATTTGTGTCTGTTTGCAGGTTGGAGCATTTTCATAATATTCAGATTTTCAATCTTCTATATTTGGCCACAAGACCTGGGTCACCTAAAATATCCTTTCCTATTGATGACAGCTGCTTGAGGCAGTCCCTCATTCTGAACACAAACACACACACACACACACACACGGCACACTCACAATCGCTGTGGAGCTGGTGACATGGGTCAGTGCTTGTGGGGGAAACAAAGCTCAAGTGAAGCGAGAGCAGAGGGCTCAGTCACGAATGTGGCATCGCTCCATGCAGATCAGTGGGGACGTTTTTATAGGAAAGCCATCGCTGAACAATCTCTTCAGAGCGAGGACTGACAGACAAGTGAGAGGCAACTTGAAATGAAAAGGTCACAGCAGTTCTTCAAGATAATCAGGATGTTCTCTCAGGTTAGGATAATAAGGAGCAGAAACGTGGGGGGGAAACATTTCATTATGGCTACAGACTGTATGAAACATGGACGTAGTCACAGACCGTTCCTTTACATGCAAAGCCTCACGACGCTAATCCATTTAACCGCTGTCCTTGTCCTCCGATATGTGAGCTACTACTGCATATTCTTTTGGTTGGTCTACTACACTCAGACAAAAAAGTTAGCAGGCAGCGAACGGTTTACCTTCCATCGGTGTACCTTAATGGCACAACACACAATGTGTCGTACTCCCTTTAAAGCGTGTTTATACCGTTCGACTTCAGGGTGAAGGATAAACTCCATGAGGCCACTTTGGGTCTGATTGAGGTGTATGTTTTTTGTTTTTTTATGTTAGACTAACACAGAAGATGAATTCCCTCTTTTGTTTCTGCTGAGGCAATACAAAGCCCAAATGATGATGGCCGCCATATTGGATATACTATCTCAGCTAAGGTGGGCAACTCTTGGGATTAAAACAATCAGAAACAGTTGTAGCCTCCCGTTGAGTCTGTAAATAGACGAGCTACGTATTGAGACCAAATCCTTTTTGGTATCAGGCTGCTGACATGTTTATTACTGCTGTAATAATGAGCACTTTGATATGAGGAGTAAAGGAGGTTTCCTGCACACAGCCGCAACTCCACACTAGAAGAACTGTAGTTTTTGCCACTTTCTCAATGGCTTCTTTTTTCCAACGCTAGAAGTTCAACTCCACATAATATATTGTAGGAAAGGAAATACATTGTCCTTCATCTCGAAAAACATTTGAGTGAGTGTCTAAAATAAAGCAAGCGAAGCCTCATTTCCAGCAAATGGAAATGCTATCGAGCGGGAGGTGAAAGAGCAACGTAAAGTGTGAGTCAAAGCTTTAAACGGGTTACAAGCCAGAGGTCAAGGTACGATCAAAGGATGAGACATTAAGACCGTGGCCAAGAGGGCCAAACGCCCTTTACAGGGGAAGAAATCTGCCATCATCCATCTGTGTGCATTTCACTATCCTTTCCTTCATCTCTACTCTCCATGTCTTTTATTTTGACTATGATGGAACGGCCCCCCCTTTAAAACCAGGAATGAAATAAATAATAACCCCCACCCCCCAGGCTGGGCAGTCCATGCAGGGAGGTAAACATGTCCACTGTGGTGAGCTCAGACCACGCGGATGCCTCGCTCCAGGTAACAGTCGTCCTCCACAACTCTGTGCCCACCAGCAACATCTCGGCATTCACGAGCAGCGCAGAGTAGCCGATGTCTGAACACATTTCCGCTCCAGTGCCAAACCCTCCCATCCTCAAGCAAGGACATGCATGGATTTGATGAGGAGGTTGATTCAAATCAGGGTCAACAGTGTGCCCTCTGCAGTACCTGGCTGATGGCTTATATTCTGTCTGAACAGGATCACCTTAGTGATTTTTGAAGTGTGGACTTATTCGTAAAGGAAGACCAGCGACTGAAGGCTCAGTGGGCGTTCAGACGGTAAACAGCCCTGTTGTAATGCTTCAGGTACCTGTGAGATGAAGAAATACGATGGAGCAAGTCAGGGTTAAGTCATAGATTCTTAACAGACGCTCGTCAGTCTCAAAAACACGGGGTCGTAGTTTGTGATACTATAAGAGAGGACACAGGGACCACTGCTCCTTGAAGATATCAGTGGGTAAAGCAACAATAGACCCCAGAATTGATCACATTGTGTGATATTAATGGGCATCTTTAGATGAAAAGTAAACACAGAGTCTTTCAAAACTATGATGCGTCATACTCAACATGAAAGTTGAGTAGAAGAGTCCTGTGCAGTGTTCTCTGCGGTCCCAGGACTTGTTTATGCTCTCTGTCCCAAACGCTCAAAGAGAACTCGTAAAAGGGCTTCTGGGTAATATGTGGCCTCAGCCTGGAATCGCTTCAAACTCAAGGAGACTCGATTGGATGCTGATTTCTCTGGCTTGAGCGAATGACTTTCAGATTTGAGGTATAATTTGTAAGTTGTACTCTGTCTGTCTGTCTGTCTGTCTGTCTGTCTGTCTGTCTGTCTGTCTGTCTGTCTGTCTGTCTGTCTGTCTGTCTGTCTGTCTGTCTGTCTGTCTGTCTGTCTGTCTGTCTGTCTGTCTGTCTGTCTGTCTACCAGTGGCCAGGTCTCCCTTGGTAAAGAGATTCTTAATCTCGATGGGACCAGAGTGGTTAAATAAAAGTATATTAATTAAAAAGTCACAGGGGTTTTCAGTCAGGACTTACATTCTAACTAATACCAAAATAAATGTCCTGCTAATGACATACCTGTTAATGATTTGCATGAAGCTGGGGTGCCGATGGACGAGCAGTTGGTTGGTGTGCGTACTATGTACAGAGGCTGACATCCACTAGAGTAGGCGGCCGGGGTTCAAATCCCACCTGTGGCTCTTTTCCTGCATGTCATTCCCTGCTCTCTCTCTCTCTCTCTCTCTCTCTCTCTGACTCTATACTCAGTCCTATCTCTGAAATACAGGCACAAAAAAAAGCGCCAAAATAAATCTTAATGATCAACAGACCCTCGAGGGAACCAACAAAGATAGATTTATTTTGTGCTCGTTATAAGATTGACAACTGTCAAACAGAAAATTCAGGTCAAGCGTTTGGCGTAAAGTACATTTGTGTTCCTGGAGTCCGACCTATATGCTGCATAATCCGGTTCCTCTATAAAGCGTAGGTGGACAAGGTGTGGGCTGATGTTCATTACTTTCCTCTCTGCCAGTCGATACTCTTCCTTAGTCTTCATGCTCTCCTGTGGAGATACTATGTATACCCTATCTGCCAAATATGGCACAAGGCTGTGAGTCTGTGCGTGTGTGTGTGTGTGTGTGTGCGTGTGTGCAGAGAATATGATATGATTAAGGTGACAGGAACATACAGCCATATCCAAGATTTCGTCTCTAATAAATTCACTAAATAGTACAGAGAGTTCTTCTTTGACAACATTGTGTCAATGGCTACTCTGCTCCCACCACCCACTGGTTAACCGTGTCAGTGAGTCTGCCTCACCTTCGAAAGCTCTTACACAGAAACCTCTGCTAAGTGACAGCATGCTTGTTTGGAAGAGGAAAATGTCACCACAGAGCTCCCCTCAGGGCTGGAAGCTGCAGAAACTTCCCTGCCTCCGAACACTCAGGTGGAGAGAGAAAGAAAGAAATGGAAAAAAATAATAATAAAAAAATGCTATCAGCAATGCAGCTACGTACAGTAGCATAAATATGACTTTCGTTAAAGGCAACTCAAATCTTGCAGAGAGAGAAGTCTCAGCGCTGCAGGTCTGAGGGACATGGGGACAAAGGCTGTGAAGTGAGGCTGATGATGGTTGCTGTTTCCCTTATGTTTACCATCATTTTCTCTCACAAACAAGAGGCCAGGCTGGAAAAGGCCAGAGAGCCAGGGCCTGCAGCGAGCCGGCAGAGCAAGAAGGGGGCGAGTGACAGAGAGTGAAAAGAGAACTCGAGATAAGGCACAGAATGAGAGAGAGAGAGAGAGAGAGAGAGAGAGCGAGAGAGAGAGAGAGAGAAGGAGTCCGGGCTAAGCTGCCTCCAGACACCACGCGGCTCAGAGCAGATCGAGAGTGACGGCTTGCTGATTAGTCAACTCACAGCCCCCAAGACCGGAGTCTGCATACATGCACACTTACACACACATCCACACAAACATACACACACACACACCCTTGCATTGTCGCAAATTCAAATAAACCACTACAATCACAGCTACTGTTATCATTGCACATAAAACATAGTAACACGTGTATGCAAAGAAATAAACACTGATCATAATGTGGACGCGGGATCTACAGATCTGTGTGCATCACTGTATGGAGGTATGCAGTGTGAATTTGTGAGCTTGAATTACCTCACTCATCATGAGTATTTTTGTGAATGTGTTTTTTTTTACCTTGAGGAGATAGACCGGGATGTTGCTGAAGTCCACGGGGAGTTTGAGAAGGAAACGTGCTGAAAACTCTCCAGTCTGGAGTACAAGACACAAAGAGGAAGAAGTTGGAAGTACGAAAAGGACAACAAGTATGTCATGTAATGAGAAAAAGAGGGAGTTAAAGTGTAAATGATTGGAGATGTTAGCACTAAAAAAATATCTAACAGTGTGCAGTTTATGAACAACAACGTAGTAAAGATTGTTTGGGATTTCATTGTGCTGAAATCCTTCCATGCAAAGTTGAAAAATGACTTTGCATTTAAAAAGTTTAGACATTTTTCAATACTTCACAAGGTCAGAATAAACATTGTCAGCACTTGTTTCCAACAGGCAGCCGTCAGGTTCGTGTCCAGGACCCACTGCTGCTTTATCTCCACACTGACACAGTATAATAGTGCACACGGACAGGCAGGCATTTAAACATGACCAGCAGTGAAGGTCAATGGACTGAATTAAAGCTGAAACTTTTCCATCTCTAAACTTGAAAGAAAAAAAAAACAAACTAAGACACACTCGTCTTTATAAAGTTTTTAATTATTCTAAATGTGTTACCTAATATGGTGTCCTTTATATTATGAGCTGAGGCACAGGCCTCCAAACTTTGGCTCTCACTTGTTTGCAAAGAACCTTCTTTTTGGGGGGAGTTTATTGTGAGACCTCAGTTCTCCACATCAGTTTATAATCCAGCATGATGTTGAAGCTATATCTGGAATCTTTGGAAGTTGAACGTTGGCTAATCAACAGAGAACCTTTAATATTAATTCAAAGGACCCCAACTAGTGCTTTGTCCTTCTACATCAAGGACCAATTCAATTTAAATGTGGGATTCAACACAAGACTGACTGATGTTGTAACTTCCTCACTTGCCTTCTACAGATTGCATTTATGCAAAGTTGCAGTAACTAAGCTGGGCCATCATTACGTCTTTGTTCATTCTTATTGATGTGATGGCGTAGATTACTGTCCTGGTCTGTTAATTCACATAGCGGTTTAAGCGTTGTGGAAGCATGACACAGCAGGTGATCCACATACAGAGTCAGACATGAACAAAGTCAAACACAGCGCTGCTGTTTCAGGGAGATTAGTTAGGAAGCTAACATACAACATGTAAACCAAATACAAAAAAAATACATTAATACAAAATAAGATTCCATTAAAAGTCATTTTTCAATAATGTTACAAAAAAAAAAAAAAAACTTAATCATATATTCCATCTCATCTCAAAGTGTCAAAATGTCAAGTATTGATGTTTCAATTAAAAACTGACCAAGCTGGAGCATTAACATGGGAAGACTTATAGCCTGAGGATTTCCTTTGGGTATTTTTGTAACACGGTTATGTACCACTCCTGGTTTGGTGTATCTCGAGTATGACACACAAAAGGTCATTATAAACATTTATCTACCCAGCTGTTCTTGCGTCCGGCGTAAATCTCCATGTTGCGGCCATAGTTGGGATCCTCCAGCAGGCTTCCGTACTCAAAGAGCAGCCTGGAGCTTTCTCGCAGACGCTGGCACTGGTAGTTGTGGTACTGCTGGATGAGCTCCTTCACCAGCTGGAGCAAGCATTCTGAGTTCCCCGCATCCCACTGGACCAGGTGCTGAAGTAGGCACAAGAGAAGAGTCATTAGGACTGGTGTAACACATGCGATTTGTCCTTTATTATTGAAGCAAATAAGACGAAGGCAACAAATTCGGATGCTTCGATACTTTGCAATCCTGCATGTTAAAACTATCTGTTCTGTTACATTTGATAGTATCCAAAAGAACAGAACAGCTTACAAAGTATGAAAGATTATTTTTTCCTCTTGTGGGGCCCCCCAGGGGTCTATTTCAGGTCTCCTCTTACTCACTGTTCCCATGCTGCCCCTGGGGCAAAGCCTGTGTAGGCGCGGCATATACCTTTATTTTTACACTGATGACACTCAACTCTATGCCCCGTTAAAAGCTGGCACCTCCGATCTTTCACGTCTCATGTCCTCTCTGGCAGAAATTAAAAGTTGGATGTTAAAAAAAAAAAATGCTCTGCAGCTCAGCGACTTTAAATCTGCAGATCTTCTTATAATGTAGTCCGAGCTACATGAATAATCTCTCCCCCAGTCTGGGTGCCCTATCTTATGCTGTTTGCTATGAGGTCCCTAACCTCAGCGTCAATTTTGACTGAGAGCTGTCTCTTGATATCCATATGATGCAATCCTGCTTTGTTCAGCTTAGACACCTAGCCAACATTCTCCTGATCGTGCATGCATTTATTTTTTTCCACACACGACTGGTTTGGGCATTCGGGCATCTGCAAGTGTAACATCCAAAGACTGCAATTAAATCAAAGCGCTGCTGCCAGGCAATCTCGTATCAAAAGAAGTGACCCCATTACATCTGTCCTTGCTTCACTTCGATGGCTAGCCATACATTTTAGAAGTGCTTTTTAATTTTGTTTTATTTTATTGCTTGGTTGTAAAGAATTTCATGGTCAGGCCTCATTCTTTATTTGTGATTTGATTACCTTCATCCAGACCATTGAAGCTCCCTCAGGGTCCTACAAGTGGTTTCTAAAACTCATCTGTCAGGCAGGGGAACGGTGGGTCCTCTTCTAAATCTCTCACTTTTAAGGACTGCCTTTTTTTTAATCTTTTTGGTATCGTTGTTGTTGTTTACTGCTTTAGCAGTTTATTGAGTTTTTTAAGAAGTAGAAGTAACCTTAATATCCACCTGCTCCATTGTTCTCAAAGAGACTTTTAACACGGCACTGAAGGTTTTTTCACAGTTGCCCAACCATGTTCCTTTCTGTCAGAGTCAGATTTTGACAAACGGCAGTTATCACCAAAGTTGTCTTCATGCACGGGTCACAGCCCGGCGGACATTCCTCCACCTTCCTTTTTAATGGCAGTTCTGACAGCTAAAATGACATCCTGATATTTGAGCGCAGTGAGCGATACATTGACAGTGTTTTGGCTGGAAAGGGTTACTCAGCAGTATTAATTGAAGCCAAAAAAGGCCCACAGCACTCAAATATCAAGTCTGATTCATGTGGTAAGATGACAACCTCTAAAGAACGGATCAATCACTGAGACTCTGAGTGACACTCGGGAAAGATGAGAAATACAAGGCAATGGTTTCATGTAGGAAACAGGCTACCGATGTATTAGCTGGAAAGACCACGGTAGAGGAAAAAAAAGTTATGCAGTGTGGTAGGAAGAAAAAAAAGGCCCAGTCGGAGGCTTCTGTACTTCCTTTTACCAGATCAGAAGGAAAGGGCTGAGCTGGAGGATTTCCTGTTGCCACATAAAGATTTACTGGTAAATTGATATGGAAAAGTACCGAGCAAGAACTCCTCTGTCTGAAACTTTTCAAACCATGTTTGACCTTCCATCTGATATCCATGATGGATGTTAATAAGGATGCAGTTCGAAGTATGGAGACCGTTTATCAAAACAAGTTTATGAAGGAGCAATATGTACTCCATGTTTTCATCCAGTGTACCTTTTTAAAGAAAGTCACTTGCCATGTTTACACTTTGTTTTGGTTAAAAATACAGACACTGATTTTCTTTAATTCAGCGTCAGGTTCGTCCACTTCTGTCCGCTCATTGACTTTTTTTTTTTTTTCTTATGTTCTGCTTTGGGAGGGTTTGTTGGGACTTCTCCCTGACTTGGATGGATTATACTGTACCATCAGTTTTCTATTTTCAACTGAAGGTGACGTTTTCCTTAAGGATTTTAATTCTGTCTTTGGGACCTTTTATTTGGTTTCCCCCCTGAATGAATTTAATTTGAACACTTAAGGTGAGAAGCCTTTTTGTTGGTTTGTGAAGTCTCAGAGAGGAAGCTGATGTTTGTATTAGAGCTGAAACGATTCCTCGAATAACTCGAATAATTCGATTACAAAAATTCATCGAGGAATCTTCGCTGCCTCGAGGCTTCGTTAAGTTTTTTGATATGCTTTGATATGAGTATAAAACATGTTTAATGTAGCTGCAGCTACCTGCTCCTCTCTCTTACACACGGACACTTCAGCGCTAACGTGGCGCGGCGTGCCCCTTTTAACTTTTAGTCAGCACACAGTTGATCCGTGATCCATACGACCCAGTCGGGAACACGTGATCCGGTCAAACGGTCGGCTTTTCTCCGTTCACTCTCTCCGTGTTTGCAGCTAACATAACGATAGCAACGTCCTCACAGTCTCTGTCATAGACGCGTCTATGGTCTCTGTAGTCTCAGCTAACGTAACGATAGCAACGTCCTCTCACAGTCTCTGTCACAGACACGTCTATGGTCTCTGTAGTCTCAGCTAACGTAACGATAGCAACGTCCTCTCACAGTCTCTGTCACAGACACGTCTATGGTCTCTGTAGTCTCAGCTAACATAACGATAGCAACGTCCTCTCACAGTCTCTGTCATAGACACGTCTATGGTCTCTGTAGTCTCAGCTAACATAACGATAGCAACGTCCTCACAGTCTCTGTCACAGACACGTCTATGGTCTCTGTAGTCTCAGCTAACATAACGATAGCAACGTCCTCACAGTCTCTGTCATAGACGCGTCTATGGTCTCTGTAGTCTGTGAGCGCGCTGAGATACACTTTTAACAATATACAGGCTGAAATATGAAATGTCTAATATCTTCAAAGCTAAATCAAGACAGAACTTGTTTGTGGAATAATAATTTAGCAAATATATATTTAAAGTTTCTCAATTTCCTTATCTGACATAATGATTGATTCTGTGATTGATTCAACAGAACATAATGCTTTCTCTATTAAATGTACTGTAACAGATGTGTAGGCTACACAAAACACTATTTGCTATTTCAGCCAGTAAAACGTGTTTGGCCTGTATTTTTCATCTACCTGCCACCTTGACCAGTGAATCAGAAAGTGAATTTGGGACCCAAGACGAGTTAAACCTTAATTAAGCAAAAGTATGATGTATTAGATTACTCGATTAATCGACGGGATATTCGATAGAATACTCGATTACTAAAATATTCGATAGCTGCAGCTCTAGTTTGTATTGATTCTGATTTGATGCTGTGAAGACACTGGGTTAAAGGTTTGATGTTTACCGTGTCCTTTTTTTAACGCTGTTCACCTGATGAAGGTTAAATACCGGTCAAGTAACATCCAATAGACACATTTTTTGCAAGTTAGACAGTGTGCTGGAATTTGATTGTAATTTCCGACATAACGTTCTTACACAACTGTCTTATGAAGTTGTTAAGTGTCTTTTTTTTGCATTTAATCAGTGTAGCATGCATACCTGAATGCTCCATGATGCACACACTTTCCCTCTGACCAGCACACATCGACATGCACATTCAAAAAGGACGAACTCCAAACATATGCACCCACCTGTCACGTATGAGTAAGCAGAGCAAACTCTACATGACCCACTAGCAGGCTACCTCTTTTGGAACCAGTCCATTGATGCGCGAGGAACGAAATGCTTATAATTAATATGAACAACACTGCAACAGGAAATGGCAGGAAACATGTCAGGACTAATCAAGACAAATGGGTGACTGCACTTTAGAATGAACGCTGTGAGAGCTTTATAATGGAGAAGCTGAACACGCGAGGCAAAAACAAAAAGCCAAGAACAGTTTTAATGAGAGCTTTGAAGTGAATGTGGATGTAAGTTTCAAAGGATTTACGCTGCAGAAGAAAATGTCCCTCTGTAAATTCTAGTTTTCACACCGTCGCACATGTGGAGGCGGCGGGAGCTCAGTCTGTACTTGAGACTTGGACTTGGGTTGGGAACCGGAGGGTCGCCGATTCAAGTCCTGATCCGGAGCAATATATGGAAGTTGGTCTGGTAGCTGGAGGGGTGAAAGACCCCTTGTCCAGCACTCCCAAGGTGCCCTCGAGCAAGGCACCAAACCCCCACCAGCTCAGGGGGCGCTTCCAGTCTCTCCATTAATACTTGTCCACAGGTCCTGCTTGTGTGATTCAGGCATGTGTGTGTGAGAAGCATGTCTAAAAACTAAATAATAAATAAATAAATACAGAGTGCAAACCACAACTTCCTCCCTCAAGGATTATTAAAAGTATATCAAATAAAAAATAAACATTTTTATAAAGATGTTATTTTGGAGAATGTAAGACAGAATTTTCCTGTTAAACATTCTTGCTCCTGTGAGGTTAAGAGTGATGATGATACTTCAGGAAGTGGCTTGCTTGAGTTTGGGATTCACATGATGTGGGTCTTTCTGCAACTCTGAACTGAGAAATAGTGAAAGTGTTTTCTTCCCCACTTCATTCGGAACATTCTGAAATACTGCTGGCTGACTCTGATTGTTATAGCAGACCAAAAAAAAAAAAAAAAAAAGCAGCTCGTGACATAACTGCAATGCCAAAGTAAATGTGCAACAAGAGTTCATCATTGTTTCTCCCTGCCATGCTGAAGCACTCAGGTCAATTCACTGATACAGGTCAACATTAGGCAAAGTGGTGAGAACTGAGTCAAAGGTTGGATTAATACATGCTGTCCATCAAATCCAATACATCAAGATGTCATGAGCAGGACGTCTTTGACTCCAATAACTGCTCTGCCTGTCTGTCTGGCAGCCTCTTATCAGCCTAATGAAGAAAGCTTCCATTGTTTTAAAGGGGGGGGGGGGTGTTACAAGGCCAGGCTAAACACAGACAGTGACCTCATCATCCTGATCCACCAGTGGTTACCAGCAATGCCGGGATTCCCGAAAGGAGGGGGCGATGCAAACAAGGATGGGCATTGTCCAAAAGAGGCAGTCAGCGCTCCGGGGCAGGAGCGAGCTGAAACTGAGGAGAGACTGAGGAAGTGCTGTGTCAGGATTGTGACAGTGAATATCAGTGAAACTCAGCTGAGGAGGAGGAGGAGGACGAGGAGGAGGAGGAGGAGGAGAGGCAGGGAGATCAGAGGTGGAGGAGAGGGAGAGGCTGGAGAGCGCTCAGGGAAATAGGCCAAGGCCAATGAATGCAGGCTGCAACGTAGTTTGGTTTCATTTGTTTGTCATTACAACCTCATAAAAAGATGGCAAATATAAAATAATTGGAGCGAGAAGAGAGGCAGTGCGTTTTTTTTATGGCTGCTTTAATGGCCCCGTTGTTATGCACATACCGAGACTGTGATTTGTTGTCGTCAACTGTTGTTCTGAAAATTCAGAGGAACAAGAAGTGGTCCCTTATGTAAGGACAGGGGTGCAGGAGAAGCACTCCTTCTATAATTACAGTTTAGGCTTCCTCACGCTCAAAACCTCATGTGCTCATATGCAGCCATTTTGCCGACCAATGACAGAGCAGCTGAGGTCGTTGGAGGCAGCTCCCAGGTGAAGCAGGGTGGTGCTGGAAGAGGCTGACTTCTCCCTGCGTAAACAAAGGCTTTGTCTCAGAGGAAGAAGAACACTGTCTGAATCTGTTCTTTAGAAAAAAAAAAAAAAAAAGGAGTGCACCAATCATTTTGACAGCAGGAGTTTGTGACTTACTTAAATGGCAAATGCAACGCCCCTCGTTGGTGCACTTCCAGCCCCTTTTACACAGCCAGTTCAAGGCAGGACTCTTCCCACTGTGAAAGGCCTCTCTTTGTGTGCAGCCGATAAGGCGCTGAGGCAGAATGGGCAAAGTCTTTACCCCACTGAGGCGGCATCAAAGAAGCCAACTGAGGTCAACACCTTTGACTACTGAGGCCTGAGGACGTATCAAGCAGAACCTCTGGTGTGAAAAAAAGAAAAGAAGCCAGGAGATGTTAAATAAGTGGACAGAGTATTCTGAGTTTTTAAAACATTTAATGAATAAATCCTTAAACTTCCATTAAGTTTACTTTCTGTGAACATCACAAACACTGCTCTTACATAAGATGGACCTGAGAAAGAACATACCACCTGCGGTACTTTGGAGAGCTTATTGAATAAAGAGCCAGACTACAAATGTCTGCCCCAGTGCGCTTTTATTGTGAAATGCTGCTTGACTTACAGGAAGCTCCTTTTGGAACTCCGCTAGAAGGGAAGATAGTGATAAATCAAAAAGTTTACAATACAACACATACTCGTGTGTCATTTTGAGTTTACAAATCGCCATGACCTCTTAAAAGCTATCAAACATCAGCCTGTAGATTTATGCTGGGTTTTTTTTTGATGACGTGGTTAATGCTAATGTTTCAATCATTAAGTAACTGAATTGACTGATCAACTGATTTCAAAGTTAACACCCCGGTTCACAGATGAACAGCTAACGATAGATTGTTGATTAACTGTGCCTACATCTGTGAGATGTCAAGACACCACTTCAAAAAAAAAAAAAAAAAAAGGGATTATACCAGAGAAATGACTCAGAATGGATGGCACCTTCCTGATAGTCAATAGTTGTTATGCTATTTTAAACAGAACCAAAACAGTGGATGACCCACTGACAAGCAGAACCCCGCAGAAAAGTGGCCATCCCTTCAGCTCTGCTGCCATTGTGGCAAAAACACAGTTGTGGTGAATAACAGGAAACTGCTCTGGTACATCTTGTATTGTACCGAATGTTCTGACTTCGAGTTAACAAGGTAGGGCTTGAAAGCTGCAGCACAGCATTGCTCCAACATAGAGGGAGAGATAGTAAAAAGCACTGAGCCAAAAAAGCAATGTCCATGGGTTGCAATGTTTCTGTGTTTGTGTGTAGACATGTGAGTCGGTACAGACTCTTCACTGAATTGATTTTATCCGCTCTGCTGAAGGCAGTGTGTGCCAAAACAAATCTATGCTTTTTTTTCATGAATAGGATAAGCCCTGCAGAAAATGTACAGATTTGATACATGAAAAAACAAAAGATGCGAAAAAAGGCCCGATCCAGCCTATGTGAACGCAGAGTTTGAACTCTTGATGAAATGCTTTTGAAAAACACAACAACATGCCCTTTAGCTGATTCTGCATGAAAGAAACAGCTTCCTTAGGGCTTTATCCACAGGGGGTAGATCCCATAGCTGCAAACAATTCTACCTTGTTCAATTCAGACCTTGTAATCCAATTATTTTGTCACAACTAAAACTGTGTAAAATGATCAAACTTGGCTTATGATAAAACCTGTCACTTCTAATAAACAAACATCAGTTTAAAAAAAGGGTACAAACCCATTTATAATCGTATTACCTTGAGATATAACAATTTAATTTGATTTAATATTAATGTTAAACACTGGATATCAAAAATATATTAGATTAGTGTTAGAATTTCGTATTTATGGTATCCAAGCCAACGTAAATAAGAGTGAAAAAAGAAAAGCGTGCTGACACCAACATTATAAAAAGCTTTCCTTTTTGAAATAGACTTAGTGCTCTTCCTGCCGGCTGATTAACCCAGAAAGCACATTTTAAATTGGACAGGCTAGCTATTTGAGAGTGTGAACCTGAGGAAAAAGTTTGTTTTTGAAGAAAAACTATGAAGGAAATTAACATAGAAATATGAAATGTGTCGTCCAATGCAGAGTTTCTCAGCTGGTCTACCTTCAGGACTCACCACCAACTCCAAATGTCTGAAAATGTTCAACCAGTTCATGTGTTCATGCGCACATTCACGACCCACTTTGGGGTCCTGACCCACCAGTTTACTACCACTGGTCTAATGCATTTAAAATATTTCAAACTGTAGTAGTAGTTATTTTGCAATTTGGTCATTTATCCAGTTTCTGGATTAAAGAAAAAAAAATTAACAACTAATATAGCAATAGAATGAACTTATTTATTTGAAAGTATATCCTCGCATTGGATATATCTGTAGCTAGATTTAGTACAATCCAAATTTGAACATGCCAATGTCATGAGGAACAATCTCCAAAGTATGAAGAATCCCTCATTGATACATGTGTGTGGGTTTGACTGCCTGTCCAGAGACATGGCAGTTTCAACAGTATAGTAAAACATTAAATCAGTTTTGCTTCCTGAAACACCAAGAAGTCTTCAAAGTAAGTGACATATTCAAAACTGATGGGGAGCAGAGATTTCTTTCAGCTACAGCTACTGTCACACACAGACGGCTGTATGTTGAGAAGAAGGTACAAAATCCTCAGGAATGGTGTTTTCCTTTAAGAACAAAATGTACACCTAAATTGGGCACTTCACACTGAATAGACCCAAGTTGACAGAATTATGTCTTCCTGTGCCATCCGTCTGTATACCATCTCCCATCCAATATTTATCTTGGGCCAATGAGAGAGGGACTGGCATCTGAAAATGCAAGATAATTATATAGGCCAAGAGAAGATATTTGTTTTTACGTCGTAAATGTGATTTTTATAGATGCTGGCAACCTGATCCAATAAATCGCTGTAGACTTGAAAGTGTGAGGCATTAAAAAAACTCCAAAGTATTAAATTAATCTCTGTTAGTCTCTAATTCAAGTGTGGGCTCACACCCTGTTTCGCCCCCGGAGAGTGCCAAGTCTAAGATCATGCTAAATTGCTCTTGTCATGTGTTGAAGACACTTGGCATTCTCAGCCCAGTGTTTTTTTTTTCCTCACTGAGATCTGTGCTGTTTGTGTCCAAAACAGTACAACTTGTTGACACAAAGCACTTTTCTGACTGCTTCATGTGCTTCACTAAATGCTTAAGCCCAGAATCAGGGCTGATAGTGTTGTCCGGTCCTATTCTTGGCATTCAGGCATTTCCCCCCCCCTCCCCCTCCCACCACCTCCCATCCATCAGATGGTGTTTAAGAATTGTGAAGCCCCCTTTCCACCAGCCATCTCTGGTCACAAACAACAACACAACTACTAAAAGTATTCCCAGAGCTGTCAGTGAGCCCTGCCTATAGTAACGTCTAATAAAAACTGGAACGCATTATTCCCAAACGCGGGGAAGGAAGCAGGAGAAACAGTTGGTACACTATGCCCAGGTTGACATAATCTTTGCTTTATAGGCCATCTGAGCTCCATTGTTAAAGCAAGAAACAGGGGACGAGCTGGAGCAGCAGATAGGAAGTGCTCACCAGAGCATGGCATTCAGGATTACCAGGGGGTACGGTGAAGTCGGGAACGTTTCCTTTCCCTTCACTGGAGAGTGCTTGGATTGGCTTTAAACTCCATTTTTGTTGTGGGAGCTTTCCTGATTCCTAAATGACGAACAATGTCTCATTGTAAGAGACCGCAGAGTATACTTTTCTAACAAGGTAGGAAAATAAACAATTCTTTCTCAAAATATACGCTACGACATTTAGTGTAAAAGAACAGAAATATGGTGCTGACTCACATTCATATAAAAAAGGGTAATGAATATATTTAAAGACATTTAAAATGATTTTTCCGTATTACATGTTTTGAGAGGAATCAATGACCTTTTTTTTTTTTCATTTAAGTTTGACTTGAGTCCCATCGGTAAACATGGAGGAGGAGGTTTTTATCATCTATACTGTTGCATGTCAGTAGGGGGCGCTTGATCATATACAGTCTACGTTCTATTAAAAACATGTCACTAATACAGTCAACATTGATTTACATACAAGCTAACCTTAGTCTAAAATAACTCCTCAGTTTAGCTGTGAGTAAGAGTCACTACAGACTGAGTAAAGGCTGATTTGTTCAGGAGTATTTTTAGTGGTGGATCAAAGGGAATCTCTAATGGCCACCTTCACGTTGCTTGTGTCGTGCACGGAGATGTGTTCTGAACAACTGTAAGTCTTCTGTTTTGTTTATTTAGTCCTTTCTGTGGTAACTAATGAGGAATAGAAACAGTGGAAAAATTCACAGCACTTACTTTTGAGCTTCACAACTTCTGCATCAGTCCAAGGTCGAGTTTTTGGGTCATGCTGTACTGTAAAAATGAAAGTGCGCTAAAGTAAAGGGAGACAAATCAGTGGGACCCTCGTGGCTGAATAATTCTCTTACCAATTCAATTAAACATCATTTTGTATTGTGGACTTTCCAGACAGTCATTCATTGTTTCCTCATGTCTGCAGAAGTACACACAGGATGCACTAAATAAAAAAAATAAAAAAAAGGTTTTACAATCTTCCGAAGCAAAGACAGCTGTGTCGGCCTGGTGAAGACCTACAGCAGCCAGTTGTCTGATATGCAACCTCTTCAAACGCTCTCTGGCTGAATACTTCATCCCCACAATATATATATCATTTTCCCTGTGCAGAAAAGACAAACCCTACCTGTGACAATGAGTAAGTTCTGTCCAAAAACACAAGGTGACCAGACAGAGGTTGAGATGCACACTGACCCTCTGCATCAAACAAATGGAGGGCTTAATGATGCTGTCCTCATGCTGCATGCTTATATCCATATACAAGCCCAAAGCCTATGTAAGAATGCTGAATAATGAGCACTAAACCTGGTTCTCCCTGTGTGTCTATGTGAATGTTTCTCTTCTTTCCTCTGCCATGATGCTTCTGATGTCTTGTGTAAAGCACTTTGAATGTGCTACATAAATAGACTTGCCTTGCGTCTCTGTCATTTCATTTCTTAGAAGAAGACACCCAGGGGTCAGGTGGAATAGCCCCCTCATCTTCTCTTGAAACCATCCCCTCTGGAGCCCTACAAGGATTTTTTTGTCTTATTATTATCTTATCTGCTCTGTATTTTTTACACCTACAGAAGATCAAACCCCCAAAATAACTAACATTAAATACTCAATGTGGATTTGATCAACTCTAGACTGAGACAGACAGATCGAACAACCTCAGCACCACAACCAAAATCCATATCTCACATTCAAAGCTCACAGTAAAATAATCATCTGATAATGTGAGCAGCGCCTCTTCTTCTTCAGCAAACTCCATCAAATGCTTTCGTACCAATCGCTGTTACTAACGCTGTTTACAGGTGCTTTATTCTATCCATTGTCACTTTCAACGCAACAGTGGAAGAAACAATGAGGAACATTCCCCTAACCCTCTCAACAAGCTCATTAAAGTGAGCAGTCAAATCATTGGCCAGGACCTGGACACACACACACACCATAAACCAAAACACACACTTACAGATCTCTACCACTCATGATAAGGTGTGCCATGTCTGGATGCTTACATTAAAATCAACACATTTATGCTGTTTTTAATGGTCATCTTAGTCTAACTGGCTCTATCTTGAAAACTGCTTTTATTGTTTCACATACATGTTGTCCACTTTTTCTTTTTAGTCTGAAAGCTTTGACTTGTTGGCACTGACAAATGAAGTTCCGATTGAATCAATGAAGTCCTTTGAATTGAATTGAAATGTTTCTAATTGAATTGTCTAATGACATCTACTAGAAAAGCTTTAGAATCCAAATGGATTCATCCAGATTAGGAAGGAGCGACTACATTTGCATCAAAGCTACAAAAAGTAACAGTTTCCTAACTCTTTGTTACAGTGCTCATCTCTGAACATGAAGCATGCTCATGCAGAACCAAAAAGCAGACAGGAAAACTCTTTTATAATTATTATTTAAAAAAAATAATTAAATCCTCCCTGTCTGTGCTAAATCTAAACCTGCTCGGCTGAGTTTTCCTAGACCCCAAAGTGTGATAACAAACGACTGCCTAAGTAAAGACGACTGAGCCAAAATAATCCAAACTATTACACGGAGACAATCCTGGAATTTACAGTGTGACTGCTCGTAGCTCACTTATCTTATCTGCAGGTAAGATAAGTGAAAACATGTTAAAGTTGTATCTAAACAGACCATCGGAGCTTAGCTTTATGGACAAAGGAACACAGAACGTCAAAAAGATGCAAAACACATGGGGGAATTCCCAGAATGCTTAGTGGATGCACGCTCGGCTGGTCAAGTCTAGACCAAACAAATCAAACATGAGGCACAAAGAAGGGGACTGAAGGGCAGACCAACAGAAGGATTAGATGAGTAAAGAGAGAGGTGCCTTTAAAAATAACTGTTATGTGCAGCATACTTAGTCCTATATCACAGCAGACGATGAGTGTATGTCATGGTCTTTGGAAAATGTTGACGACATTAGGGTAAGGACAGTCTGTTCAATCTTCAAGACATTTAATGATTAAACTTTTTATTCAAGCATACTTGCATTTGTGGTTTGAAATGGTATACTTTTTTAAAGCTCTGTTTTAGACATGGTACTTGAGCTTGTATAGCACTTTTCAAACATTTGGAATCAAAAATCAATTTTTCAAGAGTGTCCTGGATAAAACAATAAATACAAATAAATAAACCAAAAGTGACCAAACTCGATCAAAAGTAGCGTTAAAAGAAATGTTGAAAATAAAGCAGAGTCTTTGGTGTGGACGTGAGATAACTGATAAATGCTAAAGACCCGAAAATGGAGCGCTCATCTGTCCAGCCAAACATCTTTAAGCCACCAGAGCCAGAATCACATTCAAAGTTTTTCCAACATGTATGATGTGATTAGACCAATTGGCTTCACATAAACTTTCCGCCTAGTATTTTAAATCTATTATACACAGAAAACATAAATAGAAGAAATAACAGTCCATACAAGCATAATCATAGGTCCCAGAAGGTTTAAAAAAAATAAACAGAACAGCCAATGAAGGAAAATCTGAAATGCTCAAAATATTTCTTCTTTGTCAGTAATCAAAGGCATGCATGATTTGTACTTACAGGGCCAAAAAATACAAATACATGAAGAGACCTTTCAGGGCTTCTTGCATGGTTTACTTTACACAACTGCAATAGCTTGAACTGTCTGGGTGTTTACGGTAATTGTGTACAACAAATCATAGAAGGGAGTGGATGGAAGAACACTTTTGAAGATATGTGATTAGAGAACTGCACATCACAGTCACAAAATGACTATCTTAACCAAGCAAAAGCAAGTGACATACACCAGATCCAGATGGGCGACTCATACGTGTTCTGGGTTGACAACTTATGACATCAAACTAAAGAAAAGACAGTATTTCCTGCAGATGTTTGTGTGAAACATTTCGTCATCATATACTGAATTGGGGAAGAACAAAAGAACAATGTGAAGCAACAGTACATGTTCTACGTAAGAGATGTTAAATACCTCTCCACCTACCCTCCTTTCCTGCCTCTTTTTGTTGGTAACTTCTTCCTCTTTGAGTATTTTTCCAAGCAACTCATGACAACCAACTCTGCTTGCATTTCCTGTCCCTAAGTTTGCAGTCTTTCCAACTCCTCTCCACTACACTGATGCGTCTTCAACAAGCCAAAGCTGGATGCGGCCAGGTGGTTACTGGAATAGAGTGTGGATTGAGAGTGTAAAAACATGTGATACTTCAAGACATTTCAATACCACTAGTTGTAAAAATGGGGATGTTCCTAGTCAACTCATTGTCTTGTCATTCAATGCCCTCCAGTCCTCCCTGCAGCATACTGTAACCACATGCCAACGATAAATGTGACGCATTGCCCAGGTGGATATTCCATTTCAGCCTGAAACAGCCTACATAATACTTTATCTTTATTTTCTTGATCAAAGTACTGGCAAACCGAGCTGCTCCTAAAAGATGCTATCTGTTTAATGTGCTAATTTACATCTGGGTTGTCGAGCTAGGAGAGCAGGCCCATTAACATTAGCTCCTGCCAGTTTAAGGCTACTGCGCCAGATTTCACTTTGAGCTTTCCATTTGACCAGCAGCCAAAATAAAAATGATCTGTTCAAGCAACAAAAAACAATACAGTCTCTGTTATTTGAACGACTGATGGTATCAAAAACATGAAGCTATGAAAACTTCAGCACTTAAGTCATATTTTCAACCCAAAGCTGTAAAAGTTGTTTGTGTTCCTTACAGACAGACATCGGGGGAAATCACACTGTCTTAGTTGCACTTATGAAGTGTTGGTTTATGTTTCGAAACGTTACCCTGTGCAATAAGAAAAGTGTGCTTGCAAATGATTTGATTTATTCTAGTATGATAATGAGGATTAGAATTCTGATATCCTTACAATCCTAGACCATACAGCATGTTACTGTGAAACAACCATGAAGAAAGCCTTGTTCAGAATTAATTAATTCAATAAGTCAGATTGTTTATTGCTAGCTACGATTAGCATCCGGATTTATATCACATTTAACACTAATATTAGATGCACCTTGCTAACCAAGCTAGCATTAGCACTCGCAGAGTACTCTCCTCTGGGTGACAGCATGTTAAATATGTCTACTGGCTACACTAGGCCAATGCAGTCAGTCACCCACATCTTTAGTTTTGGTTTGCACTAATTTGGTTCCCATGGTAAAATCAGCATTGCATGTTTTATACTATTTAAAACTTTACAACAGCCTCTCTGAAGTCATCTCTGATGCGCCGCAATTTAACTACAGAGTGGAATCAATTAAATCTCAAAGTTTAGTCGGCTATAAATGTGTCAAGAGTGGTCAAGTGATCGTAAGAGGTAAGGGACCAATCCATGGTTATATTAAGATTTATTTCCATGGTAAAAAGGAACAATGTCTCTGCATCGACCCTAAAATAAACCCATTAGACTGACTGATGACTTTCCAAAGCTATAACTGTGTTGACCAGTTAAAAACAAGCCTAGAGCACTCTGAGGTGGAGAACTGCCCTGGTGGCCAATTAACCCGCTGTCTGGATGCTATTTAGCCTTCAATGCACTTGACAAAGAACCTTTGCTCCCATAACAACAATGCAACAGTGAACCTCAGTAAATCTGCGGCAGACTTAGCCCATTCTGTATTCCATGGCTTATGGAACAGTTTTGCTGTAAAGGATTTATTTGTGGTGCATGCGGCCTCTCATCATGCAGCAGCAGTGCTTGAGTCTTTTTTTTTTTTTTTATCCCTCGTGTGTTGTGGCTTTAAATGTTGAAAGGATTTTTCTTAATAGTCACTAATGTTTGATGATGTCTTCATTATCGTGGCTGTAATATTAAAGTGCCAGCCAGGACTCTTCAGAAGACGTAGTCTAGTGTTTGTTAAAAGCTGTAGTCGTCGGGGCATTTTTTTTAATTTATTTATTTTCCCGGATGTTTTGCAACAAGATTAATTAAAAAGTGATAGACGTGTTTCCCTCTAAATCTCTGAAAGCAGCAGTAAACAAACCATTACTTCCAACATATTAAAGCTCCCGTGATGGCTTTTTAGCTGGTTATGAAAATAACAGACATTTATATTAATGCTTATTTATTGCCTTCAAAAGCAAATAAGACCATTTGTGAAAAGATAAAGTGTTTGTAGTACCAAATACGCAGGAGAAACAGCCATCTTTTACTTTTTCCACAGTAAGGCTTCACAATGATTGATATCCTCGACGGTTTCAAAAAATATTTAAAAAACATTTACCTACACATGTAGCGGACAAGATCAGAAAATACTGCAGATAAAAGTATATCTGTGACCACAGGGGGCGCCACCGTCAACAAACACTGAGAATCCTTCAAGGGAGCTTTAAGTATTAAAATGAATAACTAAATAGAAATAAAAATGGTTTGTGTTACATGTTCGGATAAATCTTTAATTTTTAGGTTACCGACATAAAAAAAAATACATTTGTAAAGTTTGTAAAATACAAATATCAAAACCTTTTTATGGTACGCCTACTTGTAGCACCTTGAGATTTTCTTTTAAATGTAAGGTGCGCTACAAATAAAATGTATTATTATCATTATTATTACTAAAACTTGATAAAAGCGTTGTATGCCCTTGTTTTTAGGTTTGACATTGGGTCAGTTGTAAAGAATGCTTTCAAAGTTAAAACTTTTCCAAGAACAAGACTACCATGCAGGAATGGCATTTGTTTTTCTTATCCAACAGAATTACATTTCTGTCGAAACAGAATCATGTATAAGTAACCCACTCAACGCCTGATGACAGAAGGACAAAAAAATCACAAGGCTAAACAGAGGAGCTAATGATACCCTTGGCTAGCCGTAAACAAGAGTAATATGTTGCTGAGACATCAGGAATTCAAGCAGCCACTAACAGAAGACCTAAAATTAGCCTAATGTTAACGCCCACTGGATAAAAAAAGATTTGAAACAGATTGCTTGTGAAGGCCTCAAGTGAATCCTCGTGGATTTTAGTTCATTTTTGGAGTCTGAGACAAAATCATGTTTGAATTTCTTGTCAATCTAATCATTTTGTTTCATTTAATAAAAGTCACAAAGTATCCTGCAGAAACCTGGACAAGTGTTTTCAGAGGATTCTTTGTAAACACACATGGTCGGGGCTTATGGTAAAACTTTACCAGGGGGATTTTGGGAGAGCTGGAAGAAGGTGCTGGGAATTTAGTATTTTACAGAGTTAGTGGGGGTTGTACTTACTGCAAACATACAGGAAAAGGAGTGTGTAGGAGAGGAGGATCTCAGGGCAGAGAGAGAGAAAGAGAGAGACGAAGGGAGGATTATGAGAGCAGAAACAGCGAAACACAGCAGGAATACAAGTGAGAAAAATAAACAAGCGATGGGCTGCCAAGAACTGGCTCAGCAGAGGTACTTCCCCTTATGTGCACAGCTGGATTTGTGAGACGGTGAGCAATACTACCCGCTCTTCTCCCAGACTCTGACACAAGCAGGGGAATTTAGCTTCTCTGTGTTAGACTGCTTCAAAAATAGCCCTGGATAACTGCATGCTAGTCACCTAACAACAGTGAGAAAAAGACTCAATAGAGGCCTGATCTCCATCAAGGCCTGATAATCTCCCTGAGTCAATGAACGCTGAGAGACATTCAAATCCCCGTCAAACTTGTATCAAGTCGTTTATTTGGTTAACTTAAAAACAATCAGACTGAATTTTCCCATGAATAACAGTTATTTTCATACAAACACCAGTATTGGTATTAGGGGTGGTTCTTTTCTCGATGTTGACATCACCATTCAAATTCACTGATCTTTAAGGCTGCCACGATAAATGATGTCTGGAAGCATTTAAATAAAAAAAAAATAGATAGAAAAAAGAGTGAGACTTGCAAATCACAGAAATAAATGTTCAAGAAGAAGAAACCAGCAGAGACAGACTACGAGCACTCTCACGACAAATAGCATGCTAGCTCTGTTAGCACATGTTGTTGTGATGCTACCAGAGCAGAGAAGATGAGCCGGCTCACAACCAAAATGGTGGTATGAGATATACGCTCCAGTTACATGGTGTGGACCCTCACCACCGAGGGGTCATATGTTTACACCAAGGGTTGTTTCATTTAGAACTGCGACTGGGACACGTAGTACTGATGAGCAGTCCAACGACATTTTGTTATGTCAGGTTGCATAACGACCCCCCCCCACTCAGAAAATCATACAAAGCACAAAGTATTCTGATTTCCCAGAGGCATCGATGCTTTAGGAAAACCAACAGTCAATGAAAACAGCCTGCTGAGCCAAGTTTTTCTCCTCCTACCCAGAACTTTGCCTCAACAGATTTTATTTGCCACATCCAATCCCCAACCTTTACCACACAGAAGTTACAATATGCACTGCAAACAATGATACTTTAAAAGTAGTTTTTTACTTATTATACTTTATAAGTTAGTAATAAGAAAAAGACATTTAAGGATTGGACAAACAACATTCAAGTTAAGGACAGAAATTCAGCTGACGTTATAAAAATGGACAAAGACAAAGATTGAGGAAGTTATTGTCATGTTGTGGTCCAACAGCTTTCATTTAATATAAACATTAAAGCTCACTTCTCAGAAAACGCAGTCTACAAACAAATGCAATCTATCATTGAACACTTGTTTGAATTGTAGATGTTAAAGTACAAAGTCAAGATATTTTCAACTTAACATTTTGTGTTGGGAGTTAAACATGAAATATGTACACTAAAATATCTCATCTAATTTGAGTACTTAAATTACCTCAATTATTTCCACCAGCTATCGAAGCCAGATAAAGTTGTCTTTTTAAAAATAAAATACTGAGCCTTACAATGAGCCTCATCGTGTCAAAACAGCTGTTGTTAAAGTGATTTATTTATTAAAGGGACAGTGCACATTAATCAACATAAACATGTAAATGTGCCAGATTGGAGCCTTAGGTTAATTTCTGTCTGTAGTCTCTGGGCAGTTTGGTGGTTCACTCATCAACACATTTACATAAAACAAGCACAACATAAACTGTCCATTGGGGCAGGGCTAAAAAAAAAGAAAAAAAAAAGATTTGCAATACATGGTCATGTGAAAGTACGGCTGCAAAGCTGTGAGGACAGGTTGTTGAGATAATGGACCTCTGGCCACAGCTCTGGGATTCAGTTATTTGAATGTGTTTCTAAGATCCCTGAGGATCTGAACTGAAGGGCTTTAAGTTGAAGAATCATTTTAAATATAAGGAATACAGCAGGTTAACGTGAATCCTCCAATCACGAAGCGTCTGTGTTACACAACATGTTAAGGTAGATCTTTCACAGAATAATAGTCTTGACTTTGGATCATGTTGAGTCTAGTTTGCCAGTGAACCATGGCAGCACAAAGACGATCACATTTGAAGATAGTCAGTAATTCAAAACAGAATAAATGGCATAATGAAATACAGTCATCTGCCAGTTATTGCAACATGTTCAGCTATCAAACAACGCACACCCATGATGTCTGCACACTGCTTACATAAAGGCTGTTTGTGGCACCTATTCAACCCCCTCTGGCTATTTGGATCAGTGACGTCGGCATCAGGAATTTGACGCATTTGTTTGACATTTAGGATCATGACAAGACAGCAACATGGAGACCCATGCAAACGAAGAGAAAGATCTGGCTTTGACAAGAGGCGAAAAGAACAAAGACAAACTGTGGGCTGTCTTTGTTTTCATGTGCTCTCAAAGCAACACATTAGTGTTTGAACTTCTTCCAGAAAGACTGGATCCACGTTCTGCACAAGTTTTTAAACTTACTGGTAGTTCTGAAGGTTCAGGCAGAAACTCGGCATCTTCTCCAAAAATGAAATCCGGTGGCAATTCTGGATACTGTGCATTGAATATGATGTCCCCTGAGACGAGAAGAAGAGACAAGGAGGAATACTTGTTAAGCAATCTTCATGCTGATTCAGTGATTTCAAATATTAATCTAAGTGCAATTGTTTAAATGTTCATATGGGACTTATTCTACCTAGTTTGAAGATATAAGGAGTATTTTTAACTCAGCTAAATGAAAGTAAACCTTAGTGTGAAATGTCTGACATCATTAAAAGTCTAAAATAAATCTGTCTAAACAACCTCATGATGTGCAGATGTTGTCGAGCTCTGGGATCTTTACCACTGGAGTCTTTCAAATCACACCAAACAGATCCGATTTGGGATCGTTTAATTCATCTTTTGTGACAGAACCCCATCGAGCCATAACAAAGTACACTGCTCCTTTAGGCATTGTGCGTTTCAGCGAGATGAAAAAAGGAGCGCATGCCTGAAAAAGACCCTCGCTAAGGCAGGTAACAGACCTCTTCCTAACATAATCACATAACTCATTACCTGGACTGGTTCACAATGTTCCTTTATTATGTTACACCATCCTATGTATGTGCTCAAAGGTTGTTCTGTTCTGCTTTGTGAAAGAAGGACACACACTTGTGCATATGGAAGGTTGTTTTTTTTTGTTTCCAGTGGAGGAGGGTCAGGAAGGAGGAAAGCAGAAGATGTGCTGAAAATGGGTTATGAAAAGCATTTGCGATAGATTATTGTGGCAAATTAAAAGGGAACATTTTTTGATTAAAAATGAAGTATAGCAGTGCATTGTCTTCTACATGGATTGGACATTTTGCATTTGTATGTTTATGCAAAGGTACCCAGGCCTCCCTCTCTCTCTCTCTCTCTCTCTCTCTCTCTCCCTCCCTCTCGCTCTCTGTCTGTATACATTGCAAACCAATTCCAATGCACGTCCCTGTCTGCTCGGCTGTGCTGCAGATGGTGCTGAGAGGGTTGTATTCTTTGGAGCTGGGGAAGTGAGTCTACTATAAACAGCACATTACAAAACCATTTCTAAATCACCCCAGGCATTTTTTTTCTGCCTAACAGGTTCTGTAAAAGAAGTTTGCCTATTTGCCAATATCAGAAAACATAGCGTCAGTGACAGACCATTATCAACAAATGGATATATTGGTCAGGTTGTAGTTACAAACCACTGGGAATCTGTCGGAGGTAAAATGACATGGAGGTCTCAATGTTGAGCCTTTTATCAGTTATGATACTTTTTAATGTTTATATATTTATTAAAGCCAAACTTGTTCAGTCTAAGCACTGTGTCAACTGTCTTCTCAAAGTCGGCATTCAAAGAGGTAATGAGGTTTTTTTATAGGTGCAACAACAAAGGCCACACATGTTTGTTGTGCAGAACTAACCTTTGTGGTTGAATAGAAGGAGGAGCAGGTTTGCATTAATAGTGCTTAGCTCTGTGCAGAGTGTGCCATTCTTTTGCACGCTACCAGAGGTGTAGGCAGGTTCATAGGCTGGCAGCGACCCAACCCGCGGCCTTGCATCCTTGATTAGACAAACCTTCTTCCTCAGGCCAGAGCACAGGAAGGTGCATTTATGGTACAGCAGCTGCAGAGATGTCGCGTGCCATGCCAGTGGTCTGTTTTTTGTTTGGGGGGAGGACTGCAGCTTTCATGTCTCAGTGAATTAAATACTTTTTATAAACTATGGCTGTGAGAACACACACACATGTATAGTACACACTGTAGTTTAACTACAAGCATGGATAAAATAAAACAATATGGAACCTTAACACTTTTTAGGCTTAATGTTGTCTGTGAAGGAGTCTGCAAATAAACATCACACCAACACTGTACAAGTCAGTGCCCTAGTTGACCCCGGACACAGTCCTGGATCATGTTAAAGCCTCCAAACTCCACAACCGAGTCCAGTTACCTTTTGGGTTAAACTTTGAAATAGAAACACTGTAGCTGCCAAGGTTCAGTGAATGGTGAGTGGTTTTGCATATTTCTTATTGATGGAGTTCTTGCTATCTTACTTTCAACTACAATTGTTTGTTTCATTTTTATAAATGTCATTGTCTTCTTTTGTTCTTACCTTCCATGCTGTTTGAACGAATAACTTAAAGGTGAGTGCTTGTATAAAAGGCGCTAAATATGTAAGGTTAAAGGTCACATGTTATGCAAAATACAGTTTACCATAGTTGTCTAACACTTCATTGTGTCAGTAGCCCAATCAGAAAACGTGTGATCAAACAAGCCATTTGGAGATTTTACCTTCATGACATTACAAAGGGCAGTAACCCCACCCCCAGGTGGGTGACACTCCCACAGCGATAAGGCTGAACAATTTTAGGAAAAGATTGAATTGCGATTTTTCTAGCAGAAATTGCGATTTCGATTTTTATCACGATTTTAAAGGAAGCTTGTGTAATGTTCTCAATGTACAGTAACATTTACAAACATCACAGGAAATTACATCATACCAGTTAAAACTTTAAATGCCAGAACTCTAAATTAATAGAATGAAAATAAAGTTAAGAATTGATTTCAGATTTATTTATTAAGAAGAAACACACAGGCGGTGTGATGTTCTTGTTTTTAGTGTCAGTTTGACAGAAATCTGGTCATAAGTATTGATGTAGTTTGTGCCTTTGGAGTTGCCGTAGGAGACTTAGTTCACAGAAGTTATGCAACAAGAGAAGCCAACAATGTCTCTATATTTTCTTCTAGCCATACGGCCGAAACATTGGCCTGTGAGCGTCATTTCATGTTCAGATCTTGCATTGTATCTTTTGAGTATGTTTAATAAGGTTACAACGTGAGATAACAACAATTGATACATTCGCGATGCTAACCGCTAGCATTCCTATTCAAATTCTCATAGATGTTAGCATCAAGCTAGCGGACTTTTCGGTTGTTTAGCATATTATGAGATGAATAACTTATGTTTTGATGTCTGTTTAGTTTTACAGGGCTTCCTTTATTAAAGACTGGACAAAGAAACTTCAGCTTCTTTATTGGAGGAAAACTGTTAGCTATCTGTCGAGCTGTGTATCAGGCTAAAGAAGTCACACACGCATGGGCAGGATAGACGGCGTCTGTAAATTAGTAGACGACAACAGCTCCTGGGTCAGTCGGGAGAAGCACTGTCAAAAACCGCGGCTTTGGCGATCACGTGATGGCGTTTTTTGAAATTGCGGTTTCGATCAGAAAACGATAAATCGTTCAGCCTTACACAGCAAGGTGTTTTGATTTTCACTCCGAGTCTGCCTTCTTACCTTAAACAACAAGGCATAGAGGGAGAAGAGAGCTACCCAAAGCCTTCCAGAGAGGGGGCGTGGTCAGACACAGCTCATTTACATTTAAAGCGACAGACACAGAAACAGCCTGTTCAGAGCAGGGCTGAACTAGAGGGTTTTACAGACACGGTCAAATACAGTACCAGAGCAGATTTAGAACAAGAAACTTTACAGACATGCTTAAGGGAGCTCTGAGACTTATTCAAACTTGTTGAAAAATAGAATAATATGTGATCTTTAAGTTTAGTTTTGTTAATCTCAACATTTAAAAGAACATTCGCATAGTGCAAACTATAGCTACAAAATACTCAGGTGCAGCTACAAACATTTGAAGATATATCTGGAATCTGCCAGATAGACATGTAGCAGTAACTCCACAGCTGTGCTGCATATTCTTAAACCCTGAATATTCCTCAAGTCTAGCAACAACATCCTGACATTGGCCACAACCATTTCTGCCTAAAAGGAATTTCAGAAAATATTGCAAAATAAGCAAAACTAACTTCCCCTTACGACAGCCACTTTTGTTTTGTTTTCCAAGCAGAGCCACATTTGCAGCACACAGTGATAAAAAATACTCTTAATCGAAACAGCATGTTTATTGTTCCCAAACTGCATGCTCGGACCTTAACATCTGTGGCTTACAGACCATTTTCATTTAAATTTATTGTTTTATAATTGTCTTTTAAAAACTACTTAAAAAGAGACAGAACCTTTTCTAAAAAAAAAATAAAAAACTTTTAGAAAATCCTGTTCCAATAATCCATAATGGACAGCTATTTATCAACTCTGAGGAGTCTATATCTGATCTGTAACTTTGAAGTCGATGAGAATATGAGTTGCAAACGTAACCAGAAAAGTAGCCTCATAAAACATTTGGAATAACAATGGGTGCAATAGTGCAGATAGTTTTGCACTTTCACAAGCTTTAAAGGAAAACATTACATTTCTTTAGTTTGCTCATCTCCTGAACTTCATTTATTCATCAAGCTTCCTCTAAGATTCGAAACTTTGCAGATTCATTTTTTTGCAAAGTTACAAACAGACTTTTTTTGGAATGACCTCGACTCAAAACTGGATTTGTGAAGAGCAAAACTACTCGTGTCAAAACAAGAGATGGTAACTGATGTTATCTTTTTCAGGAGGCATACATAAACACGTGCCTGATATGGGTGAGTCACCACAATTCCAGTAACACAGAGTTAAAATTCATCCTAAACCATGATCATTATCACATAACACTCAGCCGGGCTTCCAATTGAGCTCTCCGAGTCATGCTCAGAGGGGAGCGTGTCTGATGTGGGGACTTGATTCAGCAGAGAGAAACCTTTCCAGTAAGAGTTAAGTGGAAACTAAAACCTGTTTACTGCTTACTGATTAGGTATCACCACAATAATACTCATCTTGTTTTTGTTTTTTTTCACTTAAATAATTTCTTCAGTTATTTTGACCACCCTGCTTGCTTAGTAACTACAATGTCTAAACCTGAGTGTTCCAGCGTGTCTTACATTTCACTTAGTCGATCAACTATCTCAGTCGGCTTGAGCTCCTACCTCCACTTTCCTCACTGAGCCTCTGCTCTTTGAATAGTTCACCTTACTTTGAGGTAGGTATGGGACAGCTCCGATCTCTGTCTGATGTTGATGTAATTTACAAATCGGATAATGTACGATCAAGACATATAAGATCTGGCTTTGAAGACCTTCAGACTGGTCTGCAAGTTCCCCCAAATTGTCAACAAGATGTTCAGGTCAGATGGTAAAGCTCCTTCTGTATGATCAAAAGTACAATTCCTGAACTTCAGTTTGAAATATTTTATTTGAAAACTTGACAGCTGTTGCAGCTTCCTGTTTGTGAAGCCAGCTCGATGAGAAGCAAAGCCGGCTTTACTGCAGCTTTGTGAAGCCTTACTCATGATGCTCTACCAACGACAACAGTAACACTATTATTAATCATAACTTATAAAATAATCAGGTTCAGTACCGGTATTGTACATATGTGTCGGAATCGGAACTGAAAAAGTGGATCCATGCAGCTCGACTTTTTCGACAGGTTTTAGTCCTGCATGAGTTATTGTCTACTAAAGTTTGGAATAATGCCGTTAATTCAGACAGCTTAATCAAACCAGCCATTTATGGATGAGAAGTTGCACATGACGCTCAACACTTAGCACCGCTAACTATGAAAAGTACAGGCCCACGAACAATAAATCAATTAACCACTTAACAATCTAATTAACTAATCACAAATGGCATGCAGTCTTTGTGCTTACAGCTGAGTACAAAGACGATCTGATTTGACGATGGATCTAAAGTAAAAACAAAACTGTGCGTTTAAGTCTTACTTTCACCTAAAAAGTAATCCTTTCCTCTTTGCTTGGTATGAAAACTGCGGCCCTGTTCTTGAATATTTGATAAACTAAAGGTCTCATGTTGGTCCAAACGTTTTTGAAATTCTGTGTTAGATGACTCCAGCATCGGCGAAGAGACAGACAACAATGGCCTTGTGCTAATCTTTTCAGGTCAAATGGGACTGATCACAGACGTCCACCAGAAGTTCCAGTTAGGCTCAGATTGTTCAAAAAGACAGTTGATCCTGCAGAGGAGGACTTTTTTCTCTAACAGTTAGATGCCTTCTTAAAACCTAAAACAGCAGTTAAATCGCTCTCTTCAAAGCCAACCAGACTCCAGAGACAAAAACAGTAATTATGCAATTATAGTTAAAGTCATTAAAACCCTTAAAAAATGTACCCATAAAAATGGGCAAAGGTTTCAAAATTGCCTTTATGGACTGGGAAAACTTCAGCTGAAGAGTACTACTACAGCTGCTTGACTGCTTTTTGTTTTACTAAAAGTTTTTCTAATTAAAGATTTTTTTCTCAAAATCCAAGAATAAAAAAATCATCAACCCAGATCAGAAGAGAAGCATTTACTCACATTTCAGGGTTTCTCCAGCATACGGGATGTGAAGTTTGAAGCGATCACAGGAGGGACCGGGGGTCAAAGACGTGCATCTGAAAATGGAGTCGAATGAAACAACAATAGAAAACATGAAATAACAATGGGTGTAATAGTGCCTAACCCTAACTCTAGTTTCACAAGCTTTGAAGGAAAACATTACATTTCTTTATTGTTCTCATCTCCTGAACTTCATTTATTAATCAAGCTTCCTCAAGGACTCAAGACTTTACAGACAACAAGCACATTATTTTTTTCAACAAGTGACAAACAGAGTTTGTTTGTAATGACCTCGACTCAGTGTCAAAACAAGAGATGGTAACTGATGAAATCTTGTTCAGGACGTGTATGTAAACGCATGCCTGATATGGGTGAGTCACCACAGTTCTAGAGAACAGTCTGACAATGATAAAAAATGACGTCGTCCCACAGATCTATAATGCAGTAAGTTCAACAAACTTGGAAGGGATGTTTGTCAATCATTTATTATTAATTATGAGACATGTTTAAACGGCAAAGCCTAAGCAATAGAGATCCTTTTAATCTTTTCTTTGAAAGACGAGCTTCCATAAAAGGGGGACGTCATTCATACCATCAGGTGTCACTGAACCAGAGAGTCAATATTTCTTAGGATTTTCACCTGGATTTTAAAAGTGGAAAACTAAACCTCGGAGTGAGCAGTCAAGCCTGTTTAGGTGAGAGCTCATCCCCGCCGGGTCAGGCTGTATGTTTGTTTAAATATGGAACGTGTATTAAGTTAGTACAGTTTTTTCTAGGATTAAATGTTCATGATTTGCTACAGTATAGCAACATACCAATCCCAAAGAATATAAACATGAATGCTCAAAGACAAAAAATTAAAAACCAAAACCTCGACCTAGAACATTTTCACAGAGACTCCCATGCTGGTACATAAAGGGACAGTTATGATGACAGATATTTCTCCACGCACCATGTTTTAACAGATTGGACATTTCATTGTGCTCCTCTGTGGTGTGTTTTTTATTGTTATTTATTGTGGGGGGTTTTTTATTGTGAGTTTTTTTATTCATATCAGTTTTTAAATATTACAAAAACCTGCACAGATCTAGAAGTGAGGTTGTTTTAAATGTGTTATAAATCCATTTTGACATGACTGGACTGACTGCTAACACTTTAATTGTGAGTCATTGCAAATGTGCAGATATACTTGTTTATACGCACATATCAACTAAATCTGTAAATAATTCAATCTTTATGTTTGGTCCACACTTCCCCATCTTTCTCATGACAAGGTGGAGTGGATAAACCCACAGGTAATGTCATCAATGCATCTCTTCTTAAATCCTCTCCTCCTCACCCAGTTTTGAGGTCGGTCACACGCAGACAGTTTGTGGAGTCGAGTCCTACTCGGCCGTTCCGCACAACGCTGCACAGCAAGGGCCGCAACTCCGGTGAGATCCGGTGCAGAGCAACCTCAGGCGACATGTTGTTCATTTTATCCACTCTGAGCAGTCTGTGAAAACACAGCAACACGAACATGAAAAGCTGCAACTTGAATAATCAAACAGTAAACTATGCACACATTTTGAGGGAGGACTCTTAAAGGGGAAATATTATTAAAAAAATCAACTTCATCCAGTCCTTTGTTTGTGGTCTACTTAAGTCTTACCACACAGAGAGAAGTTTTCCCTTTGTGACATCACAAGTTGTATTTTGATAAGAAATCCCCTCCCCTCCCCTGGTATCTCCACCCATGCACTCCACCTCCAGCCTAGCGCAAAGCTTTTACGCAGGTACGCCATTTTTATTGTCTCTACAAAGGAGTGATGTCTATGGGGAAAACTCATGGGGTTGTCATTGCATTTAAAGAGACACACACCAAAACGGAGCATTCTGAGAGAGCTGGTTTCTACAGGGTCACAAACCTCCTCCAGTGCTTGACTCACGTTATATTTTGATCAACGCACAGCACAGATGTTTCATTAAGAGTATATAGGGACTGATTGAAAAGGTGAAAAGGAGGGACAATATGTCCCCTTTAAGTAGTCCGGTTCAGTCTGGTTCAGTTCGGTTCGGTATAGTACCCACTTACTGGCGTTTATAACCATTAAAAGTTGAGAATGGTACCAAAATAAGGGTACGGTTGGCTGTAGAAACGCAAGCAAGACAAATGTTTACCATAGCCAACTGTACTGAACCAAATTGGACATGGTTTGGTGGAAACGGGGTTAAAGGTCATTTTTCTGTCATTTCTTTGTCACATGTAAATGATGTATTTATGTCAGTTTCTCTCCACAATAACTTAACTCTTTAAGATGCAAGTTAATGGATAAATGCATTTCAACACCATCCTCCAAAGTCTGTAAACTTCTTCTCAGTGTGCAGCATGAAGGTAAAATAATAATAATAATAATAATAATAATAATAATAATAATAATAATAATAATAATGTGAGTGCAGAGAGAAGTAATTTGAGCTCGTCATTAAATGTACACATTTAAACACAGAAGGATTTAAAGGGCATGGCAGTGACAAGCTAACGCTCTTTGTTAACTTTATCATTCATTTGTTCGGGTGGTATCAGTCAATAACTCCACACAAAGTTGTTTCAGGATGTAAACAGAGTCACTCGGAGACTTGGCTTCGTTAGCAATCGTTAGCTTAGCCCGATGTGAAGCTTTAAATTGGCAACATGCGAACAATATGTTAATGTGAAAAAACATCTGCCACAACTGCCCGTATGAACACAACGTGTGAGATTAATTTAGGTACCTGTAAGTGACTGAAAACAGAAATTATGAGCGTTTAATCCAATGTTTACTTCATGCTGTCAGAATATCCGGTACATGTTGTTTGGGTCCTCTGAAAGCCCCGCTTTTAGTCGTCTCTAATAATGCCCGTTCAAAACAATACGAGTTTTCATTCAGAGAGCCATTATATATAGTTATGTAATGCTTATAAAGTATGTACCATGTCACATTATTGTCTCCTAACTCCTCAAAGCAACTTAAAAAAAGACATTTTTGCAGGTTAAATGGTGAATACATAAAAGGCATTAGCTGGACGCTGTGCAGCTGTCTCGGTGCTCTTTGACCAACACTTGTCTGCAGCTGTCTACACTGCAAACACTTTTAAATATCAAGGTCAGTATTGTGCCACATTTTCTCCACATTAGTACATCTCAGTGTACTCTACATGACATGAGTGGTCGTCTGATTAAGCTGTTACGTATTTTATTTCAGTTTTTGACGGGTTTTTCCAACATTCCCAGAGTTGTAAAATGTTACACTGAACACGTCGCTTCTTTAACATGAGGTTATTATTATAATTTTATAAGATTATACGCAGTTATAGATAGATTGCATTTGGACAATTTGAGAGTTAAATGCATATAATGATGTTCATTAAGCCGCTATAACATGTTAATGTTATATTTGCTATGTATGTTTTATGTCATTATTTAATGCATTAGTTAAATTAGTTTATCATCATACTAGAGCCCCTGCTAAAGTCATTTAACAGTCAGAATTATTTCTAGTAGCCTTCCTCTGATATTTATAATTTATGGATTATTTAAAGGTGCACTCTGGAGTTTTAGTAGAGAAATGTGAAAGTTGTACAAGTGGACAGAGTCTGTGATAAATGTTCAGACCTCTACACAAACACTCCTCAGAGGAAAATGTTCCCCCTGTAACACTGTTTGAAGATGAAATGCTCTGAGAGAAGTTATGAGGTGGTGGGCCCTCAACAGTCCTGGTAGTCTTTTACTTTAACAGTGTTCCAGGGACCCAAGTTAAGCTTTAGAGTATCCACAGCTTTCACATGTCACTACCAAATCTCCACAGTGCACCTTCAAGAGCTGATGGAAGGTTGCTCTCGCAGAAGTACATTCATTAATTTAATAATTATATAATAAAGCCCTTTTTCCTCATCTATATGCTCATTCTTCAAAAAGTCCTTAAATGATGCAAATGCTAATGGAGGAGCATTTAGCTTTGAGCTGTGTTAACATTTTACGCCATCCCTCCCTGTATTTAAATCACTTGAAGTGAGTCATTTATCAAAATTAAGCCTAATAGTACATTAAATTGAATTTTAATTGCATGTCTTCATTAAGGTTTGCACTAACATAATAGCAAACCAAATAACAGCGTTGGTCCAAGTTTCCTGTGTTGATGGAATCAAACTGAAAGCTAAACACTGATCCCAGATGTTGAAAAACAAAACCATGTTTGCATCTTCCGTGAAAATAAATCTAGGGCCCAGAGGTAAAAATGAAAGTATGTACATGAAGACTAATGGTGTATGTGACTAATGAAGAGCTGGGAAATTCCACTTTTATTGCCAGAATGATTTAGTCACCATTAGAATATCAACAATGACATGTCTTGTGTGTTATTTTCCAACCTGTACTTGTGCTATTTATGTATGACAGGTTTACTTCAACAAACGTCTACAGTTGTCTTTTTAGTGTTCTTGTATAACTAGAAATATGAAACTGCAAATATGAAAGACATTTGTGCAGACATTGTTTGGCTGATGTTGGGGTGAAATGGGTTTAGTGTAAGTGTTCTGCTGATTACAGTCATTATCTGAACTTCTGAATATTATTGTAAAACCAATCATTATCGAGCAAAACGCATGACTGCCCACCAGACTTGCAAAGACAGAAATCTGGAAGGTTTTGAAAGGGGGACCAACCCCAGTCTCTTTTGGATTTTGCTAATGGCTCTGTTTAAGTTATTGAACCCACTGTGTGCAGTTGTGATTTGCATTAAAACTAAGTTGTTTCAATGTATGGAGTGCATGCTTTGTTTTAATGCTAAAAGATGTTTGACTCAATTCTTAAATCATCTTTAATTCATTCATCATGCAAACGTACCGTTTCCCCGGGGGGTGACGTGGACCCTTGGTAAAGTTATATTTTATAACTGAGTTAACATCTTTTAAATTTTGCAAACTCTCATGCAGGGCGGTCAGCCACTTACTAAATCAGTTCAGATCTCAGACAATTCTCCTGCAGCGCAGACGTTAAGAGTTCTAGGTTAGCTTTGCATGCCTGCCGAGAGGAGACAATATACTGCAAGATGTGGGAGAGAGAATTGAGCCATCCTGCAGCCAGCGGGCAGGCTTTCCAAATCTTCTGCTGCCTAGGCAGAGATTTGAGGAGATTAACACACTAGCATTAGCTCTGATACAAGCAGAGGATTGAATTAATTATAGACTTTGCTGGGCTGAGGTACATTCACGTCGTGTTGCACCCCCCACCCCCCTCCACCCCCAATAACACTGGAACCTTTCCAACTCAGCCAGCAATGAATGCCCTATTTTTACCTTCGTCCTTGTTTCAGTCAAGCTCATGCTAATGTGGCAGATAAATAATATCAAATGGATTTTGTTTGGATGGGTTTGGATAGCAGTTTACATATTTTGCCTGATGTGCCCTGAAGGACTCCTGCAATGCTTTGTTAATGAATAGGCTTTACTCATAAGGCTGGTCAACTGTTGAACATTTCCATTTCGAAATCATGAAAAAATGATGTTCCAATGAAGAATTCTAAAGAGCGTTGTCACTGTAAAAATAACACGTGTGTGTTCACCAGATAATGAGTGCAGAGGCGTTGGACGTGATGGTGGTTGGTTCCTGTATGACTGATTTGGTGAGGTAGGTAAACAAACCTTTATTTAACCTTGACTTACTATTAGTGAATCTAATCAGGTCAATACTTTTGTGTTCTTCCCTGAAATGAAATGAACCTTTCATTTTATGCAAAGGCTCGGTCCATTCTGGGTGCAGGAGACTCCTCTGCTCCTTTTGGTTTGGCTCAATAGGAAGCAGCATATTTAAAAACTTTCAAAGACCACATTAAGAAACATATTCATAAAGTATAGGTCTGGACCTGTGTGGCTTTGCTTAATGCATATGTGGTTTAAAAAAACAACTTTTATTCACCTTGGTCTTAAAAGAAAAGAAAGACGTATGGTTTACACGGTGAAGGACTATTACTGAGAAGTCTTAGTGGTTAGTCTGTCTTTGTAAACTTCACTGTGTGCAGCTCATGAAGGGTGGGCTGATACAGAAGTGCTTCATTCCCTTTGCTTTAAAACCCAATTCCCGTTATTATTATTAACCACCACAACCACAATTTTCCTTCAGGGATTTATTATGACATGCAAGCTTGTGGAAAATGTGGCCTAAGGGCTGATGGGTGTTTTCCACCATGGCTTGAAATGGACTGAAGAGGCCGGTCTTCACAAGAAGAGAGGAAGTGGTTCTAAACTTAGATAATGTCACCGCCTCGCATTTCTGGTGCTAAAAAGCCTAAATGTCGAGGGAAGAGACATCCAGTGTCAACGAGCTTTTAGATTATCAGGAAATTGTATTATTTAGACCCAAAGTGAATTCTCGAGATTGATTTCTGTTTCAGGGTAAAAGTTTCTCGCTAAGTACAAATGTTTGGAATTGTGTTTATTATTTCCAGAGCTGGAGAAAAATGGGTCAAAAACTAAAAAAGAAGTTTAGATTAACAGTTATGTTTCCGCAGTACTGACCCTTTGTCTGGTACACAAAGCGTGTCATATAACATGAACATATTCATGAAGGTATAGAACAGTAAACACATTCATCATGGTTTTCCTATCCACACTGGATGTTTCAAAGGGAATGGGGTTACATTCTTAGCACCTCATTGATTCAAGTGATTGATTAATTAATTAGCAAGGAGTGATCACTGCTGTGATCAACAAACAGACATGAGATGGCAGGCTAAGGGAAGATTTATGACTTGAGCTGCACACTTTGGGAAAGTCCCAAACTTAGAGAGACACCGAAGTCCTGAAAAGTCAAAAAATAAAAAATCTTGTGCACAAAAGATAAGATCATTGTGATGTGAAAAATTAAAAGCCTTTTGCACACAGGTTTGTTTTGTTTTTGTTTTTTTACTTCAGGGTCTGTGTAGAAACTTTTGCACGCAAAAAAAGAGAAGTCGTTTTTATGCAAACAAGCAATGTCCTTCTCACTCAGCATGTGCACTACGTCCCCATTAGCTGGAGTGGCCACGCTCTCACACCATTAAGATGCAGTCAGATAAAAACTGGCTATCAAACACCCTTAGACTATATCATCCATACATAAAGAACTGCAGGGAGGTTTAAAAACAGTTATAATAAACAGGCTATTTAATGAGCTTCGTATGGGTTATTGCAGTGTTGAACAATGTTATCACACACTGCATGATACTTTAAAACCCTGCAGGCACATAGTCTGCATGTATGTCTTCATGATGCATTTAACTGTTGCTTTAACAAAAAAAATAACATCCCTGCATCGCTATAATGTCAATTAAGTTTACGGTTAATGAAGGATATATATATTTAGTCTGAAGTGGCTGAGCTGCTGTACTCAATATGCTGGCGCTACTGGAGTCCCAATCTACTTTACACAGTCATGTGTAAGGGGAAACAATATGAGTAGGGGTATAACGAATGAGTTTACTTCCTTTTTTTGGCAACCATGTTTTCTAAGGAGTTCTGAGTGAACAGTGAGCCTAGCAACAAAGCAACATGTGTCGGATGTAAGGCTAATCTATCTGCAGTAGTTGTTTGCGTCTTGATATCACATAAGGCTTGTTCAATCTAAGGATGCATTTTGAAAATCGACTCTACCAAAGGATTTGATTTTAAAATGGAAAATACTGGACGTTGTTAGAGATTGAGACTCATCAATGACTCTTAGCATTGTTTGGACGGCCAATCATTGATGTAAGTCAGTGACAGTTGATGCAGGTGTGACCGTCCCAATGGGGAAGCGGACTGCAGGTTTCAAACACTCAAAGTGTGCAGATGATCTGTTATAATTGCTGCTCGCTGAAATGTCAGAGTTGCATCATCGTCGCCGTACGTGGTGAGATCTGTTGAGCCAAGTAGGATCCATTCCCACAAATCGTTAGTCATCAACTCGCGCACAATAGGTCGGTTGAAAACAATTTGTCACCCTCATTTATCGAAACCTTTTGTGAGGGATGACACAATCTGAAAAGACACATGAAGTGAATACAGTGTAATGTCAAGTCTTCATGGGCTCCAGCCAAGTGAATGTCTTTTCTGTCAGCGTGAAGGAGAGTGTTGTGTGAGTATATGCAACAGCTTTTCTCATGCTGCTTCTGATTATATTTCTATAAAAGATAAATGTCACCTGGCTGCCAGCGAATGGCGAGCTCAATAAACAACCACAATCTGCCCCAGTGGGAAGAGGAAAGTTTCATGGTATTCTCGCAAGTGCACACTCCAATTCAAGTTGTCACATTGTCACTCCCAAGTCCCCCACTTATCCAAAACATATGCTGGGTATTCATGTTGTTGCTCATTAGCAATTCAACCAGTGAGTGTGTGCTTTGAAGGGCAGGAGTTGTCAATTAAGACTCTAATAAGCTAACGGGAAATGGCCTGTTTTTTGGAAAGAGTGTGTGTATGTGTGTGTGTGTTTGTGGGGTTGGGGCTTTTTGGATGGAGGTCAGAACGTGGGGAGGGGAGGGGAGGGCGGTTTGGAAGACATTCACAGCCCTTCAAAGTGATATGCTTGACTTTGAAGTTAGAAATCCAGTTGTCTTGAACAGCCAGTGTTTGGGTGGAAGTACAATTAACTGTCAGACAGCAGCGGCACACACACACACACACACACACACACACACACACACACACACACACACACACACACACACACACACTAACACTTTCTGTGTTTCCCCCTCTTTTTCGTCTTCTTCTTCATGCATGTGTATCACAGCTCTTTGTGATGTTTTGTTCAACATGCATCAGTCAGACTCTGGTGTGTGCGCTGCATGGAGGAGGAGAGCATCTCAGAATTTTTAACCCATTGTCAAAGCCATACAGTGCCCCCTACTGCCACATCTGTCTGCTGTTTGAAAGTGCTTCTGTATGTTTTCACTTTAGGGATTGACTCTGTGACTCTTTGTTGCTTCACTTGAAGGAGAAAGAGACCGAGTGTCTCCATTACATAAACTTAAGTTTACTCAAGAAACAAACACAGGAAACATGCCTTTCTAATCCTTTCATTTCGGTGGTTTTCCACTCAGACTCGCATATTTTGGTCCCTTCTATACTTAATGTTGATTTACACCAAAACCTTTATATTAACTCAGAACAAACTGAGGTTTCCCTCATTTTCAGTGACGTCGAGTTCACAGCATAGAAGAAGAGAAACAAATAAAAATGGGTGGAAAAGAAGAAAAATCAGCTAAAAAACAAAGAAAGAAAACAGTTACAGAACACATCCAGAAAAGTAGTTTTCACGGTACACAAGCCAACGCATGAGCATAAAAGATTTTTAAATAACACTATTACTGATTTGTACGATCTTCTATAGTAGACTGGATGTCTTAAATGTCTGACTGGTGCGGTAACATGAAGAAATCAAAATACGTCACTATCGTTTGTTCAGCATTATTTCACAACTTCCTGTTTGTTTATTTACTCAATGATTTCTCTTGTTTTTATTGTATTTGATACCACAGTAGATGAGACTATCAAAGTGCTTGGACTGTTTGTAGTCATAAGTCTGCAGGTGGGTCCAAAGTGTTGATGTGTTTGTGCTGTGTGCTGCCTGCTTGTCCTTTGACCCCTTTGAATGAACTTTAACTCATTTTCCACTTGTCCCTCTGTGTATTTCAGTGATCTTTTTACCTCATTTTTACATCCTGAAATAGTTTAATCCTTATGGCCTTATTTAGGCCCGATGAGGTTGAACTGTATTTACAGATAAAACAAAATAAGCCCTCTTTCTTATTGGGTTAATCATATTTTTTGGGAGTGGAAGGGGGACATTTTATCAAACCCTTATGAGCCCGGTCACGAGTCTGGTTCTGCTCCAGGTTTCTGCCTCTTTTTTTTTTTTTTATGCCACTGCAACTTTGCTTAAAGTTGCTTAGTGCTCATGATGGATTAACGTTGTGTCATTGTAATATGTCAGTGAGTAAGGTCTTTTACTTGCTCTTTGTAAAGTGTCTTGAGATAACACTTGTTATGAACAGGCACTATACAAATAAATATTGACTGACTGATTGATAATGCCACCGCTCTTTTTTCACAACCCCTTCCACAGTGTTACTTTTAAGAGAAATGCTGTTTTGTCCTTTTTTAACCAGCTACTTACGTCACATCATATTGAATAACAACTCCAATGCTTTATTCTGCAGTACACAATGTCCAAAGCCAGAAGATGTGACTGAGATCACTCCAGCTTCCCTCTATGTAAATGTAAAAAAAAAACATGAAACAAAGCTGCGATGTTTCATAAGCACCAACCAATTCAAACACTGAATAAGTTGATAAGTGGCTCATTATATCTGCTGCTTTAGGCCATTTTGGTGACCATCGAGGGAATAATAGCAACATGCGCGAGTATCCCACAAATGGTCTGACCACACACAAATAAACGCCCACGTCCTCCTCTGACACTGAACCTCTTGTTAGCAAAGTGGCTCAACGTGTCCATGCAAGGTATGCTGTCTCTGCACTAGCTGTTCTTTAAGTCCTGTCCTTGTCCTGATTTATTTAGAGCTTCAGATAAACGGACCTCTATGAACAAGGAGAAATTATACAAAATGACAACAAAGAAATGTAAGTGGTGCAAAGGCTTGAAAAGCTTCTGAAGCTGAAGTTTGTCATAACAAGTCCTGTGATTACTAATATTGTGCAGTCTCTTAAAATTATCTTTTATAACTTTATACATTATAGATTTAAAAAAGGAATATCTTGAGCTCATGATTTTCCTTCCTTCCTTTTTTCAAGTTTTGAGTTAATTTGGGATTTTTCTTTGTATCTGGCAAAACGCGCACAAATCCAACTTCAGAAAAAACACCTTTTGAAATAGTTTTTTTTCCCAACTCTACTTCCCCTTGTTTCTCACCAACAGCTGAGGAATGACTTTAATAGAAATGCAGGAGTAGGGAAATGAGAGACAAGCCTCAAAGCAAACATTTCGCGTCACTGAACACCTGCTTTAGCCTTTTGGTTCCATGGGAGAAAACGCACCGAGGTTGATAAGTGCCCTGTTTGTTTGGTGCACTCACCACAGACAACAATAGCCAAGTGTCTCAGTGGATATGAGTCGGCGTGGGTGGGTTTATTTAAGAATTTGGAAATTTGTTCATGTTATCTGTTAGTGATCTGACCTCAGGTGGTGATCAGCCAGATGTTAGCTTTAATGTGTTACCTAATCATCTGGACTTTATGCTTGTTTTATGGTGTATCTATTGTTTTGATGCATATTTTTTCTTTCTACACTTATATTTAATCTATTTTAAATTTTTTTTATTTTATTTTCTTCTGCTATCCTGCTTCGCTGCTGTAACACTGTAAATATCTCCGCTTGCGAGATGAATAAAGGATTATCTTAGCTTATTCACATTTGATGTAATACATTTGAAAGAGCACCTTTTATGATAACGGCAAATATGACACACAACAAGCCACTGTCTTTTGGTTCATCATGGACACACACACACATACACACACTGTATGGGGAACATGATAAATGTTATCCTTAGTTAGGCGCGTCGCTGACAAGATGGGGGCGGTATAGTGGATTAAACCCTGCCTCATATTCGGCTATTAACATTTGCTGTCTATGTGTACAACACAACCTCTTTTTGACGCAGCATCTTTGGGGAAAAGGTAAAACAAAAACAAAATGAAAAGTGCAACATAAGCATAAGATTTGTGGATTCAGAGAAAGACTTACAGGCGATATACACAACAAGATAAACCGAGCACTCTGAGCCCAACTCCCTACTTTTGAAAAAAAAAAAAAAAGAAGCAAAATCCAGATTTTTTTTATGGTTCCTAATGTGTATCTTGTCTGATTTTTCTGTGACGTGTTAAAAGTGAGCCAATCTGGAAGGGGCTACATCATTTGCAAATCAAATTGATATCCTGTTGTGTGCAGGAAACTCCGGGGACAGATGAGCAACTGCTTTGTGGTCTGTCACGTAGCACAAAACTCCAGCCAACTGGCAACCAAGCTGACTCATGGAGGAAACAATCACAGAAAATTCATTTTCATTCATCTTCAGCTCTTCAGGAAACACGCTAATGTTTACATTACGCATAACTTCCTCCGTTCATCCATATTTTCTCTTTTTGTCAATCCTCAGTAAAAGTAGTCCTTAAGCGATGGTCGCCAATTCTTCCTTCCCCTCGTCTGTCATGTTGGTTAACTCTAAAGTTGTGTTTGACTTTTTTAACTTTTGCAGGACTTTGAATTGTTAAGAGTCAGTTTGTTCCTGATTGAAATCTGCTAATGTGTTGTGCAGATATAAGATTAGCTTAGCATAGATTGAACATTGTGCTAGCAACAAACAGAGACGCACTGTTGTCATTACCAATATCAGGAAGTGTTAGTTTGCAACTTTTTAGCTAACTCCAATCTGTAATTGAAGATAAGCTAAACAGCTATCTGTCTCCTGGCTCTAGCTTGAAATGTAGAAGTTCTTCACTTTTTCCAAAGTGTATAATTTACTCCCCAGAAAGACCTGAATATTATGAATGTTGTAATATACAATGTACTCTTAACCCTTTAACATTGTATGAGTTTAAAGATTGTGAGAGGGTCCCATAAATGAAAGACTGAAGGCTTATGTATTTATGTGCAAATAGTAATAGCGTAGCAATAATGCAGGGTGAAAACCAAATAAGCAAATGAGTCAGGGAATAAATGAAGGACATAAATTGCTTTTTAGATATATATATATAGATATAAGAAAGATGGCTTGAAGCATCTGAAACCACCACAAATGGCTGATAAGCTTAGCTTTGTTTAGCACAAAGACGTTGGCAAGTACCTCAAAATCTGTCCATCAGCACCTCTCTCACACATAAGCTGGGGTTATCTTTGTTTATGTTGTGCAGAAACCGAGGTGTGTTTGAATAAAAAGCACTGCTTATGTGTTTAACTGTCCTTCTTGAAGTTTTGCTGTAAACTGTGAACATGGCAACTCAACAGTGACTGATTAAACAAACCAGGTATGCAGTGTAGAACGTGAAGCTTAAAAGGGGCTGCCAGATTGTTTCATCATGATTCCAGTCTGTGTTCTAAGCTAAGCTAACCAGCTATTGAGAGTCTATTATTTTTTGTCCATGGGGTGTTTTTTTTTTTTTTTTACCCAGTGAAAAACAACTATTTTTAACTCTCTTTTTACTGTGCGACTTATCATTCCATTAATAAAAATGTTGTTTTATGAAGATGGTGAAATCCAACAACAACACAAAGCTTCCTGATAGCTTCGTGAGTGTGCACAGAGTCCTTTTTTTCACAGAGTCACACGCCAGTGACACAGTTGGGAAAAATTTAGTTGGACAGCTGCACCAACTAGAATAGGTAATGTGTGTGTGTGTGTGTGTGTGTGGTTGTGTGTGTGTGGAGGAGGTGTGTGTGCGTGTGTATTAACATGTGCTCGTCCTTTGTCCTATTTGCTTCTCACCACATTTTAGCCTCACTGACCCTGCATCCTGTTATAGCTTTGGGCAATTTAGTGTTTTCACACGCCAGTGCGAAAACAGCAACATTTATAACAACCTCCAGTGTTTGCCACCAGCGTCTCACTTACTGGAAATCCTGGGATTGAGTAAACTTACAGTAATAGCACACCTGCCACGAACAAACTCTCACACGCACGCGCGCACACAAAAAAGCAGCAACAACAGGGTGAAAAACAACTTTATGACAACATTTTGCCGTCCGCAAACCCTCTGGCCCCGGGCCAGTTCTGCCCGGGGCCAGACCACAGTGCTCTGACGTACAGTAGAAAGCTGTCTGTAGTCTCTACCCATGTTACTCAGTTACTCACCACCCACTCTAAATCTGTGATTGGAAGAATGAGGGAACAGACAGCTCCTCCTGGGGGCACCCACCTGTGGCAAATCAACCCTGAGGGGAGAGGCGGGACTTTACCCAGCCCTGATGAGTCAGGCATTACTTGGGCAGCCAGTCACAAGTTGAGACATTTATGGGTTTTGTTGGTTGCATCATTTGCAAAATTCGGAGCAACTTGCATGGGCATAACTTACTGAATGTCTGGGCAAAATATCTAGTGCTTCTTGGAGTGATGAAGCAATCGTTAGCTGTGTTCTGACAGGGATTCTAAATTCTGCCGTCGTGTTGGGAAAAATTCATATAATCAATTCTTTCTAGCAGTGTTTCCATTTTGTTGACCTCTCAGTGAAATACCTCCACAAGACCAAAAGATAAAATCCTCAGCAGACTCCACAGAAACCTCCTGTTTGTGTTTTTTGCACATTTTCCAGTGATAAATAAAGCTTAACCACAGAAAGATCTGGCCCTGAAGGGTTATTTTCACATTTTGACATCTCCCATCCCTCCCTGGTTTCTCTGTAGAGCACTCACAAAGCCAAATAAAACAGTTTTTAAAGTTTGATGCCGCATTTCTAAACTTGTATCTGTTTGAGTGTTGGAATGACAAAAATGAACCAGGTTGAAATCCAAGCATTACTTTTGGGAAAGGTATTGTAATTATTCATCAACCTGTTACCAATGTGTTCATTTGCAAGGGAAGATATTTTCATGTGCCCGTTTCCTCTTTTTTACCCTCAGCCAGGCACCAAGGCTACCCAAAGCTGGAGAAACCATCCATGGTCACAAGTTCTTCATTGGGTTCGGAGGGAAAGGGGCCAACCAATGCATACAGGCTGCAAGACTGGGGGCCAAAACCACTATGGTCTGCAAGGTAGAGCACCATACACAGCTTTGTTTTTTGTTTATGTTTTGTTTGCCTGAAAGTGTGCGTGTCAGAAAAAACAGTTTTAGTGCTTTTCCAACCTCTGGCTCACCCATCTCTTACTCAGTACGAATAATGAGCAATCATCTACCAAACCAACGAGTTAACAACTCACAAAAACCTTATGGCATCGTTCACACTTCAGTCATTTCACAACATCAACTCTCCGTGCCTCATTTTCTCTTGATCAATAGCATACAACATGCATACGCCCACCCACGCTTGTGCACCTTCAAAAAAGCCTATTCCCATACCATGCAACCTGGAGTCTCCAATCAGTAAGCTCAGTGTGGCCTTTCAACCTGAGCACAAAAGCAGCGAAGCCCCACCTCTTTCAGAACAAAGAGACCCGATCGATAACAACCCAGTGCGGGAGGAGCTCTCCGGGCATGGGGAGAACCCAAAAATAGAAATCCGGGCTTGTCAAAAACATCCAAGACGGAAGGCCGCTCTTCAAAGCGATTGGGGCCAAGCAGCCAATACCAGCCCAAACCATTATCACAGGCAGCTTGAAGTGCCCGCGATTTGGCACGTTTTTTAGAAAGCGTGGGTTCGAAGTAGGCGCCTCAGGGCAAGGTGGGGACCCCTTCCGCAACCCAAAGTAGCTACAGATGTGGACATCCCTGTGCGGATCAGGGGAAGAGGGGAAGGAGGGAAGGAAAACGAAAGCGAGGTGGGCCTGAAGAGGCGGGAAGGCGGGGTTATCGTGTCTTGAAGGCTTGGCGCAGCTGGTCGTGTGTTTGCGTGTGTGTGCGTTTGTTGACTTTGTGTGTTCGTTTGTTCACATTTTCGGCGGCGGCACCATGCCAGTATGCTGGCAGGGCACACGAAAATTCAACCCAACTGAGGTTTGAGTATACCACTTTCAAAAGTTGCCGCTAACCAAGTCTGACCCTGCTTGACACTCTCTTTGTTGTTGTTGTTTTGCCTTAAATCTTTTCTAGGTTGGTAAAGACTTCTTTGGAGACAATTACATCCAGAATTTCAAGGACAATGGTGTAAACACAGGTAGGGTTTCAAGCTTTTTGCACAATGTGCCAGAGTGGTTGCCTTTTCCATGGTGCATGGAGAAGTTCAAAATCCAACCAATGTTTTTTTTAAATGTGTATTTATTCAAAACCTTTTTGTTATAGGCTTTGGAGAAGATATATTCCTTATATGTGTGGAGCCAATGAGAGTTTAGGTATTTTGATTCATAAGAGAGGGTTGTTTCAAAACGTTTGGCCCAATGCAAACATCTGACTTTCGATGTTTGTAGCAACTTTATAGCCAAAAACCAGTTACCTGAGCCAAGTGCCCTCCATGGAATTAATACAGGTTTTTTTCCTTTTTGTAAAGTTTCCTGTCAAGTAACAGATTTTTTGTTTTTTTTGGAAGAAAGACAAACCAATGATACTTCTAACCTTTAATCATTTCTGTATCAGACTTTGTGGGACAGACTTCTGATGCAGCCACAGGAGCCGCCTCCATCATTGTGAACAGTGCAGGTAAATGTTTTGGTGCTAGCATACAGCATCCTGCAGAGATACTGAAGCTCTTTGAGGTCTGGAAATGGTGTAAAAAAGTGCATGTGTACCGTACCGTATGTGTGTACTGTGCACACCCTCACACACACACACACACACACACACACACTGTATGTTCATGCATTCAATGCCACCATTGTCTTACCACTGCTCCATTGATTGTTATCTCTAGTTATGCACCACACAGATGCCTACACAAATGCTAAAGTGTGCCGAACCTTACGGAGTACTCTCATGTTCAAGGCTGCTAATGTCTAAGAGTTTACAAATCATGATACAACTCAACAGTCAGCTTATGGAAATGAATTTTATGTTGTCATGAATGTACCATCTTATGAGTAACTGCAGTTAAATATTCAATGTTTTGAAAGAAGGCTAAGGTCTTCCTGAAAGTGGATCATTATCGTGTTGCATTCAAGAGTAACTGACCAATTAGACAATGTGTCCAATCTTTTTAACATTATCGAGAAAAGACAAGGATGTGTTCAGCCCTTTTATTAATATATTAAATGAATAGTCAAGGGAAAAAAGGTTATCTTTCATTCACATGAAAACCCTTTATATTTTGTTTTGGCAAAAATGGTTTAATTTCAAGTATTAATCATCATGATGTCATTTAATATTGGATACTTGTGAAGGGTTGATATTGAACTTAAACAAGCACCTTTATGTCAGAATTGTTTTGCCTCAAACTTAAAACTCAAGGGTTTTTTCCAAAATTTGGAAGATGTCTAAAAGACAAAAGTTTCCAGTGACCTAAAGATCATATAATATTCTAAACACACTTCATATTATATATCAACTTATCTTTCAAACACTAAAATGTGTCCCTAGTCTACAAAACCCACAATTATTTTCCGCTTGTGACATCACAAAGGGCAGTAATCCCTCCCCCAAGTAGTTGACACTCCCGCATCTAGGTGTTTGTTCTACCCTCTAAGTCTGCCACCCAGGCCTTTCCAGATAGGGGCGTGGTCAGTGTCAACCTTTACATTTAAAGCTACAGACACAGAAACAGCCTGTTCTGAGCAGGGCTGGAATAGAACGGCTTATAGGCATGCTCAAACACAGGATCAGAGTGGATTTACTACTACACTATGTTTTGGGGAGCTCTGAGACTTATTTGAAGTTGTAGAAAATTAAGATAATATGTGTTTTTAAATGGGACACTTTTTATGAACTAAACAAGTGGAACAAAGAAAGTTAGATGGAACTTGAAAAAGTATAAAAAATATCACTCAACTTTGCAAAAGGCTGAGGCGGAATACTGGAAATTCTGTTTTAGCTTTTTTAAAATGTATAAAATATCTAGTATTACTTATGAGTAAAGAGTTCCCATGGTTTTAAAATGTCAACAAACTGTTGTCTCCACAGGGGAGAATGCCATTGTGATTGTGGCCGGTGCGAACATGCTGCTGGCCAGTGACGAGCTGCAGAACGCTCTTCCAGCCATCAAACAAGCAAAAGTTCTGGTGTGCCAGCTGGAGATCTGCCCGCAGACATCCTTACTGGCACTACAAATGGCTCAGGAGAACAAAGGTCAGTGAGTGTCAGGTTGGTATTTCCAGAGCACAAGTGCAGGATGGAGAATACATCTTAAAAAGTGAATATTTACATTAGGTGTGTACCAGTCTCCAGTTCCATAAATGCAGCAACAAATGTAAAATAATCCAAATGGTAGCAGAATTTAAAATATTTAAAGCCCACTTTTTGTGGCCAAACCAACATTTTACACTTGCAGGTTACAGGTTACTGTATATGTTCAGAGCAATATGAGGGGTACTTTCTGAAACCAACAGCTCAACCAACATGGGAATTCGTTACAGGAAGTGGTCTGCTTTGTGACGGTGACATAAAAAGCAGAGTGCTCTCTTGAGCTCTCGCACTTGTTCTTCATGAAATTACGTTCATCATTTTTGGTAAATGCAACCAGATTCAACAACCAACTATGGAAACAGGCTTCACATGCCATCTTCAATACGTGTCGTTCGAACCAACCAGCTTTTATCAGGGAAACCTGAAGCATGAACTCACTATCATTAGATCTTGTTTATGTGAGAAATGCTGTTTTTTGTGGAAAGAAAAATAAGTAGGGCAAAAAGACAATGGACTGAATCATCTGTCATTCAGTATTTTACTGCATCATGGCAGACTTTCATATAGGTTATTACTGTCTATCTTGGGGATTTTTGCCAAAAGCTAATTTACGCGCATAGCACTCCTTCTCTCCAAAACGTGTGAAGCTGTTGATTGAACTGGTCAAAAAGAACCTTGAAGCGTTAGGTAGCTCAGTTGGTAGAGCATGCATCCAATGCGGCCTGCTGATGCATCCGGCAGATATAGAATCCTTGCGTATCTGATGCAGAGGGTTACGGACTGCTGGAGCTGAGAGGCAGCTAATCACAGTCAATGGAATCACATTTAAGGACTGAAGTCAAATCAGCTCAGCTGGCGTGGCAGTGCTGAGATTGATCGAACACTCATCGGATGGACTGTAGCATCAAGACGCCAACCTTGAAATATTACTGTGGATTGTCTCAGTCTTTAGACGTTTGTGTTTGCTTCGATTGGCGTCCCACAGACTCGGATCTCTTCATCATGTTTAGTGTGAGAAGTTGACAAATCCAATATCTTCACAAGTTTTCGTTGTCTCCCTGCTGCTCACTTTTTATACCATCAACCGAGACTCAACACACATTACCAAGAGCAAGCAGGATCTTTGTATATCTGCATGAACATAACCCATTTTAGACTCCCACCCTCCCTCTGTCCATTCCTCCCTCCACCTTTTCTGTGATAACCAGGCTACGGAGCTCATCATCTCTTAACAGCCTCCTATTATTAGCACGCCTCGGCGTCATCAGATACGTCTGGGGAGCCTCTCGCCCATGTCATCCTGGCCGATCGTTTGTAATCGCTTGTTGCCGGCTGCCAGGAAATGAAAGAGTCGCAGCCATAACCGACTTTGCAGATGGGATACCCAGATGGCCTCGCTGAGCGCCACCCTCTTTCCCCCAAGACCCCCTCCCCGCCGTGTCGACCATACCACGGGATTAGGCTCAGCATGTGGCGCCAGGAGAGAAGCAATGCGAGGAAGGATCCTTGGCGAAGATGCCACCTCGGCGCTGCCACAGCAGAGCGTTGCGTAAATGAAGTTCTCTGGAGAGAATGGGTGTTAATGGGTTTGGCGGCGAGGATTTAATGACGCAGGGGTGAAGCGGCGCTTAAATTACATAAATGTCACCGTCAAACCACATGCGCTGTGGATGCCAGCTCTCAGGAACACTTGTCAAGATAACCTATTGAGATTGCATGTAATTATTTTAGAGAAAAAGACACCCTATGTATGTTTAGTTCATTGCCATCTACCATTGAATTTTGACAACTTAATGGAATTAAAGCAATTCTCGAGCTGAGGAAATGGCAGGAGTTGTGAAGTTTCACTCTTTTTTTTCCCTCTTCCGTCTTCCTCCGCCTCTTCCTTGTCTGTGCAAAAAGCAGTTTTTATATTTCTCATCAGATGCAATTAGAGCCTCTTAAAGCCCTTTCGCACACTTGCTGATGACTCATTTCTTTTGTGTGCGTGTGTCTGTTTGTGTGTGTGCATGCATGTAAGATTGTGAGTGATCTGTCTTTATTCTCTCTGTCTGCCATCTAACTTTCCTCCTAAATTGACCAAAGCAACAAACTGCCATATTTTTTTTTTTGCACTCTCTTGAAACCAGACTTTGAACCTCAGTGCAATGCAGAAATAAAATCACAGAGTCATGACACACACGCACACAAAGTCTGCTGCCAGACATGACTCAGTATGCACACATCCCAGTATTACCACATCTGTCCCAGCAGCTGTGAGCGTGTGTGTATGTTTTGTGTGTGTGTGTGTGTGTGTGTGTGTGTGTGTGTGTGTGTGTGTGTGTGTGTGTGTGTGTGTGTGTGTATGTGTGTGTGTGTGTGTGTGTGTGTGTGTGTGTTTGTGTGGTTTCACTAACACCTGGAGAGCAAAACAAAGCAACCTGAGCCTGACCTGCTGGTTAGTGTGACGTCCGTGGCAGCAGCTTCTTGCATCAAAGAGGCACATCCCTGCATGCATGAGTTTAATAGGGATTTTTCACAAGCTGCTCTTGCGTGCATATTGAGAGACTTCCGTCCTCAGCAGTCTTATTGCATGTATACTTCAGAAGCAGCAGGTCTATGCGTTTGCACTGCGGTGACAAGAGTGACGCAAACAGTGTGGTAACACCACAGATGGCAAATTAGGGAGCAGATAGTGGAGGACAACATTGTACTTCCTACTAGTTCTGTACATGGCAACAAATGATCGTGTGATTATTTACAAAAGTCCAGCATGAGTAAGCCCTCTCCATGATTCAGTGATACTTTCCTTGTTTGCTCTGTTTACACAGAGTGCAGTTTGTGCTAAGTGCTGCGATAAATGACTGATTGATGTATGTTTACGCCACTGAAGTTAAAATGAAACAAAAAACTCTTAGAATAATTAACAGTGCTATCAAGCTTCATTTATGAGCACTGTGTTAACACGTGTCCCCTTGCACTGCATGTTAAATAAAAAAAACAGAAGAAAACAAAACAAGATGTGACCACGGAGAGGAAACAAACAACAGTGGATTTAAAGGGACATGACGAAGGTGTATGAACAAAACAAAGTGTAACGAGGATGTTGAGGGTGGCGTTCTGATTGTCGTAGAAAGCAGTTCTGCGTTTTAATAATTAAAGTGAATGGAGGGAGATTTATTAATGCATTGTTTCAGAACATATTACCCCTCTTCTTACATCTCTTACCACATGATCGTTCACTAAGGGTTTGGCATGTCCATGCAGATATAATCAGGCTCAAACAGACAGGCACCGTTTGTTTAAAGCAAAAACAACCACAGCAGATAACATCCGGAAGAAATATGTGTTGATATCAAGAAGAGTCAGTGCTTCTGACTGGACAGGAAGGCTTTCACTTTCCTAAAAATACAATTGTTTGTTCTCAATCTTACAATTTGACCTTCAAATGTAGGGGCTTTTTGTGCTTGATTGGCTATTAGTTTTATGGTAAAGTACATATGAGTAACAAAGACAGACAGAGAAATGAAAATGGACTCACTTCCTTTTTTGCAAATGTGAGGCATCACATTTCCTTCAGATGTTGTCCTTGGAACCAGAGCGAGGGAATGTGAGGTGCAATTTAGTTGACAAACTGCAAAGAGGAGAAGAGTTAGCAAGAGCAGAGTGTCAGTTATTTGGTGACATGGTTGTAGCTTACATGGGTATGCAGTTTGAGTGTGTGCGTGTGTGCGTGTGTGTGTGTGTGTGTGTGTGTGTGTGTGTGTTGAAACAGGGAGAGGGAGAGACATCTCCACTTTTACTCGCGAGCAGCCCAGCTTCCACCTCAAAGCGCCAGGTGGCCAAAGCCCTGCACAAACCCACGCAGCTGCTCTCTTATGTGCCCACGCAAACACACACACATACACACCGCTACACACTTTAGCACAACAGACTTTGATGTCACCAACACTGAACATATATACCCCTCACACACACGCACACACTTGCACAAGGCTTTATTTTATACACAGAGATATCAGAATTAATCGCTTCGTCAAGCTGGGCTTATCCTCACACATACACAGAAATCATGGTATTAGATGCATTAATGCTCTCTGCTCATGAATATGCATGAGACAGTGATGTGCAACACGTACAGAGGATTACTCCTGACAAACACTCCTGCTCCCTCTCCCTCTCTTAATGCTCCTCGACAAACACAGAAAGGGTCACAACTCATCTCACCCACACACTGACACACATGTATTTAGGGTTACATACCTCGTGTCAAATCTTTTTCATGCACACAAGCCTGGAACCGCAGGGGTTACAGCGTATCACAGGAAACAGGATGTAAGGCCATTTCCACCGGCACCTTTTTTTTTTTTTTCTTCCTCTTTCTTCAATGTTCTTTTACCGGGAATGCTAATTTAATCGTTTAAAAGGTGTCTTTTAATAGAAGCTTATTCACTTGAGCTTTAGCTGTGAGAGAGCAATCCTCAGTGGTAGCCCACCAGCCTTTGTTCCTATTGAAAGTTTAATTAAGGTAATGCCAGACTTTGACAGCAGAGCTTAGCAAATGGAAAAAAGAAACATCACACGACTGTAAAATGTGTCACTGAGGGACACAGTCAAGATTGTTTCCCTTTAAGAGCCGAGCTGACATCTGTAACCAACCATATAATTGAGAACAATTGCACTTTTATAATGAGTGCATGTTCTCCTCAGTGACCTGGAGATTAAGATATTTGACACATGGTCATTAAAAAGTATCCCTTTCTGATCTCTTGTTGCAGTCAAGACAATATTCAACCCAGCGCCCGCCATTCCTGACTTGGATGCAGGTTTCTACAGAGCCTCGGATGTGTTTTGCTGTAATGAATCTGAGGTGATTATTCTCACACACACACACACACACACACACACACACACACACACAGACACACACAAACACACAGACACTTAGCTCACAGTATTTATCACAGCATCATTTAAGCTTCAGCACAAAATAACTGCTTTTCTCACACATGCCTACACTCACAATCACAAGGGATGCAAGAAAAAAAAACAAACGAACACAAGTATGACAGTACAGTACTGAACAGAAGTCTGAACTCTCATGATGCACATATGCACTTTTCACACCAGCAGCCGACTCGTTTGCTCTCTGAAGGGACGCTTGTATATGTTGCATGTTGTATTAGCTGTATCTAACTGCTTGAGCTAAAGCGTGAATATAAATGGTGTTTCGTAGTATCACAGGTTGGGAGTAAAAAGGGTTCCTGATGTCAAACAGACGTAGAATTAAAAAGGCTTTTGTTCTTTGAAGTGACAAATGTTGAAGAAGATAGTGTTAGCTGTAGCTAGCGTCAAGAGATTGCAGGATGGTGTTCCCAATATCACAGAGGGGTATATGAAAAGTATTTTTGCTCCCAGCCGAGGACATTTTTCTTTTCCCGTTTTTCTTTTGCTTTTTTTAAAAAATTGATTTGTGCACTGTGTTATTTACTTTTATTTAGCAGGTTTTTTTAAATATTTGAAACTCTCCGTGTCAAACATTAAAAAAACAAAAAAAGGGGTTCACAATCTAACACTCACTTTGTGCTTGTGGATGATTGACTTTCTGAAACATCTTGGGTTGCTTGCAGGTTTTGTTCGGCTGAATTGAAGCAACAACAAAAAGACAATGATTAGAAGTTGCAACATGGTTGTCAATTACACTCAGAGGTAAAGGTGAAGGATGCTCAGCTGACAGATGTTTACCACTTGAAGTAATAACTGATGTTAATCATGTTTTCGGCTCGCCTGTATTGGTCTAGAGATGTTACGAGAAATTGATTTAAATGCTCAACCTTTACTCTGAGGTTCACAAAAGCAGGTTTTGCACCGTTTTTAGTGAAAGTACACGACTCAGGTTTGTGTATCTTGTAATGAAAGCTAACATTACTGTAGCTCTAAGACTAGCATGAAACAGGTTCTTGCGCTGATGTTAAATGTTTTAAACTGACGGAGTCTCAAATGTGTTCCTGTGACTCAGTTCAAGGTTTAGGATATCCTGAGCCGAGAGAAAGAAACAGAACTGTTCTTGCAATGAAATCAAGCATCAGTTAACTCTTTTGTTCTTACGCAACATACTGTGGATACTTATCCTGCATACTTCTTTACAATATAAGCAACAAGCGCGGTGCACATGCTGTTTATCCATCTCGACCATTTCACAACATTAAAGTTTGGGAGAGCACAAAAAACATCAACCCACTTTATTGGGGGCACTGTGTCACTTTAAAGTCAAATAAAGGTAAAAAACGGGGTGCAGTCAGACACAACCGCTTTAAGATGTTGACATACATTTTGCTTGTAAGATTCTCTTTTGAATTATAGGAGGGAAAAGGCCCATAAAGAGAGCACTAACTGATGTGTTGAAAAAGATCCTGCGATGGTTGCTGGAGTCAAAGAAAAGAAGAGGTCAAGGAGTTCAGACGGCCTAGCGGTTAGGTCGCGTCCTTACAGTATGTACAGAGGCTATAGTTCTCCAAGCGGGCAGCTCGGGTTCAAGTCCTCTGGCTCCTTTCCTGCATGTCATTCCACTTACTATCTCCCTTGTTTCCAACTTTATTCACTGTCCTATCAAATAAAACCAACACCCCCCCCCCACCCCCCGCCCCAAAAAAAAAAAAAAAAACTTTAAAAAAGGAGAGAGTGGCCAAAGTTAGGTTCACCTCTGCTAGCATTGTTGAACCGCTCCATCTCAGTGGCTTGATACTTGGATATGAATATGTTGTTTTCACGTCATCCCTAAAGCCGCACATGAATGATGGTTACTTGATAACATGCTCCGCTGCCTTTACATTAACATGTGGTTGCCTGTTTAAGTATGAGACTACACGTAGGAGTAGTTCTGCTCATGTTTTCTGTGAAACGAGAAGATCAGAGGCTTGACATGTTCTGAGCGCCCACACACACACACAAACCTTTTCCACAGTGATTGAACCGTCCCTCCTGGGTCATGACCCCTGCCTGTACATCAATAACCCAGCTGAAGCCTTTATCCACAGATGTAAACCCTCCGGTATGAAGCGTAAAGCAGGTATCTCTCCACCCCTGTTACGGTAAAAACTACTGTCATGGCCTCTTCACTGTCAGGTGATGACAGATGAGTCTAAAGAGGGCAGGGATAGATGGGAATCGTAGTAACAACAACAAGGCAGATGTGCACTTTGGCTGAGTCAGCCGCCTCCTCGGGGATAAAGTGGATGTACGTTTGCCCGGGAGCTTGTATTTGATGTGGTGATGCAGGGCGGAGAGGAGCTGCAGCCAGGTGTGGGGACATGAAAGGGAGAGTCGACGAAAGCACAACATGTCTTTTTTTTTTTAAAGAGTGTCAGGTCATGAAGGAACAGTCATGTTATATATGATGCAGCGGTGCAAAGGACACAGAAATATTCCAACCTCTGACCGGTGAAGACGAAGAGAAACAATTAGATTATCAGTAAGATTTCAATCAATTCAAAAAGGAAAACAGGGAGAATGGGGAAAAAGTTTTTTTAGTTAATCACAAGTTGAAAGGAGCATTCATCAGTTACTGATGGTTAAATGTGATACTGTGTTAGTACTTGTGTATACCTGAAGACTTGTGCAGTGTTTGAGCATCGCTCTTTGTGTGTCCAGGTCAGTCGCTCTCCAACATTTATCACGCATCCGTGTACGACGGGCTCGTTCAGCGTTGATTTCTCACCATAGGCTTTCCTTGTATTACACACAGATGTCAGCTGTAATGTTGCGTCCGTGCAACGGAGCGAGACCGAAGCTGCAGCTCATGCATCCTGGTACATGTAGTCATGTCAGTGCTGCACAGGTGGATGAGCTGGAGAGCGAGGTTTTCTCTGGCAATATACAGGGTTAAGTTGCTTCTCGTTAACCATGAATTGAAAAAGTAGTGAATGACTCCTTTAATCGTGTCGATGCTATCAGCGTTACTCTGATAGAATATGAGTGGCTTCATTTATGGGTTCATCCTTCGTTCTCTTAGAACAGGCTTTAAGATCGTTTTCTGAGTAGACGTGTTGCTTTAGCAAAGACTCTCTGGGCTTTTTTCCTCATTCCAGAGGACAGTGGTAGAGTATGAAAAGTGGGGAGATAGAGTGATAATGAATGGGAGATGGACTTGAGCTTGTATATTGCTGTTCTATTCTTCAGATTACTCAAAGCGCTTCAACACCTTCACATGCACACACTGATGTGATGTAAAGTATTAACTAATCCCATTCATACACGTTCACACAGCGCCGACGTAGAAGCGAGAGCGGTTTATTCTTGCTCAAGGTCACGTGGATATGTGGCGAGGGATCGAACCCCCTCTTGGACCCTGGGTCACTTGTTTTGACTAAAGCCTCTGTACATCAGGTCACTAGGCTGGAAAAACTTTTAAGAAATTGTACACTTTGTGAAACAGTAATTATTTTGAAAATATAATGTAGTTATAATGTTTAAGTTACAGATACAATGTTTTCAAGCAGGCAGAGCGAATCGCTTTAAATGGATTAATTTCCCCGTTGTTTCTATATTTACTTATTTAGAATTGGACAGTGGAGTTATTTATTCAGTAGAGTTACAGTCAAACTTCATTTATAAGTCTGGGTTTATGTTGATTTTATTTACTTTGAAATGAATCTGCCTTTATGTGCGACAGGCGTCTATGAGACAGGCCTTTACTTCAATTTGTGCACACTTGTAGGATATGGTTAAAATGTTAATTTTCAAAGTCTCTCATTTGATCTTTGTGAGACAGCCCATCCATGCCCACCTGCTGAACGGTTCTTTCTACGCATATTTGATCTCCAGACCGGCCTCTCATGGAGCCCTGCCTTTATTTGTCAAAACTCACAGCTAAACACAGGCTAAAGAGGACTGGGCCTTTTTTACAGTATTACAGTATCAAGAGGTCGCCTCACTAATTTATGGCTGGTGAAGATACAGCACTAAAAGAAATGCACCCTACTTCATGATGTGCAAGTATACACATGTGTGTGTCTCTCCTGTCGTCTTACTGTAAAAACTTCTCCCTGAAGTTGCTGGAGTCTTTCGAAGCTTTTTAATGGGATTCCACACACATTGTTTGTCCCTGGTGACTCACACTGGAGCGTTTTTTTCATCCATTCAAGAGAGAGCTCATTAAAACATGAACGTTCCTGATTGTTAAACAAGTGTAAAGAAAATGTGTAAAAGTTTCTGTGAAGATTTACATACAAGTACAGGAGACGACTTTTCCTCTAAATACCTCACATAAAAAAAAAAAAAATGTCCGTCATTTAACAAGAACAAGAGTGAGACACCCAGTCAGTAAAAAGTGTAAAAACATGCAAAATGACAGTAATAACAGCAAATTGTTTTTCACGCTTTGGCAATTTGCCTAAACGTATATAATATTCCTATAAACAGAACCAACATGTCAACAGCTTTCTGCTGCATATGCTTTAAAATATAGATGCTGTTTGTGTTATCCGTGTGTGTGTGTGTGTGTGCGTGTTTGATAAGCAGATACACACAGACAGCGAGAGAGACATAATTCCACGTTCTCATATATTCTGGTACACAGGGGGAGGTAGATTGATTCCCTGCCCTGGTGTGAAGCCGATGACTAACAGAGCGGCTCTTTTTCTCTCTTGGCATCCGACAGCTCCGGGGTGGCTGCGGGCTCTGAAAGCACCGATACACTCTGCGGTTTATTTTTGAACTGTCCAAGGTCATTGTTCACTTTGACAGATCACAAAAGAAAGGGAGTGGATCGGATCCTCAGACCCCCTATTCAAGGCAAGCAGGAGCCGTGACGTGACCCTCCCATGTAGGGTTAGAGCTGGCACACATTCCCCACAGGTGTGTGTGTGTGTGTGTGTGTGTGTGTGTGGTCTCACTGTGCCATGCTCAGGCTGAGGGGTAAAGAGGGGGGAGAACGGAGGGGGGCTTAAGGATAACAAAGTGCAGACCCTCTTTGATCCGCAGCCCACATACTCGGCTGAAGAGCTTTATAGAGAGGGGAATTATCTTTGATGTCCACCTGAGGAGCTCACAGGCCAACGCTGATCCACGCTTCTGTCAAGCCCTGATCGAAAAGTGCTCACGCACACTTTCACTCACGCATGCTCGCCGCAAAATAAAACAACTTTTTGTTTCTCGTGGTTTTTAAAGGCTCGTTTGTTTTGTTAGGAAAGCGTATTTAAGGCACAGCTTTGTGAGCCATTACTCACACTGGGGAAAGTCTGTGTGGTTAGCTCGCACAAAACACTCGACAAAAAAACCACTGATGACAATGAACACTTGGGTAACTTCATAAAAAAAAACGTTATACAAAAATAATAGCATGCAGGCAAAAACTGCAACGCTTGTTCAACACGTGATAATAAAAGGCTCGGGGTGTTGCACCCAGCAGCAAACCTCGATTCATCACGACACTTAAAATCAGACGACACCCTTCTCTTAAGATTCAGTACTAAAAAGCAGTAATCATTACTTGTGACTAATGCAGCGCTCGGGCACGCCTTCAGAGCTGTCCGGATAAAAGAAAAAAGAGAGTGTGAGGAGGTTTAATTCAAGTTCAGAAGAAATGGTTCAAATTCCTTTTTTTCCCTTTGTGTGCCAAGCAGTTCTGACAGCATTAAATATGTGAAAAAAAAATCTAATTAAAAATCAGTAATTGAAATATGAATTATTTTCACTTGAAAGACGCTGATGTAAAAAAGTGTAATTGTCTGTAATTGAGGTGAGACTTTAGATATGTTGACAGATATCTCCTAAAAACGGAGTTCACGTTGTGTCCTTGAATGTCTTTTGAATTGAATCATTTCTAAAAGTCACATTTCAGGATTTTAAACTTTGATTTTTTTAAAAAGGTGTTTCAGTCTTTAATATTAGATGAACAATATCTGGTATGAAATTGATATATTTGTTTATTTGTTAAAGTGAAACAAATTCACTTAATTAAAATAGTTCATTTTTAAAACGATAACTTTAATATAATTGAGATTGAATTTATTAAATCCACTGATCCCTGTCACTGGACAGCAGTGATTACTGTGTTTTTAGTTTTTCTATATTTAACTGATATTAGGCATATTTAAAGTCGCTCCAACAGTATTTGACTGAACATGCACAGTGACTATAAAATCAGATTTTATTCATGTCATCGACTGCACAGGAAATACAATGACTCGCAAGAGAGTGTACATCAGTCGATGTTTGTTAATATGTGGGGACTAGAGAATAATGATAAGATTACAGAGCTTTATTATTTTAGCAGTGTAAAACTAAAGTTCATAAATCAGGAGTGAAGGTGTGGATAGAGAGAGCAAAAAAGGACAAACAGAGATTATGAGTTTCTCAACTACGAATAAAAAACACTACACTTCCTGCTGACGTCTTTAATGATCAAACAAATAAACTAAGAAATATCTCACACAGCAGGTTGATTAATAATAAAAGTTTATGTTAGCACTGAAGACATTTAAAAAATATATATTTGATAGGAGAGAGAAGAAAGGGAGGAAATGAGAGAGAGAGAGAGAGAGAGAGAGAGAGAGACAGGGAGGAAATGTGCAGGAAAGGATGTGCAGGTTGGTCGCCCGCGTTGAGACGTTCAGCCTCTCTCTTATCGGCCTTATGTTCTCCAACATTAAAACATTTATCCTGTTTTGTTTTGTTTGTTTTTTTCTGTAAAGCTTTTATTTTTCACGCTAAGTTGCCAAAGTTTTTGTTTTTTTTATTTCCTGGCAAAAATCCGAAACATATATTCCAATCAAATGGTGTTTAATTCTCTAAATTACAGACATGTTTTACTCTATTTAATAAAAATTAAAAAAACACATTTTACACACTTCTCTACCTGACAGTCTTATATTCTTTTATCCATATTTGGTAATGCCTGGATTTGATTGGAGAGTCAGGTTTGCAGGTTTGTTCCAGTAGAGCTTTTATCTGAGTGCAGTCTCACAGACTCGTCAAACTCAAGTACAGGTAATACACTAAATTCATGTGAGAGGAACATTTTAAAACAAGATACAAAAAAAATGTAGCCTTCAGTATAGATAATGATTTATTTTTTTTATTTTAGTGTGTTTAGCGGGGAGAGCGAGGTCAGTTCTCCAGGGGAGTGCACTGCAGCGCGAGACAAATAAAAACAGAACAGATGTGAACATGTAAACAGTTGACAAACATTTATTCTTTCAAAACATGTAAGAGTCAATGATTTCCCATGTTAAAACGGCTGCCTGACATCAGATCTTTAAAAACACCGTAAGAGAAAGTTCTTCCACACGACGAGTGCAGCAGCTCTTTACTTACAGACGTAAACATAAAATATCATCACTACATGTCTTAATTAGGAACGTTAAAGAAAGTGGTTTAAATGTTCTGGATCGAGTCAACACAGTGATCTGAGCTCATTCAAAGTGTTATCACTCAGCTCTGAGTGTTTAAGTATCAAAACAAAAAGTGAAATAAAACAGTCAGTGAATCATTTTTAAAGCTCAGGAAAATTCAGGAAATCCATGGGTTTTGTCTGAAGGGGCTGAAGTCAGAATGAGTCAGAAATAAAGAAATATGGAAGAAACAAAAACTAATTTTTCATGATGAATATTTAAAAACTCGAGGTGATGATTTTTATCTTGGTGATCATTTATGTCTATAAAGCACTGTGAATTGCCTTGTGTCTGAACAGCGCTATATAAATGAATTTGCTTTGCCTTGTGAGGATCAGTTTGAAATATATTTGTGTGATAAACTTTCTCGAAAATCTCCAGAATTTATAATAATAATATTAAGAAGATTAATAATAATACAAAGACTCTGTATTGGGAATAAAAACAGTCCTTCTGATGTGAACAGTGTTTATGAATATAGCGGCCTGTCTGTGGTATTTCTTTGTTTTTTAAAGCAGCTCTACAGCGTCTTCACGCGGTCACTTCTCCAAACGCTCTTTGAGCAGGATCAGACACGACTTGTCTCGTTTCACCTGTGCTTCATACATGCATGAACGCTACATCTCAGCGCTCTCCCAAGAGCACACGCAAAAATCATACGGGACGGTTTATTTCTGTTCCTCGCCCCCTGGCTTTCTGTTACAGGTTCACATTTCAAAATGTAACACTTCCAACCTGACCACTGACTTCAAATCGAACAACAGACCCGAGCTCAGGACTGATCGTTGGTTTGGACAGACAAAGTTAAAGAAAAGACACGCCCGCCCGTAAACTCGCCACTTGAAGCCTTTAAACAGAAAACGATGTTGTGGTTTCTTTACTTGAACGCTGCTGTTTACTCAAAAAAAAAGGGGGACTGAGAGATTTTCCTTGAAGTCGATCAAACATCAGCTGTGGAGTCCTGCTTTATCACCCTTGAGTCATTTTAGGGCCGGATCTACTCTTTGAAAATGTTTGACCCGCAGACTGCCGACTGATCCAGCAAAATCTTCAACACACTCAATGTGTTTTATGTGCAGTCTGACCTCTGTCAATGCATGATGAAGCGCTGACTCATCCCACAAAAAGAAACAGTTAGGTGTAAGGACTTGTAATGGGCCTCTAATTAAGGACATGTTAAATGGCTGTCATGTCCTGATCTTTGTTCGTTTGACAGGCGAGACAAGCTTCTTAGTTTCCACCGGTGCAAAAATCCAAAAATCAGGCAGTTCTTTGATCTCTTGGGTCTTACACACACTGCTTTTTTTTTCTCAGGGGAATTTCCAAAATGTCGCTCTTTATTTATGCTACCAGTATCCCACACTAGCACCGCTCTCACCATATCTTTGATTTTTATTCCTAACCTCTTATTAAATCAGCATCCTGGCCTTGGAAACTAAATTAAACTTGTTATAGGAGAACATTTGAAAGGAAAAGTCTCCAATTATCACATCATGCTAACTGAGACGAATGTTTGAATACAGAGCATGTTCTATGTTTCATCTCTGTACGTCTGCGTTGTCCCTCTGCTGACAGGCTGAGCTGCTGACGGGTTCCTCCGTAGTAAACGTGGAGGACGCACATCGAGCCGGTCAGGAGCTGCTAAAGCGAGGCTGCCGCTCAGTCATCATCACTTTGGGACCTCAAGGCTGCGTGGTGCTCGAGGCGAAGGAGTCTATCTCGAAACATGTCCCAACTGGTGCAGTAACAGCAGTGGACACGACGGTAAAAACATGACACGTGTTGTTGTTGTTTTTTATTCTCCACAGAAATCAAATCCTAACACCTGAACATGTTCAAACTACCATGAAAGTAGCAGAACTTTAAATCATTGTCTTCACATTTTGAATGTGAAAAATGTGTTGAGGATGATGATTTACTGTCAAATTAAGCCTTGAATTAAATTACTAAAATAAAAGGAAAATGAACCAGACAAAACAGCAATATGTGGATCATCTGCAGTCTATGTTAGGTTTCTTTTGTACAATATTCTCAGTGTGTTTTGTCACATTTTTTAAATATTTAAATACAAGGTTTGAATTATTATTAATTAAATATTATTGAGGTAGGGACATTTGTAAAGATTCTTTTCAAGTTTTAACAACTGTGACTATTTTTTACATTTTCAACACGCGTCTCATTTATATTTGTTATTTATATTCAGTCAGGCATTGGCACAGATATTAAGATGATTTATTATTATGTTGGTTAATATTATTACCGTAGTTGTTTTTTTTACTCTTTTGGAGAAATGACACGAGAAGAGAAAAAGTGTCCAAAAAAAAAAGAAATTGAGGGGAAGAAGATTCTGAAGAGTAGAGGTGAACGTAGTGAAGGGATGAGGAGAAATAATTAGTCATGATATCCATCTGTGTTAGAGATATGGCGCAATAATTGATACAGTATTATATCCCAATATTTTGGGTGGTGATATTTAATTTATTCAAGGCTGCAAACTATCGATATCTTTATTTTATTACGAGAAAAAGAGGCTTTTTTACATGTTTACTTTCTGAAGTAGCATTGTTAAAAATGAGTGCACCTGTCCAGTCGTCCGTACATGTCTGTGTTCAGTTCAGTTCAGTTCGATTAGACTGAAACAGTAACAGTTCAGATCGTGACGTGCATCAGTGTTGTTGATGCTGCTGCGCTCGACTCATTTGTCTAGAATTTTTTTTTTTTTTTAATGAAGTTGACTAGACTAAGAATGTCTTCTTTTGTGACAAAACCGTTCTTAAATTAGTTACATTTTGTGGGGGCGGGGCGTTCTTTAAAAACTCACAGCTTTAAGAGAGGAACAGATAACTTCTGAACAGAACATCCTCGTAACAAGATACTGTTACACATCACTTTTGACTCAGCCCACATGACATCAGAGAAGGAGTTCCTGGTACTCCGAGCTCTAGTGCAGGTACAAATGTGCCTGTTGCTCAAGTGGAACACTTTAAGATCACTGGGGATGTGGTGACCACCGGCTGTTTCCGCTCTCTGATTGTAATCTTTGAAAGAGGCCAACGTCGCTTGACTCATTTCACACCGGACTCTGTGGTTTGTTGTCGTCACAGGAGCCTCGACTCGATGTTTGCGTTTCCTGTCCCTGAGGTGTTTGCGTGGCCCGTGTTCTTCTGAGCAAATACGTCACTGCACAGAGGTGTTGATGAGCTCTCGAGTAAAGCCTTTTAATTGTTAGTGTAATGGATTCTTTTACTGGAGGCTTCCCTGAGGGGGCTTTTATTGTGCCGTGAGTTCCCGATGCCGTTCATCATGCTGTGTCGTAAAACTGGAACAAAAACACTTACAAACACACAGTCATAGTTTTACATGAAAACCACATCAGATGTTGTTAAACTGAGAAAGACACAGAGACGGAGGAAGCAGTCTTCTGGGCCCATATTCACGAAGCCTCCTAAGTACAAAGAGTTGTTCTTAGTGACAAAATTCTAAAAGAATTCTCAGAATCAGGACAATTTCCATGAATTTTCCCTTCAAGTTCAGACTAGATCCTGGTAAAGATTAAAGTTCTTTAGAAAGCATGTTAGCTCTTAAGAGAGCTGCTAAGGTGTCAAACTGTGAGGAGCAGTGAGGAGGACTTCTAAGAGGATGAAGAGTTTCTCAAGCTGAGGAGAAAATAGAGAGATGTTCTTCAAACACTAAATGGAGAGTATTATTGACTCATAGTTGGGCAGAACAGACATAAATGATTTGTGCAGACTTTTCAATCCACCTTTCAGAACAAAGTGAGACATGCATGTGGAGTTTCTCTCCATGTGGTTACCTCCATAGCTGCATCCAATCACTAATTAGGACTCTTTACCTGCTGATGTAACGATCAGCAGGTAGAAGAGGCAGCTGCACAAGTGAGCGTGTGATTTCAAACATTTTGTAGGATTTATACTTTTAAAGAACGTCTTGCATTTGATCACGCAGAGATGTTGATTTCAAAGGGTTCATAATTGTCTCCATTTCTTGGGATTAACCAATCACAACATGACATTATTATAAAAGTTTGCTCTGAGAATGTCCCTAAATCACACCTCGGCTTTTTATCTACGCTAGGCCTCGTGTCCACCTCACGTTTTTTTCTCGGCTGCAGATTTTTTTCGGTTCTTTTCAGCGGGCAGACGGCGTTTTGAAGCAGAAAGTTTCCATCTGGGTGAAAAGTGCAGCAACCAGCGTCTTTTGAACAAGCGCTCTGCCGTTTTTGTGCGGCCGCGCCGAGTGCTCAAGTTGAAAGTTCTTTCAACTTTTGATAAAGGTGCGATTGGCGCTCTTTTCAAAATGTTTGATATTTCCCGTGTTTTAGCCTCCTATGGATGTATCTTGTACCCGCATCCTCTTTGCTCCGTGTCTGCTGGGGTGAAAATATGAAACTTGAAACTATGAAAATTAACGGAGCCGTGTCGATTATACAACAAACTGTCGTCATAGAGACAGGACGGACGTGCAGCGCTTTTCTTCTCAGCGCACAAACACACTCACAAGCGCTCAGCCGACGCTTTTCTGCCCGGGGGGTTTGTTTTCTGACATTCTTCAGAGTCGAACAAACAAAGAGAAATCACACATTATCAACAAGAACAAGAATCTTTGAGCTCAAATCCAAAATGGCGAGCAAGCAAAGTCCGAAGTTACATGATGACGTTTTGCCAGCCAGAAGTTCTGCATTCGTTTGTGAGCCCCCTCTTTCAAGTCTCAAGTTCTCATCAACTAAGGGAGCCAGAAATGAGCACATTTGGAGACTTGAATGGATACACGTGACCAGGATGGTTACGTCTTTATTCTGATGTTATTTCACATTTGTTTACTGGACTCGACTTCACCATTTAATATTTACAAGAATCCTCAGAGCCTCTTATCTGTATCACAGGTGTAGAGGTATTAACTGAGGTCTGCTGTCACTCAAAGCTGCAGTGCCAGAGGGAAACAAACCATCGTCAAAAAAAAGGAGGTCAACTTAACCAACAATGGAGGCAGCATTATGGTGCTAATTATAAGATAATTGTTATCAATGCAGCATTGCGCGTATACTCGTGTACACGTGCACATGTAACGAGAGCAAGTCGGCCGCTGTTAAATCTCCCCTTAGCACATTGAATATGGTTACAATATTTTGAAGGAAACATTTTAAAACAGCCGTTGTTGCACATAAAGTAAAGAAGTGAGAAGTGAGCGTTTCTTCTGTTGGCACTTTTATAACTATATGAGTCGCCCCCGGGTGGCCATTTGAAAGAATGCAATTTTTCTTCTGCTTTCCTTTTTCGGTCCAAAATGACACAATATATGAATATTATCGGCTAAACCATAAATATCAGTCAGGCTCTACTCCACAGTGACTGCAGCTGAACTAAACAGCAGCGTGTTTACTTTGGGATTTCAGGAATAAAGGGTCCTGCTTTCTTAGACAGCGTGACCTCCTCCGTGCTCCAGCGTTTCAAAAAAGCAGACACAAACATCTCATTCAACCTTATTCACCGTCTTCAGTCTCCTCGCTTCCCATTAGCCCCCAGGAGAACTTACCCCCCCCCCCCCCCCACCCCTGTCCTCCCCCTTTCCTCTCCCATGACTCACCTCTTGGGCCTGCATCAGTCAGCAGAAAGCTGTGGTCGCGCCTGCTGCACCCCCCTCTCTCTGCACACACACCCCCCCCACCCCCTTACCCTTACCCCTCTGTTCTTTGATGGGCCCATAAATTCAGGAGTGTTTAACTCTTTTGGACATCATAATCCCTCTTCCAGTAAGGCCCTTTCTTTTCTTTTTTTTAATGGAGAGTAGGAAAAAAACCTGGCTGTTATCGAGATCGTTATTCACTCATCTGTTCTGGTAACACAGGCCTCTTTAGTTAGGTTTGTTTTTTGTGTTATTACAGATTATAGATTGTGTGTTTTCGACTCTCGAGCAGTAGTGAAAGATTTTCTTTGTGACAGCTTGTAAGCGCCAGGATCTGTGTTGCTGTGACTCTTAGTTTTACATGTAATAGACTATAAACTGAGGCTGTATTCTAAGATGCAATTCTTCAATATCAACACGATGAGTCATTTGCGGTTTCTCGCTATTTTAGCTAGGCTACTGCTCTGCCGGGCGCCGCAGGTGGCATAACCCTCTGCTGATCCCAAACAAACAACTTTTTACACTTTCACATGGACGCATTTCTCACTTCTTTCTACTTCCAACAACGAAATGTTTCTGTTTGATTGATGAGCCGGGTTACTGACGCGCCGACACTGCGGCTACATGACTTAGCTTCTTCCTCAGTGTTACTATTTCATCATCGGCTTCTCCTGCAGCTGTCTGAATAACACATTTTCAAACGGCACGAGCAATTATCGGCTGAGTCAGGATGGTGGATCTGGATGACAAAGCACATCCACTCATCTACTGTGGGTCTCCCCCATCCCTCCCTCTTTTATCCAGTTGTCTTAAATTGAGTACAGGCTTCCCTCGCTCAGATCAGAGCTTTGGCTGTTTCGTGTGGACAGTAAGATGAGGCGCACACGCACACACACACACAAACACACACACACACACACACACACCGTGCCTTTTAGCCCCAGCAGGACCTGGGTGGCCTCAGTTTCCATCGCCCCGGGAGGTCCACTGTGTAGGAGCAAGAGGGTAGACAGTGCTGTCTAAAACCAGACATTACAGCTGCTCGGTGGGTCTGGACCGTCAAATTATTCCCAGTCTTCTCCTTTGACTGAAGGAACAATTGTATGATTCCTTCCTGGGAGCCAAAGGAAAGGGGATACTTCCTGAGCGTTGCATTCCTGCACTCTGCAAACTGTGAGCCAGCATGACACAACAAGAAAAAGAAAAAGTGCCACATCACCATGTTTTAATGGAGTGCACATTGCTGCTGCTGCTGCTGCTGCTGCAGCTGCTGTTTAGCAACCCAGATGTTCAGCTGGTTTCCTGTGCCAGTGCAGACATGTCCGTGTTTTATACAAAAGGGTGAACGAGGACTAAGACAAAAGCGCTGCGGATGGATCAAAGATGTGAGAGCCATAATTGGTCCAATTAAGTGTGTTTTTTTGGGATCTCTGAATCCTCTTCACTCGTCGCTTCAGCCGAGCAGTTCGCCCCGGCTGTTTTCGAGTCTTTCTGGGAGCTTCCGGACATGGAAGCCGCTGTGAGTCATCACTGCCCCTTAGTTGGTCTTTGCTTTCCCCAGGGTGCCTTTCATTGACAAAGGCTGCAGGCTTCAGGAGTTAACGGCACATGGCTCCATCTGTCATATCAGGACGGGAGGCAAGATCGCAGGAGGCCTCTGAGGGAGAGACACAGTCACAAGTCCCGGGGAAGGCAGACTCTTGCTCTTTCTGAGTTCTGCTTTTCCTATAGTGTGTTTTTTAGGTTGTTTTTTTTTTCCTTCTTTTTTGTCTGGCGCTCGCTGCTGTCATGTGTCTGCGCTGCACTTTGCAAAGATCACTTGTCAATCAAAGCGTGTGGGCGCTTTTAGTCTCTTTGTCCCTGGATTTTTCTGTTGATGGACTTCTCATTTTCTGTATGCATTCTTTTATTTGTCTGTACAGCCATGGCGTTCATTTCTGCATGCGATAACTTATTCAATTTTTTACTTCCATTTATTCTAAACACACAGCACTTATGCTGCTATCAGACGCACTAGAGAAAGGTCAACTTCCTGGAGGGTTGTCAGTGAAAGCTTACCAAATACAGAAGCAGATAGAAAGCTTTCAGTGGCTGTAAGTTAGTCGCTGTGATCGCAGGAAGTTGTTTTTATTCACACAACAAAGTTCCCCGACTCTCTGATTCAAGTGTCGCACTCATAAACAAATCCAACCGAACAGGACTTCCCTCAAAACATACTTTGTTAATGTGGGAAGCTTCTTGCAGACTCATCTGCCATCCTAATTTTGAACTTCAGCGTGAGTACCAGAGGAGAACAGGCAGAGGAACAGCAGGGAGGTCAAGACGCGGCGTACGGAGCCGACCAGAAAGAGCATCAAGGCTCATCCGCGGCAAGCGCTTGTGTCATTTGATTGACAGGCCTCCAGATTTAACCTTCACCAAACTGTGTCGAGGGCAGCGGTGGCGCGGCTGAAGGGGGAAGCGCTTGTCAGCCTCGCTGAGCTTCATTGACTGGATCAAGTAGCGTCACATGCCAGTCTCAGGGAGTGAGACGTTGTGAGTGAGACCAGAGGAAGGTTGGCTGGTGGCTCGTACAGCCAAGTGGTGCAAAGTTGAGATCATGGTTTTGCTTCCAGGAAATAAAAGGAATCTTCTTTTTTTTTTTCATTTGCTTATGTCTGCACCTTCAGTGCTTTAGATTAAATATGGATGAAATATGAAAGGAGTTACTCAATAAACCAGATTTGTTTGTTTACATCCTGCAGCTTTAAATAAAGCACCCAGAATAAGACAACTGTTAGCATCTGAGTCATCAAAATAATCCAAAGTTTATCTGATACGCAGCCAGATCATTCCCTCTGGAGTTAGTAAAAAACCCAGATTTAAAATGATACGAGAAGGTGAACGCGTGCAGCCTTTAGTACAAGCTCACATGATCAAGTATGAAGATGATCACATGTGAAACTTCAGATGTCTCCTGAGCAGACAGAACAAAGTTCATGCTCTATTTGTTTTAGAACAGCTGCAGCTCAGTTGGTAAAGTCGTCTCACAGCTGGAAAGTTGTCCTTTGGTTAGCCACTTAACCCCCAAGTTGCTCCCGCTGCTTCATCGGCAGTGTGTGTGAATGTGTGTGTGAATGTGTGTGTGAATAGTGTTAGTTACTGCTGATGGTCACTTTACTTAGAACCCTCAGTGTGTGAATGTGTAGGTGGGACCTGAGGTGTAAAAGCACTTTGATTAGTCAAAAACTAGAAAAGCTCTACACAAGCTCAAGTCCATTTACCATGTACCATTTTAATTTAAAATAAGAATTAATACAAATGAACACCTTCAAAAATGATCTTGACCTCTTGATTTTGTTTTAGATCCATAATATTCAATAACAATTGTCATTGTTTATTTAAGTGTATGCAAAGAATCAAAGAATGCGCAGTCAGTAAATCAGTGGCGGTTGCAATGTTGAATGTGTGAAATGTTGACCCCCAAGTGAGAGACAGAGTCAACTTTAATCCTCAGGCCCAGCCTGCTCAGGTGCATCAGATCACATTGATTGGCTCCACCCATTTCTGCTGGGTGGAGCCAATCAGAGTGCCTGAGTGAGAAGAGATACAAAACAGCAGGAAGAGCGCTGACACAGTCAGGGGTCGTCACACAATAGAAATTAAAAATGACGGAATTTGAGACATTTCTCTGAAAGATGAAAAAAAAGGCAAATTGTGAATTTATTTTCAGAGAGTTTTTATCACTCATATTTCTGTTCAGCAACCAAAAGGCATTTTAATTGGACTAATGTATTCTTCAATGATTCAACTTCTCAATTATCATCAATTTTAGGTTTAGTCGTTATTACAGGTCAAAGCTTTCAGAAACCTGTCTCCGCCGCACCCTGATGTAGTCTGATGACACCAAATGCTTGTACTGACAGGGACTTGTTTAAAGATTAGTTCACAGTTAATCCCAAACAATCATTAAATAAAAGCATGTGCAAAAAGAAGGATTAATTTCGAAACAGGCGGATGTTTTTCTTTATATTTTATTAACTAATCCGATAATTGAACCTAGCCTCTTTCTGGTTCTGTGCTGCATTGGTCACTTTAGTTCCCATCAACCCCCACTGAAGAGTCGTGTCATCGTTGCAACCGCAAACCATGAGCTGGGAGCGAGGCCAGAACCAAACCATGTGAGGCTGCGTCACCAAACCTATTTCCAAATGTTGCCCGGCCCAGCTACCAGACAGGAGACATAAACACAGCACGGCTTCAAACATGGAAATCCAGCAGGCCTGTGAAATGTTTCAGCTCTGATCTCACTCTTTCCAGTTTCCCGGGCCAGCAGTCACACCAGTGGTATTCACTGGAAGGATGTCTGATGCAATAATGGGTTCATATGATGTCAGAAGCCAAATCAAAGCCATTTTTTTTCTTCCCAGTTAGCCTGAATCGAACATCTGGCTTATCAAGAAATGCTGATTCACTCTATGTTGGTTCCCCATGTTCTGCTTTGCCCTGTCGAGGTCACTTTTCGGGTTTTTGTCGCTGAATCATCCCAATCACAGCCGATGACCTTTCCTCACACAAAAGAGTTACACTTTAGGGTTGTGGGGGGGTTGGAGGTGTTCAGAGTGCATTGAACTCCTTCGAGAGCCACAGTGATGAGTAATGGAGCGGGCTTGTGAGAACCAGTGTCAGAGTGGTGGGGGGGGTGGGGGGGGGCATTTGTGGTTAAACATGAGCGTGTCGCCACATACCATTGTGCCTTTTCCCATCAGCAATCCCACCACCCCCACCGCGCCCTCCTCTCCACCACGTCCTGTTCCATGCAAAGAGCCCTCCAGGGCGTAGACGCCACATTCCATCTCTATCAATAGAAGAGGAGGGAGAATCTATGATTTATCTGTTCAAAGATAGCCAAAAAGCAGAGCTGCTGGCAGTTATGGTGAAGCCGCTGATGTGTGATCAGAGTGGCCTTGTGCGTCTCAGCTGACTGTGAAAGGCAATTAGAAAACAATGTGGATTGATGTTTGTTTCTCTGCTTTTTGACTAGAAACAAAACAAATAAAGAATAATGTCCTCACCAACAGAGTGAATCGTACAATATAATTAGTTTTAAGCGTGTCAAAATGAACTTGAACTTGTAGAGAGATTTGGTCACGTGATCAGACTGGTGAACGTGACAAAAAACAAGGCACCTGCAACGTGTTTAACTCTAATTTCAACAATAGACGTCAGTGTTTAAATAAGAATCTGATCATTTGGTTCATCATGAGCTGGTAACTTTTTATTCACCTGTCAGTCAACACGTTAGATGATGCTCTGATAGCATTTACTGACTAAGGGAAAACACATTTTCTGTTGTAGATGTGCAACAGTGACAATGAACTCTGCTGACCCTATGACTGTGATTAACACCCATAATACAGATGTCACTGTGACAGAGCTGACTGACACGCACAGTAATAATTCAGTCACTCATTACAAAGTAGTTAAACTTCAGGAAGCAGAGCAAGGCTTAATACACAGCTGGCAAATGCCACAGCACCCCCTACTGGTGACAGTTTAAGAACAAAACCCTCGTTCCTTTATATCCATAAGTTTTTTACTCCAAATGAAACTTTTAAAGGTCTATATAAAGTTGAATGTGTTGCTTTTCCCTTACTCTCAGATTTGCAGCTCACCCAGGTTTTACGATCCTGCCGAGTGATCACACACAGAGGAACTGATTGGTGAAATTTAATTAAGCACTGTTGTAATATTCTGTTCTCTCACAGGGTGCCGGAGACAGCTTTACTGGAGCGCTGGCCTTTTACATGGCTCATTATCCCACAATGCCTCTGGAGGAGATGGCACGCAGAGCCAATCGGGTGGCAGGAGTGAGCGTGCAGGCGGTCGGCACGCAGACGTCTTACCCACTCAGGAAGGATCTCCCAGCTGACCTGTTCTGAGAATCATCAAGTAACGGCTGACGGTCCAAAACGAAGAGGAGCGAGACATATTCACTGTCATCGTGTGAAGAATGTGAGCGGGCGTGATCACATGATCACAGAATCCACTTCCTCCTCTTTTTGTTGAGGGATGTACGGAGGTGGGATTGGGTTATGGAGGGGTCTTACTTTTTTTTTCGACACTTGAATCTTAATTTCAGATTTAAGCCACTGTTCAATAACTTTTCATAAATTCTGCCTGTATTTTAGTCGGATGCTGGAAAAACTGCAGTTTCACATCCCTAAAGTTTGCAATGACTGTTGGACATTTGAATCACTACGGTCTGCACCCCGGACAGATTCTCTGTGGTCTTGAGAAGTTTGGACATTTGGATTTAGGCTAAATGTCTCGACAGTCAGGGACAAGTCTTATTTAACACAAGATTCTTTGAAGTAGACTTAGAATGAACATGATGATCAAAGGATAACTAAGAGATCTTCAACAAAAATCAAAACTTCTATCTTAACAACTATGGTTTAATAGAAATGCTGCCTTTGTCATTTGACAGTTTTCAACTGATTTTGAACTTTGCTTGTTTCAACACATCGACTTCATTATTTAATCAACATACTGTACACAAATCGTGTTTCTTCAACGGTTTAATTACAGGAAACAAGTTGTACAACACTTTACTGCACCACAGTCAATGTTTCTGTAAAGAGCTGCTTCAGTGACTTCATGACTCTACATCTTCAGATCAACACGGCTGTGATGTCCTAAATAAACAGCTTCTCTCTAAAACACTGCGAGTCGTGTCTTCTTTGAAGCGATGATGGTGAAGACTTTGTCGCTCCAGGTCAGCATCATGCTGAGGTACAGAGAGAAGCAGCATTTGGACAGATCCAGAAAGAAAACGTCTCCGTCCAGACTGACGACACACTTTTCTATAATCCATGACGGTAAAAAAAAAAAAAGAAAAAAGAAAAGTCTGTTTGAAGCCTGCAGGCTTACATTGTCCGTGTACTTGGGTGCATTATTAAATGGATTTGATTTTCCTCTTCTCAAAGAACAGGACGTGCTTGTTCACTGCAAAGACAGAAAGCAAAAAAAAAAAAGAACATTTTCACATTTGTCATTTAAAGGAGAATCAAAAACGTTTACAGCTTCCTGTTGAGCCATTAGAGGAATGATTCACATCGATCACTGTCTGAACAGAAACTTACAGGAGTTATGAACTGTCCTTCATCTAAATCACATAGTCTGAAGACACTGTGGTTAAAACCTCTGGACTGTCATACCTTACTAAACATTATCTAATGTGCTTTTAACAGACACAGTACATAATAAACTGCTTTTCATGGACAGTTCACTTTTTAACCTAGACCTGAAACATGATCTGCAGGTTGGACTTCTTACACACATAAAGATTGTTTGTTGTTTTTGTTCTGTTTTCAAAGTTACACCTAATATGTTCAGATGTTTTCTTTTACATTCTAAGAATTCAGATGACTTGTGTTGGTAATTAAGCACACAGGGTGCTGGGGTTTTATTTTTTGTTTTATTTTTTTTATATATTGTCCCTCCATACGTTTCCTCCTAACATGCAGGAGTTGAAGGTTCACACTGTGGTGGCTTGTTAACAACATGATCCATGTCTTACCAAACGGATCGTGTTTCCGCAGCACCAGTTTGTCTTTGAGCCGGTTCCTCTTGGTGTTGAAGAAGTATCCGGTCCCTGCAGCGCTCACCATCTGCACCAGGATGGTCCTGAGAGGAGGAGACACCAGCAAGAGTGAGCAGCAACAACAACACCAACGACACAGCTGACACACATCTGTCCACATCTGTTCACTTACTTTGACTTAGCCTTGGCCACTGAGAAAGACACAGAGCAAAGAAGTAGTATTAAAACCAAGGAGACACAGGCTAATGTTAGCTGCTAATAACAGCTAGCCACAAAAATATACACCAATAAGAGTATCGAGTTACTACCTGAGCAACTCATGACACCTAAAGGTAACGTAACGTTACTCGTAGTAAAGTAGAGTCGTCATATGAGAGATAGCAGATATCTGTTAGTTAACAAACTACGAGCTGATAAAGCTCAGTTAGCGTTGAATAAATGAGCTCTTTCTATAGCTAAACACACACACTACAATACTTACAATTGGCGGTGGTGAGAAACATTTTGTAGACTTTAAACTACAAATCAACAGACTGTGTTAGAGCATAACAACTGGAGCCAGGGTAAGTCACATTGACAAGCGTGTGTAGCTCCGGGTCAGCGAGCACTTCCGGGTCGTCTTAAAGGGCCCGTGCACTTATTCAAAGCAGCGTCATTCAACATCACATAAAAACCACTAGATTTCAATAAATGAGCCGAGTATACACACTATACTTGACAGTTAATGTGATCCTCTTGGATTCATATGTAAATGTTAACCAATAGATCGTAACTGTTTTGTCATACACATGTATGACATTTATTCACTAATAAGTTGTGACAACAGAACGTTTTTTTCTGAAAATGTCAAAGAGACAAAAAACAAATGCAAGAATAATGCAAAATAAAAAGCTGATGTGGGAGGAGAAGGGGGTCAGTGATTAAAACACAACAACGTGGACAAAGTAAAAATGATCAGGCTGCAGAGTATAGGCAAAGTGAGCAAAGATAAATTCATGAAAACAGTTTAACAAGGAATCATAAGACACAGTAAATTGGGTGAAATAGGGAGTACACAATACAGCGTACAACCTGACTAGCTTTTGCCCCTTACCTCCTTGTAAATGGTGTTTAGACCCTGTGGGTTGTGTGTGTGAACATAAAAAGTGTGCAAATGTAATGTAATTCACTTCATCTCAGATGATTTGAATGTATTTTCATGCTCCAACAGCAGTCCTAATTTTTGTCATTCCAAAAAAAGCTGGTGTTTCTCAAAAGATATTTGTCAATATAGAGAAAAAAAAACAAAGTGGCATTGACCTTGTCATGAAACTCCAACCAGCAGCACAACAGCAACAGGAAGCACACGTGATTGGCTCTCTCCCATCTGCTGGCCTGTCCTTCTATTTCATTCTTTTTTTGTGTTTGCTTGTTTGTTTTTGTTCACAGGAATACATGTTTATTGGGCACAAGTATTCAGGTTGGCTGGTTTCTAAGATTTTAAATATTGATCAAAGGATTTGCTGATATGACAATGGAGGATTTGAATGGGAACTTCAGGAATCAGAGAAGTCAGAGAAATGGGTCGTCACTGTTGAGCTCTATAGACACTTGTAAATAACAAAAAGCTACAACTCAAAGCCGAGCTCTATTTACCATCTTTTTTAATACTCCAAAATGGGCCATAGTTCAGAAAAAAAACATCATGCTGTTTTGAAGAACTTGATTGTGACCTGACATATTGTACAAGTTGGGTAATTATATTTCAGTAGAGCCTCCTGTTGGCCAGCGAAACAATGCAGATGAAAGAAACTTCTGCATTGGCTTCACTTTTGAAACCAAGAGGCTTTGTTCATCTGGCATATACAAACAATTTTCAAGTGTATTCCTATCTTATTGTTTGAATTAGATATTAAATATCAGCAAACATTCTCTCGAATAGCATATCCCATCTTTGACAGAAATGAAAGTCAACAATGGAAGGATAAAAAAGATTGACTAGGATAATTAAGACTGTATGAGGATTGTTGTCCCTCTTCATATTGCCACAAAACATCTAACATAACATAACATAATCTATTTTGTCTGATCGATTGTCTCATTTTTATCTATTTGTTTCCAAACAAACCTGTTCTGACATCTGCAGACACAAGGTCACAGAGTTCCCTCAAGTACATGTTTTCTTGTGTTTTTCCGTATGACATTGTTCGTTGCCATTAAAATGAACGAGCATCTGTAAAGAATTTGAAAAGATTGGATTGTAAAATGTGATTGTGGTGGATGTGATCATCGAAAATATTTTTCCTTTTGATTTGAAACAGAATGACTCAGACATGCTCTTTTCATATCCAACTCAAATATTGTGTATTTTTCTCATCAAACAACGAGGCACATTTCACTCACTCCATGCACTTAAGCTTTATCATTCATCAGTTTACAGTTAGTAAGTTGGATGTCTTTAAAGGTAGAGTCAGTACAATAATTCTTCATAGATTGTTATCACAACTTTCAAACTTGGCCCCTCCCTGTGGATCATCACTCCCAGGGGCCCACACTCACTGCAGGACAAAGTGTGTACGTTTACTTCTAGCTACACTGCAAGTGACCACACGCCAGCACAAGCTGACCTCCAGTGTCGGGTATCTGCTGGTCCAATTAAAAGCAGACCAACTCAGTGTGGACTCCACTGGTTAAAGCGACTCCAGGGTTCACCCTCATTTTGAAATATGCTTGATCAGCTTGATGTTACGCCTCACTATGATTAGATTTTCTCATATCTTGCAGTGATGTCCGCTTCTGTCACATTCACTGGTTTGGATTTGAATGCTTGTGTTCAAATTGCTGATTTAAATCCACTCCTGAACTCAGCTGTCCCTTGTCAACCAAAACAAAACATCAAAATGCAGGTAGAGGACAGGGTCTCTGCAGACACTCACCACCACACGTGAATGGAGACCCATATCGATGACTTTTATTTCAGCCGATATTTGAACTTTTAGAGAAAAAAAACCTACTGACTTTTAACTTTTAACATGTTGAATTTAGTCCCACTACAAAGACGTTTTTTTTTAAACAGGCATTTTGCACAGAGATGCCGATGTGTCTTATGTGTCCTGGTATGCCTCTTGCCTCAGGACAGCAAACTCAGATTTCATGAATGGACTGAAACCAAAAAGAAAGAATAAAGTCAAAGACTTTCTTCTTCAAAGTGCTGAGGCAGGCAGATGAATGACACAGATACCAATAATGTTAGCATGGAAGTCCCCGTCACTCCTCAGAAAATAGTAACTTAATAGTCTTTTGTATGATGGCAGAGAAACACTGGTTCAGTGATGATGGAAACTAATTGACTCTCCATATTACTACAAAGGATCGGCTTAGGTTTCCATTTTCGGCCATGTTCATAAAATGCATTGGAGTGACAGTAACTGGTTTCACTCTCATGACATGTTTCTTTCCTCCTCATGTAGAGTCAGTTTTACACTGTGACGCCACATCAGTGACAAAAACAGGGAAATGTGACTGATTTAATGTCAATAAACGGCCTCACAAGCAAGTTCACAACATTCAATTCACCCTGATTGTTTATTCTGGTATCAGAATAAACAATCAACATCTCTGAAATGATTCTGACATTCTAATTCAAATGAACGTGTTGTGACAAGCTGCACTGACTGGCAGACATCTTACAAACAGTTATTGTCTTTGTGTTCATCAACTAACTCTTCTCCATCTTTTTGTTTAGAAAATGTGCAAAGGAAAACAATCTACAGTCTTCAGTGGACCAATTCAGAAGACGTGTGATGATGGTGTATGTGCATTGAGGGATTCATAGGTATAGAGATATGTGATGTGTTCATCACGTCTCTGTGCCAGAGCGGACCAACCAACGACAAGATGAAAATTTACAATTAACAATTAATGGCTAATAAAGTTTCTTATTGTCCCTGCAAGAAACAACAATCTCACTTGATGTCTATCCCACAACAAAGTGGGCGTATATGGTTTAATTGGGAAACAGTTCCATTGCAACCATTGTAACCCATGTAAGGGCCGCCGGCTAACAGACGTACTGGAGCAGCTGCAGAAACCTAACAATCTGTCATTTTAAACAACACCCAGGTTTATACATCTCAGAATAACGGCAGTTCTTACTTGATCAGATTTTCAGACAATCACTGTTTGCCCGGGTGAATGTCGTATAAGCAATTAGAATTTAACTGAGGAGTCCTGGTGAGACAATTATGTCATCTCTATGTTGCGAAAGTGCTTTAATGGTAAAAGACCCTTTATAAAAAAAAACAGGGGAAAGCAGGTCTCTTAAATCACTGAGGGCCCTTCTATTTCTTGAGCATCCGGTGTATTTCAGCCTTTGTGCCGTCACTCAGGGAACAATGCCTGAGATAAGTGGAGAAAGAAAACCAGGTTGTTCTTCTTTCACCTGATAAAAAAAAAAAACTAGATTTATCCAGCGTTTATGCGACACTGAGGTCCCACTTGTGCCTGGATTAGATGAAAACAAGAAGTAGTAAGTGAACTAATGAGCCTAAATGGAGCTGTGTTGTTAAACCCGGTGGGGGAAAGTTGCACATTAAAGCGGAAATGAGCCTGAATGTTATTGGACAGGCCGAGGAGCGCTGTAACCAGGCAGGGAGCAGCTTTCAGGATGTGAGTGGAGGAGTTTACGTCACACAGGGATAATTCTGAGAAAGAGGCTGAGACCAGTAGCTCCAGCTTCAGCTCTTCTCCTCCTCTTCCTCCTCCACCTCCCCACCCACTCAGCACTCTCTGAAGCCACTCCGGACGTTCGCTGCTCTTTCCTTCTCCCACTTCATCGCACTTATAATCGCCACTCTTTCTCACATGCTCTTTATTTTCATTTACAACCTATTATTTTCCTGCTTCTCTGTCACACAACAACCCATTCCTTTTAATTTATTAAAAATAGGGACAATGCACATTTAGGATCATAAACATGTATATATGCCAAGTTACAATTATGAAGGCTAATTGCCGCCTTTAGTCCCCCGGCAGGCAGGTGTACAAATGAACATATAAAGTTAAAAAAAACACAGGTAGCACATCAACAAGAAGATAAACTCAACGTTAGTTGACAAAGACACTCATATGACAACACAAAATGTGGCTATGTGAGTTTGCTCAGAATAAAGTAATTGTCACAGTTAAAGTGCAGAAGGTGCTAAGGAGGTGGGAGATGCTTAGGCACTTGTGCATTGTTCTAAAGTGCTTGTAAGAATTGCACATTTCCCCTAACGCCTGTTAATGTAAAGTGCTCGTGTAATTACACGTAGCACAAATTGTGCATTCACAGATGTGTGTCTGTCTGTGTGTACGCGCGCATCATTTTTAACACTTGAGCTCAGGTTCAAATCAAAAGCATTGACAAAAAATGAACAGGTGTGGTGAAGCGTTCTGTGAGTTTTGAAATTTAACAACTTATGGTCTAGAAAACAACCAGCACAAAGCATTGTGACAGGAAGTTCATTTGCAATTTATGCAGGACAAATTTCTACATGAAGTTTTCAAATTGTAAAGCCAGAACTTGAGCTGAGAAACAATGTTCTTCTTCTGAACTTTACAGTTGAAAAAAAGACACGTTTAGTGACATTGAAATTAAAGAGATTGATGAGTAGCCAGAATACCTCCAAAATCGGTACAACTCAAAAGGAAACACAATAAACCAAAAATAGCTTTAAGCTATCATGCACTTACATCTTAACAATCACACTGATTTCATTATTAGAGACTGGTGTTGTTTACTATTTTTAACACAGCTTAGATGAGTTAATTTGAGTAATTCAACAAAATGCTGTGTTTAGTTCAGTCATAAAAAAAACAGCTTGAGAGGTTTATTTTAGCTACAGTGTGATGATATCGTTATAACACTTGTAATCAGAGCCTGCAGGTGGATGCTGGGCTGATGGTGGGGCTGAAAGTAAGAACGTTGTCACGGCTGGACACAGAAAACCCAAAAGCAACGACTCAGAATCGGCAGGCAGTTTCAATCCGTTTTTTTCGGTCCGATGGTCGGTACACAAAATCCAAAAAAAAAGGTACAAAGTCAGCAGGCAAAAGACGTAGTCAAAACTAACTAGCTCAGATCAGGAGTCAAGACAGATAATAATGCTGGACCGCTGACACAAGGAACAACACAAACTGGCACAGCGTGAAGGGAAGGCAGACATTAAATACTGAACAGGGGGTGGAGTTTACAAGACACAGGTGAGACACATCAGGTAATCAGCAGACCGGGAAACACTGGGGGAAGGGCATGTAGCCAGCAGACCTGAAACGAGACACAGGGTAAGTATCAAAGTAAAACACAAGCACAAGACAAGAAACATGAGGGTAAACAGAAATAAACAGGAAAACTTAACCCGGGTATGTGACAAACGTAATGACAGAGCAGAGGGAAAAACTTGAAATCTGGCAGTAAAAGACCTAACTGTAAGTCTCTAAGCACAATTAAATCACTTTTTTGTGCAGTCTCACATACATCAGCACTTTATAAATATTTGTTATATGTGATTGTTTTGTGGAAATATGTACAGTATAATTTTAGTTAGCTATAAAATGTTATTATTAAATGCCGTCTTATTTACCGTTGTTATTGAACCTCAGGCAGCGTGATATCTCCAAATCCGAGATTTTGTTCGTCTGACCTTTTTATCCTTTCCATCCTCCCCACCCTCATGCTGTATTGGGAAATCATTGGATATGGATCCGTATCCAAGGGGATGGATCTCTATAATCTACAAATTAATGCAAGATACAGGAAAGCCTTCACTTGGTGGTTTGAAGGCGTCTTGGGAAGAGGAAATGGGGGGAGAGATAACGGAGGGTTCTTGGTGTTCTGCGATCACATCAATACATTCATCCTCTATTTGTATCCGCCATGGTCTTCTTCAATTTAAAATCTTTCACCATCTGCACTTATGTAGGAGTAAGCTTGCTAAGTTGTACCCAGATGTTGACCCAACATGTCTGACATGTTACCAGGACCCTGCTACTCCCTTTCATATGTTTTGGTCATGTCCAGCGCTGAGCCTGGTCATTTTCTAGTATGTATGGAACGGATATCACAGCAGACCCACTAATTGGCATTGTTGGTATTACCCCAGAAAGGTTTTTTTCTCCCTAGCTCTCAGTTGGAACCAATAGCCTTCTCATCCCATAGCCCGCCGCCTCATCTTGCTTAATTGGAAATCGCCGTCACCTCCATCTCACAAACAATGGGTTAGGTCAGTAATGTCTCATCTCAACCTGGAGAAACTGAAATACATCACACGTGGCTTCACTCATACATTCAAAATGATTTGGCAACCATTCCTCAACTACTTTGAGAAAGAATTTGTCTCTAACAATGTAGGGTAGTCTCTCCCCCCCCCCTGATGCTGCAGTGCCTGTTTTGGAAAACTGTTGTTCAGTTCTCCATGTAAACTGCATCAGTCTCTGCCAAACAAACCAGAGAAACAAGAAATAAATGACCTTCTGAAGCGTTCACATAACCAGTCCTTAGGTGTAAGACGTGTTAATGCTAATAATATAATGTAAAAATGAATGTAGGCAGTAACCAACGGTGCTACAACTAGCATTTGTAGTTGAACTATAGTTTTCAGTGTCTTGGTAGGAGCATCCCTGCGTCTAAATCATAAAGCTTTTCAGTAGCTTAACCATGCACACATGTTGTTCTTTGCTGGAAATTGTCTGTTGGACAGAAATTGGGCAGTGGAAAGAAATTTCCCCGTGGGGACAATAAAGTCTGAAAAAAGAAGGAGATACTTTATTAATCCAACAAGGGGAAATTCATACTAAGCACAGATCACTGTTCTCTGCTTGAGAGAGAGACTCTAAACAGAGTTTGGGCTCTCACAGAAACATGTTAGCATCACAGTTAAATGAATATATGTGGATTTGAATGTTGATACCGAGTGGTTCTAATAGAGTTACAGAAGTAGCATTTTAATTACATTCATCCACTGTAAAAGAAAATAGCTTTACTGTCGTAGATTCAGTGTCATGAAGTTTAACCTAACCAAATCTGTGTTTAGACCTCTACAAATCTGAATGTTTTTCACCTCGTATTGTCAATGTGACATTTTCATGGATGTAGCCGCTAAATATAACTCAGGTCTAATTTAATCTGCAACTTAAGCACTTGTTGCTGAGGAGCATGTTCCCTGAGGTTGATCGCTTCCGCTGGCTGATTAATATTGATATTTCAAAGCAGCATGCACATATTTCCATTAAACACCTCTACACACACACACACACACACACACACACACACACAATCACAGAGACCACCTCCTCCAAACAAGCCTCAACTTGTATACAGTATTATTAGCCGTCACAATAACAGTTTGCTGTTCTTTTGACCTACCAACTCGATCACAGTAGGTGACACGATGACTCACTCACACACACAGAGTCAGAGGCTCCAAACACCACACACTGGTTCACAACTCCCCAGCTTGCGTCAGCACTATGCCCTATTAGCTATTATATAAAAGAAGGCATACATAACAATAGGTGTTTTTTTTATAGTGTTTTCTCCCTTCATATCACACAGGTCTGCTTCTTTTACATATTCAACAAATCAGGGCATTTCTATGTTAGTGCAGGAAAGAGATGAACTATGAGCTGAAATATATTGTTTACAGTATGAATGGCTGCTGTTGCTCCATCCATCTTAATATATAGCAAAGTTTGAACACCTTGGGAAGCTTTGTGCAGAAAGCTGTCATGTATTAAATGTTTTAGTTTAGCAAAGGGTAGATGTGACTCAGAAGCATTCAGACAGATAAAGTCACATTAACTCGATATCCGGCAGCAAAATACAATCAAAGCGGGAGACAGTGTGCTCCACCTCAGGAAAACTCTGCTCTTCTTCAGCGGTAGGTTTGTCACCGATTTGCTGGTCCAACATGTTTATTGAGTACAAATTATATAAACTTCAGATTTACATAAACAACAGCAACTTGTTAATTGATCTTAGAAATGCAAAACTCACATCAGGCTTTTTGTCTCTTATCAAAGGTAGCAAAATCAGCCTCACTTACAAAGCTCACCAATGATTTTTTCTTCTCTCTCTCTCTCTCTCTCTCTCTCTCTCTCTCTCTTTCCTAGCCAGGAGCAGTGACAATGCAATGTCTGCTGGCCTGACTGACTCAGGGTGTAAAATGAAATATAGCTTATAGATAGCCTATAGGATTAAGGAGGGGGGAAAAAAAAGAAGAAAGAAAAGAAAATTAACAGTTTTTCTTCTAATTGTATTTGTTTTCCATTAAAAGGCAGGGTTGGTAACTTTCAAAAACTAGCATGATTTTGAAAGTTGCATTCCCTCAGTGCTCCATTTGCACCCACCATCTCCCCTCTGTGCTCCCTCAGAAGCCACCCCCCTCACTTACATGCACGAGCACTGTTGCCCCAGAAGAACACCTCAGCTCATCACTTGTACTGTGTCGTTGGTAAGTCAACACTAAACTTTATCATAATACTTGTTAAAAAAAAAAAAAATGTTTACGACAAACAATTGCGTAGCAATTTAATCAACGGCCAATGACAGACTCACTGTATTGATGCCGTGATGCGCTTTGAGTGTGGGCTCGTGCACGCAAGGGGGAGAACAAGCAGGGATATGTGATTGGTTCATCAAATGTGTACCTTGTGGCAGACATAGTTTTTACAGGCTTACAACTGCTACAGATGACAGATTTTCTTCATTTCTTTTTCAGAGCATATGAAGTATTTCTTTTTTCCATTTCTGTCAGGACTTACAGACAATTTAAAACAAAATCTTAAAAAGTGTATCTGGAGAAAATAACCAACCCTACCTTTAAGTCCCTGCAAATATTCCACGCAAAAAAAAAAAAAAACATCTTGAAAGATGGCAACATGTGGTTTCCTCCATGCTGAAAGGTAAAAAGGCCACAGCTGAAGTGCTACTCTAATTCTCAAGATCATAATCAGGTATTTCAGCAGCTCTCAAGAAGCTAAAATCAAGCTAAACTCTAGCTTTCCACCTCTGACAAGTTGTAGGTGGCTGATTTTGTGGACTTTTTTTTTTTTTGAAGGTTTTATTATGCATTTACACCCACATCTTTAACTTACATTGCAGCAACTGAACCAAAATACATATTCTTGTTTACAGACAAAACCTAACCCAGTACAGTCAGCGTGTCCTCACATCCTCCCTCTAACTCATTATCAGTGAAGGCTGTTCCAGAAAATGCTGCCTGATCACATCACACACTGCTCCCCTCTCTCTGGAGCTTTTACAGCAACTCGTCTGCCTCTGTGTATCTTAATCCTGCTGTCCAACATCTTTGGGATTTGTCTTCCAGGGTGGATTTTTGCTTTCAGTGTGACCCACATTTGATGGCTGATGTTCTCTCTCGCAATGAGAAGATCTAATCTCTTGCTTACATGATGTTAAAAATCTAATTTTTGTTTTGTTCTTGTGCAAATCCAGTAAACAACATTTGCATTTGAGCATGCTGCGTTACTGGTGCCATTTATAAAATGTCTCTATTATCATCGTCTGAAACCAGAACCTTATGCAACGCTTGTTTAAAGTCAGAGGTGGGAGCTGCTGGGAACGAAAAACAATAATAGCTAAATGGTCTTTCCACTTGCGTAATGTGTGTCAGTTATGATGTCATGAGCTGATGTGCATCAGGTTGCTATGGTTACACCATTCTTGCCACATTGAGGCCCTCGGATTGGATTTCCACAGGCAACAGGTCTGCATCCAGTCACTAAGACGTCGAAACCTAAAATCAAAAACGTCTGTGTGTGAAAATAAAGCCACATTTTTCGGCATGTGTTTGTGTTTTCTCTGTCAGTGAATATATTTGGAGTGAAGTATCTATTTACCATGAATTAGCCTTTTCAGAATAATAAATAAACCTTTTAACCTTTCTCAAAGTGTGGGACTACGTTTACTTTTCACACCAAAAATGTCTCTTCCTGTTCCTCTATATTCGGCTCAGTCCTTTAAATAGACCTGCCTGATGAGTCTACAATAGGCTGCTTCTTTACATAGTGCTTTTGATGACCACAGCGTTGTTGGGAGTAATGTTATAAAACAGGCAGCCCGTGTGTCCTCCTCCCATCTGTTCCCTCTCCTCTCTCTCTATTTCTCCGTGTTCCATGACGCAAAGCCTGAGTGGGAGTGGACAAACCTTCTGCTCTCTAAGAGGACTGAGTGGGCCGCCGCCATCCGCTGTGAGTGTGCACCAGAGATGGAGGTATATGGTGGAAGAGAGAGGGAAGGGAGGGGGAAGCCTGAGAGAAGGTGACTGAGATTTATACAGGAAGGCAAATTAATGGGGATGCATGGGAGAACAGGGAACCAGAGAGTGAACACTGTATACCGACTGTAAGATGGGTTTATTGGAGGGAGTTAGGGAGATGTGGATGAGTGAGATGATGTGGAGAGGACAAAAAGGGGGATGAGGGGATGATGAGAGTTGGGTAGTCAGTGTGAAAGAGAAGAATAATTAAAAAGCTAAACCTAGAATTAAATTTGTCCTTTAGGGGGGAAAAATCAAGTCACTCAATCAAGACTCGAGCTGCTGAGATTACATCAGGAGTCCATTCTTTTGGGAAACTCATTTAGGAGAAACACTTTATAGACATATTGAAATACATTGACAGAAACAAGTAGCTGACATGTCTGCTCTGCACATGTCAAAAAGCCTGATGCTTGTCCAGTGAGGTTGGAATCCCAAATCAGAAGGATTTAAATTGTACTGGATAAAATAGTAGACTCCCCAAATGAGTGTTCGGAACATTTCCTCTCGTGTCTACTTATCCAGTAAAGCAGGCAGCAGGAGCTACTTATGTCAACAGAGCTGTCAATCATGAGGTTACATCATTCTCTATTTCACATCCAATACCTCGTTGAGATGAACACACAACATAATCAGCATGGTCAGGACTAACTATGAAGACGTGGTGGAGGCTGGTTCTGCAGCCAGTCAACAAGGGGGAGCGCTCGATGTTTTGGCTTCACAACATTTCTCCCTGTCAGAGTGCCTCCTCTGTGACATCTGTTTACGTGGAGGTGTGTGTTTTTATTTTCAGAGTTTCTTGAGTAAGTGTGGAGTGCTTGGTGTGTTTTGTGTTCCCTCGCCTTCTTGGCTCACCTTCAATGGATCCGCAATCCACACCTGCCCACCATCAGGCAATCACCTACTCCTACAAGGATCCATCACCGACAGTCAGTCAAAGCCGGATCACAGTGCCCTGATGCGATCGTTGTGTGGTTTATCTGAGTCACAAGTCCAGTTCAAGTTGAGTCTTGTTGCGTGACTTAAGACGTACCGGCTTGTTTGCCTGTCTGCTACTGCGACTTACACACGATGTCTACACAATGTTTTGTCTGTTCAGTGGTCACTGTTTCAGATTAGGTGATCAAGTGCCATGACTTCACCGACAGACAAGACATGCTACACGCCGGTACCTGACTAATCATCCAACAGTTGCAAAAGCTAAACAAACTTGTCCTCTGTGTCATCGTTTCATCTCTCAGCACCAACATCGTCATTGTTCTTTCACTTCACCGTTTTCTTTGCTAATGTCGTATAACGACTGCACGCGGAGCGCTCTGTGTTCTCATTGGTGAAAATTACTGCTATGACAGAGAACATCGTCGAGGGCCGAACTAACATGCTCGACTTTGTGTCGGGAGGTCGTCAGGTGGTCTTGATTGTCGTTTACCATGACATGCAACATGAGATAAAATGACTGATTTTCGGGTAAGAGGGGTCTCGGATCTCTACATCAGCTGGACTGGGTTAAGATTATCATTAGCGATAACACGCTGTCTGATCTCTGCGTGACATCTGGTTTTCTATTCTCAAAGACCTTCCATCTACCAATCTGCCTCAACACCCACAAAGCCTGTCAGCCAAGTCCCCTCCCCCAGCCCTGGACCCCCACAAGCTGCTCCTTCTCTCCCTCCTGCTACCTTTTTAATAAGCCACCTTGGACACCTTACCTGTTGCTGGACTGCACTTTGGTTTTCCCTTCTTTTGCTGACCATTCATTGAAGAGTCTTTGGCACAATGTCGTGATTATTTGTTCATTAGTGAGCCAATTACTTGCTAAAGCCAACAATATAACTGTGATTCTATTGAGATATCTATACAAGAGGATTTCATTAAAAGTATTGGTAAAAGCATTGAAGACATATTTTGCTTTTATTAAAATCAGCTAAACCCTGACAGCTTCCCCAGATTTCCAGGCATTTTTTTTCCTTCATATTTTTACCATGATGCAGTCATTAATATTGCTGATTATTGGTACAACTGTTAAACCATATGTTTTTCTGTTGCTGCTTTCTTAATCAGAATGTTCTCCTTCTATATTTGTCAATGATTATTTAAACGTGCCTCATGAAACAATATTTCATCCAGGCTCTCGTAGTGACCTCTGTCTATTTTCTGATACAAACTCCTGCTTCTATCTTTAGCAGCTCAACCCCCCTCATGATCCATCAGTGGCTATTTTACAATTTGGCTAAATTCAGCTCTGAGGTAACAAGTGACACCTTCTGTTTCCATGCTTCCGGTCGCTAGGCAACCTCAGCAATTATACCACTGCCAAGAGAGGGAGGAGAGGAAGTAGCACCCCGGGGCCCCCTGCCTCTGTTAATCTTGGCCGCAGCCGGTCAGGCTCCATCACTCGGCTAAGTGCTCTGCTTCCGTTGCAAGCTAGTGACGAGGGCCACCGAGGCATGCTGTGTTTCCTACTGCTCTCATTAAATCAGCTCTGTTTCCTGTGTTACTGAGATACAGTTGTCTGGTAAGGAAGACTACGAGGGACTCGCTGATCAATCAAAACACTCTGCTGCCCTCTGTTGTTCGACTGTTTGACACATTTATCTGAACTGTTGAACTGGAAAGTGGAGAAGCCTCCATAAAAAAAAACTGGCCACAAAGAGTTTTAAAAAATCTAAATAAATGAAGTTGAAAATACAAGCTGCTTGTAGAGAGTCTGTTTCCTTTGGGCTTTCAGAAAAGAAGACACACAGGACCTTGTGGTTACAGTTCCAAAAGCTGAGATGTTTAGCAACAAGTGAGAACACATAGCGACTCATGAATACGTTTAGCATCCAAAGACATTGTTGGTATGATTAGAAATGTTTGACTATCAGACTGGACACATTTTTTGGCTGTAAAAGTTCTTCTACACAGCGTGATACTTGACAAACTTGACGTTATCTAAAGGGTTAGAAGAAGCCTTGTAATGCACAGATTCTCTCCACAAATGTTCAACACTGTGTAGCTGCCGGGATTCTCACCAAAGAGCTGCAATAATCTTCTCACTCATCCGTTATGCGTTAGATTGATTTTAACATCTTATCGATTACCCTTTATTTGATCGAATGGTGCAGGGATCTGAAAATAACAAGTCTGACTTTCACATTGGACTTCTGTTGGATAAAAGAGCATACACGCCATTTCTCCCCACAACGCTACAAATACACTTGTTTATGAGGATGAGAAGAACAGTGAAATGTTAGCATGATAAAATATATCAGCAGTTAACAAGTCAAGCTAACGGTTTAGCTTTAAAACTAGCAATATCATTCATACACATGCACGCACACACGTATGTGAAGATTCTTGCCCACAAATAGTCTCTCCTAACATTTAATGTGGGACATAAATCACAGGTTTATTCCAAGAGACATCCCTGCTTTTTCTCCCATTCAGTGTCCCCACGCTTTGTTCCACAGGACTGACCATGTCTGCAATAAAACTCAAATAGAAACTGAGGAGCAGCTGCAGAGGAAAATGTGCTCTTTCCAACGTACTGTGGCCTACGTCTTATGGAAAACATTGCACACACACCAGGGTTGGAAATGAACGGTTTTGCCTACCTGCCACTGTGACTTTTGGTTGAAGAAATCTACCAGTCACTCATTTGTTCGCCTGCCACTTGTAATATGGATGCTAATCCATGCTGCTCTCGATTAAAGAAACACTGAGTGAAACTATTTAAGCACATAGTCATTGTAAACACTGACATGAGGAGGGACGGGACCCTGTGGGCTTCTTTTAGGACTGAATCTACTTGTAGTCAAATCGGATGTATTTAAACCCCTGAGAGATTTTGAAAGCAGGTTCAGTGTCTGCAAACCTTCCCTTCATGGGTTAAAACTAAAACTGCTGATGACTCAGTGGGTTTTGTTAAGACATTTCTCTCTTTGTGCTGAAGCTGGAAAAAAAAACATGCTTTGTTCCTCAGTGATGTCATGTGGTAAAGATAACATGGCTCAAGGCACAAGACCAGTTTGTGGTCAGAGAAGCTATCTTTAGTCGCAGTAGTGTCTGTATCAGCTGTTAAACCTGCAACCTAGACCATTCATCTTTCTTTTCTCCCTTTATGGTCATCTAAAGCCTCAATCAGCCAGACTCGAAAATCATTACTTCATATATTTACATGATGCCTTACAGCAGCTGTGTTACTCCTTAAAAATAAAAATAAGCTTCTTTTTTTTAGCTGACTTTTTTTTTTGTTTTTTTACATTTTAATATTTGTTTGAAAAAAACTTGTTGCCAAATCAGAAACCTATATTTGCTTTTTTTTTTTTTTTTCTTCTTCCACTCCACTTAATATGTTTCAGTATCTGGCTTCTTTCATCTGCACACACAACTGCCAAAAATCTTCCTATTAAAAAAACACCACATAATAATGAGAGGGCGACACAAGCAGTAAAAGACAGTGTACATATTGCTGTTTACTACTCCTCAGTTAACAATGCAGGGTGTTTTACATATACAGTATATAAAGAGTAGGAGTTGAGTTTATTAACCTTCCAGCAGTGCACTCTATGTTTTATGTATGAAATGTCATTGTCTTTATATCCTTTTAATATCTCCAGGGCATGACTATGTTTTTTATCACTCACAGATGATACAGTGTGTTGTATCTTTGAGAAAACCATGTGCTGAATTATCACACTTTAGTTCTCTCTGTGTTATTCTAAAGCAGATAGAAACCCCTATGATTACTGTCCATGCAAGCAGCATGTCTCAACTTAAGGTTTATAACTCATCTGTTCTGATTCCATGGAGGATAAGAGTTCTTCACATTAAGGCTCGTAGCTGACCTGACTCACAGACGGGCGATGTCAGGTTTGTCAAGAGGCTTAAAACCAGCTCCAGCTCCAGCCACCACATAAAGTATTGCATTGTCGGCAGGATTGGTAAGAGCTACATTAGAGATTGAGGACATTTTAGGGTTCAAGGGCTAAGTGCTGGCATGCTCGATGATCTTAACCATGGATGGAGAATGGTCAGCCATTGAAAAGGTAGGTGCTAATTGTTCACTTGTCTCTCCTGATTGAAATAATAGGCTTGTGTGTGTTGTTGAGTTCTGGACTCTGCAGACCTTAGCGCTCATTGTTTAATCATTTCCTTTTTCAGTTGACTTTTCAATTAATACCCCTGCAACGAGTAAGATCATCTCCTTGGAATCATATAAGATACCACATGAAGTTTGGAAGAAGCCTGTTGTTAGGTTGACACAAAGGTAACTTGAGACAGCGTTTCCAGCAGCGCGACCGCCATGGGACTCCAAAGCCCCCTGCAGTGACAGATTAGTAATGTCACACAGTCCATTAATATTTGAAAGCCTGAGGATAGACCCCAATACAAGCAACACAGTTATGAATTTAACATAGTTGAAAATGTATTGCATAATATTTGAAATGCAGTCCTATTTAATAGGGAGAAAAAAAGACACATTTTGGAGAAATTGTTATACAAATAACATGTTTTTTAATTGATTTCAGTTCTTGATAGAGCAGAATCTAAATGCATGCCCTTTATTCTTTCCTTGAGCTGTGGATAAAATACCATCTCATGTCTAAATTTGTCACTCTTCCTGTAAGGGTGTGCTGCCACGGGCCAAGTACACTGTTGTGTAAACAAGACCTGTGAAGCAATATGAGAGAGAATAAGAGAGGGAGACGAGTCTTGCGTAAGTAAGCCTGTGCTTTGTGTTTTAATAAAACACGGAGAAGAGAAAATAGCAGCCTGCGAGACTAAAAGTAACCTCTCCAGCACAGATGGACCCCACGCTTTTCCGCCAGTGGGTCAGTGGGTGAGGGAAGAGTGGAGGGGAGAGGAGAGGCTGTGGCCGTGCGCCGCTATCCAGGGGAGCGTGTGGGCGACGAGGGCAGCAGGAAAGAGGAAGACAAGGACTTCCAAGGCCAAGTGGGCCGAGTTGTTTTTTTTTTCTGCAGTATTCACTTCTAAAAACAGCCGTGATGACGCGCAGAGGTCAGCCGGCTGATTTGTCATCAGCTATTTCAGCAATGTTAAACAACTGACGAGGGAGAGGGAAGCATGTTGACATCACTGCTGCATGCTCTCATCACTTCTCCCCACATTGTTCTGATTGTGCAATCATGAAAGCAGAGAATTCACACAGTACTGTATCCTGGATTTCACTTGGTGCCTTATTTGGTCAGGAGGACGACAGTGGATCAAAAGAGTTACAAAAAGAGACAAATGAAAACTGGAGTCAGAGCAGCACCTTTAGGTGGCCTCCGGTCCTGCTTCTGATCAGACAGTTGCGACAAAAAATCTCTTCTGCTCACATGTGCACTCAAATGTTCCTTGTCCGTCTTCTTTTACTTCTCCTCCATTTCTTTTTCTTCATTTCTGCACATCTTCCCTCTGCTTTTCTTCTTCTCTTCTAATCCTCTTCTTCTCATCCTCTTCTTCTCTTCTAGTAGTCCTTCTTCTTCTCTTCTACTCGTCTTCCTCTTCTTCTCTTGTACGAGTCCTTCTTTTCTCCTTTGTAATTTCATTTACATGTTTTTTATCATCTTCTATTATACCTCCTGCTTTTTGTCCTTCTCTCCTTCTCTCCTCTCTCTGAATCACGCTACAGTGTTCATTCAAACCTCATGAATAAACGAGGATGAATAAACTCTGATGAGCCAGCGCTGAACCTCGGCTTGAACTCTTACTGTAACATCTCTTGCATATTGTGGAATATCTTAGACACAAACGTACCGTAAATGACTAAACAGCCGTGAAAAATAGAGGGAAACATTTCTCTATTCCGACCTCTAACAGGAAATGATTGTATCACCTTGTAAAGTGATGAAAAGCAAATAAAGCACTTTTGTGTGGTGAAGTGTCACAGAAATACAGTATGAGCAAACACCTCTCACACCTCTGCTCTCTTCAAACACTTGTAACAAAAACATGTAGAACCGGCTCAGCCCACACTCAGGTGATGTGTGCAGTATCGCACCGCTGCCAGCAGATAGCAAACAATCGACAGCAAACACAGCGCTGTGTTTGCTGTGGCAGGTATCACACAACCTGATGCAATTTGTAAAGAAATGCTAAATAATTACCAGGTAAAGATAAATGAGTTACATTGACTTAACAAAGTCCAAACCCTCACCTTTAACGTTGCTAGTGCTAATATGTTGTTCACATTAGAATAAGACGGCTCCTTCTTAAACCAAAGGCTCAAAAAACTGTTCAGTCTCAACACGATTAGTGAAATATTCAAGAAAGTATAACAATCAGAATCATGTTCATGGACATTTATCTCCCTTATCTCACGCCAGTCAGCATGACCTTCCAAGTGGTGTCACTAGGTCCATGTCCAGTGACCTTCAGGACTTTCTGCCCTGAAGCTGAGAAGAGATTTTATAACTTGATCCACAACGATCCTCTAGAAACCAGCTGGTTTTGGTTTTAATACGATCGACCATGAAAACTAGAAAAGCAGGAAGTTAAGTCCTCAACTAATGTCTGCAAACACAATTCCTCATCAACCTTGAACACTAAAACAACTTGTTTTTGTCTTTTTTAAAGCAGCATCACTTGTTTCCCAAAAGAATCAGTGTTATGTGCTCTAAAAAGACTGGACTTCTAATTACTAATCTAATACTAATACTAATCGTCCCTGGTGTCATAAAGTATTTTAAACAAAGAGAGGACCCATGTGTAGAAGAGTAAAGAAAAAAATGTATCTCAGTAAATAACAATGCCTGAAAGCAAACCAGATGACATAAAATAAAAACCCACGATTGAAACTATGACAACCAGCATCAGGAAGCCACAGAGGACAGATGTAGGTTTGACAGCAGACTGACACCGGCTGGAGGGAACACAGACTAAATACAGAGGAGGGTAATTAAACACAGGTGAAACTGATGAGGGCAATCAAAGCCACACAGGGGGGTGACGGGAAACATTAAATGTCAGAATATTACAGTAAAGAAACGCACAAAGAAAACATTGTTACAACAACAGCAATAAAAACACAGAAGTCTGAATTCATCACTATATAAATACATGTTTGTAAACAAGTAATGATATTTCACTCAGCAATTTTAAAATATCTCACACCAAATATTTAACAATTGAATTAATGTGAAACTGCTCCCAGTAATGACATGAAATTAACACACGTTTTAGGGGTTTCAGTTATGGAATGGGTTCACTTTGAGCACAAGTCTTTGGCATTTCAGTAAACATCTGAGGTACCAAAGGGTTAAACTGTCAATCAACCGATTCTTCTCGTGAGAATCTGATTCAGAAAAAAAGAACAAAAAAAGTGAAATCAAAGTTTTGCAGGTCAACAGAAATACATTGTGTCTGCCTTTATGGAGTTCGTCATCCCTTCAAAGATCAAACAAACAAACACACACACACACACACATACACACACACTGTTGATTTCTGGACGACAGAGGTCATAGGTCATATAAGTAACCTCCACTGCACCAGAGCAACACGGATAACAGGAATCAGGATTCTGAGCAACCTAAGATCATTTCTTCTTCATTTGTTCCTAAGAGTAGATATACTGCCCTCTTGTGGCCAAGAATGTCAAGACAAAAATCATAAAACTGTAACAATCTGCCTGAAGTCTCCTTAAGAGTTTAATAAGATAACACATTAGTATATATTTGACTTAATTTCATTTTTAAATGTTTATTAAAACAATTAAATTACCATTTGGAAAAAAGATCTCTCACAGAGTAAGTACACGTCTCTGGTTTAGCTGCCTTGTTGATTATGTTCAGCAACAAATTGGATTTTCATTGAGCTTGACCTGGAGCCAAACTAAAGGTTCCTTGGAAAGTTTACCAGGTCACTGACCGGAGGTGTTAGTGAGAAAGCCTCTCACACATAAACCAGCGAGCCAGAAGCCTTTTAAAGGCGTAGCAAGCTGCTTATGTGTTCGACAACAGCAGGAAGGAAAGCTGTGATAAGAAATTACTGTAGCTGCAGTTACCGTTGAATCAGAGAGATTGTTTACACTTTTACAGTAAAATAAACACAGTGCAGGGTTCAACAAGCAAAGCAAAGGGACAACTACAGTGAGTGTCAGAAAAGCAGTTTAAAATGAAAATGTTTTCAGCTGTTTCCAAGTCATGATTTAAGCACAATGATCAAATTTCCCTTTTTCAGATGTATTTTTGTTGTATGTCAATTCATGACTTTGTCGTGCAGAGTTTCGTTTTAGGATTTGATCATGATTGAGAGGAAACACATGCAGCTGCATGATGTGCATGCAACAAATGGACACGTGCAGCAAAATCTTAGTGGAGACTGCAAAGGATGACATCACTGAAACTGGATGCCCCACTTACACCAATTATACCTGACATGCTCTCCTTCTTCACAGCTCTCTTTCGCTCATGCTCTGTGACTTACTCTGTCTCTCTCTCAGTGTTTCTGTAGCTTCATGAGCAGGCCTGTTGTTGGAACCAAACAACGCTTTTTAAACAGCTGTTAAGAGACAACAGCATCACAAATTAGACATTTTGTCCTTGACAATCAGGATCACTGGTCGCTGTTATGATCGGGTTTTTTGTGTGTGTTTTTTCATGTATCATTTTAATGTTGTGAATATCACTCAAAATCAACCTACAATAATTTGTATAAAATGTCTCAGGTCCCTTCAAAAACTCTCATATATTATTCCTGTAAGATTCCTACATTATCTTTATTTATAGAAGAACCAAAAAACCCCTTCAGTCATAACATTCGTCTTTATTTATTGATGTATTCAAGAAATAATTCTTCATTGCATTTCAGAGATGGAACCATTGAACGACCTTGAGAACCAAGGAAAAGAAAAAAGATTTTCCATGTGGCAAACTGCAGCAGTGGAAAAGTAAATGAGTGTATTTAGTCCATTGTAAATACAAGGTGCCTACATTACAATTTATATTATGGCCATGGTTACTCTGGAGATTGTTAATTATACAAACTAAGGATAAAGATACACATTATTGTCCCCCTGAGGGAAACGTATCTCAGACAACAGTGACACACCAGTCTGTAAGCTTTATATAAAAACACTAGTATGAAACAAAGCCCTCACATCAAGTCAATGAAACGATGTGTTTTAGTTTTTCACCACATTTCTAACGATAGTTGATCTTAATCAGATGTGAGTCACACTAATATTTGTACATTATTATGTGCGGTGAACCATCAAAATGATTCAGAGGGAAACTCATAGAACAATCAGACAATCAATTGTTTGCACTTTTAACCATAAAAAAAAACTTGATTTAGTACATTGCATGTACAAATCTACAAGTTCAGAAAATAAAGCGTGACAAAGGACAAGTGCAAAAAGAAAACACAAAGATCCCTCTATTCTCTGAAAAGTTAAGTAAAAAGGGGAATCAAATCTGCGGTAGCTTTAAAAACGTAAGCATGTAAAGTTCATGCTTTTTTCTCAGGTTGTTAAAAAAAAAAAAAAAAAAAAAGGAGTGTAAAAACTCTTTGGAGCAAACACATTTTCTAATCACCTTCATCTCTCTATAAACTTTCTATCTATAAAGTATATTAAATGCACTACTTTACATTGGCTAAATCTTTTTCTACAAATACAATAAACACTTTTCTTCCCAGCAATCCACTGGTAATAATCAATCAAGTTAAAAGGATGGAGTAAGCGGTCGTCAATTCCACCTTGTTTAAATTTTTGCCTGACTCATATTTCCATCTTAGGTCTAATAAAAATAAATTGTATCTTTGGACTTGTTATTGCAGGAAAGGCCAAGGTGCTCCCATCAGTTTCACACCAAACTTATCAAAGCCATCAGTCATTACAAGCAGAGGGTTACACTTCAGATCAAAGTCACAATATTCACCATTAACTAGCTGCTTATTAACATGCTTATTAGTGACATATACTGGCTGCTTATTAGTCAATAGTAAGCGCTCATTGGTACCATATTCTGCAAGACCATTGGCCCTTGAGTAAGAGTTTGCCCTCAATCACATAAATATGGTTTATTGATAGTGAGTTAGGAAGTTGTTGAACATTTATTCATTCATATGAATTAAAATTCTTTGCTCAGTATGGTCCTAAAAAGGTAGTAATAAGAAAAAGCATTTAGGCCTATTATGAACTCAATTTCAAGAGTTACCAAGCACTTCTCCTTCCTTCAGATAATTCAATAAAAGAGACAATTAAAGGGTTAAATGCTACAATCTCACATGTAAATTCGTCTGTTTTCTGTACATGCAAGTTATGATTGTGATATGAAAAGAGGAAGTAAACAGACAAGATAATGTGGCTTTAACTCTCAACCCTCCTCCTCCTCAGGAGCAAAAAAAATGACATCAGTCATTAGCGCAGCCAATCAGAGGGCAGCTACGCTCAGGCTGGAGGAGCTCTCTGTTTGTCCGTGTAGTCAGTCAGTGTGCATTTGGTTGTGTGTATGTGTGTGAGTGTGCGTGTGTGAGTGTCTGAATGCGAACAAGTTCACATTATTATTATTATTATTTTTTTTTTAAGATTTTACAAACATCTCTTGAATTAAGCTCTGCAGGTAACGGTGAGCGAGCCATCTTTCAGAGTCGCGCGAGGACAAGAAAAAAGACTAACAAACAACTACGGAGGCTCCAATGAACTCGAAAATTACAAGTTTGCTGCGAAGAGTCTCAGAAAACAAGCCACATCTACGCAGTTTAACCCATTTCGGTGCATCTTCTTTAATACTGCGTGCAGCTGCTCGTGCTGTAGTTTTTTTAATTTTTATTTATTATTTGTTTGTGTAGCTCACAGTCCAGTAGTAGTCCCGGGTGCCTTTCTTTAAATGCGTAAATGCGTTTGCTGATGAAGTGACATTGAACGTCACATAAGACAGTAATAAAAACATTGTGAGGGATAAGCCATAAACTACGCAGACAAAAAACATGCTAAAGACGCTAACGAAGAAGCTCAGAAGACATTCACTCAATGAGATACACCCTTTTCAACTCAAGGTAAGTTCAGCTCAGTTACTTACTATTGAAATGTTATTATAGCCTATTATATGATAGACAGTTTTATTTATTGGCAGTCAACACTGCACCAAAATACAAAGTAGGCTACACTACAGAAGAAAGGGACTTGTTTGTGAACGGCGTGCCTTTACTTTTGTCTTGTGACTTGCTCGTTTAAAGCCCAGTTCTAATCTTTCTTGTACGAGGTTATAGTTAGTTCATTAACACTCTCTTTTTCACACACATGCACACACACACACACACACACACACACACACACACACACACACACTTACTACATGGCCACAAAGACAGCGCACACAGACACACATACACCGCGCGCGCACACACGCGCGCACACACACAACTGTACAGCACTGTACCTACATAAACCAAGCTGGTTTTGAGAAAGAGGTTATATTCTACATTTTTTCTGACATACAGTTTGATATTTGTCAAATACCCTGACACCACCCACTGACAACTGACTCTAACCTATACAGAAAATGACACTGTTTTACTTTCTCTTTTCTTTTTCAGTGAACAGTAACACCTGAATCAAGTTAAATTCTGAGTTCAGCCCTGATTCTGTTTACTGTAACAAAGTCATCCAAACTTTGCCAAGTCAAGGACGCTTCTGTGGCATTAGCCAACCTGTAGCGCTGACCCCCCCTCTCTTAAATTCCTTTTAAACGACATTATGATGGAAAATATCTAAACTTAAAGTCACGTCCTAATTTTAGATTCATCAATAATGCTCATTCGTTTCATGTAGTGGTTCTTTTCTCAACATCACTGTAAGAAAGCTCACCATCATCATGTTTTAACTAGGGGGTGGGGACTTTAACGCATTATTCATGATTAATTAATTACACGAAAATAACACGTTGATTTTTTTAACATGCATTTAATCACAGTTTGCCTTATAAACTGGAACTGGAAACTGGAATAAAGCGGAACTGTTTATCATAGATTTGCGCTAGCTCCGCGATAGCTTTGCGCTAGCTCCGTGACAAGTACAAACAAGGGGCTTTGCAGCCTGGCTTCAGGATCAACATTAGTAATTCAATGTCTGATAAACTTACAAATTCACTCGCTACATAGATTGCTCTGGACTGTAGACCACTGTTAGTGGTAGAAGATAAGGGGTTAGAAAATGCAAAATGTGATCCAACTTTCTAGCTGCTGTGCAGAAAAATAATTTCAAACAAGATCAAACAGCTTAATTAAACTGAGAAGCAAGTACAATGGGATGCATTGCATTCATTCACCCACCAAAATCCATTCAGATTGGGAAGTGTTGCTGTTTAGGGCAAATATTGTGATGCACTTAAAATGTGATTAATTTTGATTAATTAATTAGATTAATTTTCTGATCAAGTCCCACCCCAAGTCTTAACGCATTCATATTGATTCTGGACTGTGTAATATTATTGTCCCAATCGTTGAATTGAACATCACGTTAATGCATCGTAGAGGCTCAGGAGAGCGGCCCCTCCTGGACATGTTGTGAACACATTAGAAACACATGTTTTAAAAGTGATGTGTTTTTACTTTTTTTATTTTTTATCACCTGGTCCATTTGTTTACGAGTTGTTTACTATCAGTTCCAAGTTGTTTGTTGAACTTTAACCCTCCCATAACCATTTGAGAAGGAATGTACTCCTCATTGCTTACAGCCACAGCTACACAAACACATCAATAAACATGGGACACGTCAACAAACTCGCACTATCAAATTGACGCTTATTGAATCTGAAAATGCAGTTCAGCCTTTTGTTGTTCAACTAAAAAAAACAGTTTAAGGCATCAACAATCACTGTGGAAAATAATTTAAAAGTAGTTTCAGGAAGGGACAGGCAACAGGAAAAAAAGAACTACAAAATACATACTGTAGGCTATGATCATTATATTAATGCTGATTCAAATAACATTCGTCACTATGCAGAAGTTGTTCACACTTATTAGTTACAACGATGGAACCATGGTGTTCATTAGACACATTTTACATTGTAATGACTGACGTTTTCAGCTACACTTGTGTTCTCTTAAAAACAACTATTAATAGTAACAATATGAAGGAGGAAAGAAACCTATGAGAGTCGCCCATCACACACTGTTGAACAGTTCTTGTAACACTAGACATGAAGAGGGGCCGCAAGTCGAGCTGCCGCTACCGGTAGCTCATCTCTGAGTTAGCTTGTTCTTTGACTAGAGTTCAGTCAGTGTTCCTCGTCTTCGAGGCTTTTAAATCAGGAGCTGAATCATCACCAGATGTCTCCCTCTTTACAAAACAAAAGGACAAAAGGTAACAAGAACCAGGAATCATAATCAATAAAGCAGTTTTTTATTGTGAAAGTCTGTTCCCCTTTCGACTGTTGGACGTTAGCCAACGATGGCTTAAGTCCATTGAAATGATGCAATTTTATCACTTTTGTCAACAATTTCCTCATCTTTAGACCTCATCGTAACAGGAGATCAAATCTCTGCTGCTTTCGTTCATATTTTGTTCTGCTTTTAGAAAAGAAATCTACTTTTCTTCAGAGGTAGCTCAAACAATGCCGTGTACTTAATCAGACACTTAAACACTTCAAGTCCATTTTTTGGCCTGACACTGGTTTTAGGTGGAACATTGGCTTGTGTTCTGGTGGCTATGAGGTTGGAAATGGAGCTCCTTCAACAACTGGACAGATTCAGTTAACATTTAGAAAAAGAACCTGTACATCTTCATCGTGCAGTTTCACACAAGAGGCCATGATTGTTGTCCTCGATTGTTCCTGCCTGCTCACTCTGCCTCTGCTCAGTGAGAAGAGGGGTGAATCGTATCCTGCACGGGTCACTTACTCACCCTTGTCCTCAACAATATTGAGTGTCGACCAACTGTATAGTCGCATGGCAGCCATCTTGTGCCAAAGGGCCCCTGTTCAAAAGCCTGGCTAAAGAAGTGGGGCAAAGTGTGCCATCCCTGCTGTCTGCTGTGTGCTGTTTGTTTCTCTGCTCAGTGGTTCCTTCTGCTCCAAGTGGTTAGTGTAATGGGAAAAATGAATGAGCAACGGAAAGCCCGCTGGTTACATCCTAGACTGGTCACAAGAGCTTTCTTTGAAATATAAACGGTGAGAAGAACTTATTATATTATAGTTAAGAAAAGAATGAAAACAACTCTCAAATGAGTCATGGAAACACGGGAAGGTGTTCTTTACCTTTTAGTAGTTAGAGGCAGTCCTGAACCTTTTATGAACCGTGTTAAAGTTTCAGATGATTATCATGACCAGAAAATGACTTTGAAAAGTGTATCCTCAGTCTCAGTCAATACGACAACCTGGCTCTCCATTTGGAAGCTTTTGCTTTCACTCCCATCAAGTATCATTAGTACACCGCGGTACAAAATACTTTATAATCAATATTTTACTGATTGGGACACATGTCCGTTTAACTTCACAGCCCGTGTTTCGTCTTCCCTTTAAGGTCTAAAACTTGTATTAGTGGTTGTAACAAAAGTGTGTTTCAGAATATTGAGTTGATAAGTCTAAATATTTTCCTTTAAGATGCTCAGTTATCATTTTGTCCAATGTTATTGTCGTGTGTGGTTCACTTTTGTATTTTGGCCACAAGAGGAACATAGTTGTTTTTCTTATATTTATTTCCATGTAGTGCTTCAGACTGAAGCCTTCAGAGTGTTTGGTAAATGCATGTAAAGCAGGCTCACTGTAAAATCAGTGATCTTAATTTACATCTCAATATCACTTTGAAATATGGGGATTAGGATTTCGGCTTTAATCGAGCTTCCCAGCTCTCCCCTGTCAACCGAACTTCTGCTTTAGTGATCAATAAAGCCTTTTCTGATCTTCTCTTTGTCACGAGTCACTCCGGTAATATTTGAGTTTGAAGTCTGCCGCCATGCTGATTGGAACGAGGGCTGCTCCAGGACTCCATTTCAGGAGAGTTGAAAAAGAGGCTGATTGTCTCTATGGGCCTGTCGTGCTGTCTTTCCCCGGAGCTAACTCTAATCATGACTACTTACTTCTGGCACACCAGTGTGAGGCTACAGAATCAACCAGCTCTGACCCCTGTAATGTGTGTTTTCAATGAGAGGGGAAATGGAGTGTGACAGTGTCCATGTCAGTGTGGAAGGACAGAGCAAAGCTGATCTGTGTGTGTGTGTGTGTGTGTGTGTGTACGCTGTGACATTGCCATTGATCCAGCTTAGCAAGCTGCTCGGCGATGCAGGGGAGTGACAAGGATTTCATTCAACTGTTCTTGACACACAAACACACACGTCTTTGTCAGTCGTCGCATACATGCACAAAGCATTTGTTTTGTGCTTCATGCATGCAGGCTCACTTTGACTTGTGCTCTCTGAATGACACAAGAGATGTGTGCAGGTTTCAGTGGAGGAACAGATAAAACATTAACTATCATGTCTCTGTTTGTACATGATGTGGCTGGGCTCTTCTCTGTACTGTTAGTGCAGTTTGGTGTTAGACAAACCTGCATAAACTGTAAGAACTGACGTGTTTATTTTATTATATTTTGCATACGTATGTGGGTGTTGTTTCCATCCCCCCCCCCCATTGTTCTGAAGCCCGGAGTGTCACCTTTTTGCAGCCAGAAGTTACCACACCTGAAGGAGAGTGTGGAATCAGGGAGGAGAGCGGATTTTTTCAACACTTCAGTGAGAGCAAGCCATGACTACCCAGTGCAAGGTTAAACAGTCAGGTGCATCAGGAGTCAATGGAAATACTGTCAGTGAAATGGGATGCTAATTTTCGGGCTACAAAAACATGGTCAAATAAAACACAGTCAGTCTTTACAGATCAGACTCCTCAGAGTGGATCACTAATCTGTTAGTGAGGGTTGGATTTGCTGTGGTCGTGACTGTGAACCATGAGAGAAGCTCATGCTTTATGAGCATTGTTAATGGAATCCCAGTCAACGAGTTGAACATTATTCTGTGTGTAGCGTGAAGTCGATACAGACTTAAAACTATGAAGGAAATGTTCATGTAATAGAGAAGCAGGTTAAAGGCAGCTCAAGAACATTGGCTTCACTTTGAAGACCTGGACCGTCCATGTCTCATGTCAACTCTCTTAATGTCTCGAATGCATGTAACAGGAATATACTGCAGCTTTATTTCACCCGGTCCCATCTCGTCCTTTTAATGATCTTAAATCCTGCAGGACTACCTCCAGCATAGTCTGACTGTACGACGAAGCGCTGAAACAGGATACAGTAGTTGAAGGACAACTCCAGCAGTCACTGACATGAAGAGATCTGTATCATGAACTGAATTACAAAGACTTTATTTGTGCACTATTCCATAGCAGCAGTGGGTCAGTTAGCTCGTTTAATGTATTGTTCACACTTGTTTTCAGCTTAGCACACCTCCGTTCCACATTTGGCTTGACTGAATATGATGCTAATGACTAATAGGTGTGTGGGGAGGGTGTGACTGTGGGCGGCCATGACTGAACAGCTGATCATGATGCTTCATGTTTACATCGTGGGCTTTCTCCTTTGCATGTCGTTTCTTAACATAGACATCGGGATGGTCTCCCTGTTGTCTCTAAAAAACGCTTTTATACTGAGCGCTAGAGATGATTACAGAATGTGGCAGTGTATGCATGTATCCATGCTTAACACAGGTTTACACTTGACCTGAAAGAACATTAAAAAGTGCAAGAGAAAAAATGCTTTCTAGGCTTATTCTCATTGCATACATGCAATACTTGCACATCCTACAAAAAACAAAAACAAGTTGGCTCTTTTCAGCTTCTGACTATTGGTTTTATTTATATTTAAATGTTGGATTATTAATTAGTTTTTAAGAGTTAAATTGCATAAAACATAAATGCAACATCATATCTTGGTACTGGAATAGTGTTGCCACAGTATTGGGTTAAAGCCTGTTATTGTCTTTGGTACAGGAAAGCCCTGCCATCCTGTTCCTCCATAAACGGATCGTCAGCTAGCCAGAGTTATTTGTTGTTGCTGGCTTTGCCATGCCAAAGCAATAACCATATCAGATGTTGCTCTCTGAAAAAGACACGCAACGTTTGCTCGCTCTCCTCCACAAAACAAAGACTCAAACTGCGTGAGAAAGAACGAGACGAGGAGCAACAACAACGAGTCCTTCCACGCTGACGTCAGAGAAGTGTGAGAAGCCACGCTTCTCTTGTGATCTGAAAACACTTTAAGGAGGGAGACGTCGGTCAAATACTTCACATGCACATGCTTGGCTTAACACTCCCAGATGAGACCATCAAAACACTCAATCATGCACCCACCTGCTTTGCATGAGGAGTCATTTTGAATTGTACTGGCTATTCAAGTGATGCTTCATGTTAAAGGCACACTGTGTGTGTCAGTGAAGAGAGGAAGTGTCAGGACGTGTAGCAGGCGCTAAACCAAACTAAAGTTGGGTGTTGCTAAAGTTCACTGTGATGCCACCTCTCACTATGTGGACAGATGGTTTTGGAGTCTTAAAGGTGGCTTTTTTGAGGGTGGCCATTTTTTTCCCTCTCTCTCTTTTTGTAAGAAAGGAGTCGAGACTTTCAGCAAGATGGAGAAGCTGGCGAGCAGCAAGGGATCGGAAAACTATCCCAAGACCATTTCAGTAGCTGGCTCATAAAGATGGTTAACCAGCGAGCACAGTGCTTCCACAGATTGTTTGTGTTGGTAGCTTATCAGAGTTGTTTAATTATTGAGGCAGGGTCAATTCCAGTGGACTACTAAGACTATTAAGGATAGGATACTCCCCTTATGGAGTCTAGACCCTGGTGATGGTGGTGAAGAAGAATGCAGGATGTTTGTTTCTGGGGCTCGATATGAACTCTGCTGAGCTGGAGTGAAGGTGATCGTGACCGTGGAAGAGAGAGAAGAGATTTCAAAATGTGACCGCGTCAGGAGGATTGGTTGAGAGATGTGGCAGAATCTAGTTGGATTAGTATTTAGGGGAGTAAACGCCCCAAATCAGCTGATCACCAGAGCAGGGAGACAGGAAGTGGTAGAGAGCGAATGGCGAAGTTGAATGAAGAAATGGAATAAATGTGGGAGAGAATAACTTCTGCACGGCTCCAAAAAACCACATGATGATGCCAAAAATGAAAACTAAATGAATGATATCACCGTCTCCAAGTCTATTTCTTATTTATATTCTAGGAACGTGACGGAGGCTGAAACATGCTTCTGTCAACATCGGCCTCTGACACGGTCTCTGTGGCGGTCTCCAGGGGAATTAAGAGCCAAATTATTACAGTCAGCTTCTATTTGCCTGGAGTTGCACCAACAATAATTGCTTTGTGGAGAAACACCAGGCTTCCAGGTCAAAAGCAGCTGAAATATGATGTGCTGATTCTGTAGCTTTAGTGTCGAGGAAAGATGGTGTTGAAGATCTCAGTCATCAGTGTGACATTCAGAGGTCTCCGATCGAACGCAAGCACAATCAAGACGAGAGCCCGTCAGCAGCGCTTCATTCTCAGTGTGGAACTTTAAACGGGATCTCCGCTGTTCCATGGATGCCGCCCAACAATAATTCACTGCAGTGTTCAGTGTATCCGAGACCCTGAGCCAGCTTCTTGCCAAAATATATTTCCTTCCCACAGTTATTCCTCAGTGTAATTTTCCTGTGGAGTTCATGAAGCGAAGCTGTTTAACTTGAGGCTCCTCGAGAGCCAACATTTTCAGTCTGGTACGCTGGCTCTGGGCCTGTTCATTGAGAATTTGTCCCACAGGTCGTTTAAGTTTGAAAAGGAAGGAGGCTGCATTCCAAACATCTTCAACCTCAGTCTTTTTAACCTCCCATTGAAAAACAGCTACACATCCTTAACGCTGCTATCTAACACTCAACCATGTATTCAATGTGTGAGAAGTGTGTCCCGCTCTGAGCTTCGTCCCAGTAAATGAAATAAACCAGTGAGTCTAAACCTGCCACAGTCTGAGTGTAACTGTATCCAGTATGAGCTCATACTGTGATTGGCTGGCAGGTTGAACCACGTCAGCTTCAGCCCATCAGACCACATTAGCAGATATAAACAGCCCATATGACAGGTTCAATGATAATACAAGTGTGACAGTGTCTGATCAATTGAGCTGCTCAACAGACCTTTTCCCCTTTAGTATTTCAGCAACCTAAAACTCAGTTGATTGTCACAGTAAACCTTTAGGATGCAAAGTGATCAGAACCAGTTCACTTCACCTGTGTGTTATAAAAACGTGATTTAGTGAGGGGAAGTATTTCATGCAGCTCGTGAGCTGAAGTTAGCAGCAGCTCGGCTCTCATCGGCTCCCAGAAGCAGAGCCGATGAAAGCTGTGGAAACTCAGACTTTAAACTTAAAACGTTTATTTTTATGTTTTTACTTATTTTAATCACAGGCTCACTTTCATTTACACAGAAGATGCTAACCTTGAAGCTAGTTAAAGCTACATAATCGACTCACCAGTTCTGCTCACAGCCACTCCATAATGCTGCTGAAGCATTAAAGAAACACTTATTATTATTATTGTTGTTGTTATTATGAAACAAGCTTTCTTTGATGTAGCTTTGGCTAACAGTGTAACCACACTGTTTTCTCCTTCCATCCATTAATAACAAGCCTTAAATCAGTTCCCTTTAAAAGAATATTTTTTTTAATAACACCTGCATGGTGCCAACACAGCTCAACTTTCAGTGCAGCTACAGCTTTGGATCAGTGAAGAAGAATTTAATGAAGTTTAGCGTTTACATTTTGTTTTTGGACCGGTGCGTTGATCAAATCTATGATCGCGTGATACCTCTGATACTGCTCGTGGAATCACAATGACTCTGTAGACAAATGCATCCACCTTGTTTTCCTCTGAGTTTGACCTCGGAGATGAAATGTACATAATATAGAGAGAACACAGGACTGTGTGTGTGTGTGAAGCCTGTTGAGTTCTCAGGGAGCAGGAGGTGAAATTAAACAGGAATTCACACTCCACGTTAATTGAACACTGTCCACCCTCACTGGGCTCACAAACCCTGGCTCCTTTCTCTTTTTGTAGAGCTTTAGAAAGACGAGGAGGTGTGTGTGTGTGTGTGCATGAGTGTGTGTGTTAGAGAGTAGAAGGGAGGACACAGTGAATGTTTGCGTGGATGTGTGGAAGCATACATGCACAGACGCACAGATGGCAGCTGCTCAGCGAGGGCCTCGGAGTGGTAATTACAGAGTGTGAGGCGCATTACTTAACTCTTAGCGTCGCAGGCTGCAGGATTTCTGTATTGTCGCTATTGGTGGAGACAAGGAATTGATTTGGGAGAGACAGACTGGTTGAGGTTGTGGGAAAAGAAAGTGGTCTCAGGGGAACTTAAACAGAGCCATAACTCAATGTGTCCTGCCTTTTGTGATGGCTATAAATGCTAAGCTTCCATTAGAAGCTGCTCTGTTTTGATGCAAAGACGACGCAGCACAACATCACAAGACAAACTGCAGCTGCACTTCTGAAAGCACCACTGAGAATCGTTTTATGATGACCTTAAGATGCTCAAATATTTCACTTTAAGCTCTTCTCATATTCCGACTCACAGTATTACTTCCCTAATGAAATTTGATGTTCAGCTAATCCTCCCATTTGCATGCAGCTGCACATATTGTGATCAACACAAGCCAACTGTTGACTCGTTGGTTTAAATGCAAAGCAAAGAGCTGACTTCTTACATGCTGTGTTACAAACTTTTTTGAAGACAGAAAAACAAAGAGGGCTCCTTAAACCTGTTAAACATCTGGATCGTTTTACAAGAAAAGGCTGCATTTTTAGACCTTATTTGGGATGTCCAAGCTGAAATGGATTTATTTTTCATTTCCTTTCGTATTTATCAGCGCACAATGACATTGATCCTTTACACAAAGAAAAATGAAAAGACGGTTGGAAGCAGATTTAGCGAGTCGCTAATTTCCATCTGTAGTCCCTCATAAAAGTGACACACGACAAACAATCAAACTCCTCTCAACAAAGGAACCAACTGTCCTGAACTTACTTGATATAATGTGACTGTTCATTTGTGGTAAACGACAATTTCTCTCATTTTGCCGTCATGTATAAAACAGTTATTAAAGCTCCAGTACATGAAAATCTAATTGTGAATATTTGAGTGGTAGAACTCACTCTTATGACCACTTTTTGAAGGTCTCGTCTGGGAATCAAGAGTACGGCTACCCGGTCTTGTCTCGGCCTCGGACTGGGTTTTAAATCAACACCACCACTGATCCTTGTTGTGATTATCCCAACTTCTTTGAGTTACTGTCTAAAGGCGTGATCCTGCAGGATGATTATCTCGGTCTCATCCTGACCTGGTCTTGGTCTTGGTCTCGACTCCCTCTACATGCCTAAATATCTGGTCTTGTCTTGGTCTCGGTTAGTGTGGTCATGACTACAACACTACTGAATATTACCACCAGTCAATAAATACTCCTTGTAACAACCAGCAGTGCTTTAAAAATGTGTAACGTCCACATCAGCTATGATCACAGGCTGAGGTTTCAGTTCAGACTTTTTTACATGTTTTTGTGGGAAACTGAAGGAATGATACTGTTTTGACTGAACTCTTTTTGAGATAAAGTTACTCAGTTGTGAAGGTTTCTGTTCCTCTTTAGTTTGACTATATTTGTTGGTCATACTGAAAAATGAAAGCTTCCTACATGACTGAACCTAAAGCTGATTACATTTAGCCTCATGAAAAAAAAAAAAAGCCAAATCTCAAGAATGTTCTTTTACAGACTCTTAGTGATGTACGAGTTCCATGTTTGAAGGTGATACCATCTGGCATATTTGAACTACAGCGTTGCTTGATTCTTTTCCCAGATTTCATACCACGGTGGTGGAGAGGGGGGCGAGAGTGATGACTCAGAGGGGGAGAACCAGGAGCTTGCACAGATTGACAGAGGTAAGTGCCCTCTAAAACCAAACCATCTCTTCTGTAAACACACGTTGGTCAGCCTCCACTCTTATTGAGTTTCACACGTTATAATTAGATGTTTCCAGTCAACAGATGGTGTGCATGAAGATAAGAGCATTGCACTTTTTTTTTTTTTTTTTTGCAACTTTGTCTACACCTTCTCCTTTGACCTGATTTCCTCTTTATCGACTCCTGTAGAGAGGCGGAGAAATTGTGCCCTCACTCCCTTGGCCACCAGCCAGCAGCACAACCAGGGTCCCCTATCTCCGGCTCGATTACGACGCCTCCGCCTCCTTCTAGATGCCAATCTGGATCGCCACTCTTCGGAGGAGGAGCTCGAGCGCATCAGCTGCGGCGACAACAGGAAGTGGGTGTCAGCGCTTCCCCAGCGACACGGCGATCACCACAGCAGCGCCTCAAGTGACGAGGAGGTGAGGGACCTCTGCGGCTGCGGCTCGCCGGCTGCGTCTGCCAGGCCGCTGGTTGAGCCGGTCGCTTGCTTGGCTGCGTCCCCCAGCCCTGTACTCTTCAGCTCCAGCCCACCACGTAGCCTCAAGCCGCCCCCCATGAGGTTTCAGCTGCAGGTGGTCCAGCCAGTTGCACGGCCCATCATTTTAACCCACTTTGAGCAGTCAGCACCTTACAGAAAGTATCGACACAGTTATGGAGGAGAGCCAGGAAGGCCGAGTCTGGACCTGGAGAAAATGCAACAGGTATGTAGTCTATAGACCAGGTCACTCAGTGTACTGTAACACATGCCCTGATAGATGCAATGTATTTTGGAGTTGCTTTGGAGGAATCCTTCAGTGAGAAGCTAGATAAGGTTTGTAATCCAATCACATCGCTTTCAGACTGACAAGAACTCGAGTTCGACCTGACAGAAAAGAGGACCTGCTGGTTTACTGCCACTTCAACCAGGAAGCTAGTGTATATTGTGTTGAGGGTCATTCTTAGTTTCATAGTTTGTTTCAAATATGTTGTGTTGGATCCAGTGTTAGCATCTGAAACACCAAAGTCACTCTAACTAATCAATGAAGTCACTTCTGATTCTTCCCCTGCAAAGTGTGTCGCGGTCATTACAGCCTAAATCGAGCCGTTTGTTGGAGGAAACTTCGAGAAGTTTGTACCCAATTTGTCATTTAGACACTAAATAATGTGTGAAAACAAAACCTAATTGAGTAAACCGATATTTACTTGAAAAAATAAAAACTGGGAGTTAAAACAAATCTTTATTTTGACTGAAATAAATTCAAAGAAGAAATGTGTTCATAAAAAAGCCCTCTGAAATGTTAGATGTTTTATGAAAGCTTTATTGAATTATCAAGACATGCTTTTATTTCTGTTATCTTCGCTGATTAAGGTGAAGACAGTTTCTTTCCTATATACATTAATGAAGAGTTTACTCAAGTGCACACATTTATAACACATTATCACACCTTTGTTAAGAGCCCAAACCAGTGAATACATTTAGTAGGATGCAGTAATACAACCTGAACTGTAACATGAGACGTGTTTTCATCTGTTACACGTCACAATAAACTTCTGCCACCAAATCTTTGTAACCTTGCACAGGATGCTGCCTCATGTCTAAACCCCTCTTCGCTACATGTTGAAAGTTGATTCTTTCAGCGCTAATAATAGAGTTGATAAATGGTAGTTGATGTCACTCGCACTACAGCATCATTTGTATTTGACTAAAAATATTAAAAGTACGAAGTAACAGATGAGCCTCTCACTCCCATCCTAAAACACTCAAACAGGCCGAGGATTTGATCCAAAAATACAATCATGTCCCTGAAGTCCAACCGGCTACCCTGCGCACACACAAACACACACACGGCAAACAAAGTCTTCCCTTTCCATTGCCGGACGCTCGCCACCTCGGTGGTCTGGCTGGAGAGGGATGAAGGAGAGGGAGGCACGGACGGCAGATGTCCGCCCTCGTTTCTCACAAAGGCTGGCAAGCGAGGGGAAACGATGGAGGGGTGGAGGCAGAAGGAGAGGATTAAATAAACAACAGAAAAACGACAGCCACTAATGAGTCATGGAGAAGCTGGTCCACTAATCATTAAAATCCAATAGACTTGTTGGCCCACACTGTAGATGGGAAATGATGTGTGTGTGTGTGTGTGTGTGTGTGTGTGTGTGTGTGTGTGTGTGTGTGTGTGTGTGTGTGTGTGTGTGTGTGTGTGTGTGTGTGTGTGTGTGTGATTGCATAGAGAGACTGCAGGTTTCAGGGGTCCATATGTCCATGGGGTTTTTAGAGGGAAAGAACAGATGATGAGAGACAGCGGGCAGCAATAAAGAAAAAAAGTGGAAGAGTGTGTGTGTGTGTGTGTGTGTGTAGGGCTGGGGTACGCGTCTATCATCCCGCTTGTCTTTTTGTGTCTACATGTGTACATCCTCCTGTCTGTGAGTTTGTTGCTCTATCAGTGTGTGTGTGTGTGTGTGTGTGTGTGTGTGTGTGTGTGTCTGCATGTGTGAGAGTGTGTGTGCACACTCAGTCAAGTGGAATGGGAGGTGCTGCAGGGAATACAATAGGGGGCCTACAGAGGAGCCTGCAGACACAGCTCCAGTCTCCTATTAACCCTTTAGCTTGACAACTCCCATATCCAAAAATCTGCCTCAACCTAGAAACCATCCCCATGTAATCGCTTTCACACATGTTGTGTCTGGAGTTTAAAAACTGGGAAAGAACATGGCGGAGTTTGTTTCTCAAGACAGATATAGCTGAAGCCCAACAGTTTACTGGTATAGTGTATGTTTTAACTGGAATGGAAATAGATCTTTTCCTTTTTGTGTGCACCAAATATGATTATGTGAAAATACCCAGACAGATTTTTTTTCAATAAATGTCAGTATCCAAAAGATTGTGCTATCTAATGCTCCTGAATAAAGAGACCTCAGACTTCGTTATATCTGAACTGCTGAGGGGCATCGCTGAACCAGGGATGTTGGTTAAACCTGTGATCAAGTTTTAACCGTTACGTCATGTCTCCATGTGACAACTAGACTGCAGAAAGCCAGCACTGAAAAACAATTTTAAATCAATTTTTTTAAGCATGACATTGGGTAGATAGTGCAGAGACTCGAGGAGACACTGTGATACAGCCTTCTAATACAAATGAAAGAAACATTATTTTTTCTGACATGTTGGAAAATAATATACCATGAGAAAGCAACAAGTCCTGATAAATGTGATAAAGTAAGAAGTACAACAGGAAATTCTCCAGACCAAATACATTGAGGTCTTCATTAAAACATTTATTGTTAAATTTAAAAGAAGTGTAAATTAAAACTTTCAGATCCAACTTTTTTTAGTTAAGATGAAGTTGAAACTATGTCAAAGTCCATGTGTGCTTACCAAGCCCCCCCTTTGAACACTAATGATCCAAGACTATCTAAGGCCAGCCAAGCAAGGCTCCTGAGTCCCGGCGTGACTGGCATTAGCTTGAGTGTTAGGTTTATTCATCTCATAATTCTCTTTAAAGCAGGGTCAAAAGGTCGGCGGCCTGTTTCCTTTCAGTCTCCCTCATGCATGCTAATCCATATCCAATTGTTTGGATGAGGCTGTGCCGTCTTTCCTTAAGCTTCACCATCAACACAGATCAAGAGTTTGGGAAGCAAATGTGATCGACCACGACTCACACACACGGGGAAAATCGATATGAAAAATGTAATTTAACAAAAGCACACTGGTTGGAGTGTAGCAGTGTTAGCACATGCTGTGGCCTTTTGCAGCTTTATATAGTGAAAGATACCAACAAACAAAGTGTGGTGCGTCACTTCTAGCGCTGAGTGATTAATCAGATTGTCAGATATTAGCATTTCAGGTTACTGTTGGTATTGTCTCCTTCTATCGCAGATATGTGCTGATATTAGTTGATTTATTCACCAGTCAGATAGCATTTCATATGAATTTCATTGTATCACACTTTATTTTCTGGCTGTCACCAGCAGAGGGCGCTATCTGGATTATAACACACTTTTAATTGTATTTAAGTTTGTTTAGGGCCAAACTCAAATATTTCCTACAGTAATCAAAGCCAGAGATAATTATTACAGAGATTATTGTAAAAGGACATGTTCTGTCGCCATGACAAAGCCACCATGCCAGATGACATGTTTATTGTTGCCGTGGAAACACCAGTTGTGTTGTGTCAAAGACCTCTAAATAAGAAAGTGGGATCTCTTCCTCAGGTCCGTTTGTTTTCATCGGGGTGTGGGAGGAGAAGCAGAGAGAATCACTCCCATGATTCCCCGCCAGCCTCAACATCATCTTTTGTTCATGTTCTGATTGAGAGCCCCCTGGTGGTGTAATTGACAAACTAAGCATTTAATGTATACATAATTAATAACTAATTATAACTCCCTGGGTATTAAATTAGAAGTAAGAAGATGAAGAAGACTTTCTATTCCTTTCTAATGCTGAAAGTTCAGTTTAATTCTTAACATTTTGACCTCAGACTTTCCTTAAACGCTCTTTCATGAACATTTTAATCAATCTATATTTTTGATGCGCCAGTTCATAACAATTGTTATCTCAATATTTGGACTTTAATTAATTCTTGAAGTTCAGCTTAAATGTACATGAACACAGACTCAAGATCCAGAGATCCACATCCTCCTCCTTCAGGTGTTTCTCATTTACCTGGCCTAATACTGCAAACATTTCTCAAAGTGAACACCAATGACAGTTCAGTATTATAATACACTTAGAAGAGCAGAATTAAAGAAACAAACTGTTATTTCTCTGTCAACAAAAGAACAAAAGTAGATGTAACAAGTGAAACATAAACAATGGTTAAAGCTCCCACAAAAGAGGTTAGACACGCCCTAGCAACCTTCCTTGTGTAATTGTTTTCATACATAACAGGGTCATTAGGATTCTTTACACAAGTCATCAGAATGATTACAGGGCAACTTCTAAATGTCAACTATCACACGCAAACCGCTCTTTTATCAGCAACACTAAGAGTACGAAGAGAGTACACAGAACATTATGAAGAAGTGACTGTTAGAACAACATTCATCACGTCTGTGTGTGAGATGATGTTTAAGTAACACAGGCTCTCTGAAACAGTGTGAGGTTGGCTAAAAGAAGACTATGAGCGCGGCCAGACTGGCCATCCGCACCATGTCGTACTCGACGATGCTGGTTTCATGGAGTGAAAAAAGTGTTGAAAACGAAAGCATCATGTCTGATGAAGGGCGAGGGCCTAACATGTTACACGTGGTGATAATTCAAACACAACTTCTGGTGCACAGACAGTCCTGCTCTGTCTTTGGATGTTTTTTTGTCCAGCACCCAGTACTCAACTTTTCAGACGAGCGTGCTTTCAATAAGAAAAAATAATAATACATTTTGTTTCCACATGGACGGTAGCAGAAGAGATATGTGCCAGCAGGAGGTGAGCATGAGGGCAAGCGCTAACCAGCTCTCTACATCACAGCAGCAGGAGTCCTGTGTTCCCTTTCTTTCCTCAGCTCCCTTCCCCCTTTAGAAGCTACCTCCCCGACTTGAGACAATTCAAGGATTGTGTGGTCCCTCCACCCCCACTGTTTTTTTTTTTTTTTGTTTGGGGGGGGCGCAAAGTGGAGCTGCATTGATGTGGTGGGGAGTGGGAGACAGGATATTGCATAAGCTTCGTTGACCCACTGTTTAGTTTAGAGAGGCAGCTGGACGCGCCTCACCGTTCTTGTCACGTCAGATTTTCACTCTTCATGTTTTATCGGAACTCTTTGTACAAGTTCCAAATATTCTTGCATTGAAATCTGCAGAGAACAGTCAATAATGTTGTTGACGAAGCACAGACAACAAGAAAACAGAAAGCAGCTGAACTCATACATGTGAAAACAAGGTCAAACTGTGAAAAGTGTACGCTGCAGACATGAACATCAATAGAAAGAACTAAAGGAACATTGTATGCTGTAAAATCCATAAATGGTCTCAGTGGTGTTGCTAAGTTATTCAGATGTTGGGAATGAATCTTACCAAACACTCTTTGAATTGTCATCGTCGAACATTTTCCACAGCTGTCGGTGTGTATTTCATTTTGCGACATCACATTTGTTTTCCGTAGAAAATGCTGCTGAAAAAGAACTGCGGAGGGAAAACACGGAGCATCAAGATTCGGGTGAGTTCATTTCCATTTCACTTTTCCCTGTCAGTAACTCCATTGTTACATTTTCTTGTGATGAATGCAAACAACTCATAGCATGTCGTTCATTGTTGTCTGAAAGAAAAGTTGTTATCATTCAGATGTACACACACACACACACACACTTTTTATGCAGACCCATGATAGAGCAGGGTTTTCATTCCAGCAGCTCTAAGGTTACAGGTTTGCTCGGCCTCCTGTGAACAGCCTGGCCTGTCCTGTCACCAGCACCTTGATGTCCATCCAACTGCACACTGCGACAGCATCTGGCTGCAGAGCTTGTTCCCATGCTCTGCAAGCAACGATGCCTGAGACGCCTGAACCTCTGACGTGTGAGGTTGGATGACATAAATATGACCACGTCTTTCTGTTTCTTAGAAGATGAATATAGTCTCATTGTCCTTCTATTAAAAAGAGCATCTGGACAGTGACAAAAGCCTGATGGGTCATTAGTTTAATGTAAGAGTTTTGTGTATTTATAACATGCATACAGACACAGGACATCAGGATGGTCGGCTGCAGCTAACAGCTAGCTCAGTGTCTCTGGGTTCATCGGTCAAAAGGTCACGAGGTCATCCACTACAAAACAAATGAGCCCAGTTCATTTGGTCAGTGTGAACACAAATGTAACAAACCCGTGATGTGCCTGAGTCCGTTTGAAGATGTGCTCTCAGGTCTCCAGTCAGCAGGAGATATGAACGCATCCTTTTGTACACTGCTATATGATGTCATTCTGAACAGCTGCTGTCCTTTATGAAAACGTTTTATCCGTGCAGCACGGACCTATTTCATCCTGGAGGCTGAGCGGTAGATGTGGACATTGTAAGAGGGGTCGCTGGTGCCGTCTCAGACGTAACAAAAACCTGTGAGTGGTTGCCATGGTTGCGTCTTCTTCTCTCTCATTTTGGCTGGATTTGCAAACCAACTTTGTGCACACGGCCACCTGCAGTATGGGACTGTGTACGGACTCAAGTGTACTCGAGTACGGAACATGTTACTAATGTAAAGTTGACACACTACAACCCAGCGGGGGAAGGGTGAGCAATTGTGCTCAGGCGTGTTATGAAACCATCAAGCTAAATGTGAGAACACCCTAAAACTGGTTAAAAAACAGAATGACCACTTTTATCTTCAAAATAAATCTGTTTTTCCTGTATGCCCACTTGCAGAAGGTCAAGGTCTGCTGCGAACTAATGGTCCTGCTGATTTCGTTCTCAACATCTTCAGTTCTAATAGCTGTAATCCTTGAACTGGCTAAATGAGCATCTTTAAAGTGACAAACTTAACAGAAACCACATTCAATAATTGTTAACTTCAGGGAGACTTGAACAAGTAGAAAAATGTGTGTTTGTTTGATCTCTCTCAATGACCTCTAACAGCACAGCTTTCCATTCGTCCCATGAGTTCCCATTTACTCTCTTAAATAGCTCACATCAGGGACTTTCCCAGAGACTGTGTCCTGTCTGATCTTCCTGTAAGGTGAGTTTTTTTAAGAGTCTGTCTTCAATGATCATCCACCAACTCCCTCAGTCTCTGCAAGCGTGCGTGGCTTGATGTTGTTTGTAGTGGTGAAGGAAGGCATGTTGGAGAGGCGGCTGGAACAAGCCTGGGCATCTTGGCACAGCGCAGAATACTCCAGAAGGATGCACAGTGTGGTGAGAAGAGTGACGTTATTATCACGTTGCGTGGGCTACGTGTCAATGGAACCTCATCATCACACACTTGTTTATGTACACACACACAGACTGTAACAGCCTCTAAGGTTAGCTCCAGCACTCCTTATAGGTATACATCACCAGTATACTAAAAAAACAGCCTGAGAACAATCTCTCCGAGTAGTTTAGGATGAACAAGTGAGCTGTGATGAGTGATGGAGCCGAGGAGGAGGAGGAAGAGGAGGTGGAGTGTTGAGAGCGGTTCCCTTGTGGTGTATTTCCAGGGATGAAGTCACTTTCCGTTTATAGCCCTCGCCGCCTGCTATCTGTTTAACTCTGCTGATGCATCAAGATATTTCTCAGGATCCTCTGTTTCATCGCTGGCCGAGTTGGTAGTGTTGATGTCCCCGTCAGTGACGTCTGTGGGGGTTTTTGAGAGCGTCCCTGAAGCCCACACACACACACACACACACACACACACACACACACACACACACACACACACACACACACACACACACACACACACACACACACACACACACACACACACACACACACACACACACACACACACACACACACACACACACACACACACACACACACCAAGTTTTAGGATTGTGTGAGCCACTCGTTCTGTGCCACACTCCGTCCAAAACTTTCTCCGTGTCTTCCTCTCTCACTCTTTCTATCTGTCAGCCCCTCGATTCCCTGGCCGGGACCCAGAGGGGACACTGAATGTGGATGGGGCCCCTGCTTTGAGACTTGTTTCAAACATGAGAGCCGTTACGGGATGTTGAGGAGGTCAATGGTAGTGGTTGTGTGTGTGTGTGTGTGTGTGTGTGTGTGTGTGTGTGTGTGTGTGTGTGTGTGTGTGTGTGTGTGTGTGTGCGTGTGTGTGTGGAAGCAGTAGGAAAACACAGCTTTGGCCTCCCCCCTTTATGGGTCCGGAGGTGAAGGGAGAGTGGGGGGGATGGAGGAGTGATGAGAGCTTCCCAGGCTGCAGCAGGCAGAGCGATGGCATCTGGTTTCAACCGCTGTAAAAAGAATTGTTGGAGAGGGAGATGAAGATTGATTGAGGTGAGGGGAATAGTGCAGATATGGAGAGTGGAGGGAGAAACTGAATTGAAGGAAAATAAATGAATGCCCCTTTGATTTCTGATTGAGGTAAACGACACGGCCTGGATGTAGAGTGAAGGCGTTTCTGCTCTGACTATTAACAGATGTTAAAGGAATAGTCTGAAATATTGGACAGTCAAACTTATTTGTCTTCTTGCAGAGTTGGATGAGAATAGTCATTTACAGTTTGACAGGGGCAAAACAAACGTGATGAGATGATCAGGTCAAACTTCGACTGACTTTCACCTCGTACAGAGAGGAGATGTTGTGACAAGCCTTTTTCTGCAGAGCTAAGCTAAAAAGGATAGATACCAATACCAGTGGAAAACCTGAGTGAAAAGCACAAGTACTTCACTCAGTCATTTTCCAAACAAGGTGGCAACTATCTAAACTGAGGCGAGTTGTTGTCATGTCTGTTGTTTGTGAATGTCTTAAAAGAATTGGTTTCTGCAGAGTGAGTTGATTTTTGTCGTGATTACAAACTAGAGATACCGGGACGTTGACCGGCGAACTTGCCGATACCTGATCCTACATTTTAGACTGTAGTCAAAGAGTTTCCAGTTTTGGCTTTGGTTTCATTATTGGAACTCAAATTCAGAGTTTCAAGTTCAAAGCCTGGTAAAAAAAAAATAAATAAATAAATAAACTTGAGTCCTTGATCAAGCATCCAGTAGAGCCAGGAACTGTAATCCAACGATGCACTGAACATCTGTTTTTCCTGAAGCCTCCAACAAGAAGCCACACAGGTCTAATAATATTGGGAGTGATATGCGTGTACAGTACAATGTGGGATGTGAACACACGCAGCGTCAATGGCATCATCAGTGTGCGTCAACTTGATCAAGCTCAGGTTGGCTTGGCTGTCAGCAGAGTTGACCGTGGCGTTCATGTGGACACACTGGTGGTGAGGACGTAGAGATTAACTCGGGAGGCCAGCGTTGCAAAGAAAGCTTGAGAAAATGTTAATTATTAGTAGTGTTGGTAAGTGTTCATTCTGTACTGCATATCTATTGGTTGGTATTTGACGTAGATGGTAGAAGCATTCACATTGTGAGAAGAACCTACATTTCTGACACTTGTCGGATATTTGCGGCAGGCAGTCTTTGGTCGCAGGACTGTGAGTTGGGTCATCTTTGATGCTCTCTCACAGTGCGACAAAGTGAGACCTTTGCAGAGCCACGACTCCTCATCTTTCGCCTGGGACAGTTGTACCGTCTGTACGCGGCCTTAGAGATGAACAGTGAACTTGTCAAACATGCTGATTTCTAACACTACTCAATCTCCTAAAAGAAGCACATCAGTCAAACAGGCCGACATTACTGCTGACGTCTGCACATGTGAAGGGCCCGTGTTCTTCTGAGACCTGTACTCTGTTTGACTCTTCACATCGTCCTGCAGATGTGACCACAGAAAAAGAAAAAAAAAAACCCTCTTTGGGGATTTCTTGCATGGACAGGGAGCCATTCTGATGTACGACTCCCCCTCACTTGGACTGACTGCAGCTAGCATATGGAGAACTTCTCAACATTGTCCACCATCCATCAAGTTTTACTGCTGCTTGGGTTTTTTTTTTTTCCACTTCTCATTCTTTGCTTGAGCATTTATGTATGAATGGAAGAGCTTGTTTCCACATTTGTAGATAAACCAGCTCCACGTTGTTTTGGGAATTGTTGCTGTGTAACTGCTGCTCAGGGCTGAATCCCTGAAGATGTCGGCTGAAGTCATAGCGACACCTGTAGCCTCACAGGCTCTGTTAATGGGCCTTATTTCATAGGCAGTGATGTCACTGGGTACTTTCCAGAAGCAGTCACAGAGATGCACCTTTTTTTAGTTCTCACTGAAGGTGTTGGGTAATGGACCCCGATGAGAATAAATAGCTTCAGATGTAAACATACAGTCAAGTCTTTCCGTGGGATCAGCTCCTAATTAAAATGAATCCGTCTCAAGGTCTTAATCTTTCTCAGTCCACCTTCTCACCGACTCCACTCCCCCTCAGCAGGACTCCGGAGAAAGTGCTGCCTCACTGCCAAGTCCAACAAAGTCATTTCCTGTAGGGAGGAAAATGACCTGGGCTAATTTTAGAAGGAGGGCTTGTAAAACCAGAAAAGGCGAAGTTCTGCTCAAATAAGGGGGGGGGGGGGGGGGGGGATGCGTTGTGTTTGGAAAAGCATTTATATCACCCCCACCTGAAACCTGCAGCCGGACTTGAATGCGGTCAAAGAACGGCACTATTGACATGTTCAAGGAACTGTAAGTGACCATTAACTCCAGGTCAGCAGGTAATCCTCAGCGTTTCTAAGTGACAAAGCTGGATTAACCCTCCGTCTGACAGATCTGCTGCTCAGCACAAGCACTCAGTGTTCTGCAAAGAGGAGGGACATGAGCTACCAGTTACTACAGCTGAAGCAAACACCCAGAGATATGGAACTCAAAGCTCCACTAACAATGCAAAAAATATCCTGTTTACAGTGAATGCCAGCATGTTGACCACGCTTCTCTAGTTTCAGCTTCTTTTAATATTTGAATGAGTACGTTTCACTTCCTGCTCCGAGTCTAATTATGAACCTTTAGTATTGTCCATGACTGAGAGATCAGCACTATAAACTGATGAATGAGCACTGTGACTTTATTCATGACAGAGCTTTACTGAGCCTGCATGAAGGGGACATCAGTGTGTATTCATAGTGTGCTACAGGCAGGGACGTTAATACTGTTCAAAGTTAATATACTGAGCTTTACTAACTGTTTACCACACCACTTTAACCTCACATCATTCTGAATGCTCCTGTTGACTTCACCTCACTCTCTATACCTCCCATTGTTTTTATTCATCTCATCAAGTCTGTGAATTTTCCATCACCTACTTCTCTGTCGCCTTTTTTTTTTTTTCATGCTCTCACTGTTCCACTCTCTGCTAGCGCCACGTTGTTTGCTAACCTCTCATTAGACAAACCTAACTCCTGTTTTTTATTTTTTTATTTGTGCTCTTAAACAGCATTAGCCAATCACAATTCATGCACAAGTCAACTCTTGTTGAGAAATTGTGACTTTCCCCTAAAAACACAACCTGGATGACGACCAAGTGTTGCACATATTTAAAACCAGAGAGAAGTTATTGTTGGTATAAAAAGGAGGAAAAGAAATGAAAGAACACTCTCGTTCAGAGAGCCAGCTGATGGTGTTGACTCTCTGAAGACACACAAGCATCTGAGCAGGGAAAGCCCGACCTCCCTATGAAGCCTCCCAGCTGCTCGTCATCAGGCGTCAGCTGAGCGACAACGACACAGGTGCTCTCAATCACTCCTGATGAGCAGGCAAACCTGTGACCTACTTTCTCTGGAATCTGTCCCTCACAGTTTTATTAGGGGTGCGTTCGGATTGTCCCTCCTATCTACTTTCACTATCCACTTCACCTTAACCCCGTGAAAACAAAAGCTCATCGAAAAATGTTTCCCATGTGCCTTCTTACCGGGGAAATAATCCTAAAAAAAAAAGGCCTACCTTTTATAAAGACAAAAGGTCGGCTTTATTAGACACCAGGAAACTTCACTTTGATGGTTTTATAACATCAAGATCATGTTCAGTGTTCACCTCTGGGTTTAAGATGGTTTAAAGTTATTACAATTTCACGTATTAAATCATCATCAAATAACAGCAAATCATCTCCACAAACATGATACAAGAATGTATAAAAGCAATGTTCACCTTCTTCACACACACACAATAAAAAGAAATGAAATAAATACAAAGGCTGTGACTAATTAGAAGTCAAATCAATGTGCAGATTGTCTTCACAATTGTGAATTGTGGGGCGGCACTTTCTTATCTCCTTTCGTAAAGGATGCTCCAGTGTTTCCTATGCTGAAGGAGGAAACGTTGAGCCACCTTTCCTTAACTTTTAGAGAATTTGAACGGCTCTCATCATGGCCGCCGCCTAACTGCTTCTGGGGTTAAGGAAAAAATGCGAGTGAAAGTGGATAGGAGGGACAATCCGAACGCACCCTCTGTGATTTTAGTTGTTGGAACGACTCTCCGTCTGAGAAACGTTGTTTACATTGAACTCTTTTCTCTGTTTCCTCAGAATCTGACAGGAAGTCGTCCTCCGCCCAGATACACCTACGATCCGTCCATCTTCGCCTTCCGCTCCTTGAGCTCCGTGCCGCCCTGCAGCCCACTCACCCCCGCTGAGGATCCACCCTGTTCGTAAAAAAAAAAAAAAAAAAAAACTCCATCCACCTGTCAGATAATCTTCTCTCCCCATTCTGTCGTCCCCGGACTGCTGCTTTTCGATGTGGCTTCTGCAGCGAGACCAAGCCGTGACTGTTCAGACTGCTAGATTAAGATGCTTGTTTGAAGTTGGAACTTTTGCACACTCAGGTAACTTCCCCCTGACCCGCTCATCATCATCATCATCGCTCTCCACATCAAAAAAAAAAGAACAACAAGAACATTTGGAGAATAAAATGGCCTAAACATTTCTGCGGATACTTCAGGTGTTGCTTCTGTATCTCTGAAGTTTGATGGTGCGATTGGAGGACTAATGGACACGAAACAAACTGGACTGTGGACGAGACGTGGAACAAAAAGGGACAAAGCCAACCAGTTTTATTTAAAACGTGGATTGACTTCAGGTTTGATCAGTCTTCAAGGGAAATAAATAATGCATGTGAGACAATCAAATGGTTCCCAGGTTTCCTCGGTTGATGTGATTTTTGGACATCCTGTGAGGTTCTTGGTAACTTTATATACAAAACATGTCGAGTCATCAGATATCCTGTTATCATTGAGGTGAACGTAAACTGTCTGGTCAAGCTACTACTTGCAATGTGTCATTGAATATGCAGCTCATGACGAGTTATAACCAACATGTATGTAGGTGAATAGTTGACCTTTGATAATGTCCGTTTCTTATTGAACTTGTCACTTCTAGTCCAGGTCAAAGTGAAGTACTTGTATCCTCTTTCCTTGCATGAATTGCGCTGTTTTGCAGAAAGAGAGGTATGTGGAAATAAGGAAGTAAGATATAGTTTGCTGCACATTTGGCAAGAGTAACTGGTGCTATGTTATGCATAGCCTTTTTTTTTTTTGTAGTGTGCCATTTTTTATTTTTTTTTTCCAATATTGTACCTCATTACGTTCTAGGTAGAAGAGGACCACTGGTGTATTGAAGACATCCCAGTGTTTTCTTAAGATCTCTTAATGCCTTGAAGTCACATTCCTGTTGTATCAAATGAAACTTTTGGGCTCCTGTAAAGAGCCCATCCAATGATTAAACATGATGTCACCACTGAAAACCAAGATTTCGCCGAAGTGAATGTAACATTGTGACATGTTTTGGTCCATTGTTGCACAAAATTAAACAATAAACGCCCCGTGGCCTCTTGTTTAGAAGGTGATTTTTTATTTGTTTACAGGATATCAAAGATCAACCTCGAGGGAGTGTTATACCATCTTCATGTTTGGTGTTATGGTTTAATAATGTCTCCTTGATCACATTACAGTCATCTCAGAACCAAGCAGGGCCTGCCTGTAAAAGCAGTAACCTCCCATGTTGAAAAATGACACTGAGGCAGAAGTGTGCTGATATTCCCAATCATTCTGAGAGTCATCTCACAGAGCGCCTAACTGAGCTTAAACAATCCTAACAAGGAGGCTTTTCCTAGGAGAGATTTAGGAACATTCTGAGAGCGACTCTGAGCAAGGAAGAGACTTCATCTAAAACAATGAAGATAAAAAGTGAATCATTGAATCTAGTCAGACGTGTAATTATGAACACTTTGAAATTGGCATCTTTGTGATCATTAATGAGACTTACTTCAAAAGCATAAATCCTACAAAATGTTTGAAATCACACGCTCACGTGTGCAGCTGCCTCTTCTACCTGCTGATCGTTACATCAGCAGGTAAAGAGTCTTAATTAGTGATTGGATGCAGCTGTGGATATAACCACATGTAGAGAAACTCCACACACATATCTCACTTTGTTCTGAAAGGTGGATTGAAAAGTCTGCACAAATCATTTGTCTGTTCTGCCCAACTATGAGTCAATAATACTCTCCATTTAGTGTTTGAAGAACATCTCTCTATTTTCTCCTCAGCTTGAGAAACTCTTCATCCTGTTAGAAGTCCTCCTCACTGCTCCTCACAGTTTGACACCTTAGCAGCTCTCTTAAGAGCTAACATGCTTTCTAAAGAACTTTAATCTTTACCAGGATCTAGTCTGAACTTGAAGGTGAAATTCTTATAAATTGTCCTGATTCTGAATCTTCTTACTATTTTGTCACCAGGAGCAACTCTTTGTACTTAGGAGGCTTCTTGAGTACGGGCCCTGCAGTTTGTCCAGTGAGCCCTAGAAGTCACAAACATAGCACCGCCATAAGTCGTTTTTACTGTAGAAATAAATAGGTTTACAGCCTGGTCTGATTAGTAATTGTTAACACTGGCACAGACTGTACGTGGTGAATTTCTTTAACACATCTGTTTTGATTTTATGAATGATATGCGTTATCCATAGTTAGTCGTGTAGCTGACTTTCTTAAAGGGCCGGCGCATTGTAGTGATTTGTCTAGAGGTTTAAAAACTTTAGGTTAGGTTGACTGAGAGTTAGCCTGAGACAGCGTTCCCATCGTGGCGGCTGCTGCCAGCGAGCCTCCTGCAGGAACAGAAGGCAGAAGTCACTCAGGCTTCATCCTTGGATTTTTAAAGTTTCTGGTTTAAAACGATCCAAATCATTTGAAACTCCACATTTCCCATTTCGACGTTCAGGTTGTTTCTGATGGGTTAAATGTTTCTTAATCAGTCATTATTAAACCAAACAAAAAGCGAAATAAACTTTCAAAAATATATACTTTTATAGACATGCAGTGATATTCTGCTTTCATTACCTGCTAGCATGCTTGTTCACCTTTTAGAGCTTGATCGTCTTAAAGTTAGCTAGCAAAGACTAAACGCAGCCTTGTGCAAACTGGGGTTTACGGTTTAATTTAAATGAAAGGAAAACAAACAGATGAAATCAGGGATCATAAATAAACATGTCAGTTTCTCTCCACGTCTCTCCATCTCCACTCTGGTTCTCTGCAGCTAAGAAGAAAACGCTGAATGAATCAGTTAAAGACACAATAGAGTGTGTTTGACATCTAGTATCGTCAACTGCTCTGAGCCCATCATGACCCCTGCTGCTGCTTTAATAGTATACTGTATGTCCTGCTGACTTACACATGATGCTATCAGACAGAATCTAATGTTAGACTCATTTATCGTCTGTATTTGGATGTGCAGCAGGTTGTTAGTCCTTCACTGTGCTCTCATTCGTCAGTATTTTAACATGACGACAACTAACTTGAGTAATGTCTGCACATGCCAGAATATGATACAATGATATTTGGAGCTGATGTTCCAGAGGCAGTCGATCTATAGTGAGGTAACAGGTCAACAATAAAGCCCGTGAAGAACCATTGCACTGTCTAGAAAATGAAGAAGTGCTCAACCCCCGAGTTTTCTCTGCGGAGCATCGTCTTCAGTGTTCAGGAGGAGGATTTATGAGGTGGAAGCACAGAGGACTCCTCTCATGAGTTCCACGCAGAGGAATGCTTTCCATCAGTGATTAGTAGGTCACAGCACAGAACATCACAGCAAAGATCTGCAGCCAAGACCACAAGCCTCTTTGTGCCAGATCATACCCCTGAGAAACGCTCTTTGTGTGAGAGAGAGCGCCTGGAAGAGAGGGAAAGAAACTCTGACGTCAAGTCTGGGTTTGGGTGCGAAGAAGCCCCCGAAGCGAACGCCAGGAGAGGACAGACGGCTGGAAAATCAAGATGAAGGCAAAGAACAAAAAACCTGAAGCAGCTTGCAGGCTATTTACAGACACTTTTATTTTACATTTGTATCACAAAATACATTCTTTACTTTGTGTTTTAGGTTAAGACGACAGCAAAGAGGGTGGAAAAATGGCAGGAAACCAACAGAACAGCACTGAGTGGGATTTCAGAGTGAGGAATCCTGCTCGAGGCAAACACACACACACACACACACACACACACACACACACACACACACACACACACACACACACACACAGCTGACTCGCTCATAAAGACAATCTTGTTAAAAAGAGAACTTTGAGAAGGTTGGGCTGCGTGTGTGTGTGTGTCATCGTAGACACACACACACACTCCACTTAGCTTGACTCATTATCAGCTTGCGTTTCATCCAGTAAGCCATCCAAGTGTCCAGATGGTCAGAAAAGCTGCTTCAATGCTCTCCCTCTCCCTCTCTCTCCCTTCTTACTACTCACTCTCCTTTGGAGGAAAAAAAAAAAAAAAGGTTATGCCAGCGATCGACTCGAGCCAAAGAGGGGAGCGATGCAGATTGGATGTCAGGTGGACTTAACGGTGAGAGGAGCATCCAAAGAGCAGACCGCTCCCACTCTGTCCCTTTCTATTTTCTGCCTGAAGGATAGAGAATACAAATAAAAAAAAGAACACAATTCAAGTGCTTCACATCTCTGTTATTATCATGGAGGGGAGTGCCAGAAGGCTGAGTGCCCAGTGCTCTGAGGGGGGTAATTCCCCAGGCCCAACACTTTCATGTTAAGTGTCATGGATTGCTTTCCCAGAATGCAAATATCTCCAAATGATAAATAAAAGCAGCAGATAGTATCTCTGCAAGTCTCTTCTACGCTGTGACCACACACACACACACACACACACACACACACACACACACACACACACACACACACACACACACACACACACACACACACACACACACACACACACACACACACACACACACACACACACACACACACACACACACACACACACACACACACACACACACACACACACACACACACACACACACACACACACACACACACACACACACACACACACACACACACACACACACACACACACACACACACACACTTAACAGTCAGCGTGAAGGAGACAGGAAGCTTCTGTGTTGAAGGTGCTCTCTGCTGTTTGGAGGCTGATGGAGTAGACACACACACACACAAACGAGCTCAGTAGCCGAACTTGTCGTTGAGGTGTGTGCGGCCGTCTCCACTCTGGTCTGTGGGGGAAGAAAAGCAAGATTCAGCACCCCAAAAAAATAAACATAAAAAAACACTGAGCTAGAAACACAGGTTGTATTTACATGTCGAAAGGAAAATAAACACAGCCGGCAGCTGTTTTAATGTCGGTTTCTATTCAAGCGGACCATCGTGAACTAACTGCGATCTTGATCCGACTTCCTCAGTTCACAATAGAATTGTTGCTGCACGTGGACACCATGAAGGCCTTTTTACTCTGCCTCATTAAGTCTCCAATGAACACGCGAGTTCTTACATCGACTGTTCCAGGAACGCACTTCGCTCATCAGACGCAGCGGAGTACATCAACAGTAAGTCCTAATAAAGAAGGCCGTCTGTCATCGTCACAGCATGACACTGGGCTGGTGTCGAGTTGACCCATGTACACACAGATATTTACTGCACGGACAGAATCCAGAGAGTGCTCTTAGATAGCAAACAGAGAGACAAAGGATCTGAAGGTTCAGATGCTGCTACCTGTAAATAACTTAACCAGACATCGCCTAGCTTACCTTCATTACAGCTACTTGTTTATAGTCCTCTTTTGTGTGTTCTTTTCAGCTCTGTGCACTTTCAAGTGAAGCCAAATAATATTGTTGTAGAATAGTATAATGACAATAAATGCTTTCTATTCAAACGTTGAAGCTTTTTGGAGGTTTAAGACCCGTCTCGGCTTCTTCTTCCGTGCGTGTTGCTGAGTTGACTGAAAGTTAGTTTGAGGCGACATTTCCAATAAGGCGACTTCAGAAACCAGTTTGTACGTCACTGAGTTAATGTCTATGTTTTAGAGCTGAGAGTGAGCTCAGTCAGATTCTTCACCTGCAGGAGGAACCCAGACACAATAATCGGGGTCGTCCTCTGGATACTGCCCTGAGAGCTGCACTGGAGGCTGTGGAGAGAAAATTCAACCACAAATGACGTGACATGAAAGTGGCTGCTGTTTTCACGTGGAGGAGTGGCGTTAGGATTTACCCTGCTGGGACCCATCGCTTTCTTCTTGGCGTTCTTTTTGGGACTCGGCCGTGCTGCAGGCTCAGTGTCAGCGTCTGCCTTGGACTCTGCGGACACGTACAGTGGGTTGAGATCATCAGAGGGGATCCATCACACTCAAGTCATCCTCTGTGACACAGAGACAGAGAACCTACCTGAGCTGGACGGGACCACGGCCTTGGTCTTGGTCTTGCTGCTGATCTGAGGAACCTGCTCTGCTGTTTCTGCAGACTCATCACTGCTCCTCTGTTTGTGGCTTTGCTCTGTCGTATAAATAAAGCATTATACAAGCTGACGACACATGATCAATGTACAGAGCATGTAGTCCTCGAAACGAACCTGTGGCTCCTCTCCTGCGTGTTACATGATCTGTCTTATCTCAAGAATAAAGGCATAATTGAGTTGTGTATTTTTAACATCTCTGATGTCACAGACTGCTGCAGGTAAGGGCTGAATAAATTCATCTAATTTGTAGTTATTTAGTGCCAAATTACACACACAAACATCTCAGGACAAGTACAGAAAACACCATTTCAAAAACTACAATTCCCAGAAAAGATAACAGATTGAATTTTTCTGTCTTTAAAACCACAAAAAAAATTTCCTCCCCCAATTTCCTCCTCAATAAACTAAATGGACACAGTGAGGAGTGTGCTGTTTATGTAACAGATATACTGCCCCCTAGTGGCCTGGGACACTCGTATTCAAACTTGTGAGCAGACTGTGGTGCACACACACACGGCCGCATGTCTCCTCTTTCATATCTTCTCCTGGCTTTTACCTTTCTGCTTCTGGGACTTCGCTGGCTGCCGCCTCGAGGGAGAGCCGTCCTGAGACACGGATGCGCTGGACTCCTCACGGTCAACATCCACGTCGGTGATATCTTCACAGTCTTCATCGTCGTTCCCCTCGGCTTTTTTCCCTGCCTCCTCCTCCTCCTCTTCTTCTTCTACTTCTACATCCTCTCCAGCAGGTGCGAGCTCTTTCATGTTGAACAGCTCCGCGGGCAAGTTGGGACGCTTAGGAGGCAACTTCTACAAGACGAGAAGAAAACATCAATAAAAGAGGAGGAGGAGGAGGAGGAGGAGGAAGCAGAGACAGAAATGCTTTCTAGAGGAATGAAAGAGTCGGCCTGAGTGATCTAACATGAGAAACAACACCTACCCCGATGGTGCCTGTCTTCAGTTTGAATTTGCGTCCTCCTTTCATGGCTCCAAATAGCGGCATGGTCTTTTTAGGCTTCTCTGGCTCGGAGCTTCCACTATCACAGCAAAACATCGGATTAAATGTGGCCTCCCGGGGGAAGCTTTCAGAGATGCTCCTTAGATTGTTTTTAGTTTGGGGAAGTGCTTAGCGTGAAAGTGAGTGTCTAACCTCGGCACCAGTGAGGGCATCTGCGCGGGCCGCGTCAGCTCCACCAGTTTGCGCAGCCTCTGAGCTTCTTTGCGCAAATCTGCGACGTGCACGTGGAGCTTCCGTCGCTCCACGGCGTCCAGCGCCGCCTCTTTGCGCACGGCGCTCATGAAGGCGTCCAGGGAGTCCTCGGTGGAGGAGCCGGAGGAGTCTGAGCGGAGGGGTGAAAACATACGGTAACACGGGAGAGCGGGAGAGAGGGGGGGGGGGGGGGACATGGAATGTGTAGGTACAGAGAACAGCCGGGTCATGGTGACTCACCTCCTCGAGCATCACTCAGCTTTTTCTGAGTCTCTGCCAGCTCCCGCTCCACCGAGGACAGTTTGTCCACCTACATGAAAATCAAACACAAATTTAACACACGGAAAAGCTACAGCTTGTGCATCAATACGGCACACGTGCACTCTAACACACGTCACGTCAAAGAGGGCTCCTCAGACGCGGGTGACTGATTGAGCAGCCAGAGAGCAGACGGGCTGCTCGAGTGGAGCCGAGGACAAGAAATGAGACCGCAGCAAAGAAGCACAGAGAGGCGACTTCCATCAAACAATGTCCGAGGTCTCAGAGCTTTCTGCTATCAATCAAATACCTAAAAGCAGTTTTAGTGGCAGCTTCTTGTCCAGTTGAATCGCAGGCGTCGGTTTTAGGGACGTACTCCTGATACGGTTCACCATACCATTCTCTCCTGATTTCTGTTTTTACACAGTGAGACTGAAGACAAGTTAGGACTGGATATGTCTTTGGCTCGTACACTCGTTTGGGGCGACGACAAACTACAACGATGACTACAAACCAGCTCGTTGGTAGAGTTTGGTTTGGCAGCTGCCGTAATCACGTCTGCTTTTTTTTTTTTTCCAACAAACAGCTCGTGCTCTACAGCGGCTGAAGTTCACCATATCACTGTGATTCATTCTTCAGAGGACTGATGTGAACCTAGACACCACTCGTCTCTTTAATAGATGTGTATTTATTGGTTCACTTGTCTTCTGTTCAGCGACACACTCTGCTTAGTTAACCGTTTACTTCTTAGTCACTGTGTTTGTTTGTTTTTCATGCACTGGATCTATCTTGATCTTTTCAGAACACACACTGCTTTATGAGATGCTTTAACAGGGTGTGTGTGTGTGTGTGTGTGTGTGTGTGTGTGTGTGTGTGTGTGTGTGTGTGTGTGTGTGTGTGTGTGTGTGTGTGTGTGTGTGTGTGTGTGTGTGTGTGTGTGTGTGTGTGTGTGTAGGGGGGTTCAACCACCAAGTCTGATTCCAGACCAAAAGACTCTCCATGTGTTGGTTCGGACTTGGTTGAGATGTCTCATGTCTCTGGCACATGTGTTTCAGTTTGTGTGTTTTTTGGGGTTTTTTTTGAGTGAAACGACTCAAAACGACTTCATTTATGAACACGAAACTCAAAAACAGATATTCATTTCCCTCTTAGGAAGCATTGCGACAGTTGTGGTGATCTCTTAACTTTTCATTTCCTGTCACCAGACTCACCACTGCCTCCAAACGTGCAGTTATTAAAGCAGCGATGGATACGGTTTATGACCAAATACATCCACGTAGAAGGAAAAGTCCACATATAAGAGCACTGGACGGTTTCTGTCATGGGTTCGTGATCTGTGAAATCAGCCTTTCCAAAAGATGAACACATGTTCCCATGAGGCTCTCATGTAACAGGAGATTGGACAAGTGAAAGTTGCATCATGTACTTTAGACCATGTGAGACCGAGAATTGAAACATCTGTTTTGCTTATTAAAACTTCAAATAGATTATGTGCATGAATGTTTCTTTTGAAGTTGTCAAACTGTTTTATGCACTTCCAAAATAAGAGCCTAAGTAAGGTCACGGTGAAGATTCAAGTCTATGTGAATCAGCTGATCTTCAGCAGTACTCAAAAGCACAGGATTGTTTTCTTTTACCAATGACTCATAGGTCTCAGGCCGCTCCTCAATCTTTCCCGCCTTCTTCATCCTCTCCTGCCTCTTCTTCTCCACGGTGCCGGTTCGATCCAGGAATGTGTCGTCGTCGCTGTCGTAGTAGTCCTCATCTTCCCAGTTCTTCTTCTTACGCTTACGGGACACTGCAAACAGGATGTAAAGCCAGACAACGATACGTCAGAGCTGTCCTTTTACCGGCTGTGTCTCGTGAATCAAAGGGAGGGGGGAGGGGGGAGGGGGGGGCACACACCGGCCTCCTGGCGCAGCACCCCTCTGGCCTCCAGCATTCGACAAGCCTCCAGGCAGCACTGGACGGCTGCTTCTTTCTTCTTCCCCGTGTGCGTGACCTCGGCTACGAGCTGCCGGCCCTTGGCGTCGTCCACCGGAAGCCTTACAGACACATTCACATGAACGTCATACCTCCATACACAAAGGACGCGTTTTCATGTCTTTATATTTAAAAAATCAGCTGACTTACTTTATTCTGCAGAGCCAGCTGCCGTGACTTTTGTCCTCATACTCAAACTCCAGCTCCTCTCCTACAACAGAAGGACCAACAGTTAAAGTAAAAACAGACAAACTGAGGAATAAGCAGAGTGTGGACGGTCACCTTCTCGGTCGTAGAAGCCCTGCAGAGCCTTCTTCGGATCTTTCAGGTACGCAGCTTCCTGGTCCTCCTGAAACTCTGTTGAGAAAGGGTTTTCCTCGTTCTCATCTTCCTCCGGCGCAGCTTCCTCGGCTGCAGGGAGAGAAGACCCGGAGACCCGGAGACAGGAGAGAACGTAAAGATGACACAGATGAGTAAATAAGGTCGTATAGCATCCTCCAGTTTGCTCTGTTCCAAAAAAAGGCTCACCCATTCCCCACGAGCAGCCCGAGTCTTCGTTTGACTGTTTGCTGCGGCCCTTGTTGCTCTTTCCTTCCTCATCTTCCTCCTTGTCAACCCTCTCCTCCCCGTCATCATCATCATCATCGAGTCCATCTCCCATCATCCTCTTCTCCAGCTCGGCCTTCTGTTTTTGGGCTTTCGCCCTCAGCTCTGTCACGGTCAGCTCAGACTCCTCTTCCTCGTCAAACTCTGGACCCTGTGAGACGACAAAAACACGCTGCATAATGTATTTCTGGACAAGAGATGTTAACATGTTTCTTTCTTAATAAAGATTGCCACTATTTGGTGCATGATGAATTTCTGTTTTGGTATCCTGGCAGCCGAGTTGGACAAGTCAAGAGTGAGCGTTTGTCCTTAATACAATCATAAGAAGTGCTGCAGGTCGTTTGCGCCATCAGCACCCTGGTTTACCTGCAGGATAAAAAGCCTCGTGCTCCCCCCAAACTTCAGCACGTGTCCCACGCGCACTCTGATGAAGGTCTTCGGAGGGATCTTGTTCTTGTTCACCACAGTGCCGTGTGTGCTGCCCAGGTCGTGGACGTAAAAGCCCCTCTCCTCCCCAGCACACCCCTCCTCCTCCTCCTCCCCCTCCCCCTCCCCCCCGGCCTGTCTTCGGTACTGGAGCACAGCATGGTACCTGGAGATGGAGGGGTGCTCCAGTGAAACGTCACAGATGGGTAAACGTCCAACCACGAAGTAACTTCTATGTGTGAGGGGAACTGTGTCCACTATGGTGCCGTTTTTCAGGATCTCCAGAGCATACGGGACATCTGGAGCTGAGCCCCCCCAGGGCGGCTCTGCGTACGGGATAGGGGGAAATTTACCAGCTGGGGGACCTTTAGGGAGCACGCGGGGTTTAACTTCCTGTTTGATTTTGACAGGAGCCACAGTCTTTTCTGTCTCTCTCTCTGAGTCCTCTTCTTGGACTTTTCCAGCCGGTGTGTCTTCACGAACAGGACACACAGAGTCTCCGATCGTAGGAGTCCCAAGTTCGGCTTCATTGTTTTCTGTCAAACCTTTAGTTTCGGCCTCTGTTGTGTGGTTTTTGTTTGCACCTGTGCTGCGTTTGCTGCTGAGGGAAGGAGCGGCGAAAAGAGTGGGTATCTTAAAAGTGTCCTCCGTTTCAGGTTCCGCTTCCTTTACGTCTCTCTCGTCTTGTTCGCCACCGTCTTTTTCCTTTCCCAAACACTCGCCGGTGTCCATCGCAGAATTATTTTCTTCATTCGTAATTTTCTCACACACGTCCGATTGCGAGGGGGCCGCCATGTTTATTTGGTACGACTGTGAAATTCGTCCGGGTCTTTTGTGCTTTTATAAAAAAAAAATAACCAAAAAGGTCAATAAAAATGTGATGTAGCACCACGTTTTTGAAAATAATCTGAAAACGCAAATACTGCATGACTGTAAACATGTTTGTTTTATACAAACAACTTAATGTTTGTTGCGGAACCAAAGTTACTACCCGAGCTTTTTACAACGAGGACTACATGACGTAGTTCCTGTCCAACTTCCTGTAAAAATATTGGCTCAAACATAAACAAACGAATCATCCACCTTTGTTAAATGTGAGTAATACAAGTGTTTCTTACTTTTAAAAATTATAAAACTATACTAGACTATTAAACTATAGCTATTCATTCTGGGTCTGCTGGCCTGTAGTTTGATACAATGATGTTGTATTTGTTATCTCGTGTTCTCATGCAGGAAAATAACAGAAACAAATGTCGTAGTAAAACATCATTTGTCTTTTTCCTTCAATTTCAACGGATAAACTATATAAACCTCGACTTCACTTGAACAGCAGCTTCAACTTTCCCTTTTGCAGTATTATCACTTGTTGTATGCCGGCAGCTCGAGCTGATCCTAACTTGTAAAAATGTTTCCTTTAAAATTCACATTTAAAACAGCGACAATACAAGTTAATAGTTTCAATAGTCTTAAAGAATGCTTTAAGATTCAGATATATGCACTAAATGTAGTCTGCAACTGGGTATCAGCAAAACACATTTCAATGATTTTAAATAGACACTTTGAAGTGTGTAGTGGTGAATATACTTCACTATAGGATAAAAACAGAGGCTTTTAAGACTGCTCACTGTAGTTAGTGCATACCAGGCATTTAGAGACAGAGAAGGAAGGATCATTCATTCATTATTCTTGGAAAAAAAATTGCAGCATCCTTTAAAACATTGTCAATAATGAATGTTGTGAATCAGAGGAGATTTAGAAGTGGCTATGCTCTATGAAGGCTTAAAGATAATCTGGTATATCCTGCACTACACCTATATGTACAGTATACATCTAAAATTATTATTTTTTAATGTCTCTTGAAATCAGAGTTTATTTCCACTTGAGTCATCCTTGAATACAATGGTAACTCTGACTTCCTCTCTACCTTTTGAACAGTTTCAGACTTGGTCAAGTTGAAATCTGGCCCTCGTCCCTGATCGCTCATCATGATGCGTTACTGGGGTGAGATACCTGGACCTGCAGGGGCTCCTCCGAGTCGCAGCTCCTTTGACCTGCTCCAGCGTGAGTTCCGCTCTGTGGAGATGCAGGACCCTCCCTTGCACCAGCCCTCAGCTCAGCGACCAAGGCCCACCACCATGTTGGACATCCCGTCAGAGCCCTGCAGCCTCACCATCCACACAGTGCAGCTGTGTCAGCACGCCCGCCGTCTTCGGGGTCTGCTGGCAGCGGCTCAGGCCCAGACTCAGGGTCAGGGCACAGGGCTGTCTGAGGGGGGCAGCAGGCTGGAGGAGACTGATGCCAGCCTGCCCCTGCGTCCTCCCACCCCACCTGTCATGCCAGATGACCTGCTGCCTGCGGACAGCAAAGCCCCTCAGCAGCCCTTCCAGCTCCGACACAGCGACCCAGAGAGTGACTTTTATAAGTATGTCAAGCTGTTTTGCTTCTCAAGACGTTGTGCTACAATGTGGTCAACTAATATCTTATCAGTTCTACACAGTTTAGATATTATATACTTTACATCATACCAGCTAGATTTGGCAGCCAGTCATCATTTTCCCATCTCCTTTTTTTTTCTCCTAAAAAAGGGGTAAAGGTGAGCCAGTCACAGAGCTCAGTTGGCCCTCCTGCAGACAGTTCCTCTATCAGTCAGTAGCCACTGTCTTGGCCCATGCTGGATTCGAGTCGGCCCAGGAGAGTGTGCTGGAGACCCTGACCGACATGGTCCACGAGCATTACCTGCGCGTCACACGCCTGCTGCGAGTGGCAGTGGACCGGGAGGCTCGGCTGGGAGCGAGTCCCTTCCCAGACGTGGTGGAGCAGGTGTTCCATGAGATCGGCATCGGCAGCGTGCTGGCCCTGCAGCACTTCTGGCAAGTCCGAATCAAAGACTATCACAGCTACATGCTGCAGGTGAGTGCATGTTGAGAGTGGCTCATCACTGTTCATGGAACTGTTTGGCAGTTAAACCGACATCTAACATGCCAACAAATGTGTCTGCTCTTCTAATTATAGTTGAAATAACACGCCGTGTAGACGCTTGGGTTCCATTTCTTCACTCTAAAGGTTTTTCTCCTCCAGGTGAGCAAGGATCTGTCCGAGGAATACGAGCGCCTGGTCAACCCAGAGAAAGCTCTGGAAGACTCCAAGCCCCCCAGGATCAAGGAGGAGCCCATGAGCGACATCTCCTTCCCCGTCAGTGAGGAGCCCGAGGCTGACCTGGCCTCCGGGGACCAGGCGCTGCCCATGGGGGTCCTCGGCGCCCACGGTGAGAGGCTGGCTGGGGGGCTGGATGGAGATCATTCCCCTCACACCTCAGGTGAGAGCAGCGTTCCTGTTTGAACCGACGTTCTGCTTTCTGCCGTGACGTTTGTGTTCTTGGGATTGAGGGTCGCTGTCTTCTTCTGTTTTGTTCCTGCGAGGCTGCTTCTTGATTATTTCTACATTGTAGGGGATTATTCGAGCACACTCGTCTCTTTCTGTTACATCTCTTTCTCAGAGCAACTAATCTGCAACCAATGCCCTCCTCCTGCACAGACACACAGGTGACAGTCAGTGAGGTTGTTTTGGCCTCTTTCTCTCCTCATTAAGAAACCTTCCATGACCTCGAGCGGCTTCTTCTTCTTTCTTTTTTTTCCCCAAACGCACCTAGCAGAACACTTAGTCCCTTTGGTTAAAAGCCTAAAACGTATTCAAAAACATATCCTCCTTCTTTTTGGCTCGTCTTCTCAGACCTGATTGCTTTACTTTCATTTCAACATCCAGCAGCAGTAGATTGAAGTGGGCAGACTCCCCAGGTTGAACCCTTTTATATAAAAGCATAGATTAACAACTCCATGAAGCCATTCGAACTGATCAAATACATTTTACGACATTATATTCATGCACATCAGAAAACTTGAGATGTCTCAGTGTCTCAGTCTAAGTTTGATGACGATCACTGAACCGTATCAGGAAACAGAAGCAGCCGTATCACGATTCTTTCACTGTCCTCTTCTTGTCTCTGTTTTTATTCTGTTGGTAACAAACTTTTTTTCTTTGAATCAAAACATTTTCTAAATGTATTCTTCTTCTCTTGTTTAAGGTGGGGGCGGGGCCAACAACTCCCCACTGTGGCCGCAGGTAAAAATGGAGCCGCAGGACGCCGACGAAGGCCAGAGCGCCGGGCATCATCATCATCACCACCACCACCATCACCATCACCTGGGTGGAGACGTGTTCGAGGAGGGCGGGCCAATGTCCACCATGAGCGAGTCAGGAGGAGCCATGGCGCCCTCCCCTGCAGGAGCAGCGTCCGATGGCAGCTACGCCTCCCATTCGCCCGACTCGTTGATGGGGACCTCGCCTGTTTTCAATCAGAGACCCAAGAAAAGGGCCAAGAAGATGTGAGGCTCCGACGAGTCGGCTCTGACACGCCTGTTTCTCCACAGTAAAAACGGAGAAGTCGTCAAAGAACTGAACTTCAGAGGGGGGGAAATATATTTTGTAGTTTTTTATTTGTTTGTATGAGTGTAGTTAATCTCCCAATAGTGGAAGTCATTGTCGTTAATGGAGTCATTTGGATTATTGTCATAAGAATAAAAGTGATTATTCATCTTAATCATGTGTTTATTTCTTTTTTGGAACATGAACAAGGCTTATAATTATCCTACTTAAATCGAACAACAGGACAAACAAAGATGTTCAAAAGCAAGTCATTGAGTGGAACAGCTTTATACTTCAGCGGAGCGTTTTGTTTGCACGAGTGATTACGCCTGTTTCTCCTTTTTCATTACGATCAAAGATGCACAGAACAATAAAATCTATTTTTCTCGCACACATGATGCTGCATATTATGAGGATTTTTCCAACATCCGCTCTACAGTGAACAGTACAGTGTAGCTCAACGCAGCGGAACCATCCGCTCAGACACACACACACACATTACACACAGGCACCTGACAACCTGAAGCCGCCTGGCTAAATTAGCATCTGTTTCAGTAATGAGGCAAAGCTGTGCATGCAACACCAGAGGCAATTATGGCTTGGCTGTCTGCATCATGACGGCGACATCAATCCAGCCTTAATGGCAAATTAATTATGGCGCGCATAACTTTGCATGCTGAATACATGGGACTTGCCTTTTGTGTGCACCTCATGATTAGGCCGTTAATTGCATGCGCCTGTGGGAGGAGCTGATGAGGTCATACGTATTGATACTGTATTAGCCTCTTAGATGTTTGATGTCTGTACACTAATAATGAGTCTGATCTGCAGCCGTGTGTGACCCAGGTGGGAATTGCAGCAGGAAGATAAAATCAGTATTCCAGACTTCCGATGGAAAAGACTCAAGTAACTGTGTCAGAAGGAATTTCCATGGGTTCGTTCGCTTTGGTGGCTTTGTGGGTGAATCTTTTGGATCTGTGTGCAATCTAAGAGTAACTGATTCTAGGTTTGAGAAACTGTAACCACATCAAGGTAAAATATCTCACAGCAGCAGTTAGGCTATATTTGGATCCAACTGTCTGTTGTCTGAGAAGGTTTGCTGAGAATGTAATATGTCGGACATTTACGAGTCAAGGAGATGCCTTCAAGAACATGGTTGGACCTTATGGATGCCATGTCTGGCCCCAGATCTTTAACATGGGAAGAAAGGGAGGCATTGATATGGCAGCCTCTCTGCTGGAGGCCAGCATAGAGTCTGTCTTTAGGTTGTTGGTCTTCCCTAAACTGTTATCTTTGTGCTCTGCTTGTAAAGTTATCGTTTCATTAGTGACATAAATAGTTGCAAAGTTTATCCGACAGGCCAAGATCAATGTACAGCTTCAGACCAAGCCTACTGTTCTTTGTTAGTTAGCAGGCGACTTTCATCAATGACATCATTTATTGGTTACTGAAAAAGCATTTTGAAGCCTCCACATGTGGTTGCAATGTTCAATCTTAAATCTAATAATAGATGTATTAACCGGCTGTATTAAGGATGCTAAATGATTAAGGATGCTTCACTGCAAACAGCTACATGCATCCACCATCAGTCAGATCAGCTTTGTCCCGAATTGCCCCGTGTTCAGAGGCTACATGTTAACAAAAAACATTGTACGTCCTCAAAACACTTTAAATAAGAAGAATACTTTGCTTTTGCAGCCAGGCTCAAGTGGACAGTGGAGGAACTACATTTATTTTGCCCTTCTGGTTTGGCTTCAATTTTTAACATCTGATGCTGCAACTTCGGAAACTTTGTTAAGCCTATAGCTGCAAAACAACATAAACCCACGTGCTGAAAGGTAATCCAATATACAGAAAGAAATGTGAAAATAGGTCAAAACAGAAGATTCAACTCTGCAAAGTGACAGCTGGACTTTAAAAACACTACGTATGGAAAGAAACTCCCACAGGCTCTCTCTCTCCAGGTTTTTGTTAAAGGACTTTAAAATTCCTGAGAGGAACCGAGCCAGACAGCTTCAGTCCTTGCTGTAGGCTGCTCCAGACAGGCAGAGTAGAAGAAGGCATTTCACCCTCCTCCATCCCCCCACCCCCCCAAATAAAATAAAAACAACTTGTGGACTGAAAAGTTAGAAGAAGTTATATAGCTAGAACAGTTTCATGTTCATAAGTGATAGTACGAATTTCTGTGAATACGTTAAGTTTGGTTACACTTTGTAGAGGTGACTTTGCTGTTAGCAGACTACGATCTATTCTGAGAAGCTATGACCATATTTGAAGAGAAGCATGTCATTAGAGGTATTCCAAAAGTATAAATGTATGGCCTCAGTTGACAGTAGAATGAGGAATTGTTCTTCAAATAGAGGTTTGACATTGAAAGGGTAAAGGTGATGTGATTCTCCAGACCATGTATAGAAATATCCAAAGTGGGAAGGAATTTATGACACCTGTTGAACGGTATATAATGGCTCCACACTGAACATTAAATTGTCTATCTTTCAGCCTGCACAGAGTCTCAGTGTTGTCTGTTAGATTAGAACCACGGCCGTGATATGATGCATTAATATTATCCAGTCTGTTGATAGATTCAGCTTTAGGGACATTTACATTATTCAACCCATCAATAAGTAAGCAGGAAACACTTTGGATCTAGACACATTGAGATGGTAAGATATATTGTACTTCTGCCTATGTCAAACGATAACCAAGTAAAGCTAATGTGTTTAACTTTCCATTTCTGTTCATTAGCCGTTTGTTCGTCCTCAACGAGACAATATCTCTTTTGGGTTTGCTTATCCTGTCTTGTACACGAGTGAAGAGTATTTTGTCACAAAAAAATCCTCCTGTCATCGATTGATCACAGCACTCATTAGACATTTCAGGAAAGTAGAAATCAAACCAAGCGTTTCTGCTGCATGCGTTTGTACACTTCATCTGATACCTACACTGACAGCAGTGACAAGCATTAAACAATTACAATGTATTTAAAAGATAAAGTCAACATTCTAGCTGATAGCCTGGTTTGTTTATGTAGCTCATACAGAGACATCTGTATTCATATCTGTCTGTTTTATAAGCAACATTCTGAGGTCTGGAAGTACACAACATCCGTACAGTCCTGCTGCAATTTCTCTTTGAGTTTGCACAAACTGGAAATAGCCAAGCCAAGGACCTCATAATCGTATTTTAGCCACAGCACATCTGACAAGCTGACGCTGCATGGAACATTTATTTTTGAATATCAATCACATAATTCAATCAGCCTTTATATACTCCAGAGATCTTTGATGGGGACCTTCACTCAGGGACTCAGAGAACATGGAATGGAAATTGGTTTGAGGAGCAGGTCTGAAAAAAACATCGGCTAATTGAAGATGTTCTGCAGGTATTATTCATTTATATGAAAACGATGCCAGTGAATATGACATCTCTCTTGGAGAGGACCACCATGCCATATTAAATAAGATATATACTCTAATGAAGCCACCTGCATCAGCACAAATACATTTTGGTTGGTCATTTTCTCCAGAAACACTTTCTAAGATTTTGGTTGAAACTTTGGGTCTGACAGAAATGAATAACTTTATATGCAGAGCAACAGGAAACTCTGTTATCTGCAGCATGTTGTAAGCCTGCAAAATCTTCGACCACTGTCTGCCATGAGTTACCAATCTGAAGAACCAATCACAGCCTCTCTTCTCCTTTACCTCTTGCGTACACGAGCCCACACTCAAAGTCACTGATAATGCAGCTTATACTGTGAGTTTATCGTTGGCCTATGTGAGCAGTAAAAGACTCATGTTTTTTTGGATATGTTTTTTTGACAAAGTTTAAAAGGAAACTTTAATCAAGCCTGAAAATAGTATTGGTTTAAATGGTCGTAACTGTGACCGTTTGGATGTAATTGGATTTCCGAAGCACATTTTCAGCCTGAGAATCTGTCGAGAAAAGTGTGACATTGTTGCCATATTTAAAAGGCTTATTAAACTCGCGCTGAGCCAATGTGACCTCTCAGTTTGTCAACAGCTGCTGAGCTGCCTGGTGCTGGAGAGAAAAGGTGTAATTACAAAAATGTCAAGATGTTTTTTTGTGCAGGGGTCTTCGACAGGGGGCCAGAGAGCTTAGAGCAGGTGAAAGAACCCAACAAATGATTAATTATAGCTGCCTACATGCAAAGTCATTAATTTAGCACAAAATGTAATCTCTCCAGTTTAATTTTGAGTTTGTGAGCAGAATGAGGAATATGTTCAATTTTTACATAATGAGCTCGGGTAGTCCTTGAGGATCCTTGTCTGTTGCTTTTTGAGTAAATAAGTGGAAACACTCATCCTGAAGTCATCATAGGAATCCTCAGAGTTCTATTTATTGTCGTCTATCTGCAGTGGAGACAAACAATGAATTATGAGGCGAGATGATATTATCAGCAGGAAGACGAATTACCCGACATATAGGAAGTGACAGGTACAAGAGGTCCCATGCTACACATGGCGCTGGAACAACCAATCACTGCACCCCAGATATGAGAGAATTGATTGCATGGCCTCGGTCTGAATCTATCGATGAAGATTTTCTCTTGGGTGATCTGAATGAAAATGTAAAATGAAACTACAGTTGATGCAGTGTGAACGGAATCAGAATTCATCCATCCTCTCGCTCATCTTTGTCAGGAAAATGTCCAAGAACCGGCTGGCCGAGTGGTGACCAAGCATTTGCTTGTGACTTAAAATTAATTCTGTTTGTACACGGTTCTCTGTCACATTTCTGACCTATTTCCTTTATATACTGGGATTTTACCACTTTTGAAGAACTTTTTATGAAGAGGCACCAATAAAGTGAAATTGTGATATTTTTTCAACAATACCACAGAAAAGTCAAAAACGGCAAATGAATTCATGACATAAATCCTAGAGTAATGAGCACATGCGAGTTTCTAATCCTCTCCTCAGTCACCTGTGCATTAGTATTGACGACAGCCTACAGCCTGTTTGTCAAAACCCTCCATAAAGACTCCTCTCAAATCCCTCCCACTTTGACCCCTCTAATCCTAGCCTACCTTGACCCCTTTCCCCTCTCCCTTCCTCGACCCTTCTTCTGCCTATACACTTTACACTGACATGATCTTGGTGGTGAGCCAGCCAATCATCCTGTTGTAATCAAGCTTGAAATCTGTTGTCCTCTCTGCTGCTGTCAGTTTGTCATTTTAGTATGGATTGTTACGACACTCCTCCGTCAACTCACAATAGGACCTCACCACCCATTCTGAATACATGAAGCAGCTTCCCAGGTCTCCACCAAGACTTTGCACATTCCTCATTCTTTTAGAAACATGTAGCATGAAGAATTGATTAAGGTGGCTGAAGGTAGGAAAACACCAATTTGCAGGCAGAAAACTACTAATCCATAATTCAAAGCAAAGCTAATGTATAATATTCAAACCAGTCTGATCCACAGATCGGTAAACTGAGTGGAGAGGCAGAGGCCAGCTTCCCTACTGTTGAACATTCTCGTACAATCTCTTTGATTTCATATAAAAAATAATGTCAAGTGAACAAGGAGCCACTCTACAGCAATCGATTTCACTGAAAACAAGACGACACATCTCTATGGTACATTAGTCTGCCACAGATGCAGTGAATCGACCTTCCATCGGAGGGCAGTCTTGTGTCACACGCAGACTAGAGCTGGACTGTGGGCTCTGCTTTACATGCAAGATTTAGCATTCTCCCTGTCACCACGGAGACCTGGGCACTCCTGAGAATTTGGAGCGAGCAATAATTTTATGGCATCAGAATGTAGCAGAGGAGTGGAGTCCAAATGTGACCAAATGAATACATTTCCTCAACACATGGCAGTAATTAGCTCACTGTTGCTTGTGCATGCTTATGTTTCTGAATGTCACCATTGGGTTGGAACTAAGAAACCAAACCAATCTGCATCATTTGGACATGTTTCTCATTATAGTCCAAACATTTTTTTTAGCAGGGCCTGTCAATTCCAGTATATGGTCCCCTCTGCAATGTCAGCTTTTGATTGTATTATGCTTCATTTGACTGAAAGGTGCACCTAAAAATCAGCTTTCTGTCCTTGAGTGCTTGTCAGTCTAAGCCGCCGGTTATTGAGTTCTGTGTTTTCTCAGCCTTTGCAGGACAGGAGTAACCCATCAGGGGATCATGCCTGCATATAGCTGCCGGCAAATGCATGAAAATAGCACCATAATTTTCTTATTCCATTCCACCACAATTGATATGGCTGCTGCTAATGTATTTACATCTGACGCTGAAAGCACTTTAGATGATGGTATTGATATCACAAAGAAAGCCTCAGACCCTCCCGGCAGAATCTACAGAATAACACAAGCTCTGAGTGTTAGTGTTCATTAAACTGGCTCACGTTTGTGAACGTGCTAAACACACACGTGAAATAACGGTATGGGCCCTGCTTTTCTATTTGGGGGGATTGTATGCGGACCGTGGTACTGTACATCAACACTCATGATGCATGATATATTGAACGACATCACCACACAAATGCAGACTGGTCGGCGGGAGCATAAAAAAACAACGTCCATATACTTTGATATTTTAACTTTTTTTTTTTTTTTAATAAAAGGTACCTCTTAGCCTCAGCATTATATGGCTTTGATATGCTCCTACATTAGAACTCTCATTGATTCAAAAATAGGTGTATTATGTCTGTAGGTTAATGTTTGACTGCGTTATGACTCTGAGATGAGTACAATTTGACACAAATTGCAGCAATTTGACGCTAATGGTTGGAAAGTTAATTGCCTCCATGAGCTGCTGCTGCTTGTGCTGCTGTAACTGCTGATCGTGTTGATGTGTGGGCCAAATTATTACACTCGGCATGCACACGTCTCCTCTATCTCCCACAGTCTGTCCTGTGTATCTCCACAGAGGAAACCTCCTAGTTTTGAAAAAACCTTTAAGAAGTGCAAACATGAAATTAGCCCTTAGCACTGTAGCGAAGGTGCAGCATAAAGAGGCATTTATTGCTGATAATAAAATGTTAGTGTTCTTGTCTAAGTTTGACATACAATAATGCTGCAGTGGAATATTTTATATAGGTCACATTATGTAGACTTAAACTTAAAGGGATACTTCACCCATTTTTCATTAAGCTTTGTAATCTTTTGCAACCTGGTAGTATTTTTGAATGGTAGTGCATCCAACCCTCATTTTCCACTGAGACGTGAAAGCTCTGTATTTCTTTTCTGACAAGGAGCCTCCGTTTAATGTCAAACTAATATGGATGAAGGGGGGTTTGAAGGTCTTGTGCTCAAATCGGAGGTTTGTGGCTCTCTCTATGGGACGGAATACGGAGACGAGCAGTTGAGGCTGATGGAGGAACGGGAGGCGGCTGCTGCCGACAGGAAGCTCTTGTGACAGCAGCAGCCGAGGCACAAGACCAGACACACTGTAGGACTGTCACACTGCAGTTGTGAAACTGTGACACTTTGATGAGTCCTCAGTGTCAGCTTGTTGATACTAAGTTTATGACACTATCCTTTCCCCCTTCTGCTGTTAGTCGGCACATTCACTGAAAGTGTCAAAACACCTTAGAGCTCGCTCCAAACTGTGAGTGTATGCAGCGATGGTTGACAGGAAGAAACTGAGATATTGGCCTACTTGATAATACTTCACACCGTTCAATCTTGATGGGTATTTTTCAGCATATCCTCCAATATAGCTGTATTTGGGATGTGCAGAGTACAGTTTGGCATGGAGGGGATTTGTTTACCTGCTTGAGGGGATTTTAAAATGGGGATGCAATGGTAACCTTACCTTCTTGAAAAAGACTCTCCTGAGAGGGTCAGTTGAGGGAAGCTATCAGGTTTATTTCCAATCAAAAGGGCATAAAGCAAGCACGAGCAGTCGAAAAATAAACTTTTCCACATCACTTCCTTGAGAAAATGCAATATACTTAACGCCGTCTTGAATCTCTCTCCTCGTACTCCTTCCACTTAATATTCGTCTCCCACTCCAACTCATCAAATTACTTTTCATTTTCAAAGCTTGAAATTCCAGTCCAACTTCACAGAGTGTTCTGAACATGTGTTATGTTCCTCTCCGCTACTTTTTCGAGACGTTTCCTTTCGTTGCTAATTATTGTCACACTCAGAATGAAGGAATCAGTCGAGCTCACGCTGCGAACTCAGTGCTGTTTCACTTCCCTTTTCAGGTGTAATGAAGTATGTACTCCACAGGCCTTTGTTATATATTTAGTTGTTAAGCTGAAGCCGAGTCTTTTCTTCTCATCATTATTTCATGCAGTGCCCTCTTTGTTCTCCTTTCCTGAACTTGAGCCCTCCCTCTGATCTCCCTGAGTTGTAGTAGCCTTTTTCTTCACAGTCATAAACTTCAGCAAACGGTCCTTAGTGTCTCTTTCATCCCTCTCCTGTCTGAACCACACTGCAGTTGTTTCATTTTCTTTTTTTGACAGACTTTTGTAAACCTAAATAACGTCTCCCATGATATGACATTTTTGGAAAAATCCACTCTGTGTGGAGAGATTTAGAAAATAGATGCCACTCTCTGCATTAATAATTAGGGTTTTCATATTCAAAATTCCCAAATGTGGAACCTTGAGTGCATCATTTATTCATGCATATCCAAATGTATGCACTGTAGGTGTTTTCATGAGCATGGGGGCAATTATTTCAAGCACTAAACACCTACCGAGTGCACCTGTCGACAACGTTGATGCTATTTTTGTTGCAGGTGCTGTGTCAAAGTCTGTTTTAGGAAATGTGTTTCCTCGTCCAGAGTTCTTTTTGCCCAACTTATCCATCCACTGTTGGAACATGGATGTAGTTTTACCAAGGCTGTCCATAAGCGAAGGAAAAGGTAAAAGCTTTGTGAGGCCCAGGCACATTGGGTTCCTCCTGAGGTGAGGTAAAGCATGTTCCAACCAAAAACCTAAGCAACCATTACCATGTGTTTTAAACCTAAATACTAATCATTACTCATCACCACAGAGAAAACATTTTATTCATTGTTGCCCGTTTCAAAATGTAAATCCCCTATTTTTAAAATTAAATTGTGTTTTTTTTTTCTTTTCTTTTTTGACCCATCAATAATATTGGCTGTGTATTAGCTATGTCAGCAAATGCACAAACATCAGGATGTCACAAAGAAAGACCTTGAGGCATCTGAACCCCAAAACTTGTTTTCAGTTAGCTCCAATAAGAAGCTGACCAGAGCCAGGCAGAGGAGCCAAATATTAACACTTCTGGTCCAACTCTAACATCTGGTCCATCTATTTACAGTCTACGGGTCCAACACACTCGAAAAGATAGTTATGAAAGACATCTGTGGAGGGCCTTTTAATTGGCCTTGCAGGGGACCAGCCTTTTCTGTGGGCAGGTTTGGGCATAACTGGCTGTAAATCTACATGAAAAATGGGATTAAAGTGTTGCTGTTCAGCACTGGTGGTGAGTAAAAATATGTTCTTGTAGAATATTTGCTTATATGTAGGAGCTGGTAATCTTTGAAAAAAATAAATTGGTGAACCAAATTCATAAAAGAGAAAAACAACAGTCCAGGGTAAATCAAGACCAAGACACTAAATGAGCCATCTAGCAAGCTGCCACGAACAACAGTTTCCCTCCTGGACTATGGCTGAGTGTACTTTTATCTCTTTCTTGGCCCCGCCCTAATTGGACCAAATCATTGCAGGAGTGAAGGGAAGCCAAAGAAACAAATTCCCACTGAAACAACAGTAACATAGCATGAAAATATCTCAACGGGGAAGCTAAAGCATAATATAAACAAACATGTAAACATGAAACCGTTTTATTCAAACCTTTTAGGTAAAACAATTACAAGCCGACTGATCCACTCTGTGTCCAATTGCACACAGGTGGCCTCACTCAGCCTGATTTATTTGCAGGCTGCAGGAATGGTGCATTCATGTGCTCCTCGGATGGTCCCAGTTTACAAGTTGGGAGGTCATTTTTCAGACCTCAGTGTGTTCACATAATTTCAGTTTGTTAAGTTGGATTGTTGTAATAACTGTGGTGAAATTACTACATTAAATGTGTAATGTTAATTCACTGGTCCTGCTGTCAGTCAGACCTGATACAGTTCAGTTTTGTCTAAAAACCAAAGACAGCTTAGAGAACGTCAACAGGTCTTCCTGGAAGAACGTGTTGTTTGTTCCAAGCTCCTCGACGTCGCAGACTAGTCTTAGTGGGTCTGTGTGACACAACCCGAATAATAATAATGACCTTTTGGATATATGCAGAGCCTTTAGATGAGTCCAGCAGCGTGAATCATCTCAGTCTAATGAGTCTTATTCTGTGAAGTTAAGTCTTGATCATTTCCTCGACAGTAACAACAGCACGGAAGATACAAAGATCCTTTGTAAAATATCTGTTACCAGTTACATTTGAGCAACAAGTTGATGTGCAATACACAAATTAATGAAAACTGTGGTAACTTCTAATTCTTCCCTGAGTTTCCGAGTTGTTGTTTCGAATTGACCGAGCTCCTGTATTCATGAAGCCTCCGAAGTACAAAGAGTTGCTCCACTTGACAAAATGCTATGAAAATTCTCAGAATCTCAACATTTGCTTCAAAGTTCAGACTAGATCCTTGTAAAGATTAAAGTTATTCACAAAGTGAAAAGAGCTCCTATAGGTGTCAAACTGTTAGAAGTAGTGAGGAGGACTTCTAACAAGATGAAGAGTTTCTCTAGCTGAGGAGAAAAAAGAGAAATTTGTATTAAACATTACATGACAGTATTTTGACTCATAGGCCTTGTTCACATTGCACCTCCAAATCACATTTTTAGCTCACCCACATTGTATGTGGTTTGAACACAAAAAGCTACATGAGATCAGATTTTTACAAAATCTGATTCAAACCTAATTAGTTTCTAATCCAAATTCAATCCAAATTCAATTCTGATTCCTACAGATCCGACTCAATCTGAATGTCGCTTTAATGTGTCATCTGTGTCACTCGTAACGCGACACCATTGACAATAACAACAATGACATAGATCCAGCGGACTGGAAGTTAAATTTGGTCAGTGAAAGAAACAAATGTAGGAAAACAAGCCAGCGGGCAGACTGCTTCATAAAATACTTTGCATCAGAAATAATCACACTTCTCTGTCATCCATTTTGCTATTGTTTTTGCTGGGCATAACCTGTTACCATAGAAACCAATGTAGATTGGACCATGTCAATATGGACAGGCAGATTGGATCTGGTGACTTGCAATTTGTGATGTGGACAGTCTGTCAGTTAGATCAGATTCTGATCAGATTTGAGGAAAAATGTGATTTGAGCTGCAGTCTGAACAAAGCCTTCGTTTGGCAGAACAGACAAAAAGGATTTGTGCAGACTTTTCAATCCATCTCTGACTTTTTTCAGAACAAAGTGAGACATGCGTGTTGAGTTTCTCTACATGCGGTTACCTCCACAGGTGCATCCAATCACTAATTAAGACTCTTCACCTGTTGATGTAACGATCAGCAGGTGAAAAATAAAAGACGCATGTGGTAGTAGTTATTGGCTTGATTGAATTAATATAATATGCTTGATGTTATAGAATATTGTGCTATAGAAACAAAACACCTTACCTCCACCCTGAAATATTTATTCCCCATTGTAATATAAATGCTGAGTGTGAGGACACAATTTTGTCCATAATACTAAAATGGACTCAGTGTTTGAAATATCATTACAATTGAACACCAACAACTTGATGTTAAATGGACTTGAGCTTGTATAAGAATCAGAATCAGAATTGTTTTTATTATTGCCAAGTACATTTACACAGACAAGGAATTTGTATTGGTGCAAAAACAGTAAATAAGGCCAAAATAGCAAGTGCTTAAATAAACTTGAATTAAAAAACCAATTAACAATGTAAAAAAATAAAATTAAAAAAAATAAATAAAATAAAAGAATAATAAAAACACAAAAAGGTGCAATAGAGTGCATGTAAGATCAATTTAAAGTCCAGTGAGCATTAATGTAGTGCAAACAGTTTCAGCCTTCACATGACTGTGATGTTCTGTGACTGTGAGGCTGATAAGAGAGCAGGCACACTGTTCAGGAGGCTGACAGCTGAGGGGAAGAAACTGTTCTTGTGGCGAGAGGTTTTGGTCTTGATGGGCCGCAGCTTCGTACCAGAGGGGAGAGTCTCAAACAGTCCATGTGCAGGAATTGTATAGTGCTGTTTTAGTCTTCTGACTACTCAAAGCTCTTTCACACTGCAGGTCAGACCTACACATTCACACATTGATGAAAGAGGATGCTACGTATTAGTAACTAATCCTGCTCACATTTAAATAATCACCTGAAATGTTGCTTGTATGTTGCATGTGAGCCTGCGCTCTCTGTACACGTCGTTTTGTGAGCTCAGTTATCTCCTGTTTCCCCTTTAATTGCGGCTTATTGAAACTCTGTGTTGCTGCGAAGTTCCTACTCTAAGCTCTTCAGTTTTAAAATTTGTGGCCTTCAAATTCCTTTGCTATACAAATGATTCAATTACTCCTACTTTTAAATGTGCAAGAGGAGATAGCGCTATGCTGCCAGAGCGGGAGGAGAGAATGAAATTAACCTCCGCTAACTCCCTATGCTCTCCACTCTGGTATTATGGTTTTCTATTAAAACCCTATCTCTGCTGTAATGAATTCAGTCTTTCTACAAGGAAGGAGTCCCCGCATTTGCACAAACTGATTTTTGTTTGTGTTCAGGTGAACATTGAAATGAGGGACCTGCTGACAGAGCGGCTCAGAAAGCCACAGAGACCTTTTACAATATTCAAAGAGTTAAATTGAGGTTTGTACAACAATCAACACACACAATGAATACATTACATGGCAATTTGTATGAAATTATAAAACCTCTTTGGCTTTAAAGACAAAGGAAGGCAAACAAACAGAACATCTGTAAACACAAAATGTCTGGATGACCGGTGCATGGGATATTTTGTACACTCAGTGTTAATACATTTTTAGATTTTTAAGTCTGGCTGTTGGGATCGGGCTTCTCTGAGACATTTGTTTTGATTTCCCACCATCCTGCTGATGAATTGATCCCTGAAATGCTTTCTATCAACTTTCTCTCTTTCAAACCTCAAATAGTTACTCCAATTCATTTTGAAGAATTTTAAAGTTGACAGTTTAATCAAAGGATTGAGTCCCCACTAAGAGATCATTAACCTTCCCTTCACCTTTCATCATGAGAAATGATGTGACACAGTTTTGTATGCAGTCTTAAGATGGAACTCAGTTCATACTCAGGGGTGTGTCGAGTCCAGAGGGGATCGGTCAAGCTAGAAATGTGATTGGCCACCCCAGGCATATAGACATAATATACCTAGACGCCTCATAGACTGACGCTGCCTATTGGAGCTAGCGTATCAGCGCGGCCGCCATCTTGGATGGGTCTCTGATGTGCCCACTCTGCATTCTTTATATTGACGAAGGTCTATCCCCAATTACAATTATCATCATAACTCTCAGAGTATCTAATGGATTTTCACAAACGTTACAAACGGCAGAGATTTAACTATGACATAATAGTATAATTGGTAAAATAACCAAAATAAATTTCCTATGTGAAACATAATCCCATGCAATCTGTTATCAATATTGCACCAGTTATTGTAACTGTAAACTGCACAAAATACCATCATAATGGCTCGCTCTCCGTTGATTCCTATTGACTCTGGTGCTAGAGTAGAGCGAGGAGATCCATCAGATATGGGAGTGACGTTTTATGAAAAGTCCGAAACTGCAACTGGCTATTTGTCAGAGGCGGGACTTCCCATAAGGCACATTTTCTTTTGTTTGTACTTTGTGAATAAAAACTGTACCCATCTATTCCTTAAGACGGGCATGGGAGAACAGCCCACTGTCTAACTTACAATTAACTAACTGGCAATGTGACGGGACCAAAACATTGCTAGTTAGACATAGTAGGAGCTCTTTTGAACGTATCTTCTTTTTGTGTCATAAAAATACTTGAGCCAATGATTAATATTTAGTTGTGTGAGTTAATGCGCACATCACACTTTAGGCCAATGCTGCAAAAGTCAGTGCCCCAGTTGGGCCAAAGTCTGGACACGCCCCTGTTCATACGTTATTTTGATGCATGTTTTTAGGATGAAATTTAAGACAAACCTACAGTAAAGTTTATTCTAAATATATCATTATTAGGAATGTAAAATTGCTCTACGTGTAATTGCTTAGATTATGTGCACAGGAAACCTTTTTTCATTCTAATAAAGTAAAACATTCATGTGATGAATGGAAGTCCAATAATTAAAAATACCCGATGTGCTCACCGAACACAGTGCCTCCCTGTTATCTTTTTTAAAACTAACAAACCTTGATGAAAGCCATGGAGGGATTTACATTTTACAAAAGAAGACAAGAAACTACATGCTTTGGACAATAACAGGCTCCCAACACTGAGGCTTTCTCCGCTGAATGTTACAGTTCTCCTTTGGTTTTTCAGTTTGGTGCGAAACAATTTTACTTGCCTGCACAGAGTTCTGACCTCGACCCCATCAAACACCTCTGAGACGAACTGGAACACACACTCAGCCAGACCCTTATCGCCTGTATCAGTGCTTGACCTTAGTTTTGGCTGAATGGGAGCAAATCTCTGCAGTGGGCTTTCTTAAGCCTGTGGAAAGCCTTTCAAGAACAGGGACACACTATAGCATAGCAATGCACATGGATTTAAAGTGACTTTTTGCTGCATTGCTCAGAAATCCTCTTTCTTTTGGCACATAAATCATGCATTAGGAGCCTGGCATGTTATTGTAATTGTATTGTAATTGCACTAAAGAAAAAATAGTTATTATTGATCTGAGAACTTCAGAAACAAGAGTGCATGGCCTGAGGTAAAAAAAAAAAAAAAAAAAAAAAAAAAAGAGGTGTTGGCAATTGCCTGGTGGGTTAATGGTGCCTGGAAAAATAACTACCCTGTCTACAGTACAGACAGAAAAAAGCAGCAGCAAGTCAAGTTTTTTTTTTTTTAACTGAAGAACAGAGAGAAAAGTCGGTGATTGGGCCACACAAATTCAACAAATAAACACTGATCAACAATCTCGCTGGCCTTTCTTAAAGCGCCTCATTTTTTATTCCTTTTGTGATCAATTTTCTATCCAGATCTATGCTGTTCCTTTGGCTGTGAGCTTCCATGCAGCTGCTTGCAATGAGAAGAAGAATTCGATAAACAAGATCAGATTGCACAGAGTGGGGCGGGGGTGAGCTGTTGCTATAGTAACCCCCCATGCTGCATGCCGTCGAGGCGGCCGAGGCTGATCTGGCAGGACTTTGGGAAGTGACGGACAGACAAGACAGCAGTCGCTGCAAGTAATCCAACGTGGATGTCATGACCTGATGGCTTCGATACTGTTTGTGCTTCATATGAGTACCGTTGAAGCTGTCAAAAAAAGCGCTTAATAGGGAAGAAAGTGGGAGAAAACATCAGTGGAGATTTATGCGAAAAGTGAATTTTATGTATGACATTTGCAAAATTGCACATATGTGAACAAACACAGCCAGACATAACTTGTATGCAGATGTACTGTCTGACTCTAAATAACACATTTCCTCAGTTCTCTGTCGGTGTACTGTAAGCTCCTGTAATGGAGACGCTCACATGCTTTCCCCGACTTTGAGCTGTCATATGCATCCTGGTTTTTTTTTAAAGCCGAGACAAGCTCTGTAGTTATAATGAGCCACATGCACCCTCTACTTCATTATGTTGCTGTTTCTCTCTCTCTCTCTCTCTCTCTCTCTGTCTCTCTCTCTCTCTCATTTGATTTGACTCTAAAAGCCTCCCTCTATGGTGTCTCTCCTGTCACAAAACTGTCTTTCAAATGCGCACCTATCTGTGGACAAGCGTGGAACATTAAGGGGAGGATACCACATCAATAAACGAGGCATGCATGCTGGTGACATTCCTGACACTGGCTGCTGATAAAAGTAAACATCATAAAGGCTTCTGAATCCTGAGACATGGATGTCCATAGAGGCAGAGGAATTTGTGCTGTGTTGTTGTTGTGTTTTCATCGAGGTACAAAACTTCAGCTGCATGAGTCTCAGATTTATTGACGGCTGTTTATGTAAACTGATGTTGCGCATTGCGTGAATTAATGATCTTAACCTCTTCTGGTCTGATTATTCCTCACGCCACTTATCTTAGCTTGATCAGAACTTATTGTTCATACTAATGAATTCCTCCTAGCAATAGACCGTATGAAATACCTCAAAGATAACTATAAGCGTTGCAGCGTGAGAAAGGTCTTTAGTGAAAACAACAGTGAAGGCCGACTCCTCCACAGGACAGCAGATAAAAAGGATTGAAGGTTTTTTTGGCATGTACAAGGCAAACTTAACTGTTTATTTTCACGTGAACAGAAAGTTGTGCTATTTCATTACGAGATTAGCTTGGCCTGGTCTGCTCGTGGTGCTGAAAGTCAAAAGAAAGACAGGTGGGGTGGCTGTGGCTCAGTTGGTGGAGATGGTTATCTGTCAGCCGGAAGGTTGGGGATCGAACCTACAACTTTCTGGTTGAGAGACAACCAACATATCCAATGTGTCCTTAAGCAAAACGCTTAACCCCGTCAGCAGCAGTGTATGAATGGAACTTGATCACTTCACATAGCAGCCTCAGACATCAGTGTGTGAATGGTTTGAGTAAGTCAGAAGACTAGGTAAAAACTATACGTGCTCAAGTCCAGTGACTATTTACCAAGTATAACAAAAGTGGCCAGAGCCCCCTCAGATATTTAACAAATGTAAAAGTGAAAATCTAGAATTTGTATGTAGATAAATAAAATTAGTTAGAGTGAGGGGTGGATTTTCATCTTTTGTGTCTCTTTCTTTTACGACATCATCCCTGCTGTTTAAATCTCAATACTGAATGTTTCTTATGAATCAATGAATAACATTTGTTTTATCTTATTCCTGCAAGTTGAGTGAGGTACAAGTTCCTCTTTATTGACAATATTTTGCTTTTACAGTTGCAACAATAAAAACGTATAAACATCCTGTGGTCAATGAACAACAATGTTTCAAAGACATGACCACCTTTGATTTGTTTCCTGGCAAATTACACCCAATGCTGTGCAATATATAAGACACAAATCTGAGAGAATGGGAGTTGTAATACAGGTTTACCCAATACATCTGATGGGGATCATACATCATGCTCGCAGTCCACATGTGTAACTTTGATTCCATGAAACCAGACGAGTGAAACTGCACAGCTCTGAGAGCCGCAGCGAGCTCCTGCCTACTCACTATAGTTTAGATTGAATGGCTGTGAGGCTAAGGCCATTTATACACTGACAACCGACTGTGTAGCAAGGATGGATCATCAGTCAACCCTCCTCCCTCCTACAGGGCAACATCGCTCTCCTTCACTTCCTCCTCTGCTGGCTCCCTCTAAGAGGGAGGGATGTGATCTGGATTCACAAGTGCTGAAGAAAAGAAAACTAGACACCAAAATAAGTGCCAATCCTGGAGCCCAATCATCTCCTGGATGGTACATCGCTGTGTGTATGCGATGGTGGATGTAGTCGATGGAAAAGACGTAAGGTTGAAAACAAAAGCGGGCAGCATCACATAAAATAAAGGAAAGTGACCTGAGCAAACAGCCGCTTACATTACCATAAAGAAGCACAGGATCTTTAGAGAGCCGGAGAGGGAGCATAAAAACAAGCGAGAAGTGGTGACAACTAAGGAAATAACAACTGCTGCTTGTGGTTTTTTGGTCCTACTCTCTGGACCAACAGATACAGCTACAAACATCTACATCTACAACTCTTAACAAATTATTTGAAATAACCTCTGACGTTTTCTAATGAAAAGACTTGGGCATTATTTTGACTGTATAAACTGCAAAGGCAAGACAAGTCTATTTATATAGCATCTTTGAGACCACACAATTCAAATGATTCGCAGGGATTTGAAATAATAATGTCTTTGCATTTAAAAAGTACACTTAATGCATACATCGTTTACACAAATTAGACGTGTGTTGCTCAAGCAAATGTGCAAATACTTGTACACACATACACAAACATTTGTGACTGTGCAAATGTCCAAGATTAATTTTGTAAACAAACATGTGTGACCCTGCAAATCTGCAAATACATGTACACACGGCATAAAAATAAACCTGTTGATATGAGGAGATGAACACGTGATTAAAATGTTCTAAGAAAACGACCGAAAACAAAGTAACTTGTCCAACTACATTCTGCTTGTTTAAGCGGCGCTCAATCTGGGTGCAAAGCGAGGTCAGGGGAACAAAGAGGATGGATTAAAACGCGTGTTTATACACAGGTGTGTTTTGTGCATCACATGAATAAAACCAGAAAAGTGTCAGTATGTCTGGCTCCCTTTAAAGCCGAGTGAGCCTGCCTGCAGACCAGGCGTAATCTTATTTACAGAGAGACTTTCAGTCTTTGTTCTTAAATGGACCAAACTCAGACAGCCTCATTTGACTTCCTTTTCTCTGTGCCTCTAAACACACTGAACACACACGGGACTCTGTATTGAACCAAAGTTATATGTTGCTGAAGCGTTCCCACAACATCGAACAGAACATTTCTGCATGAGGCACAAAAGCAGGGCTTCGTTAACTGTTCAATTCTCCACACATGCGGCCTGATCAGACAGGATCAATGGTAAGTGATGTTCTGTTCTGTGCTCTCAACGTCAAATACAGGAAGGCTGTAAACGGGCTGCAGGCTGTCACTTATTTTTTTCTGCTGACATCCTCGGCTTTATTCTCTCGTGTGTACGTAATGAGCAGTGGACAGTCTGTGTTAATATCTCTGGGCTATATTGTCGGTCACACTTACATGAATAAGATGTATTATATATTCAACTCTCCATGGGTGCATGTGAGCGTGTGTGCTTCTGAGTGTGCGTCTGCCTGTGTTGGACAGAGTGTGTGAGCATAGAGGAGAGCTTGGTGTTGGTCACCATCTCTTAGCCTTTCATCCCTCTGAAAACTCATTTACAGTGGGTACGGAAAGTCCCCTTTCAATGTTTCACTCTTTGTTTCATTGCAGCCATTTTCTAAATTCAAAAACGTTCATTTCATTTATTTCTCATTAATGTACACCCAGCACTGGTTTTTTCTGTCTTGAAAAGTGAGGTGAGAAAACTATTCTGAACCCCCCCTAAAGCCTCCCACTGTACAAAATGGCAGAGTATTTTTTAGTCCTTCTCTCATATGCAATAAAAATAATCACGTCTTGGCATTTGGAGATGTGCATCTTGAATCCTCTCTTGGATCGACTGCTGAATGCTTTTCCGTCCACTCTTGGCTAAGGCTGCCTCTTTCTGAACATCTGAGGGGGTTAAACTGAAGCACCATGAATTCACCACATGAATTCAGAGAGGAGACATTCACTTCCACTGTTTGGGAATACAACCCATGAATACTGGGTGGTAAACTTCATTTATATCTAATAACCAGTGGTCTTTGGAAGAATAAAAACAGCACAGGCTATAAATGAGTGTCTTATCCTCATTGAAGATTCCAATTCTAATCCAATAACAATCTATATTCAAGCATTTTTGTAGTTCTGTAGTTATGCTTTACTCCTCTTAGGAATTTCATTCCTTGGGTTTAAAACCTTAAAACTCATTTTTCTCTGACCTCAAGACCAAAATCTTCAAAAGTGTGTCTTGAGAAAATGACCTGCTCTGCCTTTAAGCTGAACATGTAGCCTTTATTGGAAGTTGTGTGTCAATGTAATGAAAGTTAAATTATCACTTGTCTTTTAGTGAAGAACAAACTCCTGAGGGAAACATCTGGCTCTTAAGCTGCTTAATGACCTCCTATATTTAGGATTGTTAAAGTGTGCGTTGATTCCTGGCTGGTTAGGTTCAGTTGGTTGATCAGAGCTTTTTGCTATCAGCTGTCACTGTTTGGAACCGAGGTAAATAAGAGCTTGTCAAAATCAAAATAAGGAGCTAAATGTTTAAAAGTTGAGAAGAACAGAAGAGTCTGTCTGGGTTCATAACTAATTCGATAATAAATTGTTGCCGTTACGACATTGAGGATAAAATCAACTTTTATCTAAAAAAGCAATATTCAGGTGATGTACCTACAACTTCAAATACTTGCCTATAATCTCGAGTCTTGTGTGTTTGGATCGGCTCTTGAAAAATGTTTGCATTCGAAACACAATCTCTCAAGGCTCAAAATCTCCATATTTATACCTCCTTGAAAATACAGCTTTCAGTCTGTTTTCAAAGTTGAGCTCAGCACAATTTTGTCACTTTGCTTAGAAAGCAGCAACCCTGAAGAATGCATCATGCAGCAGAAGCAGCATCTTTAGCGTTCCTTTATGTTAAAGTTAAACGGCATGGCATTAGCTTGACACACTAACTGCAAAGAAAGAGGGCTATTATTGTAGCTTACTGCATGTTCTGTTATAGAAACGTAAAAGAAAAAAAAGGTGCAGAAGGAGGGCTACTGGGTTCAAATGTAGTCAGCAGATTTGTTTCTCCTCCCTAAAACTGTGTCCCTGCATCATTTAGCAACGAGCAAGCTGCACTGAGATTTTCTTTTCTTAACTGCTAAGAGAAGTGCGTGCACTGCGGCTAAAGGCACTCCCCTGGCCTGAACCTCCCTCATATCATTTTTTTAGGGAGTGTGACATGCATTTAAAGCATCAGTCCAAGTGCTACAGCCTTTTCACTTAGTCCACACTGTTCTCAGGAGACTCTCCCAGGAGCTCCTGTTTCCATCCTGTTCCTTTTTGCTGTGACTTCAGTGAGGGAGCTCACTGAAGGGAACTGTGATACATGGTGAAGCAGGTGCAGCCAAACTTGGCATGAAAGGCAACCTTCGATGTGTCTTACAGGGAGAGGAGCTGTAGGTTCTGCTTTCTTTACCAGCGTCTCCCAATAACAAACGCAAAACAAACACAGGCTCCGAATCTGTCTTTGGTATTTCAAGCAATTTATTTGAAGAAAACACAACAACCCCACGGGCTCCTTTTCCCTAGTTTCATTTACAGATTTTCACAGTAAAATTCTGGTCTAGGGTAAAGTTTTCTTCCTCTTTTTTCCTGTCTTGGAGGCAAAGTTAACTTTTTATGCCTTTTTTTAAAGCCTGTTGATGTAGAAAATACTTGTAAAAAAAGCAGCTGGAATTGCGATTCCCTTCGGAGAGGGTTTTGAGGCTATTGAATTTTATGTAGATGTTTTTTTTTTCTTCTGGAAACCAAAGAAAAACATATTATCAAGAGGACAGAAAAACAGAAAAAAATAATATAATAGTCAGCACAAAAGGCAAAGACTACAAGGACTACAGGGTTAGTTCAATAAGGCTGAAAGGATTCAGATGAAAATGGAAAAAGTCTTTTCATATCATCTTACAAAATAGTGAAAAGAAGTTCATGTCTGTGTCTCCTGATAAATTCTGTTAACAGACTTGATAAAAGAAAGGGGCTTAGCTTCTTGGGTTCAAAAGTAAAGATGATACAGAACTGCCTTAATGCCCATTCTTTCTAAAGGGCAGCAGGGGGCATTTTAAATGGAATGGCCTTTTTTCTCACTTTATTTATGACCTCAATTAACACTTTCCTTAAAGTGTATGGTCTCACACACACACGCTTGAATTATTATTTAACACAATGTAAGGGTTTTTAAATACTCTTCCATTTAGGCCATGGATATAATCGTTTTTAACCTTGAATACCAGCTCTGCCATGGAGGTATTGTTCACTACTTTGATATGCATTAAGCGTGCTACTGAAGAATACCTCTCGCGGGCTCCCAAGTGCTCAAGCTGTATGCAACTAGCAGCTGGAACGATGTCAAATACAGATAAAGGGAGTTACTGTTATGTTGTTATACTAGCAGAACTAACATAATTGTAACATCGATTATCAATAGTAGCCTCATGTCAGCTCAGATAACTTAATGACCTTAGTACAGAACACACCACTTCAGCACCATCCCCACTCATTTTTCCGGCATGTTCCTCCTTGTACATCCATCAATTCATCAAAAGGTGTGCACATCACCCTTCAGTAATGATAATCAAATTTGCTGCTGTGGGCCAAAATCTAAATCTAATATAAAGTGTAATAAAAATGTTATTTTGAAAGCATAAAAAACAAGCATGACAGTTTTAAATGCAAGTGTACCCTAAATGTTAGGACAGTGCTAGATACTTTGTAGAACTTGTCCACCATGTGAGCGGGTAGCATTTAGGAAACAGTTAAGAGGAGGAAAAGACTTGATGATAAACAAGTACGATGTAGAATAAAGCCTTTAGAAAGCTTTAGTTTTTTTTAAGGAATATTTAAACCTGTGGGACATTAGTGGAGGAATTAATGCCTGTGAAATTCCCTCACAAGTAATTTTGATAATGAATGAGGGAAGCATTACCCTTTAAGATCGGGTTTATTTTCAAAGCCAGTGAAATATATGCTAGGCCATTGTTCCCATCATTTACTCAGCCCTCATGCCCTGTAGATGTTTTTTTGTTTATCCTCATCTCCTCCAGCCAATTAAGATAGAAATGTTTAATGGTATAGCATGAGGGTGATCATTGCCGACCACTCTTTTTTGACTTGCAGTGACCTCTCCTTCTTAAAGACAGCCAGCCTATGCCATTAAAAATGCCCCCACAGCAGAACTGAGCCATCAAACGCCCTCATTGTCAGGGTCAAGTTCAGGCCTGTCATGCTCTCTTGGGCTACTCCACACAAGCACTCATCCACTTGTTGCAAATGTGGTGAATGATGACTCAACCATTCAAATGCAGCTACATTCTTCTTTGTGGATGTCTAGGGTTTTGTTTATGCACTCATTGTGGTTTTCCTTCAAAGCTGCACTTACTCATATTTCAGTTTTTATCTTTCCATAGCATATTGTTTTTATAAAAGCTGGAGAGAAGGTGACTGAGAAAGTAACTTTAATGACATTTCTTTTTACAGCAAAGAATCTTAAAGCTTGATGTATTGGGCTGTTTAAAGAGTCAAGGTGAGATTTGAGTTTAAAACATGCGTACAGGACAAACTTAGCAAACATATAAGATATGCTGCTTTGTCCACAGGGGGCGCCAAATCCAACACAACGTGTGGGTGAATGTGTAACTTATTTGAAGGTGCAGCTCGTGTCACAGTACGCCCCTTAAGTTTTCCTGATCTTTTGGGCTGAGGTCATTCAGTCATGCACCACCTCCATTTAAAATATTTATTGCAGTAGAACATAGATTGTTTGTGGCGTCAAGGCTCCCACCTTATCGCTCCTCACATTTTTTTATTCACTACAGAAATTTAAGGAGTGTTGGGATGATATCTCAAACCTCTTCAGTTGGAGCCTACAGGTGGTGGTGTTGGCAAAGAGTGAGTGAGAGGAAACCTTACAGTTTAGGCCACTAATTGGAATGGGGTGTTGTCAGGTGATCGTCGGAAACCAGGCACGTTGAGTGTGCAATAAGTGCTTAAGTTGACTGCCTGAACTAGCTCTCAGATGTTACCTTATAATGTTATACATTTAGTTTGTATAAGCAGTAAAAAGGAGGGTGCTGAGGCAAAAAATCTTAAATGATGGTCCGCAAGTTGTAGATTATAGCCTTGTGGCATTATGTGTGATTTTCTTCTGCTATCCTGCTTTGCCGCTGTAAATTTCTCCACTCATGAGATGAATAAAGGATTATCTTATCTTATCTTAATGTGTTCCAATGATCTTTAAATATTGGCTTATAAAAAGCCCAAAAGCTACTAAAATGCATGCTAACAAGCAATGGGTGAATGCAGTGTTTGTACCTTTATTTAAAAATGGATTTAAAAAAATTGCAATTTAGAAGCAACACTTCAGTTTATAGAGACAATAATTGTCAACTGTTCCCAGGTCCAGTTTCTTCACTGTTATATTGCCACTAGCTGTTTACAAAAGTACTTACTGTACGAAGGATTGTAATGACACTTGCTGCGTGATAGAAGATAACTCAGTTTTCTCTCAAACACAGTAACATACTGTGTGTGTGTGTGTGTGTGTGTGTGTGTGTGTGTGTGTGTGTGTACACACGTGTATGCATCTTAAATTGTTTGTTAGCATGCCGTCCACACATTTAAAAAAAGGGCTCTGTCACTGTCCACACTGAGGTCGTTGGCCCTCGCTCTCTTCAGGGACCGCAGTCACAGCTGGTGCGGCTCCATCGGCGTTCACACACCAATGATTATCCACTCGGGGTCATTGTGCTCCACATCGCTCCCCTTGCCTCGGCAGTCCGTCACGGTCGCAGCTGGTCGCACGTGGGTGATTCAGAGCACTGCAGTGTTGATAAGCATGCTGTGCTGGAGGTGCTGATGAGGCGAAGGTGCCTGTGAGTTTCTTTAAATAGAGAGCAGGTATACAGGGCCCCATAGTGTCACGCAAGCTGCATGTGCATCTGCATATTTGGATATAAAATGGCTGTATAGGCCACTGCACTCCTTTAAAGCCATTCGAGTCCTCAGACCACTCAAAGTGCTTTTCAACATACATTCTATCCAACTTTTCAAACACAGATTGCAGAGGCTGCTTTGCAACCAATCAAAAAGAATTCAGCCAAACTATTCCGATCGTCATTCACACATGCTTCACATTTTGGAGATCTTATTAATGATTGTGCAAATAAAGGGGTCAACAGGCAGGCAGGCGGGCATAATAGCACTCCTGAAGATCATTACCTTCACTGTTCTTTTTTATACTTCTGAAACGTCAAATCCGTTCTTGTTTTATGTTTAGTGTTTTTTTTTTCCTTTTTCTTTTTGCTCCACAACACATTGCTAAAAATATTCTTCACTTTAATGGCTGATGCCTCCCATTGTCTGTTTGGGTGTTTTTTTGCTGGTTGAAAAATAATGACAACTATGAGGCAAGCTACAACTCAGAGTTTGTTTTTGGTTTTTTTAATAACTGCAGTTTCATTGTTGGAATTTTGAAAAAAAGCTCCCCTGCATAAACTTGAAAAAAAAAAAACCTGAAAATAACTCAAAAGCTACAGAATCACATCATTTGCGCTTTGTAGACCTGGTGTCTGACCCCCCAATTTCCACAGTCTGTGTGCCGCAGTCCATTAACGCCACAGTTTTGCTCAGTCGGACGGCATGCGACCTGCCCCACTGGGTCCAATTCTTGAACCTGAGAGCAGCCATGACAAAATGTACACACGTCACAGGAGAACTACAAGTTCACATAGTAATGAAGAAAATACCTTGCAAAGAATGTTTTACTTTGTCTTTCTGAAGATAATTTGGGGAATGATGGGGGGGGATGACGTGTGCCATCAGTTTCTCAAAATAAATGCATAATGTCTTTTTGTGGACTGACCTTAAGAAAAAAGACAGAAGCTGGGACAGATTCCCATCTAAAAGTAAGCGCAGAGCGTGCTGCAAGTAGAGGTAATTCACCGGGGAAAAGAACTGGCCTGTCAATGTTTTGAATGGAACATGATAAACCTGCATCCAGAGGGCTGCTCTACAAAACAACGTTATCGGTAACACAAGCTTATTTCAGAAGGACAGGCTCATTCTAATGAAATGTGCTTCAAGCATACAGTTTAGAATGAAGTGTGGCTGATTAAATGAAGCCTAAAGTCAGTCTTAATCGGTGTTATAGCTGCAGAGTGCCAGTTTGTCCACGATACAGTGGATGGAACTGAAAACTCCAAACATGATACCTACTCTTCACTCTTTAAATCATTTTGGGTGGGAGCGTGTAGCCTGTCTGGAAAACAAAACCGCAATCATCCCTGTGCTCAGCATAAATGAAAAGGTTTTTAATGGTTCCAGTTTCCAAAATTGTCAAATAAAATACACTTTATATACGATAATGAAAAGGTGAGGAAAAAAAAAAAAGACTGAAAAGGATTGTTTGGTTCTTAATCAAGTAGTAAACATATATCACGTCAGATGTAAACATCAATGAGACATTTCTACATGTTCTCCCTCCTGACTCGACAAAAAGGCTTCATAATGTCAGTGTTGGTGAAACCCTCAAGTACCATTAGGTTGGCACATGCAGAGCTAAACTGTGAAGTCAGCAGTTATATGTCCAAATCATTCTGCTGATACAGTTTTGAGTTTGCATTTAAAATCACGGCATGGTAAACGTTAAGAAAAAGATGCAGTTGGTTAGGTTATAGGAACTGAAACTGTTCACAGGGGTTTCTCTGGTAGAATCATCGTCTCTCAACCAGAAGGTTTGGGGTTCAATTCCCAACTGCGACAGCAACATGTCTCGACGTGTCCCTGGGCAAAACACTGGAACTGGAACGTTACGAGTTGGTCGCAGTAGCTTGAGTTAGAATCCAATATGTAAATCTCTTTACTTCGAATGCAAAATGTGACAAATCTGAGCTCATTGTGGACTCTTTCCTGAAACAAAGAATACAGACAGGCGCTGTGCAGAGTCGGCTCCTATACAGACAGACACTCTTGAGACAGAGATTGGGGATGGTGTCGAGGGAATAACTGCTTCAGCAACATGATCTGTGCCGGATTAACAAACATCCACAGTCCTGCAGCGGCTCCAGCGAGGAGGGACGTTATAGCCCAAGCTGGAGACGAGAAGCGCCCCGGATAAGCGCTCGTCTCAAACGTCACATAAATAAAATTAAAGCCATGGAACCACTGAGGAGAATTCAACATTTTATGGACACTGTAAGCTGGAAGAGGCTTATTACTACCGTAGTGTGAGAGACAGTTATCCCACAGCATTTCCATTATGCGAAACCTATTACAGTCTCCCGAGTGTCAAGTGCTGTATTCCAGAAATGGCAGCACTTTCTTATCTCATATAATAGACAGAAACACACATGGAAAGTATCTCACTAAACACATAAACTGCTTTTGTAGGATTGAGCTTTTTGTTAAATGTGTGTAATATTATACTGCACATCAGCTCAAATGTTTTGATTGGATTACATATTAATTTCATCAGTGGGAGGGCCAGTTACGGATTATATGAACACGTTAATGCTGCTTGAGCTAGTTTTTCTGTCATTTACCCTCTGAATATTACAATTCTATAATGAGCATATAGAGACTACTCCGAATGAAACAATATTAGAATGTGTTATGGAATCTCCAGCAGTGGTTCTCAGCATGTGGGCCTTGAATGTGTGCCTGGGAAGCCAAATGATGCTAAAACATCAAATCACAATGGTCAACATATCTTGATGAGGTGTTCACATACCACACTATCCGGTTTTCTCCTTGAGTGTCTTTTTCCGGACAGGATACATATTTCTTCATATATTTCAAAAACACGGTCTTCGGTCTTTCCCTTCTCTTTCTTATTGAAACAATAAGTTTAAACGTACTATATATATATATATATATATATATATATATATATATATATACACATATATATATATTTACAATGTTTACGTTCAAATATCTACATTGATTTAAAATTGACTGAACACATGGTATATATAAATATATATATATATATATATATATATATATATATATATATATATATATATCTGTAATTTCATAGTTGTAAGTGAGCAGCAGAGTATTTATTGTTGCCGTGGAAACAACAGATGAAAAGATGGCTACATAAGGAAGTTGGAAATTGCTACTGAAAGCTGCCACACTGTTGCTGTATATGCTGCTGCGATAAAAAAAAAAAAAAAAAAAAATTAAAAATGGATACATTAACGCGTCTGTGAACACAATCTCTTCCTCAGCTCGGTTTCACCCGCTCGTCTTTACTTCGTGAGTAGCAGAGAGGAATTCCATGATTATCGCTGATTTTAATGAGCAGGATGGTGCGTTTGAGTTTTTCAGTTTATTTTGCACTTCTGGCGTTTCTTTGATTTGTTTTTCAAAATAGTTGAATTAAATTACTTGGCTGCGTAATCTTTGCATCCTGCTCAATAGTGTTTGTTTAAGCGAAAAGAAATGTTAAGAAAAATTATATTTAGTCAGCAAAATTAAAGAATATCCCTCACTATAAACCTCAGCTTTAGGCTCAGCTCTCCTCCAGCTAATCCCACAGATAGACTTCTCATTGGAAACTGATGAAAAGCAAATAAGGTATCATTAACAAGGCAACACATCGAAGCACAACGCCTAACAGCAACACTCGGAGAGAAAATACCTGACAACACTCAACCACAGGTGGGATTATGGATATCAGTTTCTCCCTGTGAACTCTGCCGGATCTCTCATAAAAGATTTCCTCCGGGAGAAGTTCACTATTGTGTGCCTGCTGTTGTTGATGAGAACTGTACAACAGCTGGAAATGTGGCTCCCACATAAAGAGGTGTCAGAGTTAATACAGTGCTGCATGCAGGCAGGTTGGGGACTATAGGGGAAGAGCTTCCAGAGAGGCCCGTGTTTTGCTGTGCCTGTTTATCCTAATGGGCTGAACCCTCCGGGGACAGATTTCAGGCTTCCCTGCAGCAGAGAGGATGTGAGCCGTGATACCAAAGCTGGGAGGAGCTCAGGATAGACAGGCTGTTAACACCAGGTCAGGTGGCAGCGTGCCAGTGATGCTCCATGAACTAATGAGAGAAAGTGTATGGAATTAGTTGTTAAGAGTGTTTTCTCCCTTGTTTGTGTGAAATACCCCCAGGGTGTGATAGGCCAGAGTGGTTTCATCTGCAGGATGTGTGCAGACAGACGCCTATTACTGCATACATCTGCATATATGAGCTAATATTGTTATTCCCTGTATGTTTTTCTGAACGTCTTATTGCCTTCATGTAAGAGGTTCAGCTGGAGAGAGTGTTTTCATCTCATTGGAACTTGAAAATAGAAATTGAATGGACCGAACCCTTTATGATGATCTCAGCAAATACTGTAGCATACCGAAGAGATCATTTAAAGACCAGTTTTGTACAGATCCTCCTATTTTCCCTTTTTTGTAAATAGAAAGTGAAATGGTGGATGATATGCAAAAGTCCATTTAGAGAACCAAGAAGTTTGTTTGAATTTACTCTGAGGTTTAAATGTTTACACTCTCGGTGGAAGGAGAGATTTATGGTGTTTTCACACATACTGAGGATGTCCTGAAATACTGAGGGTGAGCTGCATGTATGATGGAAAATTGTGGATTTAGTCACCTTGGCTTTGGCATCATTTTGTCCTGCCAGTGCCTGGTAAGAATTTCGTGTGAAGTTGGAGTTAACTGATGTGTCGAAGCAAAAGGAAATATTCAGGAAAATAACTGACTCAACAGAGTCACTCAATGTTGTCACAAGCTCAAACGTGCGCCCCTTCCCGTCAGCACCACAGTTTTGCTCCATTTCTGGATTGTAAGGATCGTGTAGGCATTTAAGCATTTTATTGCTGTCGATTTCTCAGCCATTTGCACGTAAACCTTTTACATCAAGTCATGCCTCCTGAGACCTCCTCCCTCAGTCTGACAGTGAAAGTCCCACACCTTGAGGGACACGTGAACAGGCATGTCACGAAGATTTTTGACAATTTTCAGGAGTGCATTTGTGAAAAAGGCTTAAATCACACAGTAAATTCAAGAGAGTGGTTCAACTGTACAGCCTTTATAAATGTTGTGATTCCTATTCTAGCTGTGAAATTGAATTGCCAGAGGTTCTGTTGTGGATGCAGTTATGAGGGTGTCAAGCACTAAACACACTAGTTTAGTTCCCATTGGAGGACATCAACTTTAAAGTAGTACCACAAAAAACATAAACATCAAAGCTGAGGAAAAATCCCCTTGTAAAATCACAAATTCAAAATGGCAGCACAAGTCCTCACATCAAATGTCCCTAATTTCCCCAAGACAACTGAATATACTGTACTGAATTCTGCCTTGCTTTACTGTCATTATACTGTGTCTCAACCAAAATGGACAAGCACATGTTTTTCATAAATGATGTTTTTTTAAGCGCGTTCACTCGAAAGGGGAATCATGTTGTTTGAAAGAAGTTTGCTCTGAGCCTTAGCAAATCTTTCCTCCACAAATGCAGTCCAGATGCTGGATGTGAAGGTGTTGGGCCGTGATGCATCTGAGGCTGCAAAGACGATGAAGCTGATGACACTGTGAAGACTAGGTGGTAATGGTGACATGTTGGGGAAGGGGGTGGTCTTATGGTGGCTTATGAGAAGAAGAAGTTGATAAAACTGTTAGACTGGGAGTAGGAGGATTTCTTTTTAACGATGGCATTAATGAACTGCAGGAGGTGGATATTTAAAAATACAGCAGTAATAACAAAGAGTGTGTTGCGAGTAGCTAACAGCTTCAGGAAAATGAGTGAGCATGCGTTAGAGAGTGTATGCATGATATGATAAATGAAATATAGACCCACCGTGCAGACTATAGTTAAACTGAAGCTAGGAGTTCTTTTTTACATCCACAATTCACACATTTTTATTCTGTATTGGCTTTTAAATTATTTCCCACTAGACTCAAATACCCCACTGTTTATGCATGCATCATTAATGCAGAATTCTTTCAATTATGGGCTATTGTTACTGTTTGCCAGGAGGCTTCATGCCCGCCTCAGCTCCTCCTCTTTGCCCGGTTGATCGAAAGTTGGAGATTTAGCATTTATAATAGGGTCACCACCATCATCGGGCTTCAAAAAAGCTCCTCAAAAATGATGTCACAAAGGCTTTGTCCATCTTTTAAACAGAGGACAGTACCAGAATACCATCCGTCTCTTGTAATCTGGGGCGTAATTGCTTTCTTGCAGGAAGCCCTGAAGGCAACTTTGAGGCAAATGGAGAATGCCACTCAATGCAAAGTAAGGTACCTGTAGAATAAGGCAGTAAGGGAGTATGCCATTATCTATTTTAAAAAGGACAGTCTTCATTATTATGACCAGGTTAACAAACACTATAGTTTCAATCCCAGGAGAAATCTGTTCGAGCAGAGATTTAAGTTCAGACAGACTTCAGCTCTTAATGATGATTTGAAAGAGAAAATAACATTGATCATCTTTTTCCCACCCTGCATGAAACGAACAGCTGGAGGCACAGGTTACAGTTTGCCTGTTTGCCTTTTTGCTTTATTAAATTATTCCTGTCTTCAAACTCACTGGCCACCCACTCATACTGCTGGGTGTTAAAACCTAAAAGAGAGCATACTTTAGAAAAACATCCTCTGACCAAACAAGTATCTAAAACAACCAGACATGTTTTCCTGTAGGTCTATCTCTATCTCTGGAAGTTGATTGGTCAACAAGCGACAGACTCTGGTGTTATGAAGCCAATAGCTTGTGTGTAATTACTCTTTCTCCAGCGCACTATAATAGGAACATATTTCCCCCCAAAATCAATATGATTATGGTGATGAAAACACTCGTTGCCTGCAGCACAAAGAATGCATTTGTAAAAGATATATTTCTCTAATTCCCCATACAGCCAAGAAACAAACAACATAACAGAAGGTCAATAGAAAATTTACGGTACTTTAAATTGTGTTCCAGCAGAAAGAGTAACACGACTGTTAAAAAGTCCATGCATCACATCCAGCTAGAAAATCATGCCTGAAGGCTGGGAAACATATTAAGCCATAATAGATAAGAAATAGAGAATGATAACCCACTTAATGCTTCATACTTTGCTGGGAGTGTGAGTGTGTTTGCAGTGCAAGAAAGTGTGCTAAAAATGGGGTTCTACTTTGTTGATGACAGCTATATTGTTTACCGCCAGGCAAAACCAATTATTTAAAAGCTAATGTCATGTTCATGTCTGAGTGGTCTGGTTTAATAATGTGGAACTGCAGATGTTCAGCTGAGAGGAAGGTTCATAAGGTTAGCCTTTATTTCTCATTTTAGCTCTCAAACGTGTCTTCACACTCAGACTAAATGGCACTTTAATTTCTTTGCTGACCTCGTTGTCCTGCCGACCTTTCAGCAAAGAAGAAAGACCTGTCTTACCTTAATGACTCGGGACAAGGGCAGACCTCGTGTTCAGGTCAGTGGCAAACTAAGGCACTATCCTTCGAACCTTATTTTAATTTTTTTGTTCACACATGCAGCTCACCATCTGAAAGTGTCAGAATTACTATGATGTGTTATTTTAGCTATGAAGCACTAATTTAACATACATCTGGACTTTAAATGTCCAACATGCGGCTGTCAGATAGTCTGTTTTAGGCATTAAAGGTCACATTTTATTTTATTTTTTAAATAAGTGCTCCTATTGTAAATCCACTCTGTTCCGGTATTTGATCATGTCTATCATGCCTATAAACCCCTCCATTTCAGCCCTGCTCAGAACAGGCTATTTCTGTGTCTGTAGCTTTAAATGTAAATGAGCTGTCTCTGACCACGCCCCTCTCTGGAAGGGCACCATGCGTGATTGTTTAGGGTGAGAAGACCGACTCAGAGGGCAGAACAAACATCTAGCTTTGGGAGGGGTTACTGCCCTTTGTGATGTCATGAAGGGGAACATTCCAAACAGTTTGAGTGCACATTTTCTGAAAAAGTGAAGTAGTCAAAAGTCAATGGCCTTTTCTCAACTCAGGGCACTTTGTAGACAGGCTAGGGACACATTAGGAAAAAGAAAAAAAAAAACAACACAAACTGCACTAAACTATAGGTGTTGGGAACCCGGTGACCAGTAGCCTGATCATCTCAGATTGGAATAAGTCAGCATGTCGCTTTCTCCCATCTTAAAAAAAAATGTATTTCAATACTTCATTACTGGAAGACAAAACTTAGTATAGTCATTGCTACAGAAGTAAGCCGATATGTTGTCGTTGTTGCTGTTGTCACTTGGCCGAGGCCATGACTGCACAGACCATCAACAGCTGTTAAAATTGGCACAAGGGCTCATCCTAGTTTCTGAAATCAGGACATGACGTTTTCCATGAACAACACAAATTGGGATACTTGAAAAAGCTAAATAATTTTTTTTTTAACTTGCTTTCATCAAGCTTCATACTATTATCCATGACTGGGTTTACTGTAACTACTCGCTTGTTTTGCTCTTTGTACGTCTTTCTTTGTTGAATGTCTGCTCTGATTTTTGCACTATTTATCTGTGTGTGATTTTAGCAGATAGGAGCTGAAGAGGATTAGGAAATGCTAGGAGGATAGAGTGGGGGATGACATACGTCAAAGAACTGAGATCGTATTTGATCAGACTACCGCGAGGCTATCTGGCACCCCCACTGGCTCCATTTTAACTAACTGAAGCCATCCAAATATTTCCAAAATGCATCACTGCAACTGGTAGATTTTTATTTTTTCATCTGCTACATTAAACAAAAAGATGATGCATAAATGGCTGTTGGATTATAAAGGATGAAATATTGTGAAGTCAGTCTTTGATTTCTCAGATCTGCAGTTGTCAGAGAAAAGATTCTGAGGAAAACAAACCAGGCCGTCTTCTAAGCGCTTACCAAATAACAGGGATTGATGGTTCTGATTGTACTGGTTTCCTTGATCTCCTTCAGCTTCTAAATCCAAACAATCTCCTCCACCTCATGCAGCCACAAAGATACCTCTGTAGTATCTGCTGCTTCCATTCTGGATCTGAAAACACCTTCCTCCTACTGTCTGTTGGCCAGCGCACCATGAGTGTACAGTGGCCGCTTCAGAAAAATCAAAAGTGCCACCGTGTGTTCCTGCAGATTTGCCATGTTGTCCACTGCTGGGGTGAAAATAAGGAAAGTGGAAACATCCGGGAAAAGATGAAGTAGTTATTGAAAATTGCTGATGTTGGCAGCGGTGGAGCGGTGAAGACAAATGTGTAGCAGGCACAGACACAGGGAATGATTAGTTACCCCATACTGTGGATTATAAGCCTTGTGGTAGCCGTCTCTGTGGATATTGTGCCACACTAACAGCCTACTTAGACTCTAGGACAGTAATGCATCTTCTTTACCCACTTAAATTGCTTTAGAAGGCACTGTTTCACTGACACTACGTGATAGAGTAAAGAGTAAAAGTCCACTCTCTAGTTTTGTTACCTAAATCCTGAAGATTGATTCTCTGTAAAGCAGCTGTTGTTGCCCATTTAAGATTGAGCCTCTTAGCTACTGTTTTCAACTTAAGCTCCTGCTCAGGTAAACATTTTCACAGTTGAAAAAAATGTGTGTAATGTGAAAAGTTCAAGGTCAGACTAATTAGCAACTGAAAATATCATCTTACCCATGTCACCTTCTGTCCCTGCGGCCAACAATATTTTGTCTGTTGGGGGATTTTGTCATGTTTGGGGTTTCCACGTGCAGTTTTGTTGTGTTTTTTTTTACAATTATTTCACCCCGAGTCACGTTACTAATAAATTGTTATTTGTAAACGTTAAACTGTCTCTGAGTCGTGCGCTTGGTTCTAAAGATTTTCTGGATCGCAACAGATTTACTGTAACGTAACACTCAACGTCTAAAATTTGACATGCATTCTTCGACATAAAACAAAACAGTTTACAGAGTTTACAGTGCTAACATTAAATGAATTGCACTTAGACTCCAGTGAATCAGTTACATGGAATTTAATGAAGCAACGGTTAGAAACGGGTTACACCAGTGATTCCCAAAATTTCCTCTAGGGGGCCCTGGGATTATGATAGCGTGGCTGCAACTATACCAAGTAAAAACTATGCACTCAGTTCTGCACTGCTTGTAAATCCTGGCCTCGTGAATTTAGTGAAAGGACTGTCATGTATATGTAAAGATAATGACTGGTCTACCTCTGATTGGCACGACTACTTAAAGACAAGATAATGGCGACTTATATTCCCCCCAGTGACTTTACTGGAATATTAGTATCACAACATGAAGGTGAACAAGGTAAGATGTCACATGCCAAACACAGGGGCTTTGCTAAGGGTGCATGGGTACCATAGGTGATTTTACATCCTTTTTTGGCAGGGCTGAAGCACCCCTAAAAGGTCTGTTCCTAAAATCGCCCCTGATACGCCTCATTTGATGCTCAACTCACCTCTCATTAAGTAGCTAACAGAGTTGCTCTGTGTATAAACGCCGCTTCACCACCACTGGAGGTGTTCACTGCAGAGTGAACACCAGAGGACGGAAAGAAGGTTGAGCTCTATTGACCACTACTTGTAACTACATGTAACTGCCCGGCCAGCTAATCAGAGTAAGACAGGAAAGACAGGAGTTCTTTCCTCCCTGACTAAAACTGCTTTGATACGCAAAGAGGAGATGATCATCCCTTCCATGTCAACTTGACGTAAACACAACTCCTACAACAACACATAACTCACAGACATTTACAGACTTATTTGATTTCTGCTATATTCATGTGTAAGATGTTCCACATTCTTCCTTTCATGTATGACAGGTGTTCAGTCATAGGTGTTGAATGAATTCTGTTAAAACTTGAATATATTTGACATAGGTCTCGCCTTCCTCCGCCCAGAGACCATCAAAGTATTACGAGGTCATGTACAGGGTATGTCACTCTTCAAGCTTCTGTATTGAGGTTGCTTTTGTTGTTACTTTTTGCATCGGTACCACAAGAGGCTCGTGTGGTTCATTGTTAGAAATGAACCGCCTTGCGTCTTCAAAAAGAGGTCAGCTCGAGCATAATCTTCAAGCGACATTCTGTGAACACAACAAACATAAATCAACCTCTGGGGTACACCACTTTATTCAGACTCTTGATGTGTCAGAGCCTGCGAGGTTCCACAAAAAGCCGCTGTCGCCTCTAATCACCGCTGCATTGTGCAGGCAGGGAGGAAATTTGTGGTATTTTATGCATAGTCAGTTCTGATGATCATCCCGCCTATTGTCGGCGTCTATGGCGCTGAAATGACAGCATCATTATTGTCTCTGTGAGCACAGTGGTGACACGGCCTTGTTCCCCCTCCGGCCTGATGAAACTGGAGCTGTGTAAGAAATGAATGGCAGTGGTGGCGGTGATTAAACACACACTACCTCTCTCTCTTTTGCTCTGTCTATGAAGTTGGGCTCAGTTAGCTGTAATTGTTCTGTTTATGCAAACACATGCTTGGATCAGAGAAAATGCAGCCAACAAGAGCTCAAACTGCACTGACAGGAAATCAAAGAAGCATACGACTGCTGTGTTTGATTAGCGACAGTACGCGGGGAAAAGAAAAAATGACAAGTCAGGGAAGAAAGAGATGTAAATAAATACACAAAAAGATGACCTCACAGGATGTCTGAATCATAAAGATCTTTTCTGCTTGATTTATATTATATGAAATCAACATGCTGGTGCATGACTTCCATTGTGCAGCTGGTGGCTGCTCTGCTCTGAAAGATTGCTAACATGTACATGTCACTGTCAATATAAATAACACAGTATGCAGAGAGCTATAGCATGTGCTGGACGTTAAAACACACCACACTGTTTCTGTATTTTTTTTCCATCATCATCGAGTTTACAAATGGCACTTGGAGTGGTTATGAAAGGTCACATATTATTCTCCTTTTAATCAGTCTATGTAAGTCTGGGAGCTCTGTTCTTGATGGAAAACACAAACACTGCAAACGGGTCACAAACATCAGGCTGAAGATGCTAGCAGTCATATTTGTGCAAAATCCCTGAAATATTACTCTGCATTGTCAGCACGGTATTTTGACTTCTCAAAGTGTCTTTGCGTGCTTGTCAACAAATGCATGTTGTACATGAAGGGGCGGCGTGAACAGCACTGTCTTTTTTACAATATTGCAGTTGCACTCAGTGACCTTTGGTGGGACTTAAAATACACCCACGTTTATTTTTTCTCCTCTGAGTTAATTTAGTTTTCACTTTAACAAAATTAGCATCCCAATTAAAATCACACTTGCCTTGAGAACTTCTTATCCTCTTCAGCTCAACTTTTCCCAAAGACAAATCATTTTGACTGTCAGTCACAAGCACCGCATTTTGTCTTCAACATCACATCCAGTGCATGCATACATTTTCTTCTGCATATCAAGTGTTTTTGGGAATGTGATGCTTATCAAGCTTAGATTGTCAAACTCTGCAGGTTGCTGAAATAACGATGGCCATAAATAGTATCAAGAACAGGGTTTGATCATCTTAAGGATGATACACTTTAGCAACACATAAAAAATACACCTTGGGAGGCTGTAATTATATTTTAGACTTATAGTTGGTCTTGATTATGCTTGTAATCCCCCTGAAATCCTAACGTATCATCATCTTTCCACTTATATGTCTTGACTTTGCATTACTGCTTTCATATACCATCCTCAGACTTGTTAATGAGCTCTTCGGGCCATGCTCTACTGACTACAACAATAATTGCCTCCACACCATCGCAGATCATGTTGCCTTGCTTGCTGCTTCCTGGCAGGCATCAGCACCACCACCCACGTACACCTGAAGGAATTCAAGATCTTCATTAAAATGAGGAGAGGGCTCCTGTTTCCTACATCGCACCCCTCCCTTCATCACTGGCAACAGGTTTGTGTGAATACATCCATTAAATTGGATTCCTGGCCTGCAGGGAGTGACAAGCAGAAAGAGGTGTTTGAACCAGGAAGGAAAGATGATGTGCATTTTGGGGGCCACTGGAAAACAGTCCCTGTAGTAATAACATGGCTGTTTGGTCTGCTTAAGCCCCAATTTCCACAGTGCACGCCACTGATGTGATTCAGACACAGTCAATTTGGAGGATGGCTGATCACAATGAGAAAGCTCTGAAAGCTGTCCAGTTAGGAGTGGGAACTGTCCCAAGAGTAATTTATTTGCAAACTAAGGAAACAATTACTTTAACAGAACAAAAGTGTAGTATATTTTACTCCCTTCTGCTCGTCCCTTTTTTCTCCAACTTTGTAACTGGTTTCATTATCACCCTGATGCTCAACAGCTTCCTTCTGTCTCTGCTGTTCTGCCCACAGTATGCAGTGCTCCACAAACCAGCGACTGAATGGAAACTAGCCAAGCATTATGGCAGCAGGTCAGTCCAGACTGACTCATTTCCCCTTGCAACGCTACCCATTCCAGTTCCACACACTCTTCAGCCTCACTGGACATTAGTCAGCATGTGTAGTCACTATATCCCACTCATATTATTCACCTCATGTTTCGCTGGACCTGAGCAGATGAGATCCCTTCACTCCATTAGCTTCCAATTAAAAACGGATCAAAAAATGGTTTGAATGCTTGTTTAATGGCTGTTTTGGCAGAGTTCAATGGAAATCGTAGGCACCATTGGGAAAAGAGGACATTGCTCTAAGACAGAATCAGCCTCATGTTTTCTTAATGGGACTTATGCATACAAGAAATCCATCTGTTTGTGCAGGCTTATGGGTCATTCATTTATACTGAGATATGGCTGTGAAAATAACTATTATTTTAGTCAAATGCTCCAAAACAAAGCAATAACAAATGTTTATAAGAACATATGATAGCATAACAATGAAATGTCAATAAAGGTTTATATAACGTGACTTTTAGAATAGATGTCCAATAGACAGTTAACTTAAAAAAAAAAAAGACAAAAAAAATCAAAAAACAGAACAGAACTGTTTTAAATAGCACAGATCCCTGAGACATGGTACGGAACACATCCAGCAGTTGTACTGTTATTAGGTTTAATAATAAAGTAGATACATGTAGATTCTAAGAATGATTAATAACAGAAAGTATTCCACTTAATTATTCCCCTTAATTTATGTATTCATTATTGTACCGGATCGATGACACTTGCAATTAAACTATGCAATGAAAGTTTAGAAAGACTCAATGCTGGTCGCCGAGCCGTTCAGGTCGCACCTCAGGTATTAAGGTTAGTCCTCCAAGCGGTTGACCTTGGTTTGATTCTGACCTGCAATTCCTTTCATGCATTCCTGCATTCCCCGCTTTCTGTCCACTGTCCCATCTGAATAAGGAGACAAAGCCCAAGAATAACTCTTCATGGCTTCTTCCATTAATACTTAAAGAAGAATACTAAAAGAAGGTAAAATGGTCTGTAAAATGTACTTTAGCAACATGCCCAGGTAGCATTTCTGTGTAGATTACACTGCTTGTATTCAAGGCCTAGTCTCATGTCTTTGAGGGGCAAATCAAAGTCAGGTCTCAAGTCACATTTCTGCACAACTTAAGTGTGATTTGAGTCTAAGTCTGGACTGTTAATTACAAAGCAGATGAATGTATTTCCCATATGATGGAAATATTCCCTCAGTTTTTCCCCTCTGGTTTTAGCCCCCTTACACAATGAGCTCACTTTCTATCTGAGGCAAGTGTTGGCGAGTCTGGCTGGACTGACACTGCCGAGCTCACACATAATGTCACACAATTGATTTTACACATCCTGGTGCAGTTTCCAGCTCTCCTCTGGTCACCATAAAGCCTCAGGCCAGCATCCATTCAGTTATGTTTATATTTCATGAAACAGTGGGGCTCTTGTGGAATTTACAGGCAGGCGCTGTGTGGCTGAAGATATCAAAAAAGTGTAGCTGCCCAGCTGCCTTTCACTCATACAAAAGGTGTGTGACATGAGCCAGTGTGGTGCCTTTCACTTTACACCCTTCTACCACACAGGGATTCAGGAAATGAATAAAGCTGCAGGGCATTTTTAAAGGCATTTACAGCACGATTTGGACTCTCTTGCACTGTGCAGGTACCATGATCCATGAAGTCAGCTCCTGAAGTTAAAGCAAGTAAGGTTTAGTCAGGATTTAAGAACACAGAAAACGAGAAAAAGGTCAAACAAAACAAGACTGCAAAGATGGTAGTCGATATGTTATTATGGAGAAATTATTTCTTAAATGGATAAACTTTCAAGGTCACAAACTCACAGAAAGCTGTTACTCTTTGAAATGCTGCGTTCTTGATAGTCTGTCGTGTTTAGAGATTGCCTGCAGAGCTCCAAAGTCTACTGATTACTCCCCTACTGAATGTTAACAATGACACGTGTAAAATGAAGCAAAGACAAATCTCATTTACTACCTGAGTGCGTCAATGAAATGTTTCTACATCAACAGCCAATTAGATTAGAACTCGTCTTTCAAGGCTAAAAATGCATTAGCAAACAAAACGTTTTAAAACGTTAATTAGATCTCATTGGTTACATGTTTTTTTCCCCCCTGTGGTAAACCCAGGAACAATCTTTTTTACAGAGTTTTGCACAAATCAACAGCATTGTCCAAGCTGCCTGCAAGTCCCTTTCTGTGGCCGACATAAAACCAGCCTTTTGGATATCCGTCTATGGCATGCTGGTACAGAAGATGCTTCAACAAAAGCTGCATGTCCAGTGCCATGACATTGACTGGTGACTGCCCATCTTTACTGGCTTGGATGTGAAAGCAGAGTCCATTGCTTGAACGAGATGCCCGCCATTGTTCTCAAGAATAATTATTACATCTAGCTGGAGGAGATGGAGATCAAGCAGAATTAAGGCATCTTACTGGCCTTGAGGCATTCCACTGAGTGACTTGTGCGTATAAAAGGTGACACTTTAGAATATACACATCTGCTAAAGAAATGCTGCTTTAGCTGTAAAGTCTTTCTTCAGTTGTTCTTTAGGTCGTCAGTGACCACAAAACACGGATATCTTCATTGGCAACACATGGGGTCAAGTCCATGACGCCCTTTCTTCTGGAGAGAACCCATGTCCCTCTATCAACCAGCTGAACTTTTTTATCTTTGACACTGGGGTTACTCATTCCGGCAGCATCACCTAAATGGCTTCTTGTAGCAGCCAGTAGCATTTGATATCTACAATAACAATGTTTCTACAAGAGTGAAACCACCTGATAAGTCATTTGGTGTAAAATCATCAATGAATACAGAATAACGTTCCATGTATTTAAGTCACCAAAAATAAAGAAACCTTTATTACCGAAGAAAATGAACATAACCTGCTGTCTAGCCATGTTTTTAAGTAATTTAAAGATTCTGTTTTTATTTACCCCAAATGATAGTAACATGCTCCATCAATCGATATAATCTCTATAACACCAACACACAAAGCTGAATAATATACTTTAACAGTTGCTTCTAGAGGAAGGTGTATTCTTGTTCTCGGATTTTTGGCTCTTCTAGTTGCTGATAGCGCTCAGATGCCCAAAAAAAGAAGAAACATGAATATCCAGCATGCACTGTTTGTTTTTCTTCTGCCTGAGCCAAAAAGTACAGGTACAACTGTAAGTGGTTGCCAATTCATTGGTGAAGACTGTTCATGTTAAATATGAACATAGCCTACTGCAGAGTAAATTACAAGCTGGAAAGAATTGATGTATTCTATCAGTGGAGAAGGGCTGGCCCTGACCTAAGAGTTCCCTCTGAGAGTAGCAGGTAACTTAAGACATACCAGTTGTTGTACTTTTAAATGAAATTTTATCATACAATACTTTAAAAGCCTCAGAAATGTGAGTGCCAGGACTAAAGGGAAAGCAATACGTAACACTGTCAAGAAAAATAATGGCAACAAGTACAATATGAAGTGGACCGATTGGGACTTTGGGCAAGTTTTTCTACCTAACAAAACACCCTTCTGTCCCACTTTCATCCCCCTACACTGTAATCTGGAGAAGACTAGTTTCTTTTATCTGATCCAGTTGGTTTTAGCTTGGCTTGTAGCATATCCACGAACAAACTTTTGAGACTAATGGTTGTGATGATGTTGTATAAAACAGGTTTCTCAGTCATGCGTATTCAAGCCATATTTCATTCACTAAGGGGGGTAAGGCTTGGTCAGGAACATGACAAATTGGTTTGACTGACACTAGATTGGTTTGACAGACACTCTGCTTGCAAACATGGTGTAACTCCAGGATGAAGTTTGAGGTACATTTTATCCTGTGATTGTGGACAAAGACTCTTTACAGCCATTCTCTACAAAGTTGTCCACTTTATTAAATTAAAGTTTAAGTGTTTGGTATCGCAGGAAAATCTACGTAGCTTTAACATTGTCATCCTGACATGGAGCTGCAGCAGGTTAAAGTTTAGTGTGTTCTCTAAAAGCTCCACAACAGGGCCGATGTTTCTGCTCCTGTCTTCAGGTGGATATTTAGCATCTGTATCTGCTTATGTATCCATAGTTGCCTTATTTACATTATTAATAAGTGAGCATGCAGGAAAAACATGTCATTAGAGAGAAAAAAAGGTGTAATGAATGCAAAGCATATGTGCAGCTCTACCCAATCGCTTTTCCCTGAAGACCCTTTTACAGGTGAGTCTGTGAGAGAGCATGAGACACTGTGACGTGACGAGGTTCACTCTCCTGGGGATTACCCAAGGCCAAGGGAAGTTTAATGGTGTTGAATTTGGAAAGTTAAAGGGAAAATCTCCTTGAGAGCTGTTGATAGTTGATAATAAAGGCTGACAAAATGCATAAACTCATGACAACAACGTGTAAGATTATTTAACAATACATTCTAGTTCATTTACTCTGACAGCACTGTGCGGACTTTATTCTGCTGGCATATAAGGGTTGGTGGCTGATTATGAGCTGCCATGCATGTAAGTGGACTCTAGCCTCCAACACAACTCTGTCTTGACACAAAAAGGAAACTAACACCTTTTTCCAGAGTTGGCCAAAACATATACAGACATACTATCATCAGTGCTCGAAATAAAGCTCTGGATGAAGAGTGCTTCCTAAAATCTCTGGCTCCATCCCCAAGAACGCTATCCAATCAGAAGAAGGTTCAAGCCCAAATTTTAGAGTTAATCTCTCTCTCTCTCTAACACACTCACTCAGTCAAATTGTTTTATTGCAATAATGTCAGCTATCATTAGCTTTCATTCAGTTAGTTTGCTACCAGGATTGCACTTAAAATGATTAAGGAAGCTACTTAGCTCTTGTAAATCAACACATCATACAACTAGATGTGATCCAGCATAGTGTTATGGCATTTTTTTTTTTTTGATTGTGTGCTGTGTTTTTGTGTTGGTTTTATCGTTTGCAGTGCATTTTACCTTTCATTTATATCCTAAGAACTGCCATAGACACATGCTTCATTGCTAATTAATCACATGACTTTGCCCCAATCCCGGAGACCTTAAAATCAGCGCACCTGTGTTGGTGCGGAGGAACGCACATAAAAAGGACGGAAGCAACAATCACAAAAACGGAGAAGGGACACGCAAACGGGGAACGGGGAATGGGGAACGGGAACCGGAAGACCGCGTACCACCGCTCAAGCAGTAAAGGTGAAGGACGGCACACGCACGCTGAGACCGCAAGTGCTGCAAGGCGATACACACGCAGGGGCAGAGGAGGACTCTGCCTTCCGTGCGTCTCAGCGTGCAGAGGACGGGAGCCAGCCGGTAGAGATCGGGACTGAGTGAAGGAGTGTTGTGAAACCTAATACACGCAGGGGCAGAGGAAACTCTGCCTCGAGTGTAAGTATTGTAGCGAGACTCCACCCTGTAGCCTAAGGCCTTAATAGTCTCGTATCCCCGTGCTGGCGTATATGCTTTGCATTTGCAGGTGACCCGGTGCGTGTGACCAGAAGATTTACTGCCTGGAGGAGGAAGGAGATGGCGCCATTTTTTTTAAAGCATTCTTCGCCCACGTGTTTTTATGGACTTTTAGCATTCTTATGTGGGTATTTTGTTATTATCTTGTTTTTTTTCATTATCATCCTTTTAATAAATTTCAATAAAGCCGCGCTATCTTTTGGTCCCTCCTTGTCAACAGTGTGCTCTCACCCGGTCATCCCACTCTACTTATCAATAATTTTCTGGTCAAATTTCCGTACACCTCTCATAGTTCTCCATAGCCCCTCCCCATTACATATATACAACCCCATGTAGTCGATTCGCTAACGATTCATGGGAATGACCCTCAGTTGACTGCCAATCTCAAAGTTGAACACAACGTATGACACAAGGATCATTCTATCCCAGCCAAATAGGGGATTACATTCCCCTAAAAAGCTAAATCTGAATGACAAGGGCCGTGAGGTTTGCAACAAACAAAACGCTTCACTTGTTAGAAAATGATACCAAATAAGTGGGCGTTGGGTTTCCTGAAGATGGCTCCAAAACCCCCAATTTATTGAAAGACAGATGTTCTCAAAATACAAACTGAGACACATAACTGTGATCTTCATTTAAATACGAGACAGAGAGAGAGCCAACTGATGGTGTTAACTCTCTGGAGACAAAACCAACTGATCAGGGAAAATTCAACCTCCCTATATAGCATCCCAGTCCATATGATTGTCCTCAGCTGTCAGCTGAGGAAGAACACCACAGGTGCACTCAATCACTACTAATTAGCAAGGAAACCCACACCAGGGGGGTGTTTAATGTGTAATTTTACATAGATTTGCCTTATTCATACTTTGAATGATGAAAAGTACATCTTACTTTTGATACAGCTCTTAAGTGAGGAAATAACCATGAGAAGCATATCCCTTGTACAGAGTTTTATTGGCTACAAGACACATCATTGATTGACACAGTCACGTGCAATTGGCCGGAACAGAACAGGTGCAGTCACCTACTTTCAACTCAGGCTCTCATTGGCGATTATAGGCAACATAATAGTTGGTTTTCTTTGACTGAAATACCCTTAACTTTGGAAAACTTGCAAATGGCTAAACATGCCTAGCAAAAAGAGGTTTGGCTAAATATAATCCACACCTGTCACTGCCCTAATATTAGAGTAGGTGACTAAATAAACACTTGCAAATCAGAGTGTTTATGAGGCTTTTGGCTCAAATCGACAGAGGAGTGATTCATGGCTCGAGCCACAGCTGAAGATTACAGGGTTCTACCAAGTGATTTGCTCACGGGCAGGACAGCCAGTTATCTCCTCTAGCTGGACAGAACAGGAGCATGACGTGAAAAGCTTTGGCAGCTTTTAAATCCAAATAAGAAAGAGGAAAGCAAGAAGTATGAATGGAACAACTAAATCAAGTTCATTAAAAAAACAATGAACGACTCCATTTCAGATGAGAATTTTGAATGTAGAAGAGGCTGTAACAGAGATATTCTGTGCTTACTCAGTTTTTACACAAGCAGAGATGGACAACAAAGCACTGAATACAAAAGTGTTGTGCAATAATGGATATGCTGTGACGCATGAGGCTGCATCCACAGCTCTGAAAGGAAGGGTCAGAATTGACGACGCTGCTCCCTCTGGCAGAAAGCAGCTGTCTCCTGGGCCAGATATGAGCATGCGTTATTTATTCAGCACACCTTAATTAAACATGTCTGAGTCAGTGTACAGTCTTAGCTGTGATTTCTCAAAGGAGTCGGTGCAATTCACATGAATTCATCATCCAATAGATAATCTTCAGGTGCGTGGCACAATCGTTTGCCAAGTTTCGTAGCAAATAAAGACCATCTGCTGTTTTTATCCAAACCTGATCAGAATGATATAAGAAGAAATATTTACTGCTAATAGGAGACAGGAGGAGGTGATGAAGGAGGATTTCCAGCTCTGGTTGCAGGAGGGGGCATTAAGAGAGGTTAAAGCAGAAAGTTTGTCAAACAAAGCCTTCGCATCAAGACCAAACATCAACTAAACCACTGATGATGTTTGCACTCATTTAAATTTCACAGGGCAGATTTTGCCTCACAGTTCTCTCCACACTCTGCAGGGCGCATGCCATGACTCCTTTGTTGTCGTCCTCCTCAGTGTTGTCTTCTTCCTGTTTGTGTGGCTCTGCATGCTGAACACAGTCATACATTGTGGAAGCCAGGGATGTTCATGCTGTGCTCCCCACTTGGACAAAAGTGTCTGTGCTCTGTTGGCAATATGGCGTAGGTCTGCGATACATAATCAGAGTTACAGAACATTCCCACCCTATTGGATCTTAACACTTTGAAGTCTCACTGAAATCCTGTGAGTTAGCAGCAAGATTTTTGGAGTTCTTTTTGGAAGAAGTCAACAAACTAACAGTTAAAGGTCTAACATTTCAGAAGTGTTGTTTTACTTCTGGAAATTCTTCCTGCAAAGATGATTTAACACATTTTTGTTTACCTTTATTGAACACTAAAGGCAGTATACACAGAATGCATGATCCCAGTTTCCACAGGATTTGTGTGCGCTATCTTCGATGGCATGCATTCTGCATGAACGTCCAGTATTTTCAAGTAATAGCAGATAAATCTGAATATAACAAAAGGAAAAGTGGCTTATAAGAAAACCTCGGTATTAAACTGGTTTAACGGTATTAAATTCAGACACCGTCACAATCACCACAATTTTTGCCTGGCTTTGTAAATCACATTGCGTGTACTAACTTAACTTATTTACATTTTCTCCTCCCAGTATTTTGCACGCTGAGGCAGAAACGCCTCGTTTTGCATATTCATTAAGGCAAACATACTATTTGGACAATACGTGTTATTTTGCTCATATGAAAGACGCAATCCTCACTGCACGCTGATAGTAAATCAGATAGCACATTTTTTTGCTGGTGGTATCAAGTTTGCACACGTTTTAATACACGTAAACCTTTAGTAAATCAGGCCCCAAGTCTTTTTTGAATGGAACCCAATGCAACCACACATCAAGCTGAACAGACTAAATTGACCGGGAGAAAGTCACATCAAAAGCTTTTCCTGGCACTAAAACAAAACCTTTTGAAATCTGCTTCCATCGGAGAATGTGAAGTAAAACACTGTTTTACTGGTGGTGTACTCAAAACAAATGTTTGTACTTAAGCTGCAACATACAGAACTTTTGCACATGATGTTATGTAATCTGAGCAGGTCATGGGGTTTAGCCACCGTTCCACAGCAGAGCTCCTGGTGCTGGACATTTGGTCGTGAGACATGTGGAAAAGGTCAGGCTTCTCTGACATGTAAACAGAGAACAGAACATGATATTCCAGCCCCCCTCAGACAACATGGCCGTGTCCTGTGATAGGATCAATCCGGTGGACCTGTCTTGCAATTCAGCCAGCCGAGAAGCCATGATGAGGTCCCTGTGTGCCCCAGCTGCTGTCGCAACCAATAAATCTTCCCCAGTGAGAGTCACAAGCTGGGATGTACTAATTGCTTTATTGATTTGGACTTTTACTCTACGACAGCACCTGATAAACACATCAGGGAGATGGGGGAGAAAGCATAAAGCCCTGCAGAGCTTTAGCGTTCACTCTTATCGCTTTAAAACGCAGGGGAACAAAGCTTAAGGGAAGGTGACCAGCCCTGGGTGGAGTATTCCACATAAACACACACCACTGGCTATAAATTTTCACAAAGAGAGAACATGCTGTCAGAGCATCTGCCAATGTGTTTCTCCAGGTGATGCTGGAGGAGGCGGGGGGTTGGTGAGAGAGGAGCTGTAAACAATATCAGAGGGATGTTTGTCTTGCATGCCTCATTTGGTTTTCCGTGTGTTGTAACAACAGAGCAGAGATTCAGCTCTGTGATTTAATTAAAAAAAGGCCCTGGCTTCATTTGTCTGCCTTTATTTAGATATGCATCGCCGCATGTGTTCAATGCAAGGTGGAACAACCAAAGCAGAGTGTTCTGTCAAGCACAGCCGCAAACTTAAATTAAATATATAAAAGATATCAGTTTTAATGGGAACAACAGGAGATTAGTCACGGCCTTAAGGACAATTCCCTGTGACAAAAATCAAATACCCCTTGGACCGAACCAGCTTAGTGCAGATGATCTCAGAAACACGAGGAAGTGAAAATCTTTTTCAAACCTTGTAATCGGCAGCAACAAAAGCAGCTCCCATTTTCAAAGCACAACCAATGCAATTCAGCATTATCGGTGCTCAGTGTCCAGAGTGCAAAAACGCCCACATCAGCTGGTTTTTGTCATTGTGTTCACTGCACTCTCAAGTGAAAAGAGTTTAACTTTTGGAACCCCCACTTTGCTGATCTAATGCTGCGTTCATTCCACTCGTGTGGTCCAAGTTTCAGAGTTGGGAAGTAGTTGTTCCAACTTCAGTGTGTTCACGTGATTTTAGCTCAGAAAGTAGAAATGTTGTAACAACAGCAAAAAACAAAGTTAATGTGAAGATGAACAATGGAAAATATCTAAAGCATATAACACAAATTGATTTTATTTTCTATTGGCCATTTCTTTGTTTAATTGTGAAAAGGCCAAACTTGGATTGAACTCCGACTTTTGACCATTTATGACAATGACTGTTATCTTATATTTATTTACAGAAGACTATTTTTGAGCAAACATTTGGAAAACAGTGTTCAATCCTCTTGGTGTAATTTCCCTGAGACAGAGTGACATTGGCTTGCTGCTGTTGCTAGGAGACAGGCATGAACCGTCATACTGTGGCTTTATAGTATATAAACCCTGGTTCAAGACTTTGTGTCACAGTGTGTAAACAACAAATAAGGTGACCATGGGCGGACTTCGGTGGGATTTAATTAAAAACTAAATAAAAGACTTTAATAAAAGCCCAAAGATTCACAAGAAGAAGAGAAACAATATCCTCTGGGAAAAATAAACATGGGACAGTTTGACGTAATGAACTGACAGATGGAAAGAAACACAGACTAAATAGACACTGGGGTAATCAAGACAGCTGTGACTAATTACACTGGTGAAGTCAATCAGGGTGGGGATCGCAATCACAGTGGAGGGAAACACACACAAAGGGAGGAAATGAATGTTGACATGAAACACCAGGGCAAGGACTCCAAAATAAAACAGGAAATAATGCACAAAAGGTAATAATTACAAAATAAAACAGGAGAAAAACACAAGACCAGGAAAAATGAAAACGCACATATGGGGTAAATCAGAAGACCGAGACAAATATTAAGTGTAATTATAACCAAACGTGAACACATGGCACTTATTTTTACAGAAACAATCAGGACAAACAGTTGATACTATTTTAACCTTCAACATCTTGGCACATCCATTTCACTATTCATTTTGTTCGGCACTCAAAGAGAAATACATAGAAGGGCCAATAAGCCCCTCAGGGAAAGCTAGTTAGCCTAGCTTGATGTGCTTAGTAAGCACTGATTCCCAGTAGACCGGTCTGCACATCCACTTTTGATTCACTCATTATTTTTGATTTCAACACCTGCTGAGTCATCGACAGCTTCCCGACACTCAAAGCTGTTTTCATCCTGCATTTTAAAAAAGTGGAGATCGAGGTGTCTCTTTTATGAGTCCGACTACTGTAGGATGCCGTCAAATGAGCTTCAAACGTTGGTCAACATTTAGTCTGGAGTATTTTCTTTTGGTTTGAGGGAATTCTTGAATTAATATTGGGACCAAACTATAAGTAAGGCATCCTTGTCGACTTTCCATACAGACTGTTTATTTTTTCATTAGAGTTTTTTGAATTTTCACAAGTACTATACATGCTGAGATATTCCACAGATTGTCATTTTAGTAATTGAAGATGAAGGTAAAATTAAAATCCGAAAACAGTAATTGCCACAACCTGGAAAAATAAGGATATACACATTACTTTCGATTAAAAGTTAAATTATTGGATACAATTTTTTTCTATATACAGTACTGATAACCTTACCAATACTGACCTGAGTCTTTATTGATACAATTATCATGCCAACTTGCCAAGAAACTAATTTATTTTTCTTGACGCCACACTTGAACACATTATGATGACATTTTATTTACCTTTGCCTAAAAGTCATTTTAGTGAGCAGACTTTCAACACATAATGTAACACCTCTCACCTTGTTTAATTAGCTTACTAGTTTTCAAATGTGCTGCATTTTTGTATATTTGTTGGATTTGATTTGCAATGCTGATGTGCTTGTTGGGTTGGCAATTAAATTTGATTAAAAATAAAGTCATTAGACAATTTATGTATGATCAGGCAAATTCAGAACTTCAAATCTCAAATTTGATTGATTATTTTTTTTATTTTTAAAAATGCAGAACAGTTTTGATCCCCTTATCTAATTAAGTGTCTCAAATTGCGGATGCTCCCTGTCCCAAGAGACTGCGTGAAATTAGCTGGCCAAATGAATGGTTGAAAAACAAGACCATCTTCTCGCTGTCCAGAGAGAAATCTTTGAGGATGAGGCTGCTGCTGATGTGTGCACTGAGGCACCAGGTCTTCTATTTCAAATAAAAAGGAATCATTTCTATGAGACTCAAACATGTCTTTTCTGGTGCTCATGTGTCTTGAAACCAGTGAATGCCCTTCTAAAGTCCAAGTCTGTGGATTGTGATATTGTTGGTGAATCATTGGAGTCCTTAATAAAAATCCGGAAAGATGAGTACCTGACAGAGCTCTCTCAGAAACCAGCAGGGGAAGATTTACACCCTTCAAAGAGATGGGGGCATTGAGCTGTCAACTGTGGGTCATAAAGACTCTGATGAACTCACTATCACTTTCTGATCTCTGCTCAACATCCTTGTCAAAGCCATTTCAGAGACGGAAAACCGATTTTAAAAGAGCAGTTTGGACCAAAATGACATCTGTAAGCATTCTCTCTCCCAAATCTAGTTCCTTTATACATTCCACCCTGTTGAGCAACATGTCCTTGCTGAAACTGCAGCAGAGGGTGTGAAGCCAAACATTTTGCTCAACCAATGTTGGTGAGGAAAAGTCTTAATAAAACATAGACTTTCCAGTCTGGGAAAACACCTGATGGAATACAACAAAACTTTACCTGAGTTGCAGTAGTTGTGTCGTCAATATCAAGTGAAAGTGTCCTTTCCTGTTCTCATCTGTAAGAAGTTGAAACCCCCTTAGAGAGAAATCAAAAAACAAATGCCTTGAACATGAATGAAGAAAGTGTTCTTGGTCAGAAAAACAAAGAGGGGATTGATGCATGGCAGGTAAAAGAGGCAGCAAGAAGTGGATAAGATGTTGCTTTGATTTTGTGCCTTTTGATTAGAACAAGAACAAGACTAGCTTTTGATTTATAAACATTGGCTATTATTATTACGAGTAGTATCTTAAATGATTTTAAGGAGACAGCCTTTTTGTTGCAAACATAGTTTTACTGCACAATTAAATGAATAAAGAATGATTAAACAATGAGTAAGTCATGTTTAAACATAAGTGTAATATCTGTCATTCATATTGATAATCCAATTGTTGGAGCTTCCCCGCCTTTGATAACGTGACACATTACTCCCAAATCCAAATACCACATTGATGTAATGGTTATGCAACAGAGGATAAATCCATCAGGAACTGGACAAGTTAATGACTTTGTTATTGCCGAAAAATCTTTCTTCTGTGAGCAGCCCTGCCCTGAGCTCCCCGTCCTCAGTGAACTCTGGTTCACTCTGTCCAACTCTCAATGCTTTTTCTTAAGTTTCAGGGTCAGTTAGTCCTACCTTCAATAAATATCATCATTAAAATAAAAATGTTGCTTGCAACTTCCAATTAACCTGCCTCACATTGTTATTTGAAACACAAAGACCATAATCCTTTACTCATGGTGGTCCAAAGCATTAACACTTGTATTTCACTAACTTTTATTTATTTATTAATTTTTGTAAGATGCAAAAATGTGTCTGTTTAGCATTCTTTTTAAAAATAGTAAGAGCTGGGACATTGATGGCATCTTGTTTGGAGGATTTTCATATTAAGATGCAACGTCATAGTTTCCAAAACATGAACAGGCATGGGTTTGAAGTGAATTGGAGATGACACTCTCACTATGTCTTCAAATTGCTTCAACAGCCGTATTGCCAGTATCACATCCATCATCTATCAGTTTGGATTTCTGCCTCCACTGTATGTGAGCCTGATCATTTCTGTGACATAATGACACACACTTGCTAGCCTATTCCAAATGTTGGTTTTGTGGTTCATACAGTATTAAGGGCTCTGAGTTGGTAGGACACCACCTATCAATCCCCAAACATATGTTGCAATCAATACTAGATCATGTAAAGTTTAACTGGCATAATTGGTGTTTGACACAGCCAAATTTGACTGGTGTCGCCTGTACGCCTGCTGTAAAGTCGTGGTTCTGTTAGGCTATACTCATTTTTTAAATTTTAAATACTTTATTAATCCCCGAGGGGTAGATTCTGGTTCTGGTTATTGTAGAGACATGTTTCCCACACACACACACACACACACACACATGCACGAGCAGGACCTGTGGACATGCATTAATGGAGAGATGTAAGAGTACGATGGCTGTTCCCACTGAAAGCGCCCCCTTAAGCTGGTGGGGGTTCGGTGCCTTGCTCAAGGGTACCTCGGCGGTGCTCAAAAAGTGATCTGGCACCTCTCCAGCGACCAGACCAAAGTCCATATTTCAGGACTAGAGCCGGCAACCCTCCAGTTCCCAACCCAAGTCCCTACGGACTGAGCTACTGCCGCCCAACTTCAGCCTTGTTCTTGCCAGTGTTGTTTTAAGCTAAATATTCCCTTAACGTGCAGGCTTTAGAGGTTTAATTTAAGCATGTATGTCATGCAAGTTGAGCTTTTTAACACTCTAAATTTAATATTAGAGTAAAGAGCTCATTTTTGTTTGCGGGGGGGGGGGGGGGGGGGGGGGGGGGGGTGCTACATATTGAAGTAGACAATAACAAGTGTTGGTCCTTAATTACTGGGTTTATGAAATGTTTTTTTTTCTTTATTTGTCTCAGTCAAAGGAGCTGTTGCACAACTGTTTCTACAATCCTGGTATGATGTCACTCTGTGGGCACAAAAGCTCTTAACCCTGCCAGGCTGTCTGAGTTTTTCAAAACAGAACCTGGAGCTGCTTTCAACACTTCAACTTTCTTTCAACATAAAGCCACAAACCTTTATTTCCTCTGCAAGCTGTTGCTGAAATATCAGACACTGCTGTTTGCAAAAAATAAACACATGTGGTACATTATGCTAACTTCATACACAATCTACCACTTCCATGATTTTTTTTTTGCTAACAAACTATAGAGAATAGATTGAAAAAGTTGGAACAGGTTCAAAGGAAATACACCAACATGTAAGGTGACATTCAAAACTGTTCACCACTGATTAGGTTATCTTTTAGACTACTCTAACAGAATGTGTATAATACACTGAAACACAAGCTGATGACAACCTCATGCAATTCCATTTAAACAAACGCCCAGTGACTCGTTGTTGAAACATATGTGCATCATGGCTGAGATTTGTGACATTTGCTTTTCATAAGTATGCAGCCTTGGCTTTTCAAGTTTTAATGGATTTTCATATTTCCACCTGCCATAACTGTGTGTGATGAAGAACAAGTAAAATGAAATAGTGCTGCTAGCCCTAACTCAGTAATTCCACCTACACTGGGTGTACTGACATATATATAAAGATGACATAACATAACATTGCTCTGTCTATCTGAGACGACCTGGTATTTCTGAAACTCTGACCTTTTTGCAGAACTTGTAGACCGGAGATTTAATGGCACAGAGAAGAAGTCTCAAAGAAAAAAAAAGATTATGTTCTATGTTCTTCTGAGTCAGAAAGAAATAACTTGTTTCTCGCTTGATAATGTCTCTTTTAAAACGATTTCACCTTGTCACGAAATGTGATTTGCAGCCATGTAAAAGTAAGGAGCTTATAGAAAGCTCAGACACTTGACTCAGACATTATAAAAAAACCCCATAAAAATAAAATACTAAAGTACATTAATTGACAACAACATACCAAGAATATTAAAGCATCCTAAAACTAGTAAAACCATCATCAGTCATCATGGCCACCATTGGAGTTCAGTATTTTTCAGTTTTATGCCACCCCGATACTACCATATTGGATATGGATCTATTGTGATTCTTCTATCATAAAAATCAAAGCTATCTCTTATCAGTTTTTTTCTGATTGCCAGTGGATGCTGGGTGGGTGTTTTTTTTACTTCTGCATTCCAAGACCAGAAACCAGTTTAACCCAGCCTGGCACACTGCAAAATAACCATCGACTGACGTCATTTTTGTTGGCAGTTTCGAACATAGCGTTGGTATCAAAAACAATATCAGAGTATCAAAAGTCTGGACAACCTTTGTCAGGCAGGGAGCAGAGGTGTGCTAACAATATTTAATATGTGTATTCTTAATGTAACTTTAAAGTAGTTACATGTATCTGTCAGGCAGACGCTGTTAACAGTGATGATGTTTCTTTTTTGTTTTCTTCATTATGTCAGAGTTGGACCTGTCAAGGTTCAATGTCAAAAGACCATCTCTTTCTGCTTTGAGGTGATTTATATCAACATAAACAAGGAGTTCATCTTTCCGAAAGGGCTGACAGATAAAATGTGTGTTTGTGCACAATTAGCAGTCTTCTCTTTCCCGCTCTAGTTCTCATCATCACAAAGAGAAACGATAATGGAACTCGACAGATCTTTGGACGTGTCTTTTGATTTTGATTCGAACCAACCCACCATGAATAAACAAAGAGCTGAAGGACTGCCATCTGACACAACACAACCAATGATGTGCCAGAATTGTGTTGAGTCATCCATATTGATAGTGTGAGCTTGTCATGCCTGTTGCACTTGAAAAAAACAGGCTCATATCTGCTTTGAGCAGATTGCTGTGACTGTTCTGCTATGCTACTGCCACAGAGATAAGGAACAACTCCCCCGTATGTTCAGTGCTTTAGCTTTAGATATATCTACATATCTCAGTCTTCAATTTCATTCCATACACAAGTTTTCCAAACCAATTTGTCATCAGTATTTAGCTAAAACAGATGGTCATTAGTTCATGTAAAGGTCTTGCATGAAGCAGAGGGAAAACAATGATGCACTCTAGTTATTGCTCAGCCGGACGTGAGAGGTGTGATGTCAGCAGAAAATGCCATGTGGCGATCAGGAGCAGAAAAATTCCCAGCACTGCAAAAGTAAATAGAAAAAAAAAGCCAATTAATGGGGTAAAATAAGTTCCAGGTGACAGCGCGAAATGTAATTTTATTAAGTCAATAAATCTCAAGAGGCTCTGGCACTGTACATGTTTAATGCTTTTAATGACTCGTCGCAATAGATTTACGAATAGGAATACAAAGTAATATTGGCATATTTTCCTATTTGCTTTAAGTGCCTCCCTGACTTACATCAATTTGTATGGATTTGTTGTGTAGGTTTTTCTATATATAGAAAATTACCACAAATCACCATAATGAGAGCCCCAGTAAGCAGATTAATGGAAAACAGTATACTTTCAAAGCAACAGTGTAATTATTTGTAAAAGTTCCAGCTGGATTTTGAGCATTTAATGTGTTTCTTTTCTTTTTTGAGTAAGAGGATTTGGATGGCTTGTTTGCTTCGAGTGTTCTAACAGACTATTTGATAGATTGCCATCACTTTTTCTAAAGAATTAGAGGATCACTCTTCAAGGCTAAGAATGCAGCATTCTGAATATTGCATGTTCCCAAAAATATATTATACCCTTTGTAAATACATATTTTGGAGTCATGACTTCCAGAGGAAGCTAAGCGAATCAGTTCCTGATAAAGAAAAACAGCAGCGACCAAAGCAAGCGAACAACTTCAACTTTTTGTCAGACGTTATTGTCGTTTAGTATATCTCAAGTGCTGGGAAACAGCAGTTAGAAAATGGTCTTCTCGTGTCATAACGGTTTATACTGTATATCCACATTCTTCTCCTCGTCCTTTTCCAGTTTTCCCATTTTGAAATGAGGATTTCAGACTACCGCCGCTTGCTGGCATGGAGAGTTATTTCCTGTCAGTCATGCGCAGAGTGTACATAGTGGTCTTTTTGGCAAAGACTTTAGGCCTTATGAGGCGACGCCACTAGTTCTTTGCCGTCTGCTTGGTGCATCAGGGCCTTAGATTGATACAGAATGAGAAGTCCACATTTGGCCAGTGTAGAATGATAGTCCCTGATTGGTAAGGTATGCCTGGATACGTGTACTCACATGTGTGTGTTTTAATGCTTGTAACCATTTCCTCTGGTAGAAGAAGCAATCCATAGTGTACCTTCTTCTAGTGCCATTATTAAGTTTTCAGCGAGATTCAAAAAAAAATAAAACTTAAGGTTGTAATTGTGAAGCAGAATGAAAATTTACCTCATAAAGCACTACTGGCACATGTACACGAGAGAATCAGCGAAGACAAATAAGAGCACTTAGTCTGCAAGGTTTGCCACAATCCACACAACAAAAGTTCCTCACATGAGCTTTAATACGCCAAACTATAAACAGTCCCATAAGTCTTGTCTGCACTTTCTGTTTAGTGCCAATGAACAGATTAAGTATGCTAAAATGATACATTAAACTGGTACACATAACGCCTGTTAGACTAAAAAACAGAGATTGAATAAATACCCAATAGAAGCAGGGCAAGTGATGTTCCCTCATAAACAGACTCGTGAATAGTAACATGCTTCATATTGTGCATCTGATTCATAAAACATTTACAATGTTGTGAGCATATTTGCACATATTCAGTGTTTAGACAATTGGCATGTTGTACTTTATTATGCAGTAGTCCTATATACTTGCATACACTTACAATTTCCTGTAAATGTAAAATTATACAGAAATTACATTTACATGAATCAACATAATGGCATCGCCTGCAAGACTCCAAAACCTCCTGAATCAAAGAGGTGGTAAAATAAAGTCTCAATGATGGAGGTAAGAGAGCAGCTGGGGGATAAAGCAGTGATGATATTATGGCCATTCAAAAAGATGATGTATGGAAGGAGATCGTGAAGCAGTTTAATGCCATTATATCCTTCCAGAGAGCTGTAGAAGGAAGTGGTTTGATTTAGATCTGTTCAGTGCAGCCAGCTGAGAGAAAAGAGAGGCCTGAAGAGAACACTGTGGGTGTGCTGCCTCAAAGGGGACATGTCAGTGTCTGGCCCTGGTCCAGGTGAGGACAGTGGCATTTTGTCACACACAGCAGCTGACTGGTGTTAAGGGACACATCTACCAGGCTGTATTTTAATTTTATAAACGTCTTTGGGCAATGTTTTCATCTTAGAAAATTGGAGTAATTAAACAAAAAGTTAACTTTTTTCCTGACATATGTATATATATATATATATATATATATATATACAAAAGCCTTTGGGCATGCAACATTGACAATTTCGATGTTGCCTGAATTATTTGTCAAATACATCTATGTTTACTTCTCTATGCATCTGCATTAGCATAAATCAAGGCTTGTTAATCGAATTAAGTCTAAACACAGTTTAAAACACAGGCACCTCATAAAATCTCATATACATAATTAAATTAATTTTAATTCAGTTTAAATTAACAGTAAAGTTCATGGCACACTTTATATAAAAAGCCTCAAGGTACATACTGACTATTAACTTATCATTATACAAAAACAACTTCATGAGCAACACCCAAACACAACATATTTAAAAATAAAAGTTATATAAGGTTTCACTGACTGCAGGAGTCAACACAGAAATGAAACCTTAGAAACCTTGCAAACTTGGAATGATTGGCCTGAACGGATGCACATACTGTATGCTCCACCAGATCAAACAAAAGCATGTGTTACACACACACAAACACAAACAGGACCTGTGAACATGCATTAATGGGGAGATGTCAAAATGGGGCAGCTACACAGGGAGCGCTTCAGAGCAGTTGTGGGTTCAGTGCCTTGCTCAAAGACAAATAAGCAGTACTCTAGACGCAACCTGGCACCTCTCCAGCAACCAGACCAACTCGCTTACTTTGGTCCGCACCAGGACTCAAACCTGAAAACAACCACACATTCAGTTTTGAAAGAATGAAACTACTGTCAAGTTTTTCTCTATAAGAAAAACAAAACTATGAAGACGTTCTTGCCATCTCAGTGGAACTTGTTCTTATATAAGGTTTCTGTCAAAATATATTAACTCAAACAAATAAAATGAATTCCTGAAATAGTTCCACAGTCAATATTCTTCCTTTGCTCAAAGCAGAAGGTCTGTGTAATTAAGCTGGGATGCATTGTTTCTAAAATCATTGAAAACACATCACCTGAGGCGTCGATCACTGCAGAAACTTTTAAATTGGTTTGAGCATGAGTTTTACCATATTTTCAAATTCCCAAACCGAGACCCTTTAACTGGGCCAGGTGTGCGTGCAAAACCACACGTAGAGGATAATGCACACACCACAATTATTATCATGCAGGACGAAGCACAACTTTGAACATTACAGATACTGTGAATGCAGAAAGTTAAAAAAACTGCAACTTTACCTACGAAGGAGGTTCGTTGCAATCTCACTCAGGTGTGAATGAAATAAATAGCCTAGCCACCTCTCTGTATTGTTTGTCATCTGTTTATTTCTGTTTTTTTTAACTCAGTTTTGGTCAGTCAGCTTTATCTTCTATTTCAGACACATCAGTGTTTTGCATATTAAAACACATAGTGGTGTTGCTGGCAGGCGCCAGAGACGGACTACGCTGCATGCAGTGGAAACATACAATTGATACATAGAGCATGGTCAGCTCCATGTTGCATGGGACTGACAGAATGCGGCACACACTGATCCTGTGGAAACAGCCAGTAAGGTCTTCTGATTTCCTTCTCAACCATACGTGCTGTGTTTTGATTCGTTCTCGATGGAGCCTAGCTTTCTTTCATGACTTTGAGCACATGATTCCACCAGCGCGCTGCAGCTGGCTGATCGTCATCAGGTCACAGACAGTTCTGCCTGCACACAGACTGGATCAGTAGAAGGAACAGTGACAACCTCTGATGTGTATTCATGGTAGGAACATCAAATATTACTGCGTAGGCGCTCTCACTGGGAAAAAGAAAAAGAACAGAACACAAATTGTGCTGTAATATGTTTTGAGGCTATAATGAGGGGAAGTCTGAAAACGTAGGATCGTGGCTGTGATTGAACAGCGCTCACATTCACCTCTGCCGTGTTTATCCTCGCCTGTATTGAAGTGAAGCGGTGTCACTCTCACTTCCACACACAGGCCATATGCAGTGCTTCACTATAATTGCCAATAAACAGCACCAAGTGAAATGGACTGAATTCATTTTTCTCCTCTCTTCAAGCATTGTCCTTTGGCCTCCCCTTATTTCTCCATCTGGAGGACTCATCCGCTCTCGCTTCAGGGGCTTTGCTGCTTTATCTCGTAGATTACAGGCCCACTGAAAAACCCTAGAACCTGCTCCCTCACAGCCTTTTTGTATATTTTATAGTGTAACTGTGTGTTCTGCAGCTTCTGAGAAGTTCTTGACTTTCCTTCTCTCAGAATGACTTGTCTTTTGTTTCATGGAAAATAGGGAAAAGGTTATCAAACGGTCGTTTGCTGTGAGAATATGACTGAAAAATCACAAAAAAATCTTCTGTTGGAAGAATGTTTTTAAGCCTTTGTGCATGGAGCATTTTTAATAAGAATCCCTTAATGACACAGTGGTAGGTGTGTGACACACTCGAAATCACAGCTCCAGGGAAGAGCAATTATTTTATCACAATTTGACAAACATAGAACTTGCATTTTGACAAACGAAAACAATATAATAATTGCAGCAGTTAGCAGCAGCAGCTATTGTACTGCAAATATTGTCCCAGCTGTAACAATGTGCAGTGTAGTTTCTTCCTGCATAGGGCCAAATAAAAAAAACAGAGTAGAGTAAAGACATTTTTTATAGAGATTTTTCTACTAAACATTCTCCAGAGCTTCAACAGAAATAATTTGTTATCTACATTTTTGCTTTGTGTGGGGTGTTGTTTGGGGTTATCACATCCCTTACATTTATACAAACTAAGCTAAATCTTTCTCCAAGTGGGTAATTATAGGTACCATAATAATCTGACACAGCATTGGAACTGAAATTGTGTCCTGAATAAATTTTGAAATAGCGTATTAAAATAAGTCTGAGCCCTCCAGAGGTTATTGAAGTTTTTTGAGATATGTGCTCCCATTTCTCAGGGTATATTAAAAGAGAAAAAACAACAACTATTTAGCCTTTATCCAAGCAGGAAAAAGTGTAACTGAGATTAAGAATCTCTTTTACAAGATCGTCCTGGCCAAGACAGGCAGCAGCATAATTTACAGGGTTTTAGACATAAAACACTTGAACAACAATTAACACAAATAAAGGAATCACAAAATGAACCAATCATCAAAATGAGTCATAAAAAAGGGCGAGCCAGTGTATAAAGCAGAGTTGTTTAAAGTGAGAATGGGTCATTTGTGTGATGGAGGTGTGGTTATAGAGAATCTGCGGGACAAGACTGTGCTGTGGTAGGGGTCCAATGTGATCACTTTACATGGGGCTCAGAGGTTTAACCCCAATTTTTATGAGTCTATTAGAGCAAGAGTCTGCTTTTTACCCAAATATAGTCAGTACCACTGTTTTTGTTCGCTTTGGTGTCCATGGAGGTTGTTACATGAGCCCCTCAGACTAAGTCCTAAAAAGCAGCAGAATGTGATAGCTTTGAAAACCTATAAGAAGGCTGATGTGTTGTCTCTTGTTAGAGTCATGCTTCAACCCAAATTCTCTGTGGGTTCCTCCATATTTATACTTGTTTAAGAGTTTAATGTATTTCTAATATTGATGCGACACGCAGCCTGGCAGCAATACTTTGGAGTCCTTCAAATGAACACTCGTAAACTTTGATAAAGATGTGTCCAAGTGAGTCTGGGCAGAAATGGAACTGTGACTGACACAGGCACACCATTCTTGCTGTTGATATGTTATTACCTTGAGGTCCCATGAATACACTTTGCTTTTTGAACAAAGCTATGAACAGCTTTTTTTTCTGTTGTCAAAATGGGTATTTTTACATACAGGAGTTTTTTTTTGCTTCTCTGGCTTTTGCAGCCAGCATCAAGCTTCACAGTCGGGGAACTGCAGGTTTTGGCACTTCCACTTTGCATTAACTTTTTCAAAATCCATGTTGCTGCTTAGTAAATTCTGAGTGTTTTAATGTTTCTTTTAACTACATACAGCAATTATGTGCCCTAAATGGAGAGATACAACACCATTTCTGGTATGGGTTTTAAGGGATGAGTGTATGGACTATAATGAGTTGTTAATGGTGAATAAATGCTTGCCTGGATGGAAATTCTTTTTATTCGAATGAAAATGTATTCTCGTAATTAACATGGGAGAAAAACTCTGTAAACATGTTCCTCAGAAGTGACATAGAAGAAAAGATGTTACATAGTCTAACATTAAATAATTGGGATATATACTCTCTATAAAAAAGCAACATTCCTCTCCAGAGTTGTGGTTTTGAGATAAATATATCCCCTATTCAAGGCACTTTAAATTGGGACACAGTACATTTTCTTCCTTGCCTTGAAAGCGGCAGCAGCAGGATATTTCTATGTTGCTCTTAACTAACTAGGTGCATTCCCTCAGGTCTTAAAGGAAGTCTTTGCTATGATAAGAAAGAGTGCAGCAGAGACACTCTGCAGAAGTTTGAATGACAAACTTTTTCCATAGAGCGATAAAGGATTTCATAAATTAGAGCACAATGATGCCGCTATGAGCACACTTATTTCCTAAGACGCCCCGCCTGTGGATTAGGGGAGGTTTTCTTTTTCCATGTCAGACAGAATGCACGCTATAGCACTACTAACAAGCAGGCTTGTTTAACAGCCCCGAGGAAGGCTTTGTCAGAACACATGGGAGGACACTTTCAGTTCCAAAGATTGGCCTGCGAATGCATGGGTGGACAGCAAGGTTTACTAATGTAGCATATGAAATGCAGGCGAGGGCCCATAGGGATTGGAATCAGCGTGCTGCCGTTTTAGGCATCTGTCCAAACGCCTGGCTCACACTCAGATGGTTTCGAGGCTCGTCTCATACACCAAGGTAGGATAAATGGTGCCAAGAAACAAACTGCAGCGGAGGTGAAAAATGCCAGCACACTCAGTGAAATTCAACCTGCATAGGATATTGTGCAGAGGAAGAGGAGAGGGAGCACAGCGTGGACAGTGTGAAACGTCCCCACACATCACAAGAAGAATGGGAGCAAACTCAGTGTCGTTTCATCAGTTACTCACAGGGCCCAACATAATAGAGAATTGTGCAACTTTTGCAGCCGCTAAACTTGTGCAAAATGAGTGTAAGAAGGGTGTGTCATTCTCACAAATCTGCCATTATCTCACTGCATGAAAAAATAAAATTCACAAACAACAGTAACAATATAAATACTTTGTTGAAGACAAATACTGAGTCACGCCTGCAGAGTTTGTTGTTACATAAAAATCATACTTTAACTTTAAAGACTTTACAAATGCCATGACAACAAATCCAACTTTATGTGACCATAAGAAACAAGTTGTCTGGAAAGACAATATGTAAATATTACCTTGACATCCCTTTTTTTGGTATAGTTATGGATTAAAATGAGCCTTTACTAAAGAGACAGTATGGCGAATGAGAGAGAGAGAGAGAGAGAGAGAGAGAGAGAGAGAGAGAGAGAGAGAGAGAGAGAGAGAAAGTGGAGAATGACAGACAGGAAAGTAGCTATAGGTCAAATTTGAACCAAGGTCGTCTGCTCTGAGGACGACAGCCTCTGTAAATGTGGTGCACAAACTAACCACTTTTATTGATAGATAACACTTAGAAACGTTCTACTGTTGTACAAAAGTTAAACCAAGATATCCCCTTGACAGCGTCAGAGTGCTTAAAGAGAAAGAGAGTCGCGCAGTATGGACTGGCATCAAGAACTGTAATAAAGATACCTCGCCCCTTCTGCAAACCAAAACATTTAACTCATATGCACCTATTTACAGCTTTCATCTCCTGCACCTTAATCCTCCTGTCAATAATCAGGACGCAGTAGGGACTGCACTTTTCACTGAACTGTCAATCAAGGCCTTCACACCTTTTTTATAGAATCAAATAAATAATTCAAAAGAAACCATTTAGAAAAAAGGAGAACTTGAACACAAATCACATGACAATAACCAGCATGAGATGTTCTTGTATTCATTCATTTTCAAGTTTGTTCGCTCCAGGTGTTAACATGGAGGAGGCAGGGTTTGTTGCCTTCCCTGCAGAAAGTCAGAAGGGGTGGCGCTACATCTTTTGGCTTTACACTCAAATGGAGTACCATGGGGCAACATGGAAATAAGAACTACTTACTCACATGCAAAACAAGAGCACACTGCACAGAGATGCAACACTTTCAGGGGAATATCAAAATCACAATATGAGCTCACAGGCCTAATCTGAAAATGATTGTCTGAAAATGTCATTTTAGCTTACACTGGTTATGTGTCTGTGTGAAGAGGTTTTTTCAGTCCTGTACACCTTAGTTACTGCAGGTAGGTCAGACAAGTTTAACAGAAATAAAACAACAGGGTGATGCTGGTTTCCTTTAGCCCGCTGCTGCAGTGTGGATTGGGTGTGAGGGAAAACTGAATGAAGAAGCCGACTGTAAGTACTGCAGTCTTTGATGACTGATCCGTGATGATGGTAGAGCAAATTTTTGTTAACTTTCCTGAACAAGACAGAAAAGTGCAAATTAAGGCTAGTACTCTATTCATGCAGGAGTAGCTTTACCTGTTGACCTCTGGTGAACAGAAGATGACATAGTGTGTCTGTTATAGCAGACTCAAATGGGATAAAGAATCAGTGTTTTTTTCTCGAATTTTCCCTGGATATGTACTTCTACCTTTAGAGCTTTTTGTATCACAGAGCTTCACCTTCTTGTCACCTCCTTTTCATTTTCATTGTTATACACTTTTATTGTCGTCTTGTTTGCCAGTGTGCCGCTCTATATTTTTGATGTTTTATCTTGTTCTCATTTTCCTGTGTTCTTCTCTCTTTGCTCCTTAAAAGGCTCCAACAGGCCCCTAAAAATAAGACAAGAAATTATATTTTTATGTCACTTCTAAAAGCTTGTTCTGAATGTGAAACAAGCTGCTGGAGCCTAACAAGTCTCACATGAGCCGAGGCTGCGAATCAGAGGCTGCTTGTTCTTACCGAGGAGTGTGAATTCCTCATTGGTGTGACTCAACCACCTCTGCCAAATTCCTTCTTAATTCTCTTTAGAAATGTTTTAAAAAAGGTGACTCTGGTGACGCTGTTTCTGTGTCCTGCTTTGGTTGCTTCTTGCTCTTCTTTTGGAGGATTGCTTATCTTTAAAGGTCCCATATTATGCAATATTCACTTTACTATGTTTTTCTAACATTAACATGTGTCCATAGTCTGTCAACAAACCCTCACATTATGAAGAAAAGTGATTTGCCTGCTCTACTTTTCAGAAAATGTGTGCTCAAACATGCTGTTGGGGATCTTCCCTTTATGACATCACAAAGGGAAGTAACCCCTCCCCTAGGTGAGTGACACTCCCACAGCAAGGTGTTTGTTCTTCAGTCTGAGTTTGCCTTCCATTCATAACATGGCATGGATCGAGAAAGCCACCCAGAAAGGGGCGTGGTCAGACAGCTCATTTGCATTTAAAGCTACAGACACAGAAACAGCCTGTTCTGAGCAGAGCTGAATTACAGGGGTTCGAGGGGTGAAGCAGGCTAAAGACAGAGAGGACGGAGGTTTCTCATAATTTTGGCAGTTTGTAGACGGACTAAGCATTGACATCTTACAAGTAAATCAAACAATGTAAAGTGACCTTAAAGAAAAGAAATCCTAAACTGACACTGGATAGATCCTTTAACAGCACCAATCGGACGTTTACAATCTGCTTTCAAGATCCTTGCTGCCTGCTCTCCAACCATGGCAACTAAATGCTCAGAAGTATCTTGTGAAAATGAACATGGAATTGTAAACTTTAAAATGTATATTATACGAACAGGTTTTTTTTTGATAGAAGTCATTAGCATGTTGAATCTTAAAGAGGGACGTCCCAGAACAGAGCCATACTGGAAAATATAAATAATTGCATTCTTGACAAAGTGTTCCTGATTGGACTGGGTATTTTTGACATACTGCAGAGCTCACATTTGTTTGCATGGTGCATTCTGTATTTTGGCCATAGCAGTACGTATTACTAGCACAGAAGGCGGTATTGTTAACAGCCAATGTTTCATCATGTTCAAGTAAAAAATAATTAAGTGGAAAATAATGCCTGGCATGTAATCAGTCTTACCACGCACTTGTAGCTGACAACATGTTAGAATTGTTTGCATTTCTTACTGATTGACGCACACACTGCACCTGCATTCAATCAGACACTAATTAAGACTGTGATTCTGATTATAATGTAAGTGCCCGTCATTTAGATAGTTGTGGAAAATGAAGAGTAGGACAAGAAAACTCCCTTAAAGTGAGGAAAGTTTGAATGTTATTGGAACTAGAATGGACAGCTGCAGAGTAGAAATATGTTTATGTCGTATTATTGACAAAGACATGACGACTTTCAGGCAACTTCAGGAGTGATAAGGAGCTGTTCCATTTTTTTTCAATGCAGACTTTTGGGTATTTAAACAGCTGTATTGATAAATGGACAAAACTACAATACTTCAATGTGTGCACCTTCAATCTCATAGTAGTAAAAATCAAACAATATTGATATCTATTTGATAACACGTCATTTAAAACACAAGTCGTAGGGACCTGATATCGGCTTATATTTCTTAATTTGAATAATGGAACATTTCAAGCAAATTGTTGTATTCAGTAAATTGCACAAACACATTGCTAACACCTCAGTACGGACACCTTGGCAATGTATTTGGAAATGTATTGATTCTAAGAAATCTAATATTTTTAGACACCACATGTTTGAAAATGATACAATCGCCAAACTTTTTTTGAGAATTTTGGAAAACCTTAGTATGCACAACCACATCAAACATTTGACAATTCATGTCTTTCTCCATTTTTGCCTCTAAAGTGCTGAAGGTCTACATTATGCTAAAGTGCTTAACTCTTCCGTACGTACGTAATTATCTGGACAGATAGCAGGGTTTTTTTGGGTTCAGGTAGTGAACGTTTTATATTCACACTGACACACACCAGCTTCTACTGACCGAACAATAAGAGCACTCCGAGCAGATTGGAGATCAAGACAGATAAGCAACAGCGGCTATGACCTCAGTGACACCAAAAAAAAAATGTCTCAATTGATTTTGAGCCCAGGTGCATGAGTGCCGGTGATGATTACCTCAAAAGCTTTAACGTCAGGCCCTCCTCTCAACACTAGCCACTCCAATCACAGAGCTTTCACTCTCAAGGAGCGGAGGGATGGTCTCCTGGATCAGGGCTAACAGTGTACTCCTCAAAAGAGGAGAGTGGGCTTTAGAGAGCAGGTTTCCTGGACAACTAAGCTGTGACGGAAATCAGTGCCCCACGTTGGATGCCAACTGGGGGTTGCTGATAAATTTTTTGCAGACTGGTAAGTTCCCTCTTTGGAGAAGGAGTAAGGGTAGATCATACCTGCAGGGTGCTGATGTGACTGGAGCCCCACTGGTTTGCAGTTGTGAATATGAGCCACATGGGACCTGAACTCTTATTGGTATGCATGTGATGCGTGAGCTGAGGGTTACAGGGAACACGTTGGGAAGGTGTGTGCGGCTGTGGAGGAGGTGGGTGATACAGAGGAGAGAACATGGCTCAATCACACCCCAGCACGTGCATGAAGACAGCGACAGGGAGCCTGAAATATTGTGAGGGAAATCAAAGGGGGAAAAAAAATTGCAGAAAGTCTGTTACACTGAGTGAGGCAGAGCATTACATTTTTCTTTTCCTTTTCCATCGTTAGGTGCAAACATGAAGACAGTCAGGCAAAAAAGGTACAGATTTTCAGCTGTCACTTAAAGAACTGTGCACATCAATCTGAGTAATTGTGATTTTCTTAATCAGGAATCATTTTTTACCATACCAAAGGATCAAGCTATATTATTTTCTTTTTCTTACCTGGATCAATCATATCATCAATCATATAATCTCATATGTTCAGAATCTGAGTCAGATAAAATACTGACAAAGAAAATAATTTAGAACAAAATGTATATGAACCTGTTGGTGACCTCTTGATCTCTTTGATATAAATTAATGAACATGTAAGCAAATAGCAAATAGCATCCAGCATCCGGAATCAGCACAAAAGCTCAAAACAATCTGTTATTCCTGAAGCAGATACAAACAAAAAAAACATAAAAGCCTTTTACAAGTCATTCTCCTGCACACATACATGTTTTAAAAGCTGACAGCACCATATTTATCATCCATCCAAATTTCCAAAGATCCTCACATCCTGTTTTTGAATAACATTCAGACAAAATGTGCACAGCTAAAGGAAAGAGATTAATGATTGATTTGACCACGCACATGCACACAATAGCCTACCAACCATATGATCAATGTGTACTGGCTAGCTTACAGCTGACGTCTGTGCAGTCTGCTCTCTGACAGACAGTAACCCAAGATACACAGACGCTCTAGCTGCCAAATGTTTGCAAAAAGCACACGATAGAAATCTCTTGCTCTCATTTCTCTGGCTATACACAGCTTTCTGTAGGTTGTACGTTACACTCTGTGAAAGAACAGCACTTAGTTAGGTGCACCTAACCCTGTCTAATGTTCACTTATCACTGCCTCTGTGTTCCAGCTTTTCACTGTTTAAAATGCCCCTTAAATTTACAGCCTATTCAGAGGGTGATTACAGAAAGCAGTATAACATGATTGCAACTCTAATTGCTTCAATGTGAAGCAATGGCCACGTTACAAAGTGCACTAAAATGTAAATGTGGCAAAAAAAGACGCACTATTTTCTTCATATAACATAAAATTGAACATGCTGCTGTTTGTTCAAGCACTCAAGCAACAGATGGCCGCTCTCATGTTTGTAAAGCAAGAGGGGGGAGGATTTGTGTGCAACTACACAAAGAATGCAATAAAATCACTCTTTCACTTTTAAATACCACACAGGCTTCATGGTAGTATTGGTTTTCTGGTGTTAGTAGTCATGTATACTGCAGAGGCAGCCTCTTGGTTTGGGTATTTTTTACATGCATGCACACTGTGTTATGTATCCAAATATCAACCGAGGCTCTTCCAGTTTGGACAGAAATGAAGGGAGGGATCAAACAGAGCAGATCAATGAGGCACCTGGTCTACTGGTCTATGCAAACACAGATGTGCCCCAAATACCTAATGCAGACCTTTCCAGCGTCACATTATTCAGAGAAACTGTCCACAGCTCGGGGTACAATGTCAAGGTTTTTTTTTCGCTTTCACCTCTTCTTTTATATTGACAAACAAAAACCCACATACCTGAGAGATGCACACACTATGACCAACTGTCACATCAACAAAGTCTCAACTTTTCAAAACTACTGAAGTAACCTGACTCTGCTCCAACTGTGACAACCCTGGTTAGAGGATTTCCTCCTGGTGTGGGGGGGGGGTTCTCCCTTACTTTGAGAGTCATTTTTACAAATTCAGATCCCAGGTCTGACATGTATTTTTTTGCTTTAGGTGTTTCGATATCACTGCACTTATCCTGTTTGCTACTTAGCGCCTTTATTGATAGGACGGCTGAAGAGAGACAGGAAATGTAGGACAGATAGAGTGAGAGAGACATGCATGAGAGAGCTAACGCCGGGAGTAAAACCTGGGGCCGATGCGTCGAGGACTGTAACCTTCCTTCACGGAGTGCCTGCACTACAGCTCTAAAGATAAAGCTATAGCTCACCTTTAGGATGTCTCTATATTTGGAGTGAAGTAGAAGGCTTTCTCCCTGATTGCTTATAACAATCATATGTCCATTATCATTATTAATAATGTTTAAGTAAATCCTTTAGTTACTATTATTGCTAAAATCAGTCCTCCCCACTTCATCTCCACAATTATATTCCTAATTATTATTTGAAGGATCTGTCCTTTATCATATTTTGTTGTTACTTCTAAACGCCTGCTTTAGCCTTACTCCTGGCGTTGTAGCTACAAATCCATCTTATTCATTTTTGTTGTTATTATTGTTGCTCTGTTTCTTTCCCTTTTCCATCTGTAGATTGGGAACAGAAGAGTTGTCGGTTCAAGTCCAGGTGCAGACTTGGTCATGACACTGGAGAGGTGCCTGTTCACTTCCTGATCAACCCCACAGCTCAGGGTTGCTCGCTGTGGGCAGCCCCCTCATTCTGACTTCCCTCCATTAGTGCACGTACATAGGTAGAATCCTGCAAGGTTTTTTTGTCAGCCTGTGTGTAGCAAGCGCAACAGTAAAATAGAATTTCCCTTTGTGGGATTAATCAATAATATGTTAGTCTTGTCTGCCTGTGTAGCCCTCTATATCTCTCTCAAAACCTACACAGACATGTTCACATGGTTCTGCTCGAGCAATCGGCCTTCTTTTATGCCACTGTATTGATTATACAATGTTTAGTACAATATTCTCAATTCACATATTTCGATCATAATTAATGAATTAAAATGCATAAGTCCATCATGCTTCTCATGTCTTCAGTTAAAAACAGCACAGTCATCCTCAACAGAACGATAGATGGATGGAAGAAGTAGATGAAACATTAACGTCACACTTTCAGACACATTATTTTTTTCTAAGCAGATATTTTATGTTTCTTGACATTTCTGCTTCAGTAAAACATGAAAGGAGACAAGGCAAAGACTGGTTCCAGTATATAGACTGAATTGAATGGCAGAAATGAGATAATGGTCTTGTAGGTGTTGAATAATGTGCATGTACCTAATGACCCTACATTTAAAAAGTGTGAGCCATTTTGACATATAAAGGATGAATGAATTTAGTTTGTCATTTTTTACAGCAAGATAGGATGGTTAAAGCTCCTCCTAGAAGTTTACATTTGCCCTTAAAAACTGTAGCTTATCACTATAAACACCTACCCATTATTTAGATGACTTTACAGATCGCATATAGAGGTTAAAGTCCAAAGACTCAGAATAACATTCCTCCCTGAACATACCCTGACGGTATGGCTCTGCTGAGTCAAGACGGAATCTAGTGAAGGTGCATTTAGTCACCAGGATATGCATGGTGCAGTTTTGTGGAACAAACTACCTGCTGACCTGAGATCTGTAGAAACACTAAGTTCTTTTAAGAGTGGTCATGCACGTGTAAGTATGTGTGTGGTAGATGCTGTATGTTTGTTGTATGGGATGGAGCAGGGTTCTTTTATAAAATTGTTTTGGATTTGTGAGCTTTTGAATCCATTTGTTCATTTCTTATGTGTTTGTTTATCTTTGTTGTCTGTAAACTACATTTAATTTTATGTTTGTATGAAATGTGCCACACAAATAAAAATGAACCCTGGAAAAAGGTGGTGGTTATATGTTATCAGTTCATCCTCAATGCATCCTGTTTTCTCCATGTGGTGAAAAAAGAAGGATGGTTTGTGATGCTATGTTATGCCTCACTGTAGTCAAGGAGTCTCCTGCTTGTTATCTTGAATTCTACAGAAAAGCTTTGAAGCCATGATGTGATTTGGATGTTAACAATAAGCAACACTTTTATTCATCATCTGCTTGCTCTTTTCCATCCAACCTGCCGCCCACCCGCAGCGGTACACATGCTGCATTTTTCGCCTGTGACCAATCCCAATGATTTGTCAACCACGTGCAGCCAAGTGTGCTCTAATCTGCTGTATCTGACAGCTGACAACAGTGACTAAGTGCCCAAACATTTGGCATCGACTGTTTCCCCAGGGCTGCCGCCACTGATGGACTGGAAAAGGTAACAATGTTGTCCTCCGGGGAGAACAACCCAGGCCCACCCCTCCCTTTTTCTCCCAGCCTCCTCACTGCCTCTGGTCACACAGCATGACTGGTGAGTCAGAGCGGTGCTGCTCAAAGTGGGCATCACGTTAGCTGCTATGTTGCCCACTTCATCTTTTCACTATACTTAATTAGCATGGCTGCGTAGTCCCTGAAGGGGGATTCCACTGATTTTATGTCTGTGTGTGTGTGTGTGTGAGCTGCAGAGGCAGATTTAGAGAAAGGACAGAAGAGAGAGAGAAAGAAGGATAGAAATGAAGCTTCATCATTATATTCCTTGATGTAATGAAAAGGGAGGCTTGAACATTTTAGATGAAACCATTTCTCATGAATTCTTCAGTCACAGTTGAGATCAAGAGCACGTACGCCTGCACTGACCCAAAAAAAGATTTGACTCAAGTGTTTCTGATTTGACTGCTAGGTGGCAGTGCAGCACGGGGCTGTGTGTGCATGCAGCCTTTTTTTTTGTTATAGCCTCGAGGACAGTGCTCTCCCTGGCCAGTACAAACAAGATTAGGGGGATAATCCTGATTTAACAGGCCTTATTATCTTTTATTTAGTCGTAACCGAATCTCAGTCTCTGCTGAGTTCCTGTCCCATGAGAGCGATGCATACTGACAATAAAAATCTTTGAAAGAAAACTGTCCTGATTCGATTACAGCACCTCGAAATCACGCTGCTTTTGGAAGCCCGCAGAAACCTTTTTTTTTTTTTTTCCCCTCGCCATAAGGGAGCACTATAATCGAGCATCTCATTTATGCGACTGGTCAGTTTTTTAGAGTGTATTCTATCACATGATTCAATTACTATAATCTGATTCTCTCTGGTAACCAAACTCTCTGAGGAAGGAAAGCATTGGGATGCTTTGATGGCGTTGATTGCTATGTAATTGGAAACAAATCGATTCTCCCCACCTTGCATTACACTCTATCGATCCACCATAATTTAGTTGCAGGTTTCAAGGAAATCAAAGTGGTCAGTAACCGGGGGCTAATCTCACGCTGTTGATGCTTATATTAACACAGAACCTCCATCTGTGAGCAGAGATGGAAGAAGTGCACGCAATCATTCTCAGATACCATCAGCATCTACTGTTTCTTTGCAAGGTTTACTCACACTCACATAAAGTTTTTTCATTTCAAATCATATTGATGTATTTCAAAAATACAACATCCAAATAATTATGAACATTTCTCCTCAAACCATGTATTAAGCCTGTTGTTAGAAATGAATGGTGGTCAAGGAAGGACAATTGGTGAAGCAGCCACAGGGTAATGAGCAGTTAAGACCCATTGGTGCTCATGGGGAGTGAAAGCTGCCCAGTGTGGTTCGAGCTACTGGAGCACAAACTACTGAAAAATCAATACTACTCCTTATAGATACACAGCTGGTGTCACACAGTGCAAAGCAGATTGTTGTTATGACACAATCTGCTGCAGACCACTTAGGGTGTTGACCCCTGTACTGTGCTAAAGTTGCCTACAATGAGCCTGAGTACCAGAGCTGAACAATGGAACAGCGGAAGAAGGCAGCCTGAAGTTCAAGACGTTGACTTGGCCTCCAAAATTTCCCAGTTCTCTATTGATCATCTGTGTGAAGTGCTTGGCGACTAAATCCCTACCATGCAGGCACCACCTTAAGCACGCAACTTACAGGACTTAAATAGTTACCACTAACGTCTTGGTTCCAGATACTACAGCACATCTTCAGAGGTCTAGTGGAGTCCATTTCTAGTCAGGTTAGGACTCTTTAGGCCCTGACCTAATGAGAGGGGCGCTTACACAATATAAGGCAGGTGGTTGGGGTATGACAAGCAGCTAAAAGTAAGTCCTCAGAACAATACATAGACTCGTACTCTACTCTAAGCACTCCACCTAAGTGTAGTACATCAGTTAACTCTACTCTTAGCAATCTACTTGAGTGGAGTAGTTAGATATTTGTACTTCCTTTTTTCCTGTCTGAAAGTGAAAACATCCATCTCGCTCCAAAGTGCGCCTCTTTCTTGAACATTCTATGGAAAGATAAATGTGGATGCAGCTCGTCTGAGTGACATTTTCTTTGGGCATACGTTTGAGTGTATTTGCATGAAGGAAAACAGATTGAAGTGTCACATCCTCCGTCTCCAACGGCTCAACTATATACCCAATTTTATTGCTTGTTCAACAGAGGTGAGACACAAGATTGCATCACTTTTACAAGGCATTGCATCCTCCTCGCTAATGCAAAAGAAATTGCAGCCGTCCCTCAAAAGAAAATATGCAATCTACATTTTCTTTTTCTGTCATCCAATCGCCTTGAAAATTGGCTCAAATATGACCACCCAATTCACTACAGCGAGGGATAAATCTGCCCCCATCTCCATCCATCTTTAAAAAGTGGGCTCCCTCCATCTTGACGACAGCGTTCATGGTCAGTTATTGCTGTTTACGGTCACTAACCTACTTCCTCTACATTCTCTAGTATAGCCTGTGGAGGACTTTATTGACAAGTACACTCATAACTCAGGCTACTGGTGCTCCACAGACCCGTCATCTGTTACTACTTCATCCATCTCCTCTATGGAGCCCCGCAGGTGACCTGCAGATGAATCGCATGTGGGGCCTTGTGAATGTCTCCAAGGACAAGATTAGATCGGTATGTACCTGTCAGCCTCATGAAATATGGAATGGGCCAATTCTTACACACAGTGGGCTAAGCCTGGGGCTTACCTTCCCTTAAAACCTTCACAGCTAACCAGTCAATAAAATAATTGTCCTTCTGGCTCCTTGTTCTTTAGTTCAACACCCCTACAGAATTTAACATGAATGATGTTGTGCCTTTAATTGAGCTCTATTGTGTCTGATTTATAATTGTGTTAAAGGTTTTCAATGTGCCACTTTGCTCCGTTTCATTTTTTTTTTTCAATGGCATACATTTACACATGCAAAACAAAGACACATTCCTGCCTCTGCATGCAACAGTAGTAAAGAGTCTAAGAGTCTAATACAAATGGATTCATTTCACACAGTATATGGCCAAAAAACGTCAGGCATTTTTAAACTACTGGCCTTTAGTTGTTGCTGATGTTTCACCTTGCAAAGTAGCAAAAAAAGTGACCACAATAAACTTGAAATTAGTCGTTGATTTTCTGTTTTCAGCGACCTGTTCATTCAGTTTTTATTGGTTGCTTCCATTGAAATCTGTAAATTCATTGCAGGATTGAAGAAATCATCATTATTTGTGGTAATGTTATGGTCCTGAGTTGCTGATTCGAGTTTAGAAAATGCAACTGCAGATCGTGAAAAGTGCAATTTTATCTTTCTCCAACCATCTGAGAATGATATTTGATTACTATACATACAACAAATGCTAGTCCCTGCATGTGAATGAAGTCACAGGAGCACACTTCCTTTGTCATTTGAATACAGCGGCAGGCAGCTGTGGCCACAGAGAAACACTCCTGGCACACATCCCTGGTGTAAACTGCTGTCGGCAGTTTCTTCTAGAGACCACTGCTGTTTGTTTACACTAAACCGCAGCATACTGGGGCCTCCACACTGATTCACTGCAGTATGAAGCAGCATGCTCGTGTGCATACCGCGATCAGCAAACAGGGCGCTGAGATGCTCTCCTTTTGATGCCTGCCTCTTCAAATGTCTCCCTCCTTTCGTCTCTCTGCTGCAGGCTGTAGAGCTCAGGAGGAGGAAGAGGAGCAGGAAAGCTTTTGTGGTTGAAGCCAATACACGCCTGTATCCATCCACATGTCGTGGAAGTCATTACCATTGCAAACCTGTGAAATCGCCAGGCTCCAGGAAAGACTTCTAAGCATCTATCCCCTGTCCTTCTCGAGGAGAATCGAGTGGGATTTGGTGGTGGAGGCTTGTGAACTGGAAGCACCAGCTCAGCAGAGACCACAGGCTGGCTCTCATCCTGGAGACAGGAATTTACTGTAATGAGATGCTTTTACTGTTGCCCACGCATGAGTGCCATTCCACCAAGCATAGACAGTGTCACATAAACAGAGGGTCACAGAGTCCGTTCTCTGATGAGGAAAGATGAGGGATCCCTCGGCGCCCTTACGAACCTGGAATTAATGGAACGGAACACACACAGGCTAATAAAATATACATAACTTAACAGTGATACAGCAAGCTGTTACCAGAGAGGCTACAGCTCTGAAACAGCAGTGCATGCATTATACACATTATTCCCATTTGAGACCAGTAAAGAGGTCTAATTAAATGACTATAATAATATTTGAGTCTTCCCCTCACAGCTGATGGCTTACAATGATCAAACCATTTATAATATCAAAAATGTATGAGAACATTTAATACCCAGGGACTGCTTTGTCATAAAAGAGGTGTTATGAACATTGATTTGGAGGGGGATTTATTTGACAGTATGAAATGAAAAAGTTTGAATAGAGATCAAAGGAAGGAAAAGTAATTGCTAGACGATTAACAGACTAGGGCTCGCAACTGATGATTTTGATAGTGGACATGCCATAGATTAAAGCACCAACTAATTAGATAATGTTTTGCACAAATCATTTACAGCAGTAGCTATTAGGATATAGATTTAACATTAGTCTTTGAAACTTAAAATACGCTATTTAATGATTTAGTTAAGCAATGTTTTGGGCTTTATTTAAAATAAACACAAGGTACTCATGGCCTAATGAAAAGATAAGATAATCTTTTATTCATCTTGCAGATGGAGAAATTTATAATTTGCACAAGATCTCAGTGAAGACATCACTCATGCCAGTTATGCCCTTATGCCTTATGATAAGTTACATGACCTACCCTATGGCCCTTAGTTACCAACCAAAACAGTGTTCCAGCTTTCATCAGACCCAGGCTGTGTTGATGTGAGCTCCAGGCAGGCACAATGTCGATACAACCTACCCTACCACATGGCCACTTCTCGCCCCCACAACTCAAATAGGCTGATTTAAAGCTAGAGTCAAAACAAACAATATACAGATGTTGTTTTAAAGTTTTTGCCACTGTTGAGTGGTAGGAATGGAGGAAGAACTAGAGAGGCGAAGGGAAAAAGGTCAAGTGCTCTACAGTTGTCAACTCGACTAGCCTTAGGACCCACCATGAACTCCTCCGTAAAAAATCATTAACCAAAATTTACATAATTTTTTCAACAAATCAGATTTATTTACTGAGAAATTCTGTAGCATGGTCCTCACTCAGTACAAATCATGTGACAGAAGCAAGAAACTGAACACAACCATGTTTGAATAGTGCTCCAAAGAGGCAGTCATTGGTTGGTAATCCTAGTTGTTCCATTGTCTGTAATCAGTATTAAATGTGATAATATAGAGTTTAAGTCCTTTACATCTATCACCAACTTAATAAACTACTGAATATTAGAATTTTTGAATCTGTCCTTAGACCTTAAAAAGGATATGCTCAATTCATATTTGAAGAAACTCGAATATTTGGAAACACTTTTCTATATTTCTACGTTTTAATAGCACAAGGTCAGCAATGAAGACAAAAAAGATGACTGTTTTTGGAGATAACACAATAAAGTTGTATTCCAAAACGTTCAACAGCTACTGTTCATAAACTTTAAAAACCAACATATGTTTGTGCTTCTTGCATGTTCTCTGTTTTTGAACAAAAAGCCTTTGTCAAAGAATTGTGGTACAATTTACAGCACACAAACAGTCGGAGGGAGCTGCTTTCCTTTCAAATGATTCTGATTCCCTGAGACGTGTCCCCATCCATGGAGTGATGTGGTAAACTGATGTTCTTGGACAAAAACAAGCAATTAGCGAAAACAACTCACTCCTGAGTTGTTTATGGACGGCGACAGCAGACAATGAGTTATTATTGTCTTTCAGATGATACAAACAGATGGATACACCAGTGAGTGTGCATTTGTCGTCAATAGCCATCATTATTTAAATGATAAATATCAGTGTTACAGACACCCAGTGATTATATCGTGCCTCAAGATACCATGACATATTTTACCACTATTACAGAAAGGCAGTTTTGGACCAGATTCTCTTGCTGTTTACCATATACTGTCTTATGCTTGGCGACTGGGCTGACTTCTGTCCGAGCCTGCGGACAGCAGCCAAATTTTTGCTGCAAAAGTTGAAGATTGCTGCACATTCAGACACATTTCTGCCTATAGCAGCTGCTTGTAAAACGTGTTCATCTCATTTTTTTGTTAACTTGATTTATACAGAATAATGGATAGAGTTGGAAAAAGTTGGGATTGGCACGTTGGAAAGAAGCCATAGATTCGACTTGAAGTCAGGTCGCCTGCTTTCAGGACTGTCATCTCTGAACTGTACTGTACTCAAATTTACCACTGCCCCATCGTCATCCCAACTTTTTAAATGTCCTAAAATGTTGGTTAGTTTAATGTTTATTCAAACATGGCTATGGTATGCCTAGATTAGCCACAAAAGCTAGTTTTGTTAGCTTTAATAGTAAACAATTGCTTGTTTTCTGAAAATATTGCAACATTAAGCATGCCACTTCAATGAGGATCAACCAAATGCGAACATATACTGATCTGCAATTGCATAGAGTTTCAATGAGTGTCACATTTAAGCTGATACCTTCTGGAGAGAATACATGAAGACCCTAACCAGAGAACTAATAACATGTGGTTGGGATTATATTAAAACTCTGTACTAAACTAAACACTAAACTAAAATGTATAACCTTGAGCATCTTGAAATGCTATGGATCCATATCAGCTTTTCACCTCGCAACATACAGGTAGGCTGCTTTTGAAAACTTTGAGACAGAAGGTTAATGCATTAAAAGTTTGTTTTCCAGGTGCCACTAGAGTTGTATCTCTTGGGACATTTCTAAAAAAGAAGAAGTGGTGTGAAAACCCATGCTGCCATTCCTCTGGTGGATTTCTTGATTTTGTCTGCAGTCCTCATCACACGGTGCAAGATAATCTCTCTCGTGGCTATTTTTATTTTTTCAGAAATTGTAAAGGTGTGACGCGTGTTCCTCTTCCCACAGATTCATGCAAAAACATCAAATATTTTTTTCTTAGAAAGCAGACTGCATGTCTGAAACATTCACATCACAGCATACTTCTTTATAGTGCCCGCGTTAGTTCATCGGTGCCAGAGGTGTGAAGCTGTTGATTCGATTGAGGGAAATCTGTGAAAAGCCAGTGGGCTGAATCTTCCCCTAGTTCACTGCCCAGCCCTACACTATATCTAAATGCACGCAAAGGGGAATTGCTCTTGCTGACATCTAAACCAGTTTTAGAGCCATTAAAAGAGATTTGACCTTAGGAAAGCTAAACGACACGAGGGAACGCTAAGTGCTCCAGGCACAGCAGAGGTCATTGAGGGTGATATGGCAGAATGAAATTATCCGTAAAGCTCAAAAGCACTTTATTGTGTAGCTCTGAACTCAAAGGAGAGATACATATTTTGTCTCTTTGACTTTAACATCAATATTGATTTTGTTGAGAGTTCTGTGTTTCAAAATCCAAAAGACGTCTTAGAGTGAGTTGATTTTAGAATCTGCAAACCAGCAGTTTATATATCCATAAAAAACAAATGCGTCTTAGTTTAAAAGAGAAACGTTTTTTTTTTTTCATTAAACCTTTGCGTTTTGTCATGACCTCAAGTCTGGTGTCACATTTGTGAATCAGTGACTGACTAGGGGGGACAAATCAACCTACTTGTAGTTCATAAACAGGATCAATCACTGGGATTTTATCCTACCATGTATTCAGTTGCTAAACTATATCTTCCTAACAGTTGGTGAAAAAAAGGCCAAAACACAACATCTTATACTGGACAAAGGATCAGTGACAACACCCACTGGTTACTGCAGGGGTCTTTTAAAGCCCATCGATGGCAGCGCTATATTGGAAATGCTGTCTCAAGTGAGTTATGAAAAAAATGCACTCCCCAGTATAGTGAGTGTGGATAACACCATGAGATAAAGACTTTTTTTTTTTTTTTTAAACAGGTTGTCAACGTTTCTATGTCTTCGGTAAACATGCATTAATGGGTATGTGAGTAACTCCCATGGATTCTGCAGTCAGCCTCAAGTAACTGACAAACTGAGAGACAGTCTAGAGAATGGCTAACATGGCCCTACATGGAAGATCTTAGGTAGTAGTCCTGCTCATTGAATGGGAGCAGCAGACCCTAACCCTAACCCTATCCCAGTATATGGTTAGGCCTGGACATAAAGGGCTTTAAAAACAAGCAATGAAATCTTAAAATCAATTCTAAATCTCGGAGGATGCCAGTTAAGACGAGCAAGGACAGGTGTAATGGGGTCACTTCGCCCGGGATCCATTAAAACCTGGCAGCAGTGTTTAGAATAAATATTGGCCTTGATTCACTCTTTAGTCTATTCATTGTACATCTTATGCTGATGTGAAATATAATAATTTGTGGAAAAAACTAATTTGTTTGGCCAAAGCATGAACTACATTGTCTGATTGTCACTGTGGGGAAAGTGGCCTTTTTTCATATTGAGTCTTTGCAAATCCAAGACCCTGCAAAAAACACTTCTTTAAAACATCCTCTAGCAACTACTACACTATTATTTCAGCGCTAATGTCATATTAGCATTCAGCTGAAAACACTCGATGTAGAGTATAAATCAATAATCAAGAACACTATGAGGCTGAATTAATGAACAAAGAAAAAATGCTTTTGATTGGAAGACAAGACAAGTGAACATGACTAGTGGTAGTGCAGTCTCCCAAAAGAGTGCTTCTCCAATAAATACCACTGAATGGCTTTTGAGCACTAGTTTGCTTTTTCTTTATGTTGTCATCTTTCAGGTTTCTTTCAAATAGTTCAGAGATGGTCAACTTTCACACGACGTGGTACTTTAAGTCAGGAGTTACTTAATTGGGTTTAAAAGTGGATGAGACTGCAAAATGGACTCTGACGGTGATGTGAAGGATCACTCGGCTCCTCTCACCTGCACTTCACAAGGAGGAGGAGGAGGACGACGAAGAGGGTGGACATGTTTTTATCCTAAGCACATCAGGCCATTAGTTTGAGTCTAAGGGCTGAGAGGAAGCTGATGTGGCTGCATAGTAACAAAACACATCTGATGCATACACTGGTTAGTTTTTTACAGATCTTGACAGCCAAAGGCTTAAATATGCTGCACAAATTGATTAAACATTACACTCTTTTTTTGCTTGACAGGTTGCATTATGTATGATTAATGGCCGTCGCTAAGCCATTTATGATACAAAAGAAGCAGTCCTGTTTAGAACGGTGGGACAGGGCCTTTCAGCACATGGTCAATGAATATTAATTTTAGAGGTAGTATCAAGCGGTGAATATTTGCGTAAGAAGTAATCTTTGAAGTCATTCCAGAAACACATCGGGGAGCTGGAACACGTGGCTCGTCAAACAAAAGAGGAGAGCGGAGACCATCATATTTCTACTCCTTTGTACGCCATTCACATCTGTAGTTATTTCTTTATCCTAGTTGGATGAACTTGAAACAAATCTTAAGTCAACAGGAACTCAATCGTTTATTCCTCAGGGAGACGGGAGATGAGAAAAGTGGAGGAGCTGGAAGGCCGCATTAACATTGCAAATGTCTCCACACGGATTGGCTCATGGTCTGTATGCGAGTCTCACACTGCATTCACAATGCATTCTTAAATAAATAAACAAACGTGCCAGGCTTAAGCCGCCTGCAAGACGGTCATGAATATTTGATTCAATTACTTTGAGAATGCAGATAGCCATGACCTTTGAGCTTGGCTTTATGTTGAGAAGCAAACCAGGAGGTGATTTACCTCAGCCTGATGTGCCGCTGGGTTAGGATAGGATATGGTTCATATGTATGTAGAGTGGTTCACAAATCTTTAGAGGGCCAAAAGGTGCGGAGTGCTTACATAACAAGATCTCATACAAATTCCTTTATGCTGACCTCTGAGAGGCGGAGCACTGCTGTCACCGAGACCACACATCACACAAAACTTCACATGACGAGGTAGAGACAAGAAAGACACAAGATCTATTGGTCTGCTTCGTAATGCTGTCCCGCCTGACTTTTCTTCGCCTCCTCCTCTGGCTTCGAACCACTGCTAAGCACAATGGATTTTTTCTGTTGAAGCCTTCACCAACCTTCACTGCATTGACTTTTTCCTCAATATTCATCGAAACAATTTGAATTTTATCAGAAGTGTAGTTTAACCGTCTCAACACACCAGCGCAGGGATGAATGAACCCCCAGTACATTTCACCGCTCATATGCTCCACAGACATAACTGTAATAAGGAGTTAGAGATGTGCTTGAGCTTTTAAATTTACATTTCTTTTTGCTTTATACATGATTTTATTCTTGAGCTTTTATTTAGTTTAAAAAAAAAAAAAATCCAAGATCAAAATATTTACACATACATTTTAATCACAGTGTCAAACCAATTTTCTGAAGTGATATCATGGTGACCTTTAACTCCAAAGTTTAACTTTGAAGTCCAAACTCTAAATTGAAACTAACAGTGTTAAAAGTTTACTCAGACAATGAAAGCAAATCAGAACAACTGTAATCACAGACACGTTCTCACCTCCCGCTTGTGAAACATGGCAGCTCGGTCAACTGGCCTATACCATAAAATATGAAACTGTAGTTAAACCTCTAGTGTCTGTTTAACTGCCAATTTACACAGCGCACGCCCTGCCTCGCTGGCTCCGTTTCTACACCGTGAGCAACAGCCGAGTGCAGCCATGAGCATCTGTACCGCCGCGGTATACAGCCCTGTTCTCTGCCACTCTAGTAAAAGTTCCTCCTTCCATAGCAAGCGCCGCAATCCATCTTTGGAGCGTGACAACAGCTCTGCTCCGCTTCTAATACACTGCCAGCCTATTTTCGACAAAGCTGCAAGCACTCGTCAAGCTGGACAGTATATAGATTGAGCCCGACAGGAAATCTAACGAGGAAATGCACATACGATCAATTTCAAAATAAAACTCAATATTTGTATCAATGTTGTTTGCATATTTTTCTCTTTAATCCCGTGTGAGCTTGAAGTTCCCCTGTGATGTATGTACCGCTGCTCATGGCTCGTCCTGCTGCACTCACATCCCAGAAACAGAATCAGTGGGGCAGGGCGTGCGCTGTCTGACGGAGCAAAACGAGGAAATGAGGAGTGAGAGTACTTGAATGCAAACCAGGATGTTCAAGTTCAATTGGAGAAAAAAACAATGTAAAGATCTAAAGAGTGAAGTGAATTAGATGTGATGTCTGGGACATTCATATGGAACCATACTGACTCCTTTAAAACATGATATACTTGTTTAGTTACATGGGATCACATTTTTTAACCATGCACTAGCGTTGTGTGCAGATTGTGCTGTGCATGCTTTGGATTTCAATTTGTCTTCGTAAACTATTTTGTCGAAGTGCACAAACTAGAAATTAATCAGACTGCACAAAACAAAAATAGTCATTCGTCCTCTGCACATCCCTCAAAAGCTCCATGCAAATATAAGAAGAGATGAAAAAAAACATGATTACCTTTCGCTCATCTTCTTTTGTGTTTGACTTTTTTCCTCTTTCATTGCTTATGCATGAGACCAGAATAAAAGGAATATATCATTTTTTTCTGTGACAGTCGTAGTAGGACTATAACTGAACATGCTGAGTTGGAGCAAAACAACATTAAATTATTGATTACCCCAAAAATGTATAGGGCAAAGCTATGCATTATTCAAATTGATGCTCACTACTGCCTCAACTTTCCAACTGTAAATAAAGGGTGCTATTTTTGAATTGAAAAGATGTATTTATGGACATGCGACAAAAGTGAAGTCAAGCTACTTCATAGGTCATACAGACAAGACTCAGACTGTGAGTTCTGTTCATAGGTGCTTAACATCAATCACAATTAAAACCATAAACATGTTGACTCTTAAGTGTACTCTGTTGTATGGGATATGTAGAGTTAGAACACTGATGTGTGATCTCTTCTTTCTCTGTTTACTAAAGTCTGTAGCTCGATCTTGCAGAGTGAAACAGCAGCTCGGATCCTCTGAGAGCCAGAGGGAGAGAGAGAGAGAGAGAGAGAGAGAGAGAGAGAAGAGAGCTATAGTCCAGTTAGAACTGGGGAGCATGCAGTTCTGCACAGAATTATAAACACAAAACACCAAAACTTGATTTGATCTTCTGTCGAAATGTGAATGGGTTTGGTTTCAGTGGAGTGTATGAATGAGTCTCTGTTCACAGACTGATGATGCTGCCTCTTATTAACGGCTCCAATGTGTGTTGGAGTGATAATGTCTGTATGGATTAAAATGTTTATTAAAAACTATAGACATATGCCATGTCTATGTGAAACTTTTTTGTGAACTTGTTATTCTTGCTGTTAATATTCTAAGGTAACCCATGTTACTGAACAATGAAATCAATTGAAAGAAAATATCCAATCATACTGAATAACTCTCTCAGCACCCCCCAACCAAGCCCTTTTCAGACTGTATGTCCACAAAAGTACCATAACATATATTATCCTTTTTTAGAAACAGCTCTGGTCATATGGGGAACAAATGGATAATGTATATAGTAACACTGTTGGGAGTGCAATAAAGAAGTACAGGGGTGCTGGAAGTTTGCCATTTTTATGCTGCAGTTTGAAGGTGCGATACGTACGTCCCTGTGACGTTTCGCCTTCAAAATGAATGGTGCAAAGGTGTAATGAAGGTGTAATGACAAAGTGATCAACTGGCTGTGCAATCTTCGGAGGTTGTCGCAGAGGCGTTCTGGAGGCGAGACAGAATCAGCCAGTGTGTGTGTGTGTCTGCTGTGCCATGCTTCTGCAACGCTAAAAGACTATGTGAATTCACTGTAACACCAATATGAGGACGTTGCGGAGTCAATATGAATATTACAAAGAATATTATAGAAGGTTGAGCATAGTATGATAGGGTGGAAGACTTCAACATTTAACTTTAGTTTTTCTGTTGAGAGCATTTCATGTAGTAGTAGTAGTTAATCATATATTCAGTAATTCCTGAAACGTACATTATTTTTATGTCCATTTTCAGAGAGAAAGAGCCTTTCATGTCAAAAAGTGTTTTATTTTTCTGACCCATATTTTGTCTGGGAAATTGAAGGTCATTGGTAACATAAATTGAAGCATAAAAGCAAATCTTTAGAACAAATTGAGGTGTTGGATTCTTGACAGGAGTGCAGGTCTCAGTGCAGCTCATGTGCTGTTTGGTTGACTGGCTGCATCTATTACCTCCATCCATCCTCAAAGCGCTTCAACCATGCATCTGAGAGAACATAAAACTGGGTGAGAAACTGGGCTGCAACATACATATAACATGGTCTGAGGCATGTTGTGGCAGGAATACAGGCCCTGTTTCTGTCTGACAGAGGACAGAAAGAAAGAGGTCAGCGGTTTGACGATTTGTCTCTGTCTGTTTCAGACCTCAGATGTCATAGCAGTGTGAGGGATGTAATTTGTTTTGCCAGCAACTTATTCAAGTCCCTTAAGATGTTATTTTTATGTCCCTGGAAGGAGGACAAGCAGCAACAAAAACAGTGAAACCAAGGCCTTGAATGCTAACTAGATGACAGTTTATTCAATAGTTCTTTACCAGAGAACACAAATAGATGTATTTTAATCATACAACATGTATTAACAGGGGAATAGATACTGATAAGACACATTTAATTTTTTGGACGTAACTTTTTTAAAGACATTTGCTGTTTGAGGAAACATGATGCCCCTGATTACCGTAATTTAATCATCAAACGACTAAATGTTGCAAACAATTGTTAACAAGTGTGCTAGCCAAAAGACTCACTTAACTTGTTTTCTACAATGTTGGTTTGGTTCGTAGGCTTTAGTTAAAACACTAAGCACTCTTGCAAGAGTTCAGGAGTGCACAATAACTTCCAACTTCAGAGGTAATATGCTGACATTATTTATAGTTAGCTAAAAAGAGGCTGTCTTCTGCACAAGTTATGGATATTCAAAATGTAAATAAAGCCCTGCACCTTTGGTTTCAAAGCAATTGCTTTATTTTACTGTTGATGCATGGAGCAGCCATGTTGGATTTAGGCCATGGGTAACTGAAGCTCTGAGTTTCCGAGCCAGTGTTCCTAATAACAAATCAGCCCAGCAAGCAAAATTTCCAACTTGTGGTCCGCTATCTGTTCCTAAGCGTGGAAGCATTGATTGACCCGAACAGGAAGTCATACAAGGAAATGCAACATAATGACTCCCAATCCTATTTTTTCTTACTTTATCAACATTAAGTCTGAACAGACCATAAATCAACCCTTCCATAGCAACATGTTTGCAAATTGTTCTCTGAATTCAAATCATGTAGTTCTCCTGTAATGTGTACTGTTGCTAATGGCTGTGCTCACTTTCTATTATGGACCCAGCGGGGCAGGGCATGCACCACTGGACAGAGACAATGGTGGAGCTGACAGAATGCAATACGCGTGGACAATTTGGAAATTGGCAGTAAGGCCTTTAAATAATCCAGAATTTTCAAATTTATAATTTGTAATGTATGTTTGTTTGATCTTTGAGAATAAAGAAAGAAAAAAAACCTTTCAGAACTGATTGAAAAAAAATCTCCTTCCTGTGGAATATTTTCCTTATATTATTTTTATTATATTCCTGGCATGCTGGTTTTCAACATTTTGAATAGGAAAAAAAAAATCTTCCCCCTTGTATTTTTTTTTTTTTGCTTTTCCCCAACTACTTGTAATTCAGCCTTAAATGCATTTTGTCTTTTTTAATTGAAAAAAAGGGGACATAAAAAAGGGGACAAATTGGACAATGTTCCACCCATTACACTATAAAGTTTATGTGTAAGGGCATATATATTTTTACATGATTGTTTTCAGTTCATGATGTACAGCTCCTTATTTCAAAGACACGGCAACATCAACAGAAAACACACCAACAAATAGGACTAAGCTTGTCTGTAGGCTGTATCCTCATTACTTTTTATAGCACACTGTACATTTCCAGTATGTTCATGCAGTTCATTTTCCAAATGTCCTAAAATCACGTATTCAGTGTATAGTTCAGCAACATTAATCCACTTTCCACAGTCTGCCGCGTCAACTTACATGCAGCCCCATAATGTGCTTCAGGTAAGTGAATAGGCTTCCCCACCCTCCTCAGTAATCCTTGGATCAATCCACTGTGAGAAATGGAGATGGAGAGAGGGATGATGCAATGGAAACAGAGTTTGAAAAAAAGCGGCTGAACATTTTCATAGGATTAACATTCATTAAAGTCTTCATCTCTTCAATGTGTTACATACCCACTGCATTTTAAACAGATTCTTCAAAAAAGCCGTTGTGGCCCGCGGTTGTAATGGAGGGATCTATTTTCAATATTCTCTCCAATAGTTTGGGATTAGTCCCAGAGAATGACTCCTTTGCCTCTCCAATTATCCTCTCATTATACACAACTTCCATGACCTCTGCTGATGAACCGGATTAATCAGCTTCACTCGGGTCAGTCGACCTTCCTTAGCTGAGGAAAACTCACCAAGCTAAAACACTGCCAGTTCTCCGGCAGATAGAAGACTTGCTTAGTACACAGTCACTGCATGCACTTTGAATTAGCGATACACTTTGTTTGTTGGCTTTAATCATTGCTCAAGCCTGAGATCATGAAAAAAATCTATCAAACGCCCTTCAAGATTTAAAGTTAATTAATTCCTGAAATGCTCTGTTGTGGAGTCAAAACTCTCATTAATCATTTATTCAGATTTAACATACAAACTGGAGATGAGAGTTTTTATTGGACATCCAACAAAAACACATCAATGATATCATACACTGTGACTTAAAGCTGACAATGCTCTGATTTAAGTCAACTTTATGTTTTCATGTTTTGATATTCAAGTGCATCAGTTTTAAGTAACACAAGTTAAACTAGGAGGATCTCTGTCAGAATTCCCAAGATGCAGTAGCTGCATAAACATACAGCAGTGTTGGCCCTCTTCAAGGTTGTTTGTTATGTGACTGGAATACCCTGGAGTTTTTTTACATTATTAATATTTTTGTGGGTTTGTTTTTACCCATTTTACTCAAACCAGGACAACATTTGTGTAAGAGTGCCATGGAAGGTCAGATGATGTTACTGAATAACATTGCTGCTTGGATGCATGTTGCTTTCTTAAATGATTGATATAATTGACATTTACAAAATCAGAAACTTTGAAACTTTAAGGAAATGGACTGCATCCGCTGCTTTAGTTTTATATTGAGTATTTGGGTAGAAATACCAAAAAAACTGTTTGCGAAAAATTAAGCCAATACAGAAGTGAAAAAAACAAACAGACTAACTGCAGTTCCCTTGGTGTCCACTTGGCTTGCAGAAGTTCTGGAAGTCACTTACACAATGCATATTTTAAAAAGCAAATATTAAAGTCTTACAGCCTGGTACAAAAAAAGGTGTTTTGTCTCAGTTGCTTTTGTTAGGGGACTCATCAATTTGATTTTATTAAGAATAATAGTAATTTGTCATTGGGGGCATGGCTAACCTGACTGCATGAAAGTGCATGTCGCTGTTCGTTAGGAGCTAAAATTTCCACTCCAGCTCTTTTCCTGCAGTTGATAATTGGGTTGAAAAAGGATTTTCAATATGGCGTCTGACACCAATGGGCCTTAAAGACCCTCTTCAGTAACCAATGGGTGATGTCACTGAGACTAAATCCATGCTTTATGCTGTCTAGGGAATCAAGCTGTTTGCTGCTGTTGTTAGCGTTACTGTTAGCAGCCATGTTTTGCCAGGAAGTTCCAACACATGTCATTTGTAATTAAATTGGATGCCAATACAAGCCTCATAATAGCATATGTTTGACTGCTCCTTGATAGCGTTACTGTTATCTTCAACATCCCCATTTAGGTGCTACATAAGTAAATATGATGCTTTGTTTAGTGGTAGCTGCTAAAACTATCCAAACCCATGCCTTAGTTATACTGTCCCTATAACCACACATATCACTGTTTTAATGTCACAAGCATAACTTGTTTAACCTTCCACAAAGTTTTAGTGAGCTGAAGCTTAAGAGGTTTACTGACGCCTTGGTAACTGATAGGCTGCTAAATTACAATTTAGGCTTTGGCCCGACGAGTAAGGCAAACTTACAGTCAGGGAAAGATGTAATTTACAGCACAGAGGTCATTTAAAGGGTCGGCCAGGAAAAAAAGACATGAACCTGCGGAGCGCTGTTGCCAGAGTGGTCAGTACATGCGCCCCATGTATGGAGACTTTAGTCTGCCAAGCAGGGGACCCAGGTTCAAATCCAACATGTGGCCTCTTTCCCACATGTCAATCCCCACTCTGTCGCTTCCTGATTTACAACTCTATCCCCCAATAAAAGGCAGAAAATGCCCCAAGATAGATCTTAAAGAAAAAAGACACGAACATGAGAAAATATATTTAAGAAATATCAGGGCTTGATAGCTGTGGATGAAGTGGATTTTTTTTCCTTCAGCAAATCACATTCTTAAGACTTGAGCAACTACCACTATTTTACGGGTGATTGTTCATTTACCTTGGCTGGCAGGAGCTACACAACCCGTTACACTTGTCAAATGTCTTCTTTGTGCAAAAGCAGTGTTTTTAATATATCTCACATCTCACGCGTTTGTCTTTCAAACGACCCTGCTGAGGATCTTTTGTGCCAATCAGCTAGCAAGATGGACAACTTAAAACATAGTCTGTACCTTCCTGCAGAGAAAAGGCCAATGACCTTCACGCTTGGTGGGGAAAGCCAAGCTGGTAAAGACCATCAAAGAAGAAACGCATGATCACCTGGGTGTATATAGGTGTGCGTGTGTGCGTGTGTGTGTGTGTGTGTGTGTGTGTGTGCGTATTGACTTTCCGGCCAAGTCTCAGCTAAAACGACCCCTGATTGTATTTTTCTTTCATCTCATTGTCAAAAAAATCAATTCCCGCCTGTCACTCAAGTGAAGAACCACTCCTGGCATGCCTCTTCCTCTTCGTACCGTGCAGTGTCAACATTTGCTTTGCATTGTGTGTGAAGTGCATGAAATTTTAATGACTGGATTCAAACATCCATTTTCACTGTGGCAACAAAAAAATACTAAAAAGGAGTTGAAACAAAATTTGTTTCAACTCCTTATCGTGAAAATAGATATTTGAGTCACAGCAGACACATTCAGACTGCACAGAAGCTCTGAGTGTCTCTCAAACTGATTATTACACTGTTGATTCTGAGCTGTTCATTGAATTCAAAAATCAACAGTCATCTTTTTTTTTGCTAGAAATGGCCTTTTTCCTGTTTAAAGGGTTGACGATTCATTCAGTTGTTCGATAAAGTCAGAATAATTACAGCTTCTGAATCAATTGTAGGAGAGTACAGCATCTTACCTTCTCAGCCTGTATAGGATGACCAGGCGGTCCTCTTCAGTGTCATTAAAGTACACATTTAAATTCAGGGAATAAATCACTAATCTGAACCAGTTTAGCGTATGACATCCAGAACCTGACTCGTAAAGCAGATAATGTTTTGGTGTATGAAATGTGAGGACTGTCAGAGAACTGCATCCGGCAGATGGGAAAGATCTATTTCCCATAGCTGGAGGGGATATAATTTAAATGATCCCATATATGCTCATTTAATTTATCTGTTATGACGCTTTTAACCTTTCAAGAATTAATAAAGTGTCACTATTTAATGGCAACCCTGCTCTCCCTTTTGTTTTTTGTTTGTCTCAACTCTCAGTTTCCTGTCCTGGGTAAATGGCTGTGGTGATTGCATGTGGGTGTGGTTTTCTGTGCAGGCAGCCCAGGTGGCAGGCAACCTCCCTCTTACCACCTGCAGTTTATTTACCCTGCTCTCTTCACCACTCGCCACATACTTCACACGTTGTACATCGCTTGTTGTTGGCTCATTTAAACCCTGTAGTTCAGTGTGAACTTGTGTGTTTAGCCTGTGTGCTAACCTCTGACTCTGATATCAGCCGTGTTCCATGCTTCTGCCTGTTCACTCTGTGTGAATCTGGACACAGAGACACACTGACTGTGCAGAACGTGGAGGAGCCTCACCTGTCACATCTTTTGTTCCCCTGTAACCTTCAATCCATCGACTCAATCCTCCTCGCCCCTTTTGCACAATTAAATTATTGTTACATTATTCCTGTGTCCAGAGTCTGCTTTTGGGTCCTTAAGCTTTGTGCAGAGTCATACTGTAGGTTTGAAATGAATTCATTAGCACTAGGTGACACTAACAGTCCACCATATTGCACTGCATTAATAGCATTGACAACAATCAGGGCTACCTCTGCAAAAACATACATGCTAACTACAGCTAGAATATGCAAAGTGAGGCATTTAGTAACTAATTGCTCAGTGACATAAATCATTTTCAAATGATCCTGACTCTTCTGATTCCCCATCAGATGACTCGTACAAGCTGCTAATGGCTCAACAACACTGAATGTCTCATAAGCCGATGCTTTGCTGATGAGCCATGAGACGTCAATCTAAATAGGATCAGCAACATCATGAAAGTCTGGAGAGGTTGTCTTCAAAGCAGAATGATCTGTTATTTGGACTTGGTTAGGGTTTATCTTTCTCAGATTTTAAAGGATGCTTAATAACGTACTCATCTTTAACATCATACAGTTTTACATTTCAAGGCCAATTTTCCTGAGGCTTTTGGAGTGAGTCAGTGCTTGGTCTCAACACTGTTTCAGTGGCTGTTTCACACTGCCAAGATAAATGTCTGTGGGAAACACTAGTGCGTGTAAACACAATAGGAGTGTGATGCCCGGAGTGGGAGGATTGTGTCAGTAATGACATAAAGCAGCCAAAACACTGCCCGCTGCAGACTGAGCGATAAAGCCTCTTCAAAACGCCAGACTGCTCACTGTGCCCACACTAATCCCCATCCTAATCACTCAATATTAACTGACAGAGAGAGCCACACTCGGGGACTGTGTCTCTGTAATCATGTGAAAAGTGCTGACAGTGCTTGAGAATGTGTCAACTTTCACTTCTTCTTTTGATATGACTGAGTCTCAGCCAGTTCTTTTTAGCACCTATGATTAGTTTAATTTCAGCAGGAAGACATATTTAATTTAAAGGGTATCTTCCGTTATCTTATGGTACAGTACCAAGGAAGCAAATGATACACAAAAACAAAGTACTTCAGGCTCTCCTAACCACAACAGCCCTCATTTTCTGCCCCTGCTTAAATCTCACGATCACACACTCCGTGACAGCACCCCATCTTTTTTTTCATCACTTTGTCAACACTTTGACAAAACAGGCACCAAAAGAACAACAAAGCAATCTCAGAAAGACAAAGTAGCATGTTATTTGCATGTGTGTCTCCTCATTCCTGTGCAATCTCGTAGTTGTCCTGTGATGTGTGTGCAGCTGCTCATGGCTGCGCTCAGGTTCCAGAAATGAACCCAGTAGGACAGGGTGTGTGCCGTCCGGCAGAGCCAAAACTGTGGTGAAAGACTCTAAGAAACTTGAACTCCTTTACTTGAGGTAAAGACTCAAATCTATACTAGATGAAACATCCACCATTTCAAGGCTGAACACCATGGCCTCGGATTTGGAGGATGTGCTGACCCTCATCCAAACCGCTTTACACTTAAATGTTAAGTGCCTAGATGCCTGCTCAATTCATGACTGGTGTTGGTTGAGAAGACAAACTTAAGCTTGTAAGCTAAACAAATCATGCTGATGAAGAAGTATCCCAACTTAGCCAATGGTTCTAATTTCAGTGTCTGCTGAAATTTGTTGAGAGCAATTATCTGACAAAAGTTCGATGAGACCAAGCCAGTGATTTCAGCCTCTTTCTGATCTTCCCTTAAGTGCCTCCATTTGGTAAAGTCTTGTGCAAAGGAAGTATTAAAATCTGACTCTTTCTCTGTAGAGAGGACTTGCAGCTTGAACATTCTCCAAAGGACATGAACCCTTTTTTGAGCTGAAGCACTCCACTAGAACACACTTGTACATGTTTAGCAGTATTATGCCAAACAAATCAAATTTACAGCATACTGTTAATTTTCAAGGGGATTCAATGGGTACTGCACTACTCACTGTGCTGACAACAGGTGAATTTGCATCTGTAAACAGTCTAGATTTTAAGAAAGTGAGAGTCCAGTCACTAAAACAAAAAAGGCTCAACTCAACACAACAGTGCTGACCCTGGCCGGACAAGCATAAGGCAAGTAAAAATGGATATGCTGTGTTTTTTCTTCTTCCTTCTTCAGTCAGCTTGTATCCCAAATGGCTATCTTTGGGGCTCCATCAATCTACAGAGTGCATGCTCTGCTATCATCAGGGTTTATGCCTCTACCCAAAGGAAAATGTGGTAAAGGATCATCAAAGGATTGCACTCTTGCTAAATGTTGTCAAAAGAGGGAAAACCGGCCTAACATCAGCCTTTAACTTTGTTATGGTTACCTCTACTTTCAATGGGAACTATTGAAGCTATTTTCAATTTTTCTGAAAACCTGTTTGAAAAAAAAGGAGAAAAAAAACCCTGCTCATATTATTTTAATGTCCATTTCTGGTTAGTGAAAGCAAGTTTAATTATTTATATTACAAAGATTGACTTTGTAGCACTCGTTAGGAAGGATTTCAAAATGACAGGCCTTTCATGGGCTTTTGGGGTGGAGTGAACACAATAGGACTGTTCATTATTCACCACAGCTGAAAGGATCATGTGACTGTGTGAGACAACCATGGAGCTGAAGTTCACACTCCACTGGTGTCACTTGTTTTAAAAATGGATACTCTGTGAGAACAGATGCATTTCTTTGGCAGAGGAGGAACTGTTGCTGTCGTCTGTAGAAACTCCAGACGTTGTGACATTTGCAACTCAACAGAAACACACATGATCTTGTGGTTGTTGTCGTCAATAGCAACCTTTAGGTCTCTGTTCAGTTAGATGACAGACAGCACTTAACAATGAAGAAAAGATTTTTTATTCTTTTTTTTTTTTTTTTTTTTTACAGCTTGCCATCCAAAAGACTTCTCGCCCGTGTGTCCTCGATACTCAAACCAAAATGAGCTTCCATCAGTCACGTATTAAGTGTTGTGATTACACTGCCACTGTGGCTGGTTTGGCTTTAGCTTCAAAGCTGATCCAAATATTTTGCAATAATTTTACACATCACAGCAGCAGATTAGTTACTGTGCATTAGTTTTCACTTTGTTTTATGAGCGATAATTACCCGGCGAATCAGGCTCAGAAAGGCATGCAAATGAGCGCAGTTCATTAGGGGCATTAGAAACACGTTACCCAATTATGGCATTCTGCTTGGCAACGCCGATGACACGGACACAGAATTTGAAGGCACTTGCCCTGTTGACTATTATCGAACAGGTTTGAATTATGACCCAAATTATCTGTGTAAAGTAGATAAGAGGTTTGGTGTGAGCTTGTGAAAAAATACCACAGATGTAAGAAAAAAAAAAAAAACAGTTTGGATCTTACACCTTTAAATTAGTGAGATGAGAGAGGTGGTTCTCCTGCAGCAGAGTGGAGCGATACATTTCACAAGGTGTGGAGAAGTAATTATGAACCAGAAAGTGTTGTGCAGCTGTTAATCATTTTTGGAATATATTTTAACGTATGCATTTGACTTGCAGAAGAAAATCCCTCTTGTAGATAATCTATTTACTGGCAAATTCCACCACTGCTTCAGTTTCAAGGTCTGATGATTGTGCATGCCGCCCGACTCTCACACTACCCTGACCTAAACCTTCAAAAATGTACTTGAAAATTTCAGGACAGGCTTCTCCTGAAAGCTTCCTTAGTGGCCAGTTCATATATGTCCCTCACAGCGGGAGACTTACTCACAGAGTCGGCAGCATCCGTGTGCACATGCAGCACTCTGTCTCTGCTGTGGTTTTGCTCTGATTGCCTCGCACAGCCTAACCCTATGGGTCCAAAGTGGGGCACAGTCATGAGCAAGATGAAGGAAAGCTACAAGATCATGCAGCAAAAAAGAAAAAAAAAAAAAACAGCACGTAAACGACATGTTACTTTTTCCCTTTCCAATGTGAATTTGTTGTTTATTCAGTGCCTGATTGGATGCAGTGTTGATTAAGTGATGTGGTTGGTCCAAGGAAGCGTTAAAGGGACCTTGACATGACCATGAGGTAGAAGTAGAAACATTGTCCAACTCTATGATGGTGCTTTTTAGTACAAAAAGGACAAGTAGAACATATACTTGTGAGCAGAAAACAAAATGGCGCTGTTTCACTATGAGCATGGCGTTGTTAGTCGCTTGAAAGGTGAAAATCCCTGCTTGGTTGTTTGCAGTGCAGTAGTGTTACCTTTTGTGTTCACACATACCTCAAAAACTTACTCAAAGCTTTTTTTTTTTTACACCAATCAGAAGTAACTAATCCCAGTCATACACATAAATGTGCCATCAACAAATTGTCAAATGTCTTACTGAAGGACACATCGAGCACGCTGCTGCAGTAGCTGGGCATCGCAACCCCGACTGTCTGGTTGAGAGACAACCGACTCTACCAACTGAGCCACAGATACCTGAGACAATTAGACAAATATGCTGCTTGTATTTAAGTTTTTCCTTGTGATCCTGCACAAGTGTCATGGCATTTTATTTTGTTTTTGTGTGCTGTGTTTTTGTGTTGGTTTTATCTTTGCACTGCATTTCACCTTTATTTATATTTGAAGAACTTGCCATAGTCACATGCTTTTATCTCTTGATACATCACATGACTTGGCCCCAATCCCTGAGACCTGGAAATCAGCGCACCTGTGTTTGGCGCGAACGAACGCAAACGCAAAGAGACGGGAAAAACAAACGCAGAGGGAAAAACTAACTGAAGGAGCAGGAAGAGGAGCAGGAAAGCCACGCACCACCACTACGAGGCTTAGAAGTGCAGGACGGCACACGCATCGGGGAGCACGCACGCTGAGACCGCAAGTGCTGCAAGGCGATATACACGCAGGGGCAGAGGAGGACTCTTGCCTTCTGTGTGAGTATCCTTTGGGAACGTAGTAGCACTTGTCGGATAAAAGTTAAAACAAGAATCCCGCTGTTTAGGACGTTTGACTGCCGATTGTTGTTTCCGTGTAGGTGTCTCAGCGTGCAGAGGACGGGAGCCAGCCGGGAGGGATCGGGACTGAGTGAAGGAGTGTTGTGAAGCCTAACACACGCAGGGGCAGAGGAAACTCTGCCTCGAGTGTAACTATTGTAGCGACACTCCACCACCGTGGCCTAAGGCTTTGATAGTCTCGTACCCCCGTGCTGGCATATATGCTTTGCATTTTCAGGTTACCCGGTGCGTGTGACCAGAGGGAGATTCACTGCCCTGGAGGAGGAGGCCGCACCTCACACTCTAAGTGGACGGTGCCATTTTTAAAAAAATTTAGCCCACATGTTTTTAATGGACTTTTAGCATAATTATTTTTATTTGTGGGCATTTTTTTTAAACCTGTTTTTAACATTATCTTTGTAAGATGTTGTAATTAAGCTGCTCTATTCTCTGTCCTCCTTGTCAACAGTGTGCTCTCACCTGGTCATTCCGCTCCTTTATCAATAATAATTTTCTAGTCAATTCTCAGTAAATTCCTGACATTCTCCATAGCCCCCCCAACCCCCCCCCCCCATTACATCCTGTCTTTATTTAATCATGTTGTTGTAACATTCCTACACCATGGTTACTGACAGCATCTGCTTTATTAGGCCCATTAACTGGTTATTTAATGAAGACAAACTACAGATAAACATTCAATTATGTACTTCAATATTTTAACTGAACCTTGCACTGCTCCACGGTGAGTTTAAGTATCATCTCAAGTGATTACTACTTTTGGCAATAAAAACAAATCTGTAATGCTATTGAAAGGAGACATGAAAAGAGATGTCACATCATTCTGAGTAAATTACATGTTTTATTCATTCCTGGCTGCCTGAGATCATAGATCTCAGATAGAGGAGTGAAAACAGGCTCTTTATGAGAGTGTGTCTGCCTTGTGTTTATGTTAGCTGTAAATCTCATTAAATTCGACATCAGCTCAAGTGCCACGTCGTAATTCAGTTACCTAATGATGTAGTGCAAAGGTTATAATTAAACTAAGGCAAGGCTGATGAGAATCAGCAGTATGTGGCAAAGTTTACCCCAGAATGAGCACATTATATCCTCAGGTATCCCAGAAAGGGCTTCTTTTCATGGTGAAACAGGATCCTTCCACTCTTATTGTATGCAGGAATCAGTTACATGCATTGAATACATTTAATACAGGACATACTATCAGTTCATTCTAAGCATAAGCTTGAGCCAGAATAAAGTGTTTAATGAACAATGTCAAATAAACTTGGTAGGTCTTAATCTTTTTTTTTTTTTTTTTGAGTGCATGTGTGTATGAATGCATATTAGAAAAAGCTCCTCACTGGTTTCCAAGGACTCTGGAAGACCTGCGGCGGTTGGGGCTTTCTTGTTCTATTCCGAAATTATTGAGAGGGCAGAACAAACTCATATCTGTGGGAGTGTCACCCACCTGGGGGAGGAGTTACTGCCCTTTATGATGTCATGAAGGGTAAATCTCCAAACGGCCTGTTTGATTTGATGAAAAGAGGAGCAGGCAAAAGGCGGAGAGGATGGACTGAGGGATTTGTAGACAGAAAAGAGGTGAAAAAAACCCCCCTGATCCCCCAAATCTGATCCCTGATTATTAGTTCAAGCTATTCCTTGCAGCGCATTGGTCCAGAGAATTTTCTTTTCAGCTTTTCTGTCACCATCAGAGTCTCGTATCCCTGCTTGTCTTTCTCCTCACTGAGAGTTGTACATTCACAACATGCTGTATCTAGTATCCAAACATTGTCTTCAAGAAAAGAAACTTTTCAGCATCCATGACTTTCAATGTTTAGAAATGTTTCTGTTCCAAAATGAATGAAGATCTGTCTGAATCTCCATCTGTAAAATGTGTACATCAAGTGTCAGGCTGTGTTGAATTGGAAAGCAATTGCAGATCCCGGGTATCTTAAAGTTGCCACAGAAAGAAAACAACTATACATTTTTTGCGATTAAATGGGATTGGGGTGAAAGAACAAAATAGTTACAAGCCAAAATGAACAAGCTCTCTTTCCTAACCACTGCTGCTGAGCTGCTGACTAAAAACTGGATTTATTGTGGAGACTAAAGAAACTCTGCAGCAGAGATGCAGGCCGGTGCTTAGAAACAAATAAGTCTGGGTCAGAAATACCCATCACCTAGAAACTACACACTTAGAGCAGCTCGAAATGGTAAGCAATTTCCAGGAGAATGTTTAAGCGGTGCTTATGCAGAATCACACACTCCTAAATGACATGAGTAAACACAGACGCTCTCACTATGTCTGATGGTGAGACAATGAGTCAGCACAGAGCACTGCAACCCAAGAGTTTATATAAGCTTATCACACCTGGGCCCAATCAGCACCAATCAGTAACACACACTCACACACACACACACATACACACACACCTGACTCTGCTCTGAGATGATCACCTCTACACACTCAGAGAGGGATCTGTGTGATCTACCTCACATCAACATGGATCATTTTCTCCAGCATTTTCAGACACACGCTGTGGACCAGTTTACAGTGGTCTGAGGTTTAATCTAAAACACTTTACTTTAACTTTAGCTGGAGTCATTCAGAGCAAGAACAATAGCTAAAGGCGCATGAACACATACTCCGTTTTGTTCCATCGATACTGTGCGGCACTAACAGACCACGGCACACCGAGTATGTGTGAAGGCAGATTGTGTTCCATTTGTAAATCTCATCAGATGTTGCAAACCTTTTTTTTCGGACCAGGATTCAGGAAACAACTTTTAATGCATTTTGGGCCAAGGTTTAACATTCATCACGTTTTATTGTTTGGAGGCGCATTATGTCCGAAAATGACTCAGAGTCAGTGTTCAGTGTCCACTTGTCAAGGAGGGGAAATAATATTGTTCATCAATGATAGCTGCCACGTCTTTTTAGCCATGCTTACTTGGAGGTTACTTGGGAGGCTCAATTTACTTGAACTGTATTCTTAAAGTGGGAAAGAACTCAGTATTACAAGCATAAAGCACACTGTGTTTTATTCCCTAATATAAAATAAATTACTAATAAATAGAACTTTAAGCACCAGAAGAAAAGTCAACAATATCCCATCCAGAATCATTAAGGTCTAGTCGTACATTTTATTCATCACTTTCATGCCTTCTTGCTAAATCAAAATGTTAAAATCAGTGCCACTCAAATTTGGTGGATTAGCTTTGAAAAAAAAGACTGAAATAGGGAAATGGCCAATCAGTCTCAATGCAACAGTAAGTAAGTAAGTAAGTAAAATTTATTTATATAGCACTTTTCACAGGCAGGGGCCACAAAGTGCTTCACAAACAGGGTTTAAAACATCACAAGCAACAAACAGACAGTACAGAGATCATAACAGCCCTAAAAGAGACTAATTAAAAGCCTGGACAAACAAAAACGTCCCCAGTTGACTCTTGAAAGTGTCGGAGTCACATTGAACAGCATCCAATAGGCCGACGTGGATTGACGTCTCGGAGGTAGTGTCCGTGTTGCGGAGCGGGACTGGACGAAGGCACATCCAGCGGTCACGTGAGCTCCAGCTGGTCCACGCTGGAAAAGCCGGCATAAACACGGAAGTAGGCGATGGCGATGAAAACCCCTGATCATGGCTCCAGCACTGTGAAGGGTCCAGGACACCTGTTGAAGTGCGGGCAGGCGGCAGCGAGGACACGCCGACGCACACATCGAGGAGAGGAATCTGGCGCAGGAACCGAGCGTGGTCCCGGCAGCCGAAGACGACGGAGCCCCCGGCAGCCGCAGCACGCCCTCGCTTCACTTGGATACCGGACCGAGAGCCTCTTTTTCTGGATCTCCTGCGGGTCCTACCCGGCACCCGATACAACACCAAGTAGTCAGGTGAGACGGGATCGATTTCAAACGGAGGCAGAAATGCCTGTTTGTAACGGTCCCAGGTATGAAACATGTCCTCCAATGACTCTTTGATACGAAATAAAGAGTCCCGATCATAGGTTAGTAAAGCCAGGACACTTCCATTTGTCATCTGGGCTGCAAAGATCACATATAGAGAAAAAATAATCATCAATAATCTACAAAACAGAGAGCGAACCGTGGCAATGCCAGTCACAGGCGCCAGTACGGTTTTTAGTCACATTGTGGGTACAGCATTTCTAAAACTGTCTATCGAAAGTTACATCATGTTTGTTTAATACTTAAGAATTCAATCTAGGGTAAGGTTGCACCACAACCTACCTGAAAAATTGTTGGATTTAAAAAGAGAAGTGAGATTTGACCTTAACGCAAACAGTATTTGTACCAAAACACTTTCAGCAGAACAGGTGCATTTGGAGATTACATCACAACACATCTGGAGGCACAACAGCGTCAGCCAGGGATTAGCTAAAATGAGACCTGCCAACAAACAGTGACACAGATAATTAGTTTCAAACATGAGGAAAACAAAGCACTTTGCCTCATGCAGACTCGGCATAGCGGCTCCTCTGGGCATGAAATCTTATACTGTAGTTTAAGTCAATAAGTTTAAAATCCAGCAGGGACTTTCCACCCAGAGCTGTTGACAAGGTGGCTTAGAGGTTAGTGAAGGAATGAAAAGAGTTTGCTGTAATTGCCTGGGAACAAAACATGTCAGGGTAGAGTTAGACTCTGATCAGATCGGTTTGACTAAAGCAACAACAACAACACTTCCTTTTTAACCTTTATTCACCCAGGTAGCTACACTAAGAGCAAAGCTTGCTTTTACAGGAACACTCTGCTCAGTTGCACAATTACACAACTTTTCACAGGGAAGCTACCCAGCGTAACCACAGTCTGATTTGTTGCTGAGCAGCTTTACTGCTGTTGCTGTGGCCTGCCTGCTAAGGGCCTTGCTAAAGGCCATCTCACCCCACCTCAGTGGTAATTAGGAAGGGCAAAGCACTGTTCTTCACCCTGACCCAGAGTGACCCTCCATGTACTTGGATGGAAGCAACAACCTTTTGAGCTCGAAATAAGCTTCTGTTGTTGATCATTTGCAATTATGAAACTCAATAAAAAAGGGGACACAGCCTCTTTTTGTGTCACATGTGTGGTTTGTTCAAGCCTCAGACATTTGGTTGGGGGGTTTTAGGGAGCCAGAGGTTACTATATTTGGAAAAGAAGGTGGATACACATTGCTTAATCTCTATTGGGGTTGACAGGTTGCAATGATAATCCAGAAAAATTATCTCTAAATAAAACTTGAAGCAGTAGGAGGTGAATTAGTCAATCCTCTGATCAGTGAATATATGAGAAGTCTGTTCTCACGCAAGCAGAGAGAGAATTTGTCTGACCCAGCTCACATCCTGCACTCTGAGCACGCTCTCTTTCCATCTGGCCGATGATAAAGAGTCCCCGAATGCAAACTAAACTGTTTAAAAAACTTGTTTATGCCCACTTCCAATATAACATTTGAATATTTTTAAGGCTGAATGGGTTGTGCAGTCATTTCATTTCTACTGTTTTATTGACTTTACTGTAGAGGCTAAACATGTGCAGCACTGGAGTCCAAGACAAATTAAAAGGAGCCTTCCACGAATGACTGATTTCAGATATTTTAATTTCTTTGAGATTGATTTATTTTTTTACAGAGAAAATCAATCAGCCCTAATCTGATGGAATAAGCACAATTTCATCTGTAGTTTTAAAACAGGTTCAAACAAAACAACTTAAAATACATTGGAGGACCCTTACTGGAGCTTCTACAAGACAACAAACACACAATGATTAAAATACACTATGAATCAGAAGCTCCCGGAAATGGCCTTTAGAGGAACAACCAGATGTTCATGGGCACAGAAGATTTTGTCCCAGACTTTTTTTTTATTTTTAAACCAGAACCAGAAAAAGAAATGGCAACAGACATGGATGATCTCTACACAGATTCATAGGCTAAATATCACGTACATAACTGACATAGTTTGTTTAAACTTTGGTTTTATTTTCTTATAAAATACCACTGTCTTTTCTCTGTGGTGGTTGCAATCGTGAAAATCGTTTCTTGAAGTAAGTTAGGTAACACTGACACTGTCAGAGCATTTTACAGGTGAACAAATAGGCAACTGCACCACCCTAATCAAAATATATAACCATACATGTTGGTGTGCGATGTATAAGACCGTACGGGCTGTTATTCCAGATGTAAATCACTCCAGAATTGAGACGGCTAAAAAGGTTTACATGTACAATATGTTTAATGAACAATACATGTCGCAAAGCTGCCCATCAGGAACTCATTAACACATTCTTACACATTTATAAACCAATAATAATGCCTTCAGGAGCAAGTGAATTAAGTGTTTTGTTAATCAATATCTTGTGAAACAGGGGCAAATTATTATGTTCTTTCTGCTCATTTTCATTCAAAATGTGTATGTATGTTATGTATAATTGGAAACATTTGTTAAAATGAAATAAAATGTACAAACAAACACATTATGGTTGAGTGTGACACTAATTGCAGAGGCTGAGCCAGCCTTTGGATTTAACGAGGACTCTCTTTACTTTTGAGCCACAGCTGTTTTGGTGCAAAATGATAAAAATAAGAAACATTATGTTGGCAAGTAAACAACAGCAAGTTAAATAAAAAAAAATTTGAGTGAATTAATTACATTATATATATTTAAAAGCGTAATGAAAGATCTGTCTGTGCAGAGATGCCTCAAGGAAATGTGCTAAAGTTTGAAATATTGAACACAAACATAATTTGTAATTCAAAGGAGAATGCATTTATTGTAATATTTTGTGGATGAGTACAAACGTTTTTGGCTGTCCTTTGAATTTATTGTCTTTTGAAATACTCTTGACTTGCATGTGCTGTTCAAAACAATGTTGCATTCAAGGATCTCAGCAGTGACTTCAGTATGTCCTATGGTATCATTAAAGCATCAAATGCAAGAAGGACATACATGTTTCTGATATATCTGGATAGGAAGTTGAATGTCTGAACAGAACATGAATGGCTAACTGAAAACAAACCTTTGCTGACAAGAACACAATTTCCAACTGAATGCTGAACTGATGGAAATAAAATGGTACATCAGTCTGATGATGCTTTTTAAAGCACTCTCAATGACTGCAGGGATGTTGGAGCCTTTAAAAGCTGTCCATCCCTGAAGTTCAGTTTAATAAATGATATTGTGGCTCATTATTATTGAATGACTGATGTAAACCAGCCCCACGGGTAAATATTTTCACATTTTCATATTTTTTAGTTTATTTTTCTCTCGTTGTCATGGTTCACATAATAGCTTCTTTCATAAAAAAAAAATATATACTCAGTTAAAAAAAGCTGTTTCTAAATCAGAGTGATAAAATAGTCTTAAGAAGACGCTTAAAATCAAATAAGTAATTCTATAAGTTTGACAACACCTAACTGTTTACTGTAAGTCCCATATAGATATTGAATAACTGATCAGGTTTGTATTGGATTCTTTTATTTTCATGGATAACATATTTGCGTTTTGTCTTGTCTTTTGTCTGTGTTTCTTCTGATTTGAGAAAGTCAGAACTATAATACAGTAGATCTTTCTTATAATCCAAGTCATCCAAAATAGATGGTAAGAACACCCTGTAATTGTAAGTGTTTGGTTTTGATGGTTGTGGAGGGCATGGTTTCAAACTCAACTAGAGATCCAGGCAGGAAATGCTGGTGAAAAGCCACTTCAGAATTAGCTCTGGAGTGAGGCAAATGGAAAACTGAACTGTGCCCACCAGCCTCCCAGTGAAGACAACCTGACCTCGATCAATTGAGGACAGGTTGACTTAAGGGAAAACAGTAATGAGGTGATTACTCTAGCAGCTTCTCTGATCAGGAATGTGACTCCTGGGATGATAAAGAAGTTGGGTTATGGCGGGGTCAGCTAGGAGCACAACATGGAAAGAAATACAAATGGAGATCCGTCTCATCATATGTTTAAGTTATCATATTCTAGAGTGGCAATCTGGTTACCAGGGGTGTGTGCTACAAATTACTAAATGGCTGAGCCCTCTTTTTCCTGTACACTAAAGATCACCTCAAACTAATGTACAACAGATGTTGGTAGAACCTAATAGCTAAAGCCATTCAGCCCACAGGCTTTAGACCAATGACACAACTGAAGTATTGCAGACTGTGGTGATGCTAAGAAATAAACGTAAGTTACATTTATGGAGAATGCATTGCTTATTATGTTAGCCCATTAAGGCATTTTCCATTATGTGGTAGCGTCAAGCAAACAAATTAAGACATACGTCCTCGCTGAAAAGTAATGCAAAAGCTGCCACTGCTGTTCAGTATTATGGTGAGAGTGACGATGACCTGAAACAACCTGCTGATTATCAGCTACAAGAACAATAATAAATAAAAAGTGGTTATAGAAAAACTGGATGGAGGAGAACATTAATTGTATACTTCGCCAGATTTTGGGGAAACTTTGAATTTCCCCCCTCAGGATTAATAAAGTATATCTTCTTTATCTAATGTTTATATTACAGTAGCTGTAAATGAGCCAGATGGATTGCATAATTTAACTCTCTCTGCAGTCATCTTGCAGCATAACACTTAAGTAAAGATCCATCCATCCATACTCTGCATATTCTGTGTTTGATGCTGCATGTTGTGCTGTTATCTAATGACTTGTAGTAAAACAAATCTGAAACTTTAAATATCCCATTTTGGGACAATAAATGCCATCCATGTCTGAAAATGCCAGACCTCTAACAGTTGTTTTCATTAGAAACTTTTTGATCAAAACTAGAAGTCTGAAGTTAGGAGTTTCTAACAAGATGCTTCTAATGACAGCTCACAACTCTCAGGTATTGATTCCTGCATGAAAGGTGTGACTCATCTCCTCCGGTCCGACAAATGAATTCTCTCTCACGTCACTGTGACAGAATCCTCTCATTTCAGCAGACTTATTGCTCTCATTAGAGAGGACAGTCACTTCCCTGTTTATCTGCCTGACTGCTGACCGCATGTTAATGAATTATAATAAATAATAACACACTAATGGTTATGCTTGGAGGGCTCGGCTTGACAGCTATTCGGTCAAGGAGGAACACAGAACCCAAGGGCGGCGGAGTCGGGAAGACATTATCCTCCTTTATCTTCAGGATCATCAAGAGTCCTTGAGCCAATTGGATTATTCTGGAGGCATTATTTGAAATTGATTGGTATGCTGTTGAGTGAGTACAGCCTTGTGGATGTGTGTGTGACAAGACTATTACCTTTCACATTTCGGGGCGAGTGAAAACTGGTTTTGAGGATCATCATGAATGCATCAGAGCAGCTCTCTCTTTCAAGGCTCCACTGATGAGCTGTGAAAAGTGTTCAAGGTACCAGGCAAGGTGTGTATGGTTGGACCTCATATAAAGCAGACACAATGCTTATATAACCCTTTTGTGTGTTGTGTTATTCCTCTGGCAGAAATTGACAAGGAAAATGTGATGTTAAGAAATTACACTTTTACCCAGTGTCAGAAATGATAGTAAAACCACAATTTTAACACAACATTTAGAATTCCATGTTTGCCAATTTCCAATGTGAAAAGCTTTGACTAAATGTAAAATAAAATATAAAGCTCACATTTTGCTGGCAGTGAAGACGCAGAATTGGCTTTTACTGAATCAAAAGCCTATTCTCATTCCACACTAACAAATACACACAAACATCCACAGAGGGAGCTATTGATAGTGACTATTGAATGAGGCTACTGTGGCTCAGTTGGTAAAGTCAGTTAGGTTCAATCCCTAGGTTCTGTAGTAACATGTTTGACGTGTCCTTGGGCAAGACACTTGACCCCGAATTCCTCCCTCTGCTTCGTCGGTGGCTTATGAGTGTGTATGAATGGGGTTAGTTACTTCTGATAGTCACTTTACATAGCAGCCTCTGTCTGAATGGTAAGTGTAAAAGTGCTTTAAGCAGTCAGAAGACTGCATAAGCGCTCTTCAAGCTCAAGTCCATTTACCTAAATTTTACTTTATTGATTAAACTCTCTTTGCCCTCAGCTCATGCTAGCATTATCTGCACAAGCTTAGCAAAACATGCTGTCTGAACATTAAGGGGTTAATGTTCAGACAATTACACAGCCAAGAAAAAATCACAAAGGTTGATTCATCTTCATGCAGTTACACAATGAACCTCAGTCATTCAAGGCAGCAACCATTCCATCAGATTGTCAAAAAGTATCTGTGAAAATGTAATTCACTACAGATTTAATTGTGGATCATTTGTAGTTACATCATGTGTTTTAATGCTGTGCGTAAACATTACATAATTTTCTTGAGTTGCAGAACAGTGAGCGTCATTCTTAATATCTCTGCTGAGAATGGCTTATGCAAAATAGTCACCCTTAAGCAACAAGTAAAACGCAACATAATGGCAGCAGCCGATACAACAACAACAAAAAATGTGTAAATTAAAACTTTCTCAACTAGCTTTTCACCCTCAACCCTGCAATTAAAAATATTAAACCTGCTCAAGAACAGGAGAGACTTATTGGTCTACTTCAGGACAAAAATTGTGGCCAATTCTGGTGCCCAACCCCCGTCACTGTAACTCATCAACAGCAACCAACAAGCAAGACAGAAGATTCCAGAATCGCAGCTTTGCCCATGCCACTTAAGACAATAGCGTAGTATTAACCAAACAACAAATGTTAAACAAGCCATAAACATGGTGTGTACTCCAAAGTTGTGTACAGTGGTTTGTGGTATAGTGGTTTATGTGAAGTGGAGTGTAAGGGAGCTGAGTATGTGATCCAGTCTGATGGGTTCTCTCTGTCCGGTCCCTCTGACCCTACAAACATTTGCTGTACAGTGACATTGTGAACTTCATTGTAAATCTGTGCAGGCCTTTCCTGCATTGTAAGAGCCAGGCTCATGGGAACTGCAGTGTGAGAGTAATGGTAGGTAGACACCAAACCCAACCATCAAGACTGGGGGTTTGTCAGTGCTGTGAGAAAGGGTCTCTGGCTATGGTTGGTGTGATGTGGACAGCGTTGACAATTTTTGCCCGATTCAACATGTGCAATTGACAGGGATCAGTCGGGGAGAAATAACTTTGATTGGCTCTCAGTCAGTGACTCTGGCTATAAGAAGAGAAACCAAAGTGAAATCTCTTCCCATGTAACACCTTTACCGTCTCCTTATGTTCTGACATTTACTCAAGTAGAGGCTATAAGCCTTCACTAAATAATATGCTGGATCTCCCTCACTGCTTTAATCTGATTGAAGCGTCCCCTGATTTGTATGGTATGACATATTGCTGATTGTTACATTTTCTTTATATCATAAGGCAAAGCTCAAAGCTCATAGAAACTAACTCAACAGTGATGTTTGTTGTGACATATTATGATCCAGCTGTCTGTAAGCGATCTGATGCTATCTACCACGGTGCCTGTGAGAAGGCACAACTGTCTGATTCCACACCTTGTTAAGTACTGTGATGCTGTTCGACAGAGGCCAGAAAGGTAATCAGTCAGCTATTGAACTTCTCGTCGCAGCTATTGTGCTGCAGTATAAGAAGATTATATCCATCTATCCATGTCCACACTTACTTATTCTGTCATCTCAGCGGAGGATTATCCTGATCTACTTAGGGTAGATTTTTTTTTGACTTGCTGCTTAGATTTTAGTTGCACTGTACACTTCAAATTGCTGAAACATGCAAAAAATATTATACTTTGTGCAATCGTGTCTTTAGATTTGCCTGGCTCGGAAATGTCTCATCCTGAAATCTTAGAGGGGAAATTTTAAAGGTATGTTTTTTTGTTTTTCTTTTAAAGAATAATAGATACGATTTGAATTTTTCCTGCAAATACACAAACTCAAAATCTTAAATCTTCCTTCAGGACTTAGACCTACTACATCAACGGAAAGAGGACAGTTTGCAATTTAAACCAGCAAATTGCCTCGAGCTGTCCTGACATTCTGATTCCCCACCTGCAGCAATGCATGAAGAAGGAGAATTAGCTGAGGGACATAATCTTTATTTTAATCTTTTTTTTTCTCACCTCTTAGATCTGCAATCCCCCCAAACATCTGCTTAAAGAGGCTCCTTATAACCTCCACTGTGTCTTCAACTAATTACAACACCGTGAGGGTCTGAAGCCAATGATGAGGAACGCAGGTGTGTAGAGCTGGAGGGGCCAACTAACCAGGATTTCAGACACAACCCAAACACTTTTCTTCACCTTGTAAGTGGGTAACCAAGCACACTGAATGAGCTTAAAGAACACCTCAAACCAAACCTCAGGACTGGAATGCTTTGTCTGAACTCTTGTGGTGGCAAGCAGATATCTGGGCCAAGGCTTCCTTTTTTGTGTGCTGTTTACTGTTAACAGCCTCATATAGAGCCTTACAATGTGGAAACTGAGCTGAAGCTGGCACATGTTTTGTTTGGAGAGATAAATAACGATATATTTCATCGAATGATAACCGCTGGTTCCAGAGATCGCATTGCAGCCATGCCTGTGGCCTCTTTGCTCTCTGTATGAACTTCTGTCCTGCACAGATGTGATTATTAATATTTGGATTGAAAATTTAAAGAAAGCCGAAATTGACGTTGTATTAATCTCTCTCACCTATGATTCTGCTTCAGTATTGTCAAGGCTGTGGAAGATATCCTTTTTCCCCCTGTTTCTTTGTCCTAGACTTGCAGTGTTGTGTGTGTGTGTGTGTGTGTGTGTGTGTGTGTGTGTGTGTGTGTGTGTGTGTGTGTGTGTGTGTGTGTGTGTGTGTGTGTGTGTGGGTGTGTGTGTGTGTGTGTGTGTGTGTGTGTGTGTGTGTGTGTGTGTGTTGGCTCTATGTCTTGGTCAAGAAGTGTGCCAGTCCCAGGAGGTAATTGGTGGATCAACTTCCTGTTCCAGCAGGTGACAGGCTGTGACAAAGGTCATTCCCCCATTTAATGAACAACATGACATCACCGGAGCACAGGGGCATCCTGTCTCCCTCCTCTCCCAAACAGCCACATTACCAGAGAATATGTTTTATTTCTTCTTGAAATGTGGTGAGTCACAACTTTATTCACCTTGCTTCTACTTTTTTTGTTTGTTAGGAATGTAGACGGTTGAAATTGATTTCTTTGAGTTAATTCAGTTAGCTCTAGGGTTGAAGTTAGCCTTCTTAAAGTCAGAATTAGATTTTTTTTTTTTTTTACTTCCAACAACTGAGAAACAATATGTTTCATGTTTTTATCAAAGGGGGTAATACAGAAACATTGTTCATTTGTCTATAGAGATTAGGATATACTGTAGGTAACTTCTGATTCTTTGTCACTTTCTGAAACATTTTAAAGAGTACATTTTTAATATAGCCTTTGGCTGTTTGTTTCTGTTTAGCAAGTCAAATTAGACCAGATTATAGCTCTACCCTATAAAAAGTTATTTTATCCTGACTCTGTCATCACACTGTGCAGCTGTCATCTGTCTAAAGGAAACCTCCTCAGCTCCTTTACGCTCTTTCATCAGTAAGAAACTGTTTTATGAAGCTCTCCTCCAGGTCTGGAGCACTTCTGGCTTAATGTTGTTTGTGATCATGCATTATCCATGTACAGTACATGCATCACTTATCACTTTTTTTGGCTAATAGCATACACATTCAACAACGATAAACCACATGGTTTACATTTCCTGAGATAGTATTGCCATTCATATGTTATCTTCATATGTTTTTCTCACTATTTCACCACTTTAGGTGCATCCAGTACTTTATAATCTATAATGAGAAATATACTGTAAGAAACAGATGTCAGTGTCAGCACCAACGGGGATATGCTGTATTTATTTGCCTTGATTCAGATGGATAGCAAGTTTCAAACATTCCCCGAGAGGTAAGCCCTCTGCAGTTCTCTGTTTGCTCTTCAAACATTTCTATATATATCAAGGCTGAGTTGTAATCTCATGACCTTCCCACTCTCCTTAGACACACACAGTGAAGAGGACACAGCTTCCATAAAGATGGCTGGTGATGGTTTCCTGAAGCACCTAATCCAATATTAGTCTTGATGATAAACCTACACTGTTCCCTGAGTTAAAGGTACATATTGTGGTTGGATGGATAGGATCTAACAACGTTTAAAAGCCTGGGGGAGCCACTGAGCAACCTTAATGTTGTTTTAGTAAGAGAAACTGCAAACAAATGGTCATTCAGTGTGCAGCTGCAGGTTAGCCTCAGGCTCGCCAGACTGACATGAAGCTGACAGTGTAGACAATGAATTCAGTAGGATGAAGTATTTTTTTGGGAGATGGAAGTTCTATTTGAAGCTTGAGTCAGATGTCACTAGGTAGTTTTCATTTTTCCTCTTTAAATAGTAGTAATTAATTGAATACTTGTTTGTATTATTTTGCTTTTAAGACAGCTAACCTTTTTATTTGTTTTTATATCCTAATGAAATCCAGATTTTTTTTTTCCTCTGCGGGGGACATGAATCCCCAAAGGACATTCCCAAAACACTTTAAACTATGAAACAGAAACCTTTTGTGCAATATAGAGGACATCATGATCTTTCCAATGAGTTGTAATTTGGTTTGGGTCTTCCATTCACAACATGAGTTCTGTCTTCTGAAAAAGGCAGATAGTACATGTTTTGTGGTAAAGAGTTGGCATTGGTAATCAATCTTTTCAATTGTTTTATGAAAATCAGGACCTCTCAGGTGTGACTGAGGTAGAAAACATTCTGCCTAGGATTGAAAATGGAAACTAAGGGTGGTTCTACATGGGGACTTGTGCACAGATCCAAATACACTTGACACCAAAGTCTGGTTCATTTGGTCAGTGTGAACACAAGCGTACCTTAAAGAGGTGGTCTCAGGCACGATTCACGTGTACCTGAGCATGTCTTCAGGAGATGTGAATGCAAGCGTGCTCTAACAAGGAAGTGTGCCACGATATGACGCAACTCTTAACATGCCCTGTCTCTTCAAAAACCACCCCATCCCCACAGCAAGACGCCGAGTTTATCCGCAGAGCTGCGAGGTATAAATGTGGAAGTAAGAAGGCAGTTGCTGTTTGCGTCAAAGAAATGGAAAAAAAACCCAAAACATCCACTGTAGCAGGATGGACTCGATTGTCTGCACGAGACATTAACAAATGTCGCCCAATTGATTGGTTGCCATGGTTGCTTCTCCTTTTCTTTCTCTTCGTCTTACTTCGTGCCCACTACTGTATAAGACTGTGTACAAATGCAAGTGTGTGTGACACAGAATGATGTTAGTAATGTGAAAGCAGACCGGCAGGGGAGAGGGCAGAGGGAGCAATCGGGCATGGTAGGAAACAATTATGCCAAATATGAAATGGCCCTGACTGAGATTCAAGACGATGTGGAAATCATTTCAGAATATTTATCAACATTTCATGAAATAATCTTAAACTGTCCATTTTTTTTCACACATTAATTATCTACAATCAACACATTCCTTGTGATGCAGATTATGATGTCTGCAGCACAGGCAGGCTCAAAGCACTGGCTGCTTAAGGAGCTCTGCACCCCACTCAGCTTCCTCTGAAAGGGCAAACTGTGCTGCATGCACTGCTGGATTTGTGTGTGTGTGTGTGTGTGTGTGTGTGTGTGTGTGTGTGTGTGTGTGTGTGTGTATGTAGGAGTGATAGGAGGACAAACTCTGACACATTCACAATACTCAGAAGCAAATGTCACAGAGGAAGAACAGCAATAAACATTAATACATTCTGAGTGGCTGAATGTACCGGCGAGATATTTCACTTGTGCAATATTGGAATTCAGGCAGAGCAAACTGAGGTATGACTCAGGTGATCCTTTTCATGGAAGCACATGAAGGATACAGTTAAGGTCACAAACTGAAGGCCTCTGTTACAATTTCCATAGGTGTGGTTAGAATCTTCCAATCTTAGAATCTCTGTCTTTAAACGTTATATAAAAGGAGCTGGTTGAAAAGAAAAATGGAGCAAATGTTCTGACGAAACACAGAAACTTGATTACTGCAGTTAAAAAATCTTTGCATTATAATCAGTGTATCAACCGAATGGTCTGAAGTTTGTATGGTATTTGAAATCACTGAGTAGTGATCCTATCTGTCTGAAATGGCGAAGAACATGTCTTCTCCCTTAATGGCAGAACTCAAAGCAGCTTTTGTTTGATATGACCCACTAAGCTTGACGTTTGCACTTCTAAAAGCTACTTGGTAATTGAGTTTAAATAGTGGCACTTCCAGTCCGGTCTGCATCTATATGTATGCTGCACAGCTTTCAATGCACGCTGAATAGGGGTGAATTTTCAATTATGTCAGTGGGTGATGATAGCGACTGCTGCTTTTGCAGCCATGAGTTGTGTGACAACATTTTATACTGGTATATTGGTTGCATAGGTATAAAGGACGCAGCCAAATTTAAATAGGTATTACAAGCGCATCATATAAACTGGATTTAATGGTATTTAATATGTAAGGCAAAGTCAAATATTACAAATATTATCTTTGGCATTTAAGCTAGTCAATATGTTGCACACTATGAGGGAAATTGCCATGCCTATTTTTACATTTCCAAACCCTGTATAAAAAGATGGAGGACATAGCAGGAACTTAAAAGTGAAGCCAAAACAGTTGGAGCGCCCACCACTGCCTGGCTGAAGAAGAGCTCATAACTCTATATTAGAAGATGAGTCAAACTTTAACAAATGTTCATTCATTTTTATGTGAATTGAGTTTAAATTGTTATTTGATGCTATAAAAAGGGGTAAAATTTGTTCACTCTGTCAACAAAAGTATTGTCGTATTGTGTGCTCAGGATTATCAGAGTAGATTTGGAATTTAGACTGAGAACGTAAAAAACAAACAAACATGCTAATACAACAGTCATTGAACTTTCCCAAACAGTGAGTCTGCACAAAAAACAGTTTGTTGCTGATCCAACAGATCTCTGCTGTTTGAATCGGTGACTTCAATTCGTGTTTTGGATTGTGAAATGAGCGAGATGATAAAACAGTGGAAGAGTCTATTCTGCAACTCTGGCTCCAAGGTACATCAAAGAAGCATGGCAAGGGTTTTTGGCTTTACCTTGTGACAACAGGACGAGGTGGTGCTATGTCATCCATCTTTATACAAAGCCAACAGTAAGGATGTAGCAAACATGAGAGCTGGGTAGAAATAAGAGATGAAAATGCGAAAAATATACAACCTTAAAAAATGTTCAAATATTTTTTTTTTTTTTTCAAAATTATCTTTTAAATTCTTAGCTCTGTCAATCGGTGAAGAGAAGGTGGCCACCAATGCTATTATGTTGAAAGAAAAGCAATGAAAAAAAGATGCACTAAAGTCCTTTCAAGCTTGTAATGATTTTTACCTAAAGATTGCTTGGGAGAATTAATTAAATCCCTTCTTTACACGTCAATATGCCACCTTTTTCATAGTAAGTTTAACACCATGAAAAAAGAGAGACAACATTTAAAAGATAGACAGCTGCCTGTGAAAACTACAGCTCTTTGCTGAAGGGAATGTTAGCGCAGGTATTACTTATTCCACGCACGTCAGCTTTACATTGAATTTAAATTACAGTTCACAGTTATTAAATCACTAGATGTCTCCAGGTCATTTTCTCATCACACTAATGGGGCTTCAGTTTTCCCAAACCAGCCAGAAATGACAGGGACTATACTACTATTATCTCCCTGCAAAGGGATGGACCAGGGCCAAATGGAGTAATACTCACGGTAAGGGACACTGTGAGGAGGTCAGGTCAGCCATTCAGCAGGGACAGTAATCGCCTCTTTGTGCCTTGCCCTGACAATGACAGTGATGATTACAGGTGGGCCCTCGAGCCACACAAATTCTCCCAGAAGTTGTGGATGACACTGTCATTGGGTCTGATGTGGATATAGGAGCTGACAAACAAAACAGAATAAATGCCCTGCTTGCTTCTCTGTTGAGGTGTAAATAAGAAACATTCCAGCCATAGTTTCAGTCCAACACTTGTTTTCTGCACAGCTGTTTACTTTGAAACAAACATTAACCCATTCCTTTTGTTGGTTTTTAAGACACAACTGTGGAAGTCTGTTGCCTCCCTGTATATTCGGAAATCAGGTGTGTAAGACACACTTTTAAGACCTTTTTTTATTATTATTTTAAAAGTTGGCTGCACTCGATATACGGTGACACTAATAAACCTGCGACGTTAACATTTTCCCGACATTTATTATATTGAAAGCTCTGTTGGGAAACAGTGATGCAGACCAGACTGGCAGCGCTACTTTTTAACATATTTTCTCTGTAATTTGTCACCATCATGCATTTTAAGAACGGTGGTATGTTTTTCACTAAATAACCTTTGTGTTGAATGTTGAATGTTCTTTGGATTGAAATACTCCTCAACTGAAAGTCAGATTGACCAGTGGAGGTGGTTGCTGAATACTGTATAGCGAGACGGTGTGCAAACTCCACAAAGTGAAACTAGATGGTTCTAAAAGAGCGACGCAGCTACAAAGAAACTGCATGCACGTTGTAGTTTTTGCTTAATAAACTCACCTTGCCTTTGCTGAGTGCAGTGGAAATATTTACACAAGAAGACCTGTTTGAATCATTTCTCACTAGTTAGCTATTACTTACAACATTTCATACGGCGCAGCAAAAGCGTGTGTAAATGGGGGAGTGTATTTTTATCGATCCACTTGCCCTTCACTGCTGTTTCCCTCAAGACGCTACCAGTCAGTCAGTACAGAGATACTCCACCAAAACTATCTCCAACTAAGATGTCTTAGGAGTTCTTTGAATAATAAGTAGCCATACCAATGTCTTAAATTGGTGTTGGTGGTTGTGCGAAATACCAATATGGAACATGAAGCTTCTGCAATGTTTCTGAAACGATAACAGTTACAGTCCTTGCATGGTCGTGTCTTCATCTTCTTGTCTGAGCTGCTCATCACTCCTAAGCACTACATATATGCACACATTAAGAATTTAGCAAAGAGCTGAATTCTTCAACACAACTATGTGCATGCTTCTTCCAGCCTGCGCCAGTGCTTTCACACTGGCAAGAAAAAGCTCCTAAAAATGTATTGAAGTTTTTAGACTGAGCTACATTTGTTAATACAACCAGCTGGATTTTTCACTCTGACTTTACCTGGATTTTTTTCCTGTGGACGCCCTGGTACATATTCAACATGAAGTCAGGGTTAGCTGATGTCATAACACAACACACAACAAATATTCTAATTGTAGCGCTGTATAGTGGACTCTGTACATCCTCCTCTTCCCTCCAACAGATAGTCTTCAACTTTGAGGGGCATGTGTGAACAACCAAAATTCTCAGCCTGGAATTTTCTTGACATTTTCAGGAATGACTGTGAATATCCACTTGTTTATAAGTTAAATACTGCAATAATTATTATAATAATTGTTCATATAGCAATTCTATAGAAGGAGGAGCCTAACAATTGATAATTCAGCAGACCTAATACCACAAATAACATCACATGTTGTCTCTATAAATGGCGCTTGTGACTACATGCTATACACAGAGGCTGAAATACACAGGTGCACAAACAGGATCCTATGAAAATGCACCAGTGGAGAGATGTCAGAGTGAAGGGACTGCCTACAGCGAGCGCTTCTGGGCTGGTGGGTTTTCTGCCTTGCCCAAGTGCACCTCAGTAGTGCTCAGAAAATGAACTGGCACCTCTCCAGCTACCAGACTATTTCTGCACTAGTACTTGAACTGGCGACGCTACAGGTCCCAACCCAATCCCCTGCAGACTGATCTGCTGCGCCTCATTATATGTCACAGGTGAGGCGATGAAATGCATCATTTGAATGAAGAAAACTCCAAAAATGGCGTTGGACTTTTTGTTCAGTGTTCTTTACAGAAATAAAATGACCACTTGTCATTTTTTAAAAAACTTTAGTGAGTCAAAATGTTGATATAAAATATATCATGTTTATAACCATTGGATATTGCTGCATTTTTGTGTAATAAAAATGCAAATGTACTATCATAGCTTACATTTTTAGTACTGTATATTCCAAATAGAAATGGGCCTTCCTCATATTATACAACAAAGAACCTTCCATCAAAAAGACAAGTAGTTCTCTGCTTGCTTTAAACCCAGTGGTACCTTTCTCCTCGCACATATTTAAACACACAGCACCAACAAAAGAAGCGTGTTACATATCTGTGGAGCAGGATAGGAGTGAATCACATGTTGTGCTCATGTGGATCCACCCTTTCAGTTTTTACTGCACAGCAGTGTCGAAGAGCAGACCGGCTCCCTCGCACCATTGTTGTCCTTGATGGCGTGATGTGAAGCTTTGTGGAGGAAATTGCCTGCACTGCGACTGAGAGTGGGGGGGATCTATTGTCATGATGCATACTTCTACAAAAGATGGGAAATGGGATTCAGAACTGTTGACAATGTACAGAATGGTTTATGCAGTGATGTGTTCTGTGTGTGTGAGTTATTTGACGGATATCTGATTCCTGCAGCTGGAAATATTTGCATGAAATGTCCTCGTTCTGCTTCTCCAATATTCGGGATTTCAGCAGCATTCTAATGGAATACATCACAACCCTCAGTTTCCTGGTAAACATGACCTATGCTAATCGTGTTCCTAAAAAACGTGTACGTGTGAATATGCAAAATGCTTCCGAAGACTTCCAAATCAAAGTTAATCAATTCATTTGTTTTTATTATTATGTAAGAGGAGAATTGCATTCAAATATTAAATACGAACTTTAAAGGTCGAAGCAGTATTTTTTTCCCTAAAACATAAAATGATAAAAAAGTAATTGTACTCAGTCTTCATTAATAGGTCCCAATACATGTGTGGTGGTGACATTCCTGCATCCTCCCCTCTCTTTGGGTTTTTCCCTCTATTTTACACATTTCACGTAAAGGGCCCCACTGAAAGTTAGTGAGAACAAATGTGCAAAATCAAGCAGGTAAGTTAGTGAAAGTAATTAAGGAAAATCCAACTAAACTTTCAAGTAAAGCTTGCATTCATAATTTTTGCCGTCATGTGGGGGGTTAAAGTCTGTGAAGGTTAACATTGTGACAAAGTAGCATTGCAGTTCTGTAAAGGATCCACGAGGATCTTGCAACTGATATGTTAATTAACATGATCGTTTTCAGGGTTTAAAAAAGTGATAATGCATGCGCATAGTTATAAAAGTAACATACAGTCTTGTATCTGTTATAAAAAAGATGTATTGTTTCATTTGCAAGGCAAGAGATTTTGAGAGGCTGCGACATCTCATTTAACTCTATTACAATACTTGAAATGTTACCTTTCCTAAAGTAATAAAGATAAATATCTCAACCTTAATACAAATTCATGAAGATAATTGCAAATGCAGCCTTAAACATAGTCCAATATATCATTTCATTTGAATAACACAAGCCTAATTGTTGCAGTATTCAGTGAAGTATCTAGAATAAATCTTTATGCTCTTCATGAAGTTCTGGACAAAGACCTTTGTGCTTTGTTGATGCATTGTTGTCTCTTGCAAGCTAAGTGTTCGTATTATACAATCACATTGTTGAATTCGCCTGACAACATCCCTCATATCAATGTCTTCCATTTGCCAAGGCCCGTCTTAACAAGTCTGAAGTGTTGTCTGGCAACTTAAACTGGTGGAGCATCTCATGAATAAACATACGAGCAATCTCCAGGGGATGGCTTGTTGATGAAACATTGAAACCAAGATCATACAGAGAACCTTTAATAAAGCTCTGAAAGGTCATCTTAGCTAACAGCCTATCATCCTAGGTTTGCCAGCTGGAGAATGCTCCTGAACAAGAATAGTGAGCAGATGTTCGACGGTATGAGGAACCGACTATGTGGTCTCATTGAAATGAGCTTTTACTTTCTGTAAAGTGCTACAATTGCTGCTTTGCTTCCAGCTGAAAAAAACATTATATCGAAGTGTTAAAACGAAACAACTGCTAATGGAAACAAATTTGTACTGTTGACTGTGTTTATATTGATTTGCATGCACCCTGGGGTCTCTTTCGTTCCTCCTTGGATTTTCATTAGCGCCAGTCTCAGGCTGTCGAAGCTTCTCTTGCATCATGTCTGAGACTAGACTCGCTGGCGGTTTTCACAGCCCGGGGCGCTGCTTTAGCCACACAGGCTCACAGACACGTGGACGGACCACAGACAAGAGATCATCCCTAGTGTTTGCTGCAGAAGTAAAAGGGGGAGGGAGCAGAGGGTAAGGACAGATGTGGGTGTGTGTGTGTGCGCAGGATATCAAGACAGGCATAGTGTTTCCCTCCGGCCGAAATAGCTCTGCCCAGCAGGGAGTTCTGATAGCCTGTCCGACAGGAGTGACCTCATCCCCAACCTCAAAGTAATGAAACGACTGGATGTTAGATCAGCTCAGGGGAAAAAAAGCCCATGTGACTGAGTTGAAAGGGGTTTGAGGAGGGACTTTTTTGAAGTGTGGTAAACACCCTCCATCTGTGTTCCCCTCCTGTACTTGTGAAGGTGTACGACAGCCAAGTGCCTGCTGTTCCTGTCTGCTGCCATCTCTCACAGCAGTAACTTTATACCCGGTTTTCTCCAGGGAAAACAATGACGATGAATCTGACGTGATAATAGAGTACTTCCTTGTGTCATTCATGGGTCGACAGTAACTTTTGTCACATTTACATAGAACATGAAGCAAACATGTCCCTGGTAAGAAAGTGGCACCCTGTTGTCATGAAAATCTCCTGCTCAGGTTAGTCTTCTGTGTCTCCTCGTGTCAGACCCATGTCAAGAGTCACGCCATGAGCTCCAAGTACAGACACTCTGTTGTGATTTACAAGCATACTAAAGGAGAGGCCAGTAAATGAACACTGGATGATTAATATTGGTAGGAGTTCAACAATTCTGGTGATATTTCTTTTGGGATTGAAGACAGATATTGTCAAAATGCTGCCAATCTTCAGTGCTTCCTGATCCAAGACTGAAGCCTGGAAAAACCACAAAGCTTACCATGTGCATTATTTATTTTTAATTACATTGATCACATGCCATTTTGTCCCTTTTGGTGCACAGTAGTTGATAATAAAAATACACCACAGTGTTTTCCTGCAGCCAGAGTAATGGAAATTTCTCAGTTGACGAGTCAAAAATAATTTATCCATCAAGTGACATTTTAGTTTTCACTGTTCCCTTTTTCTGTATTCTGTAGTGACTTTCTTTTTTTCATGAAGACGTTTATGTCACAACTTTCCTAATTTTCTTTTCAGAATAAAATCAGGTTTTTATCAGGAAGTACAGGAAGTAAAGCAAACTTTGTTACTTACAGTACAAATAAAGTAAACAAACAAAATAATGGCATTTCAAAAACTGCATTCAAAATGTGTACTGCAGGTACACAGGACAGATAGCAACTGGACGGCTGCTTGGAGAACTATGGTCTCCATACAAGGGCATAGCATCCCTAAAGTAAAATATTGCAGTTATTGGACATTAACCGCCAATCAACTTTCGATGACTTCTCACCTACCAAATTCTTGAAAGGATGCCATTACCCAGGAAATAGGGGAAATAAACCAAGCTCTGCGTGGTAAAAAACTGAAAGACACTGATGCTTTTTCTATCAAGGTCAAGTATCATTATTAGCTGTTAAATTAAACAGGAAGTGATGGTTTTTGTCATGTCACCCTCAGCATCCACAATATTTGTTCTACTGGAAGAAATTAAGACTTAAAGCAGGATTTAGGTTACCGAATACAAAAATAATACGATGCAGATTGTCAAAATCTGTCCTATAAAAAGGTCTTCAGTGGTTGAAAAGGGATTTTCAATATCATGTCTGGTGTATCGGAAATGTATTATATTGAACATTATCAGGCTGTGAATATGTGAATCTGAAAAAAAAAAATAATTAATTAATCAGTGCAGTTTAAATAATGTATTATCATCCAGCTTTCAGCATGTTAATAACTTTGAATAATTCAGCTTTGGCATGAATGCATAAAGCAAGGGGAATAATAAAAATGTAAGGTCTTTCTGGAGCCACCATCATCAACAAACCACATTTATCTAAACCTGCACCCTTGAGACCTCCACACTCAACACACATGGAAATTGAGCGAGCACTGGAGAGCCCTTCGCCTCCACTTGAGCTGATGTCCGGCGTCTGACAGAAATGAACAAGGTCAGGTCAGTCAAGGCTAGGATCCCTGGGGTGGGGAGCCTCTGCTCATGAAAATGTAAATGCTGGTCCCATGTAATGATTAGGATGCCATGTAATGGCCAAGCATGAACAGCGAATAGCCACCAGTAGACTTCTTTTTAATTAAAGTGTCAGGGGACACAGCCAGAACGAGTGAAGGATGGTCGAATTATGTTAATACATTTAGGCATTGATCTTATAAAGAAGTGGTTGTGAAAGAAATTGATAATACCTTTAAATGTTTCATACAATAAATGATTGTCATGTTTGATTTAGAAAAAAATCATCTTGCAATTTTTTCATTAATAAATGCAACTCCAGGCATGAAGGCCTGACATATGATAAATGTAAAGCAGGAGTTGAGGAATATGGATTATATTGCTATGCAAATAATTGTTTTTTACCCCTTTAAATCAAATCCGAAATTAATAAACCAGGGACCATGTCATATTGGGCCTAGACCTTTAAACAACAGTGTCAACAGGGAAACACGTTGATGATTGGAACACAGTGGCTCAAAAGTAGGTTATGGTAAAAGCCAACTGTGGCAGTTATGGTGCCTATAGTGCGGGTGTGCAGTGACGTTATTATCTGTTTAAAAAAAAAAAAGATCTATTCCTGTATCTCTATACAGATTTAAAACAGGAAAGGACGTTGTGTTAATTCTGGAAATGCAGGTGTTGTGCGTTCAAAGCATCAAGTGGTCGTGACTGATCTTGCTTTAAAATCCAGTCCGCCCAATCTGAGACTGACAAAAGACATTGGTAAAAATATTTTCAGTTCTAAAATGAGTCTCTGACCTTCAATCTGGAAACCAAGACCAGTGTTGTAGGTAAGCTAACAGATTTTACCAATCATTTCCTTGACCTTCCAATATCATTAAATATTCCAGTGGAAAATAGTTGCAGTGGTAATTACAGAGTCTGCATTGGAGAAATTGTTGATTTATTAATGTGAGTAAAGAAAAGAAATAATTATAAAGTATAATGTTGGATTTCTAAATGCAGAGAAAAAGAGAGACATCAATACTGTATCGATCAGAAATTGTATTAACATAAGAGGGAGAATGTAAGGTCTTCATACGAGAATAGCCCCCTGTGGACAAATAACGTTTTTTTTATTAAATTGAATGAAACACAACAGATTTTAAACCCATTGGAAGTTATCAAAAAAATAATAACCTTTAACATTCCTTTTTAAACTAATTTAAAAATTATTAAATTATTAGGTATTATTAATTGATACGATCAGACAAACTTCTGACTTGTCTGATAACCTCCTTCTAAGTTTAGTAAGTTTCTCTCAGTAGTCCATAGCATCCGGCTGGGATGTATAATAAAAGAGTAATTCCCCACAGAGCTGTGTTCATAGATTTAAATTCTAAGCTGGTGGTTGTTTGACATGCTGCTGGTCTCAGTTTCACCCTGACTGACATGTTTCTATGCCCGATTCCGCACACAGCTCATCCCACACAACACTGCTCATCCCGTCTCAGCCGCTGCCAGCCTCCTCATGCAAAACAGGAGAGAGACGTTCAGCCACTCACAAGACGGACAGACAGACACAACTGGAGCAGGAGGAGAATACTTTTTTGGTAGGGTTTGTGGACAAGGTTTTTAGACTGTGAAGAACCCAGAAAAAGTAGAGTGAAACCGGTAATGAATTGCCCTTTTGTCAGGACAACTTTTCCCATTGCCCTTGGAGGTGAAATGAGAAATTGCCTTCATGCCTTGAGAATCAAAAAGGTATAAACTGAACACAGAACATGTGGACTCTAGAGCATTTTCAGCTGATGCAAACTTTATGTTTTATAGCAGTAGTGTCAAACATTTTAAAGTTAAGGACCCTACTCGACAGACCCATATTTGATTATTCTGGTATTGTGATATGTGAGGGGTGAAGAGTGTTCATGAATCTATTGTACGATGGCCCGCAGGGGTCACATGCTCGGCAACTGATGAAACGACAAACATTTATAAAATACTCACAGCATAATCAGAAAGGCTGCACGTTCAAAAGCAAACTCCAGAAACAAATGCAAAGGGCTGAAATGCTCTGCAAAGACACAAAGGCGCTGCAAAAGGCCAAACAACTGCATTACCATCAACAAATACAGTCAAAAACATACACATATTCAGACGCAACAGCAAATACCCTAAATGGAAATGCTCCAGGCCTGTAGGGGCGCTCTGCCAAATTGAGTAAGTAAACTGTTATGAAGAGAGACAGCTAGGTACAGAAAGTTATGTGTAGATTACGAAGCTGTATCGTTGAAAGACACTGAATAACAAAGTATATTAAATATATAAATATTGCAAAGAGAAGTTAGTTAGTCAGACCGAGACTTTGACATCAGCGACGAGGCGGCTGAGTGTGGGTTCCATGTCTGCAGCCACGGGATGCCTGGGAGCTCGTGCGACTGTTGCTCTGGGGCTGATGAGCTACAGCTCCAACACATCCCTCTACACCCGCTTTCACAGGCTTACAAATCGTGCTTTCGCCATCCCTGCTTATAGAGTCCATGTTGAACTCAATGTTCATCTCTCTAGAATTTTCCCTGTCATCAAACATACTTTAGAGAGTGGGACTTGTTAGGCCCCTGACAACTTCAAAATCCTGGCAGTCTGAAATCCTGTACTCATGCTGGGCAACAGCAAGGAAGCCAACTTAACAGAGCTGCCTGTCATCCAAACCTCATTTCTCAAAGTTGTGTATTTTTATGTAAATGTTATAGACTTGTATTGTTGCACAATAGACAGTGGGGCATAACCTTTAGCGATGCATTGCAACTATTTACCGAACCACATTCATGGACATGTGACAGCAGCACAATTTGAGCAAACAATGAATAGAAAAGAACAGAGGACCAGACTCTGGCTTCACATAAGGAGGCTCCAGCAGAACTTTGGGATTTACTATATTAGACAAAATAATCCACCAGAGCATGTGTAAAGTAGCAGACTTTCTCACTGAACAAAAACAAACAAGGTAGGCCTTACTTATAAGATTACCATTCTACACTTCATTACAGCCCAACATCTTATCTGCTGGGACCAAATCAGCACTAATCCTGACTACCAGACACAGGTAGCAAGTGCATCCATCAGTGTAACCACAAAAAAATGACTGAATAGGGATGTAAAAGGCGAGTCATTTCCTGGTCGTTCAAAGAAAAATTGAAATAGAAACTAACCAACCTGTCCAAAGGAAAGAAAACTCCCAGAAAATAGTCTTAATTGAGCACAATTTGTTAAAACTCCCTGCATGCAGTTTACCGCTGTAGTTTGTTTTGCTGAGTGAGGCGAACGTTATCAGTGCTAGCCCCACCAGCATTCAGTCCTCCCTACAGCTTAACAGACCACGCCAAATAAGGTTATGGTTTGGTCTGGTCAACATGTTAGTTTAACTACTGATTAGTGTTAGCATAAACATAATATAATGCTAGGTTGTTGTTCACCAAAAAATCCCGAGCAGAGATTTCTTGAATGATCTCCTAGTACCATGAATCACAGAAAGACATTATTTTTTCTGATATTTACAGTTAAAATCCCTAATTGCACCAATAACTACAGAGTCTATGTTCATTAACTGAATTATCGTCTACTTGTCTCTCAGAGTGATCACTAGCCTAATGTCAAGAGCTTTTAGCCTTTATTTAAAACTAACAGTGGAGCTGTATTAACATTTACTCTCAGTTACTAAGAATTCAGAAATGATGAATGGCTGTAAACATGTTTTTATTCTGCTTTTAACTTGGGTATTTGTTTTGAGGCCCAGTGGAGACTAAGTTACTTTGGAACCAGTCTCAAGTGGCCACACTGCTTGCTATCGCCATCAGTCTTGATTTCCTGAGAAGTTAATTCTCTCTTCTCCCACTCTTCCTCAGCAGTTGCTGATTGGTTTTCCATAAACACTTTTTTTGTGAAGGAGATTGTAATTATCTCAAGGACCTTTGGTTTTATGATGATTAAGTTAGGACTGATTTTAACTGACAGTGCAGGTGCTCTCCTTTAGCTTTCTTATTGAGGAAAAAGTGGAACATTGCATACACAGTTGGTAGATGGCTCTATAGACAGCAATTAATGGTTGGGGGAAATGTTTATCATTCACCTTTATTAAGGACTTCACTCCTTCCAAGCACCTGTTGGGTATCAAAACAGTTCAGCTGAGCAGTCTAAGCATCGGATACTATTATCATGGAGTTGATATGAATTCAGGCGTGTTCCCACATTTAGTCAAAGATCACTTTCCACTGAAATCAAGGAGTGAAGTCATTGTTCTTAACTGCCAATGGATAATGCCAAATTGAAAACTTACACTACACTAACCAGAGTTATTATTTCTTCTGAAGTGATTCCTGGGAGCTCCTGAGGTTCCTTTTCAAGTAGGTTAGTCTCTGGTTAGTTGGTGTGGACTGTCTGTGCATCTATTATAATTATTATAAATATTAAAGTGAATCTAAGAGGTTCACTAGAGGATCTACTCCACTTAATCTCCTGTAAACATAATCAATCCTCCGTGTTGCATCATCATTAAAGTTGCTCTATTTCAGACTGATCAGTCTTTAATCACACTTAACTGTTACTGCTGATACTACACTTTTACTGTTATTAGCTGGCATACCTATCAATCTGTCTGCTTTATTGTTGTTGTTGCTCTGTTTGTCTATACCCATCTCTTTCTTTCTTTATCTCCCTCTTTAGCCCTTCCCAATCCTGACACAGTTTCGGCAGATGGATTTTTAAGGTGAGTCTGACATACTCGAGGTTTCTGACTCTTAAAGGAAGCTATTTATGCCCCTTTGACTTTGCTAAATGTTGCTCAGTGCTGTTCTCATGATGGATTGATGTTGGGTCTTTGTAAATAATATAACAAAGAGTAAGGTCTTTGACGTTCTTTTCTTTAAAGTTTCTAAACATAAAAACAGTTAAAATGGGGAATTTAAGCGATGCAAATGACAATAGATTGATTGTAGTAATTAGCGTTGACAGTAGGTGAGAGGTAATTTAGAAACATGAATCTGAAGGAAAATCAAAAGATTGTCTAATGCATATGACCATAATCCTTGAATGGAGTGTCTTTTTTGACACAGCCTAATCTTCATCAGTGAGTGCCAGGATTATCTGCAGATGTCTGAATACAGAAACTCTGAAGTCATCATTTTTACGCAGGTAAATAACATCAAGCAGAATGTGGATTTAAGATTATTTAGCTTAATATTGGAATTTGTCAAATAGGCAAAATGCAAATATGAAATGGAGCTAACTTTTAAACCCTTACACATTATGTAGTTTTGTTTTAATTATTCATGATAGTTTTACAGAGAGCATTTTATGGGGATGTTTTCTATATGTGCCACCAATTCAAGTCTCTTCAGCTGGACGGAAAATCTCAAGTTCAGTTTAATCTTTTGGCAGATGAGTTCTTGTTTCTTGTATTTTGCTCTTCTACGTTACATTGGCCAACAAACCTTTTTTCCAAACTTAATGAACCATAAAAAAATATTGAAAAAACCCTCTGTTGATGACACAATGCAGGGTGCATCTGTAAGTGAGGCAGCTGTAGCTCATTTCACACTTCAATGACGCCTGAAAATGTCAAGCTTGGTCAGTTTAAATGCTTGGTCCTTCTTCTGCTGCTAATGGCTTGGTCAAGGGAGCGCTCCTGATCTGTCATCAAATACCTTTTTTTTTCTTCTTCTCCTCTTCCAGAAATAAGAAAAAATATTGGATGGTATCTTGGAACATAAATTTGAGTTGGACCTTTAACTACAGCTTTGTAGCACAGAGAAGCTTATGAAGTAATATAAGGTAAGTAGATTCTTTAAAAAATTATAGATTATTTGCAACCTGCTTGAACTCTATGCTACTTGCAAAATGGTCCCGTACCATGCTTTAGCATGATTGCCCCCATTCTGGGCCTTAGCATGGTTATCTCATGTATAAAGCCGTAATACAGCACATGCATGGCTTTATGTTATCATGACGAGTGCTTACTTGAATTTCCCTCGGGATCACTTGAATTTCCCTTGGGATCAATAAAGTATCTATCTATCTATCTATCTATCTTAGTTTACAAGAGATGCAAACTCAAAACAAATAAAAATAAAGAAAGAAAGGGAAGTATCGCTTGTTGCACATCAGAGAACAACAAAGAAAAGATGACTTCTACTTTACTTACTTTGTGGCTTATTTTGAGTCATTTTACGACATTTAATGTAAACAATAATCTGTCTTTAATCGAAATAGACCAAATCAAATCGTCAACATGACCACGTAAGTAATAGTGCAGTTTTTGCACCTATGCAAATAAGTCAAGTTAAAAGGGTTGACTGCACCCTACTGCCCTGCAGAACAAACAGCATCTTTGTGCTCAAGTGGGGATTGCACGATTTATAATAGCCATTATGTAGTAATTTGGGGAAGTTACTTTGCCTGCTTTTAGACATTTCAGGTACAAGGACATTCAAAGTGCTTCAAACAAGACATCAAAAGCATCATGACAGGGAAAACATTAAAATAGAACATTTAAAAATCATCAAAACAAACAATTCACCATCACATACAAGATTAGATCTGAAAATATAAAGGGAAAATAAGACAATTTGTAATTCATTCATTCATGCCTTTTAATTCAAGACAAAATAATAATTCATTAGAATTCAATTCATTGAAATAAATGACAAAAAGCAGCCAAAAGAGAAGCTGAATTATAAAAACGAGTTACATTAAAACAATAATAATAAGCATAAAAGTTACAGTTCAGAGTTTTACTTTATATCTTTTTAAAATAGCTTATTGAAAGGCAGCTGTTAAAAGGCTTCAAAGAACGAAGAGTTTCAGCTGGCCTGCAGTTTTCTGGGAGTTTGATCCAGATATATGGAGCATAGAAACTGAACGTTACATTTCTCTGTTCGGAGATGCAAATCAGCATCATTGTGCAAAAAAGTGTAGAATTCACAAACACTAATGCTTATAAATTTGACAGAGAGTTGTTGGTAACTGCACTTCGGTATTAATAGGATATCAGGTACAATGTTTCCAGAGATCATTAGGACAACAGTGCCATCTCTGGATGACCAGATGCAGCTATAGTCTGTAAATATTACTTTAACATTACCAGTGTTAGAAGAATCTATCAGAAGGTTTAATCAGTTTGTGGCTGGCTGCGCCTTGACCTGTTCAAGCACACTTCCTCTGCTTGTGAAGAGGTTTATGCACACAGTGGGGAGGTGAGTGTTTTTTATTTAACCAGTTGTCATGTTTGCTTTATGTAGGTCGGAAACTTTGTTTAAATTCCTTAAAAGTCAAATCAAATATTTTGAGTCCGGCATGGTTGTTTTAGTGTCCCCTCCTCTCCACACTCCTCATCTTTGTATATAGACAGGAGTCAGCGGTGTCAGCGTGAGGGAAAGGTCTGCACAGGAAGTGCAGAACGCCTCTCATTCAGTTGCAAAACAAGAGCAAACTGCACACAGCTGGACAACTTTATAAGTGTTTGTGGTTGAATATCATGTGTGGTTCACTTTGTGAATCAGAGACTGTAACAGAGTGGAAAACGGGAGCAAACGATGCAAGACATTTTTTGCCATTAGCGGCCATTATCCAGGATATACAGTACATTTATAGCTTTCCAAAACAAAGTCTCTCTTTGCTAAGTTTTATGTTAATTGACATAATAAATTGTAAACTCATCAAATGTAATCACTGTTTAGAACAACAAATGTCTTTCTCGAGACTCACCCTGGGTCAGTCTGTTTTTTCTATATGTGGATGTGTTCTGATCATTTATAGCTTCAGAGTGTCAAACGATGTGTCACACACATCATTACCATGAAGATGAATGTGCTCTGGTGCCATTGTGACTCTCATGAAAGGCAAAACCATTTGATTTTTGTTGTGACGTGGCCTTACAAGGGCCTGTCGCTCACAACTCTTAACTTGGAAAAAGCTGCAGATGACACTGTGCGATAGCCTCGTATGGATGAGCTAGCATTTTGGATTGAAGCAGATCACAAAGAGGCCAAGAGGAAGCGTGGAGATAAGGCTCTGCCTTTAAGCGATAAATGAAGTATTCAGACCTTTTTATTTTGCTCTTTATTTCTATGTTTCCCCCTGACAGAATCAAAGAATCTCTTTCAATACGTCCTCCAGTTCTCTGTTTGAAAAGGTAAGTGTTGCTGGACCTATCCATGCTGTCACACAGGGTTTTTTTCTTTTTCTTTCTTTTCAGCAGACATGTCAAAACACTGTGGCATTTTAAAATGCTTGAGAATTGACTGGTGCTGTCTCACATATGCACTGCCTCAAACTAACAAAGACACTGCTGTCTGTCTGCCTATTTTTATCTGGTTATTTATAGTGCAGGTTGTTCTTCTGGCAAACACAATGTTATCAGACTCATTTTAAAAAGACTGCGGTGCATTTTTCGGTACAATATAACACATAAACAGAGAATAAAAACTAATAAAGAAGAATAAAAAGAGCTAAAAACTGTTATTTAAATCTGTGCTTTGACTTTTCTAAAACGACTTTTTGTAAAATTTGATTTCAAAAGAAAATATGAAGACCTTAACCGGTTCAAAGAAGAACCTTAAATACACAGGATGAGGCACATCCAGACTGGCATTTTGCTGCTTCTGAAATATGATCTATAAAAATTGAGGTCACAGGCCATATCACGTCATATGTATTTGTATGTGCAAATATGCTATTTTTGTTCAGCTTGCAGATTTTCTTGTAGGGGGACACAGTTCTTCTCAGTGAGTGACAGAGAAGCTGTGGTGGCTGCCACATTTCACACTCGTGCTTCCTAGAGCAGCATAAATTCAACAACAATAAAGTATTTAACCTGCCAAAAGCAGTGATTTTAATTTGTAGCTGCCGGCAAGAATAAAATGTGTTGTTAATTTCTCTCTTTTTCCAGTGTTGTTTTCGACCTAAGCTGAGATGGTTTAGTGCGATATCGAAAAAAATGAATTGGGAACAGATCTAAAACACTATTTAGAAGAGAAAATGTTCTGTTTGCAGTCTGGATCTACTAAATGACTGTGAATATGCAGAGACTTTACAACAGGAAAAAAAAACAAAAAACAATAGCAGCGACAATAGCTGCTTACAGCTATGCTGCACACACTGAGCCTCAAATTAGATTTCACATGTTTGTATAAGACTAAGAGATTCATGCATACAAATAAAGCCATAAAGAAACATCATTTTGTGTAGCTTGAAACTCTGTTGGGAACTGTACACCAGTTTATCAAGATACAAAGATAACAGTGAACTCATGAACTCCTTGTGCTGGCTTTATCTTTTAATATTCTTGACATTTTCTGGTCATGTCAGACTGGACTAAATGCTGACTGACAGTCTGTGATTTTCGCAGATTAAAAGTAGAGGCAGAAATACACGAGAAGTCATGCATCACTTAGAAATGCCAAAAGCAATTCTTTTCTGGTTTGATTTGGAGAGCCTGAAATCCTTCGCTGTGGACTGTGCTCTGCGCTAAGATGAGCCTTTAAGGGAGAACTGAGGCGCATAATGAAATCTGCCAACCGAAAGCAGCTCACAAAGCAAGAAGAAAAGTTTCTTTTATTGTCATTGGCACCTTTTATTTAGCTCTCACCGAGATTCACAGAGCTGTTTATTAAGGATTCTCTCAACATTTCAGGCGGTATCTTGAGTAACAGGTTAGAGTGGATGTTAAACATGTGCATTTTGACATGTGAGCAAAGCAACGCTTCCCCCTGTGAGAGCCATGCGTGACCCACTGATACAATCCTTTGTGACAGGGGCCTTGGCTCTGTGGGGGCCTCTATAAAACATTTATGGGAGCCTGGTGGGGTCACCTTGGGATTGCTGATCATTGTCTGACTGCAAAAGCTGGACTCCTTCTGGAATTGAATTAACATCACTTTTTTCATCCTGCAGGGTGAATTGTTAAACAAGGAGATAATGGACAGAGCTAAACCTGAAAACCGAAAAGGAGATCATTCTTATCTACATTTGAATGAATTCAAAGTTTTGTATCCTGGAAATAAAATGCCAAATCCTACAGGGACTATGATTTGTCTGAATATTATCGAAGACCAGAATGTATCTTATATTATCATAACAGGAAATGCTGTCAATCAGAATCAGAAATACTTTATTAATCCCAGTTTGGTAGAAATGTGATTGTTGCCATTGCTCAAAAGCACAATACAGAATTAAAGAGATAATTTTGATTTTCAAATAAAATAAAAAGAATGGAGATACTAAATAAGCAATAATAAATAAGTGCCAGTAGAACAGGAATAATAAGCTATGTAAAACTAAGTAAGTAAGTAACGATTATTTTTAGAGCACCTTTCACAGATAAAGATCACAAAGTGTTTTACAATAATAAAAGGCGAATAACAAATGACTTAAAGATTGAAGTATAAAGAATATTTAAAGTTACTAGTATATACAGTGGTTATCAGCGTTGATTTTACATGTTGTATAGTTAGGGTTTAAATGTAATATTTTGAATCACTCACTATGTCACTGCTTTCCACCTGAAAACTGTTTAATGTTGGAGAACTTGAAGTCGGTCTTGGTTTCAAGATTGGTCACTGGACTATTTTTGGAGGTCTCTGTCTCCTCTCAGAATCGAAGCCTTGCCTCGGTCTCAGACTGGGCGATTTTTAAACCAAGACCGGTCAAGACCATCACTCTACTTTTATACGTCATTACTGTGGTTAGAAGGAAAATGCCCCCTTCTAAAAGAAAACATCACTCCAATTAATTCAAAGGAGATTTCTATCTCCAGGTTACAGGTTACAGCAACCTCCTCTGTGTTACGGTCTAAATGAGTAACTCATTGCATTTAAAGAGACACGCACACCAAAATGGAGTGTTCTGAGAGAGCTGGTTTATACACCAACCACAAACCTATTCTGGTACTTGATTCATATTATGTTTGTTATATGTTGACCAAAGCACAGCACAGATATTTCATTTTGACCACAGGGAAGTGTTTATGAAGGTGGAAAATGGCTACAATATGTCCTCTTTGAAACAGAGTTGTATATGTCCAAGAGTAGTTTAAAAACTAAGCAGTAGTCACCAAGCAGTAGACACTGCGAGTGACCGGAAAGAGAGTCTGTTACTTTAAGAAGAGATGAAAAAAAGTCCTGCATTACTTTGCTTTAAGTCTTTGAATCTAACTAATGCCAGCTTGCGCATATCATCATAGAATTGACGCACAGTTGATGACGAATGTACAAACACATCACCAAATGCTGTTATGTGACAGTGCCTTAATCAGCATTGCATGTCATCTCTAACTTTCATAACTTTATCTACACACACACCCGTCCACACAAGATATTGTGACAAAGTTTTAAAGCTGAGTAATAACTACACTTTAAATAGGCTTAGCAGAAAGCACAGCTGCAAGCACTCCACGTTCAACCTTGTCCATACAGCAAAAAGGCAAATCTGTATGAGTGGAAGTTTTGCAAGCTCAATAAACAGCAGATAGAGGCTCTTTCATCACTCTGTCATCAGTCTTCAGAATGGGAAAAAAGTACTGCCTGATGCTACATTCGCAGCTTTAGTTTACAGGTCTTGTGGAGATTTGTGGACGGTGTCTTTTTGTCCCACATTTAAGGTTTAAATGGCATCCCTATCACTGACATCTTGTCGATGACATTAAGTGTGGGGAGTTTGTGATCACTTTGCTCAGTGGTTGATTTGTTAATGTGGAATAAGAAGAAAAAGAAGAAGCTTTGGTGCATTGCTCAAGGGCACCTCGGCAGTGCCCAGGAAGTGGTCTGGCACCTCTCGAGCTACCAGACCAATTTCCAGATTTTTTGGTCCCTATGGTCTGAGCTACTGCTGCCACCTAGATGCCTTGCACAACGGACATGTTGCTCAACTGGGGACCTTACCCTCGACCCTGCGGTTAAGAGACACGTCATTGAAGTGTTAAAAATCTTTATGTTCAGGCTTAAGAATATATGCAAAACTCAAACCAGGCCACATAAATGCAGTCAAAGCAACACCAGTTCAACAGAGGAAATGGAAGCCCGTCTTGGCAGCTGTCGGTCACTTTTCAGCTTTAACTAATAACATTATTACATGTTTGTTCAGAGAAAAGGCAACAAGTTTAGAGACCACTCCCTCAAAATGAGCCTGTCGACACCTCGAGTCCAACCAGTTTGGTTGTTCTTATGTTTCACTTGTTCATGTGTTGTTCTTCCCTCCTGTCAATTTTATCCCTCTGTGTTTTTCTGTTCAAAATCCTGGTTTAAGTTACTATTTATTTAACATTATCCATTTTGATCACCCATGAATCAGGATCAGAAATACTTTATTAAACCCAGGAGGAAATTCGGTTGTTGCCATTGCTCCAAAACAAAGTAAAGAGGTATAGAGATAATTTAGACTGTAAAACAAAAAAGAATAGAATAGAGATACTAAATAAGCAATAAGTACCAGGTAGGACTGGAATAATACGCTATGCAAATGGGTTGCAGATTGAACTGTAAAGAATAGAAACATGCAGAGAAAGTATGTTTCCAGCAATTTTAATTTTTTCCCCCTACAACTACAATGTAAAGACAACAAACAGAAAACATTTGTTTATATAAGTTTGTTCAGCTGTCTTCACTGAAAAGAAAGAGAGCTGAGATCAGCTGGAAAATCTTTGGACTCAGAGAAGGGACATGAACTCAGTTCCCCACTGTCGGAGTGTAAGTTTGTGTGAACACTAATGAGGAACACAGACTTTACCAAGTGATTTAACACAATCCTACATAAACATGTTCCCATGACAACTTGATGCGTTGTATCAGAAGGAAGGCAACAGGGATATGGAGACAATGTATGCTACAGTTGTCTAGGGATAAAGCTGTTGTCCTCACATTATTATTGTTCTGGTGCCTTTTGCTCAGAGGAAACCTTGGGAGGATTGTTTGAAATTCTATTTTGCACATGGCTTTATCTCACTAGATCTACCTTTAGAAAGAAGGGCAACTTATCACTTCAATTAACTCAGGACAAAGCAACATCTCGGATTATTCTAAAGGAATCCCTTCAGGAAAATGGTCCAGAAAATGTCCAGTTAGCATTCCTCTTCATTTGTTGTGCGACGCAGCAGGGAGGTCACACCATGAAGTCTGTTGCTATAAATTACTTTCATTTGACGGAACATTTGTTCACTGAGAACCTCATGCTTAATCCATGATGTTACATGCTCTGTATGCTCTGTGGGGTAACTGTAGCAGGAGGAGTCACGTCACTGTCAGTATGAATGTTGCAGAAAGAGGAGCTCGTTTAAAAGGACTTTGAAAATGTAGAAACACAGGCTGCATTTTTTAACTAACTAACTGTAAATCCTCACAAATTCAACATAGGAACTCTTCACTGTGTTTACATGGCCGCATTTGGTAATGCCATGTTGTCTCTGGCTTTTACATCAGCGTTAATTAAACTATGATATTGTTGTTATGTAGATCAGGGAATACTTGTAAGGCTCAAAGGATGAGTGGAACACAACCCAAGGACCCTCCAACTCAGTAAACAATCTCATTCTCACTGAATTCACACTGCACAGTTTCCTCTACACGAGTGAAATTCATCCATAATTCATTATGAGTTTCGCTCTGATGCCACATAATCAGTTTTTTTTTCTTTTCAGACATATTTCATTTGAGTAATCAAACATTCAGTCACTCTGTAACATATTTTACACTCACAGGGGAGACAAATCACTAAACCTGTAAGTGTGTGTGTGTGTGTGTGTGTGTGTGTGTGTGTGTGTGCATGTATGTCAGCATGTTACAGTAGGAGAACAGAACAATGATTACGTCATGTGATTGTGCTGACAGGCTGTGAACGCCAATTCAAAAGACTCTGGATTCCTTGTTCATCAGGTATAAGCATGAAATGTTGCCGGCAACAACAAGACAACATTCAATATGTATTAATTTTTTATTATTTAGCTACATTAAACATTTGCTTCAGATTTAATTGTAATAAAATTTGGATGGTGAAAAGTGTCACCAGCCATACTTATGATATTTCGCACAGTATATTCTTAGAAAAAATTATTAAAGGAAAGCAATCTGCATTGAATATTTTACATACATTTAGTTTATTTTTTGCAAATAAACATTTTAATAAAATGTTGATGTGTTTTTTGTACTGTATGTGTTGACACAAATGCATCAAAGGCAGGACAAGCCCTTACTAACTCGGAAATGCATGGGACCAGCCAGAGAGCATGTCAATGCGTTGAGTTGAAGTGGGCAGAAATATTTTTCTAAATTATCTCTGATGTTACTCGTTTACATTAGTGACAACTTGTTGAGATCATTATTCATCCATTCATTCATTTTCTTCCGCTTATCTGAGGTCCAGTTGAAGTGGCAGCAAGCTTATCAAGTCAACCCAGATTTCCCTCTCATCCCAGCAACGTTATCCAACTCCTCCTGGGGGATTCCAAGGCGTTCCCAGGCTAGATGGGATAACCCTTCCCGTGAATGCTGCATCTACCTCGGGGTCTTCTTCCAGTTGGGTGTGCACTGAAAACCTCTCAAAGAGGCAACCCAAATCAGATAAACAAACCACCTTAACTGGCTCCTTTTGTTGGGAAGGAGAAGTAGCTCTATTCTGAGCCCCCCTTAAATGTCTGCGCCGAGCCTTATCTGTAAAGCTGAGCCAGCTGCCCTACGGAGTTAACTAATTTAGACAGTTTGTGTCCTCGATATTATTCTTTGGGTCCCTACCCATAGGTGAGAGTTGGAACGAAGATCGACCGGTAATCAAAAACTTTGCCCTCAGGCTCAGCTCCCTCTTCACCACAACAGTCAGACACAGCGCTCGAATCTCTGCTGACACTGAGCCAATCCGTCTGTCAATCTCACTGTCAGTATTATGTTCTCAAATATCCACTCGAGTCCCCAGTGTGAAAAATATTCAAAAGTACAACTCATTTTAGTAAACTACCGTAAATTCCGGACTATAAGCCGCTACTTTTTTCTCACGCTTCTACTCCGGTGCGGCTAATGCATGGATTTTTTATGGGGGACAATGAGCTTCTGCCGCAAAAACATTTGACTTCGTCACGTCGGATCTTAATATCAGTCATTTTGCGCTTCATGCACGCACCCTCATCATGGAAAACACACGGAGAAATACATATGATGCAGCTTTCAAGTTAAAGGCGATCGACCTGGCTGTCAAAGAAGCTAACAGAGCTGCTGCACGTTAAGATGACACTGACAGCGACAACAGAGACTGAGGAAGTGAGTAATGAAGTCATTCTGAGGCAGTGAATGGATGGACTTTTTCTTGTGAAATATATTACGGTCATCTTTTTCATCAGCCGTGTTACAGACACCGTCGGCTAGGCTTCGTATTGTAACGGTTCATGTTGTAAAGTCAGTAGTTGATAATGTGTTCATAATTCCGATTATGTGGAGAGTCAGTGAATGCACCAGCGAGAACGTGTTGAGTGGCTGTATGAGAGAACGCTGGGGGAGAGAGTTGGATTGTTACGGCAAGTTATGTGTTGCTCTCTGCTGTAAACGGCGTGGTCACGGCCGACAGTGATCGGGTTATTAAAAGTTACTATTTGAACGCTCTCGTCGTCCTTTAACGTCCGTACGGACGCTACAGTATTTGCGGATGTTACCGGTAGCCTACGTCTGTGTAAATAGCTCTTGTTATAGCGTGGACACCTGCGGCTTATAATCAAGTGCGGCTTATATATGTACAAATACATTTATTTACTTATTTTTAGCCGGTGCGGCTTATATCCAGGTGCGCTCAATAGTACGGAATTTACGGTAATCTGGCCAAAGTTGTATCTTTCTGAAGCTTTGCTACTTTACATGACAAGAATCTTCATTATACAAGTCAAACATTAAAAGTAGTATAAAACATTGTCTGCTGCCTCTTGATTCATGTTTTTTTGTTCTATTTCCAATGTAATCATTTAACTTTTTGGGCACCACAAATGTCTTTATCGTTATGTCATCGTTTTAATTACTAATAGAAATATAATGGAACCATTAGCTCAAGAGTGGGGAAATAGAAGGAATGGTTCAGACAATTTTGAATCGACAAGTGGTAAGTAAATAAACTGTGAAATGTTGTTGTGTCAAGCTTGCCATACAACAAAAGCACAGACAGACAATACTGGATGAGTTTCATACAGTTGAAGCCAAGAGCACTTCCCTGTCTATTCACGTCGTGTCATTTCAAAAGACTCCATTGGGTGTTAAAGAGTGGCACTAAAATGTCATACACAATTTAATGTTTTAATTGAAAGGCCTTAGTGTAAAACGGCCTTTTAGACTGGAATATGCAATTCTCATTAGTTGAAACGTCCACGTGCTCAATCACACCAACCTGCACCACCTCAGTCTGGATCTCTTCCCTTACAAGTTTTAATAGCTCACCCTTGAGGCACCTTTAAAATTTTCAAGAGGGCTATTATTTCAAAATTACGGCCATTAAAAATGACGCTCTGTTCATTGACTATGTCACAGAAATATTAAATGAACACTGCACAGGAAATTAAACATTGTGTGCAAGACACAATTCCTCACAATTTTATGACCTCTATTTCCTTTTCGGTGGATTGGAGGCTGGGAGTTACCCTCGAAAAACAGCCTGAAAAACATCCAGTCACATCAGTATCGTGAGAAAATATACTAAGAGGCTAATGCCCTTGAAAGTACTGCATTGTGGTGTGTGGAAATCAATGAGGCCACGCTCTACATGTGAATGTAAACCAATTCATCGTGCTCCATCTCCCTAAGATTACATTTAGAATCCCTCTCTCCCTCTCTTTGTGCTCCACAGGTGACACTTTTGAAAGTGAAACTACTTGCCATTAATTCTGCTGCACACAGTTGGTTACCTCAGTGGGTTTTATTCAGCCATATAGTCTTTGCCATGTTCCAGGGATGTATTAGTTTTCCTTGTCTCTTTGCTAAATACCAATGTTTATTTATAGATTTGCATGAACTGAATGCATTTCCCGTTAGCAATTATCTCAGCCCCACAGGACTTTTGTAAAAGACTAAATGACTTCTAAATTGTGTTCTGTTGACAAGGGAGCATTTATCATATTAAAAAGATTCCTCCCCTTCATGCTTTCCCATTATAATGGATACTTTGAGTCGAGGTGGCCTTTTACAATGATGTCTCTTTCTCTTCCATTCTCCTCTGCCAAGAATTGATGATGCTTCTCTTGAGCATGCGTCAAGATTGTCAGTGAATTTAACATTTTCATAAAAAGTCGTTTTGCCTTCATCCCTGAGAAACTTAAAGCAGATGTCCGGCTTCCATCCCAAGAACTCTTTCCTCAGTGCCTTTTTTATTTTCCTCCCAAACCCTGTTTTTTTTTTTTTTTTGGTAAAGGACAGAGTCCTCACTCTTTCCTCCCCATGAAGGTTATTCACTTTTTTATATGGCAGTTACTCACAGAGTCAGTGAATCAGCAAAAATTGTGAAATAAAACGATAGTAACTTACAACGCCTCCCAGCTATGGACAAAATACTTCCCCCCAGTGCCATAATATTAAAGGTTAACTTTGATCATGTCATCCTCAAGCCTTACAGCTGCACCGGTGGCACCTAAATCTCAGCACACCCCCTGTTTTATAAAGATGTCAACAGTCATCCAATTCAGAAATGGAGTCTTCAGAAGATAAAGAGCTTACCTTTCCTGAGGTGACAGGATAGCCTTTGAGGGGACAGTCCTATCCATCATTGTTCATATCCCAACATTGTAACCTCAAGCAGGTGGCCTGCACAGAAGCAGTAACAGCTGCTGGATATTATATCTACAGAGGCCAGTTATATCTTGAGAAGAAGGAAATAGATACAAGATTGGAATGTGGCATAGAGTGGCTAATTCACAAGTGTGGATTAAAGGGCCTGATCTCTGTACAATAACACATAATTTGCATTAACAGCTCAAAGCAGTTGTAATCTTTAGACTTGATAGTTGTGTTCCTAAACAGACAGTATGTGCATTCCACCACCAGGGGCCCTCATTTAAAACACTGATAACAGATGATGTTGAGGCTAGCGGGGAATCATGGGAGTGATTCTCTCTGCTACTCCCTCCCCACCCCCACACCCTGATGAAAACAAACACCAAGTTGACCATAGTCAAGATGAACCGGAGAAACCGACCTGAAGAAGACTATATGTATCCATGTTTAAGTTACATGACGTTTCTATCACAACAGCACATGCAGCTACCGTACAGAGGCTTGGAGTAGTATTTCCCGCTTCCCTATGCAGAGGTCTGTTTCCATCGCGACAATGAACATGTTGTGTCTGGCATGGCAGCTCTTTCATGGCAGACACGTTCCGTTGCAAATGTAAAATATTGGATTTCTCAGGCTTTGAGACTGTTAGAAAATATCTGAGCTATTACTCTGACTACTCATCTATAACATGTTTAGTCTGTTCCTTAAAGGGGACATAAAATGAAAAATTCCCTTTCACAGTGTTTTTGAAAATGGTCTGGGGTAACTTGAGTGTCTATCAACCTACACAATTTTAAATAAATTATCCAGTCCTTTGCTTGTGGTCAGCTTAAGTCTTACAACACAGAGAAAAATGCTCCATTTCAAATTTTCTCTGTTTGTAACATCACAAGTGGGATTCTGGTAAGAAAATTCCCTCACCTGCCCTGGTATCTTCACGCATGGACTCCACCTCCTGCCTTAAGCAAAACTTATGCACAGGTCTGCCATTTTTATTGTCTCTACAGGGGAGTGATGTCTACTGGGAAAACTCCTCTGGCGCTTGATTAATGTTATGTCATGTTTGACCAAAGCACAGCACAGATGTTTTTGAAAAGGTGAAAAGGAAAAGGATGACTTCAAAATAGGCCTTAAGTAATTAAGTAACTGTAGACCTGACTTTGATTTACCTATTTTTTTAATAATTGTATTTCAGCTTAGTTGAGGTTTGAGTTGGACTGATCTTTGAAGTTGAATAATTTCATTATTTATTGAGTCTTGTGCAAAGGTCCACTAAGTCCAAAACCTTTACATTGAAATACCTTTAGATGAATAATTTGTCTTGTGTTACGAGGTTAATCTGGGCCAGATGTCAGTCCAATAAATGATGCTGTGAAAAGATTAATTAATCATTGGGATAAGTGAATCCCAGTGATTGATTGAGATCCAGATCTTCCTCTCAGTATTCCCCACCATGTTGAGTGTCTTCATTTTAATAAGTATTCTGCTCAGACATTATGAGTGCATTTTAAATGTTCGGTCTGTCAATGTATGACCTGATGTCTCAATTATTATACTAATTCAGTGCCAGCTTTTCCTCTGAACTATAACTGACTTCAAAACCTCATTTGAATTCTGGAGATGAATCACTACCCCCTAACATTCATGATTAATTCACACTTAACATGCCTGCAGATTTAATTTCACTTGGAACATACTTGAAGTAGATTACATAAACTGTGAATGTTGTGTTTGTCCTTTCAGCTCCATTTGCTGTTCAGGAGGTGAGCCGATCTCAGCTGTCAATGGGTAAGAGTAAATAATAATAACAATAATGCATTGTGCCTTTCAAAAGGTCACTTTACAAAGCAAAAGTTGGGAAACACCCTGGACTGTTCAATAGTCCATCACAGGACAGACAATCAGCCTCAGTAAAATACACACGGATTGTTTAGAGTCGTGAGTCGACCTTATGTGCGTGGACTGTGGCAGTAAGTCGACTTATCCAGACAGACCCCACATATGCACAGGGAGAACATGCTAACTTCACGCAGAGAGTCTCGAACCCGACTGAGATTGAAACCAGTAAGCTCCTCACTGTGAGGAAACAGTGCTTACCACTGCACAGCTGTGCAGCCTAAAGAGAGCAATGATTTCACAAATGAAATAAAGCAAGTGATACATCCTTTCTTGACTGAACACCCCTGTTTTGGCCTCCTAAACAAAAACCGTTCAACCAAAGCTCAGAACAATTGGAGGCTGAAACACACAAGGAAGCCGCGCTAATTTAAGTTTATACCCCATTGAACAAAAACTCCTCACTGCATTGATTTATAGTGTGGGTGCAAGAGGGCTCTCCTATGGCTCCTCTAAGTCCTCCTCATAACTGCGCGTAGATTGCACTCAGGTCTGCAAAAGGTGGAGTGATGAGGGAGAGTTGAGAGAGTGTTAAAATCACCATTACATCCTCTTGTTTTGTTCACAGTATGTCTTACGTGAGGAATATGTGTATTGCATTCACAGAATACAGTTTTTCAGAATCAACAAGTTAATTATCTCTGAATTACGAGTTATGAGATGTTTGCATTCCTCTGCACAAAACAGCTGCCTCAGCTGCACTCAGCTATCTAGTTTTTTCAGCGATTGCCTCGTTGTCTTAAGTCACCACGTAACCAGCCTGAGTGTATTTCAGATGCATAACGTTACACAACGAAGCATGCCTGATGGGCACAGTTGATTCTGTTTGATCAGAGTGGGTTTTGTGGCTGAACTGCAAAGAGCTAAGTTGCCTGTGCAAAGTTCAGAACAACATAATTTGTGACTTCAAGACATGAGTTGCTATTCATGTTTCAAACCCAAATCAAAATAAAAACGTGTGAAACTGGGAATATTTGCTTCTTCAAGAGGTCTAAATGGGTGCTTCTGTTGGGGTTTAGATGAGTTGGTATCTCATGCCTTCAGAAAGCACAGTGGACTTAAGGCATTCACACACAGCTGTTTTGGATGCCCTTCGGTTTGCCAGCAAAATGTAGTCAAGCCAGAATAAATATTTGACATACTTTTTAAAAATGGAGAGAGATTAGAACGCAAAAACGTTTCAAGACCCACACAGAGCTGGGTAATGGTAACCTGCATGGGCATTGACTTTTGGGAGGAGGGGACAGGGTAGACATATCATTTCAATGTTTTGAATTAGGACTGCAGAGTACTAATCTTTAAACCCCATGTGTCAGAATTACATATTGCTCCTTTAATTTCAGTCTGCTTCATGACCAGCAGAACAATTCTCACAGGATCTTCAACTTGCCATCACAAATAGGTCTGGCTGCAAACTGGCTTGTGGCTAAAATACTTTTTTTCAATGAGCTCGTACTACTTTATAAAGAAGATATTTTGGGTATTGTTGCCTTTAACAGATACGACAGCTGAAGAGAGACATGAGATATTTGGGGCAGAGAGTGGGGGGTGACATGCAGCAACGTGCTGAGGCAGGATTCAAACCCACAGCTGTTGCATCAATCACTAAGGCCTCTGTTTATGGGACGAGCGACATAACCGCCAGGCAACCCAGTGCCCCACTGTAGACTACTTTTAGCATCTACTGTTACTGTGAAATAAGACTTATTTGCTTTAACGTATAACATTAAAGTGAATCAGTCACTTCTTCAGTGATGCATTAATAATGATCCAAAGGACACCACATCAATGTCATGAACTGCTCTTTTGAGTCAGGCTTCAGACTCTTAATCATTCACATGGTGAGCACATTCTACTGTTTTTTGTTTTTTTGCACTCACTGTTAATTAACGTTCAAATATAACGACCTACAAGTCATTGCTTACAGTGAAGACAATATTCTAAATATTTATGTGGTTCTTCAAGTTCAACTTGGTTTCAGCTTCTCTAAATCTTTCCCCAAGTGTAACGACTCATAAAGGATATTGCTGAGGAATAAATGTTATTTGAATCCCATTCAACTTCACGGGCCGTGTAACATCTCTGGCAACACCATAGTGCTTGATTCCATATTTGAAAATGCCAAATTCAGTAGGAATATATATTGTTAACCATGTTCAAACCATCATTTCAAAAACAGACCTGAATGTGACAGATTCATTTGTTCTGTACAATGGGAGCATAGTCTAAGGGAGAGGCTGGTCTGGTATTTAAACTGCTCTTATCTAAAGACTGACTCTAATTGGTCTCTTTTGATGACCATGAAACAAAACCTCAGAACCACATTTCAGCACCTGACTCAGTAAGACGGAGAGGCGTTGTGATTTTATTTCACTCTTGAAAATAGGAAGGGCAGTGTCTGTAGTAACAGAATTGAAATGTCTTATGAAGTTCCTTTTCCTTAGAGACAGCTCGATGTTGATAGGAGAATCAAAGTGAAGACATTCCCTCAAGCTTTAAGCCCGAGCCAATTAGAGCGCTGCTGCCCTTGTGCAGACCCCCATTGAAAGGTTTACCAAAAATAACTTCATCATCAAAGAGACAGGAAGGGACATGTCCTTCAATAGAGAACTGCTGTTCACTAGGCAGGCCAAGGAGTGCGAGTCAGCGTGAGGAGATCACGTATATTTAGACAGGAGTCAAGAACCCTCTAAATGGTTCATGCCATCTCCAGGCAAATTTGGCAGAAAGTCCTGCAGCCATTTCAGTGAATTATGCTGTGCTTATATGAGCTGTAATACCATGCAAACTTTAGCAGCTAACTTGGGGCTTGTGATTTGAAATGACTGGCACGCACTCGGCCTCTGGATCCGAATTTTTAAACCCAGATCCTCACCAAGATTAGCTCCTGTTAAACTTTCTAAATGCTATATATATATATATTCTTAAATTCAAGAAAAGGCAGTTATCCCTCTAATCCAATCTTGGACCCTCAGTAAAATGTCTCATATACACATCCCTGAGGCTCTGTTTCCAAATTTTAACTTTTTACAACTAAGCTCTCATTTTACTTTATTGGCAGCTCAAATCAGTCATGAACATTTCATGGCTGGAATACAGATGGCAGGATCTCAATACAGATTTCCAAAGTACACACAACAAACAAAGAACATAACAGATTATCAGACATGTTTTTTTTTTTTTTTTATCTCCGAATAACATATTTTGGGAGGGGAAAAGAGGGTACATATCCATAGCATTTTAAAGTCAGAAACACAAATTAGAGTTTGAAGATTCCTTTTCTGCTGTAACTTTGAACAAACAAATAAATTGTGCTGTTGCCCGGAGAGACTGGCTGTTGGTTTGGTTTCCTTGATTTCCAATAAAGAGGTAGAAATCATGATTAAGATTAGTAAAAAGCAGACCTTCATGTTCAGTTTTGTAATCATCTTTTTATTTGGGATCATCTGAAACAGACACTGTCAAAGCATGATAGTAGTCTTGTTTAATTAGTCATTAGTCTTTCAGTCCTACAGGAAAATAATCTGATTATATTCAAATTAATAAAGTATTATTCATGCAAATTGGTCGTTAACAGTTCTTGCACAACTTGTATTAAAAAAGAGGTTTGACTGTAATATGACATCTCGTAAGTATGCACTAAAATATAGAAATGGGGAATTCATGCATATTCATAAGTAAAATTGTGAATGTTGCTGAACCTGCACAGCCTTGTCTCTGTCCTCTCACCTGCATTAGTCACAATAAAATTGTGGAGCGGACCGAATTGGACAATTGTATTTCCACATGGTTTAATGAGGCTCATAAAGCCCAAGTTGCACAGAGGCCAGTTTGTCTTTGCATTCAGACCTTGGATTAAGTGTTCAAGGAGAAAAGGGTTCAGGTGGGACTTGCAGCTCTCACTGAAGGGGCGGAGGGAAGGAGGGAATAGTAAGTTGTCATTTCCACAGATGATTTTTCTGGTAATGGATTTGTTGATGGCTGATAGTGACAGCCCAGCAAGGTCACTTATAGTGTTAAGAACATGTAATAAAGATAAAGACAAGACAAAAAAAAAGAAGGCAAGGAATTGGATTTCTTTGACTTGTTTTTACTCAAGTCCACATGTACTCTTCAGAATGGCGAGGTCGAAGATCTATCAGTGCAGGAAAGACAACACAGCATGTCCTACAACACTGTGGTCAGGCCATTCTGCACACAAGTGTAAACCTGGGAATCCTCTCCTTCCTTTCCTCGCTTTGTTTCCCCTAGATTTATACTCACTAATCAAAACAGATCAGGGCGGCATCCTTCATGTTGACAGCATATAGCACTCAGGAGAGTTGAGTCATTTGATCTGGATGGCTGGCTTTCCCTCGCCTCGGCCTGTTGCTTGTAGCAAGGGGCTCACAAATCTCATTGTATTAGCGCTAAGTTGGCTGAGAGAGGGGATTTGGACATTAGAATGGTGCCCAGTATTGACTCTACAATGTTTGGGCTCATAGTTGCCTCCTTAGAGACATGATTGTCAGCAGGGAGGAAACAGGGTTTGTGATTGTGGTTTATCAAATCCACTGTGCTATAATGTAGAAATAATGCTGAATTCTTCATGCTGAACGTAGAACATCAGCACTGGCAACCATTCAACAGTAACAACTGTCACTGTCACTAAATGTGTTAATGTAATTAGGGCTTGATCACTCATCTGGAAAAGTATGCATGGTTCAAATAATTCAACATGCTAAAATCCCCCCCCCCCATCAATGACTTGATATCAACCTGTTTGTTATATCAAATGTATCCCTTGTGTTAAAGGCAATACTCATGTTTTAAATTAATGTAAACAATGTACAAAAGGTTGAAATATAAACTTTGTTCAAAACTATGTTCATCAAAGTATTACAGTGTATAACAACTGTTTTTGTTTTTTGTGGAAAAATGCACATGAATCTGAATTCAACACTGACTTTGTGTAAATCAGTGTTTCTCAGTCCTGTTCCTCGGGACCCACTGCCCTGCATGTTTTACTTGATTCACTCTTTCAACACACCTCACTCAAACAATCAGCTCATCATGAAGACTACTAACAGAAGCCGTTTTCAAACCCCCAACCTATGAAATAAACTACTATGGAACGTACAATGCTGTATCTGCATACTGTATACTACGTTAGTCAGTAGTGTGTACTGCCAGGTGGTTGTTATTTTGCATGTAAGCTGCTGAGCTGGTTTCCAGTCTTGGAATGTTGAAGTCAGAAAAAGCCAAGCTGACAAATAGTGATTGAGTGTAGCATCCACTAATGCTCTGAAAAAAAGCTGACAAGCAATTAATTTAATTTTTTTTAAATTTTGAGAAACAAAAATTATATTTGGTGGTACCTTTGTGTTGTTTGGTCTTATTAGGACTGGCATTGGCGATTGTTGTCTGCCACTTATTCTCTTTCTGTTGGTTGAAAGTGTGGTTGCATTATGACCATCTGCTCATTATCCATCATTTCGATCTCTGACATGGAAGACTAGTCTTATGCATACTGTACATTTTTCATTGAATCAGAGAACATCAAGGTAGTGTTGGCATACTGCAGATCTTGCATTTGTTTGCATACTGCATTTTAACCAAATCAGTATGAACTACTAATATAACAAATAGTTTTGAAAACAGCACCATTTTAAATTTTTAAATCAGGCATGTTAGCATCTAAAACATGCAGAGCAGTGGCTTCCCAGGACCAGGGTTGAGAAATACTGGATGAATGGTGTTGTTGTCAAGTAAGCCAATGAGACAACCTTTGTGAAGTGAGTTTCTGACATCCCCATAGTGCACTTGTCTGTGGTTTAGGTTGAGGAGTTGAATGATTTTGGGCTCAGGCGTTGGTGGTTTTGTAAGAGGAAATACAAATTTGCATTGAAAGACTTTATGGCAAAGAGGGAGCTATATTCATGGCATCGATAGTACTTTACGGTGTTCTTGATAAGTATGCTAAGTGTGGAAATATTATCTCCTATCCTCGATTCGAAGGTCATCGGTGCATTAATAAGCATGTAAATGTGTATGTCCATGACAGTTTGAATCATTTAAAGGTCATGGTTTGAGAATATTGTCAGCCAAGGCATTATGCAACTTCTACTGACTTATAGAGTAGTTACTTCTTGGAGTGATAGTGGCGTGCTGGTAAGAAACTATTTATGAGTGCAACTGTTTTATCATTTGGTCTAAATACAAAAGCTTGTATTATTAATTCAGTATCATGACTGCCTGAGGAAGATGTATAGTGAATGGGGTTATCAGACAATGAAACATGTTCTTGCACTGTGTATTACATAAAAGCAACTTTCACAGACATAGCTCAATTAAGTAACTTATCTCAGTTCAATAACTGAAATGAGATACACGGCCAAAAAAGCTGCATTTAATAAGTTTATTGTCTGTTGGTACATTCGATAACTAAAAAGTTAATTAGGCTTTTCAGGTTATCTCAACATATACATCTGAAATGCATTCATTAGCAGCCAATTATGCTGTAAGAGCATTGGCTGAGCACATGTGGCTGTGCAAATTCAGGCTATTTCAGACTTTTTTGGCGCACCACAGATAAATACAGCCCAGTAAACACTGTTAGCCATGCAGCATCACTCCATTCAGGGACAATTGCTGATCATGACCAGATCAGCTCCACCCCATTGGGCTGATAGATCTCTAGCAGGTTTGAAATGTTGGTCGTACGACAGCATACACTCATACAGTGAATGTAGAACTGTAAGTCGGGTCCCTAACTTTGGTGGTTCCTTTTCTGATGGCAACTGCACAAAATTGAATCAGTCTGTGGCAACAGCCGGCATGCCTGTGCAATGTCTCTTTCCATTTCCTTGCCCTTCCTAAATGGCAGGAAATGGCTGTTGACCTTTTGCTGCGATGGAATATTTATGATGGTTATGTTTTGGTGATGCTAATGTTCTCCTGTGAAAGCATGGTGTTTGTATTTTAACTGTGCAAATGAGAAAACTGAAATACACATAGATCCGACTTTAATTTCTGTCTGTGGGAGATTTCAAAAGGAACCTTTTTTAAGTTGGCATTCTCCAATTACATGTATACAATACTACAGTCTATGCCCGGCCTAGACTCTAGATTAATCTGACCATCTTTACTTCTTGGGCTGTTCTCCACCCAGACTTCATGAAGAACTTACTCTGTCTCTAATGTTTCCTATTTGTGGTCTGCTTTTCGATGAACAGGCAGCATCTAAGTGAGCATCCCACACAGCTGAGCTGGTTGATATGATTTCTATGAAATAATGATGAACTGATGCTAAAATTGTCAAATGAGCTACATCAAAGCACACACTGGGATATCGATCCAGTGTCCTAGAGCTGTAAATTGGTTACGTAAGGGGATGACATTCAGAAGCTGTGCACCCGTTTTGTGCATTCCCTCCCCCCCGAAAGGTGGAGGGGGGAAACACTGTCTGAGCACTTCAAAGTCTAAAGACCTTTAGAGCTAATTAATTTGTCCTTTCCAAAAAGGATTAAAGGTTTCCCTTTCAGATTATTTTTAACAACGGTTTCATGAAACAGCATATTTGAAGCTTGTACCAGTTGCACATCTGTATTTTTAATTACATTATAATTCACTTTAAAATAATAATGGGACACATGCTTAGAGTTTTACAATAATAAGTAAATCATTTATCTAGGTTGGTGATTAGACTTTTGCAATGCATTCTTAAATGAACAAAGTGTGTTTTTTTAATGTCCTCTAAGAGATGAAAAAAAAAACAGATCAAAGCAGCTATCCTGTTAAAAACACGGAAACAACTGGAGGCTATTAGGATCAAATTAAAGTGCATGTTTTTCACACTCAGATGTCTTTTTTAAATTCTTCTGATGAACCCAAAGTTTCTGAAGTTTCAAAATACATCAGGAAACATTACAGGGAGCGGATTATTATGAGGAATTAAATATTTGCTTCTTTTTTTCCACTTTTATGAATGTTAATGGTAGATGTTTCAAAAGTTTGCATGTTTTACTCAGTAGATGGGATCACAACTCCCAAAAAACAAGTCATTCTGAATAAAAAAATGTTGTGCACTGTGCAAAGTGTTTCCATGACCTTGAAGCCGCTTAGTTTAATTTTAAAGAAATGTTCAAGTTTTTGATCCAGTAGATGTCGTCTTTGAGCACCAGTATGAAACCAACACAACCTGCTGTTTGGCGATACCTCCAACCCCTCTCCACTTGCATTCACACACAGGAGTTATCAGTTAGAACACATCATAACTAAGCACCATTAAGCACAGGCAGCGATCAAAATTGTCCTTTGCCTGAACTGCAATTGCTTGTGGCCTGCACTATACATTAGTGTTAGTAGGCTAATGTTAGCGCTCTTTAGTTCGCTTGTCTAATTGACATAAACATAAATTGATAGGGAATGACTGTGATCTAAAGTCACTATGTGGCATTCCAACAAGCAGTGAGTAGACTTTGTTATTCTTCTTTTCTCTACTCCTGTACTAAAACTGTCACGAACTGGAACAGAACTATACAAGTTAAAACACACCAAGAAGCACGAGGAATTACAAACACGACTGACACTGAGAAACTCTGACAAACATCCAACAACTTGCAACAATGAACAGTCAACACTGGAACACTGAGACTAACTAGACAGAGGTAATCAAACACAGGTAAGGACAATCGAGACACAGCTAAGGACAATCAAGACAGGAGGGAAACAGTGAGACAGGAGTGAAATACAAGAAACACTGAGGAGACGACAAAGTAAATCATGAAACACTGAAGACACACAGAATTATTTGCATGTTGGACATACTAAAAGTGTTTTCTTTTAGCTAAACAGACCAGTTCCAGGTCCAGAGTAAAACTATTTTCTTATTCAATTGGACATTTTTAGTCTAATATCAGCTGCTTGACTCTGCACTCCATCCTCGTACCACTACCATTCAACAAGTTAACACACACTGCTATAAAGAGACAGTAGAATGGTGATGAAATCTCATAGATAATAGCATACTATTATTCTCCTTACCACTGCAGGCTCTGCTTCTCAACCAGATGATGAATAAATTGAACATAAACCTTATGGGCCCTGGCTCATATCTCTTTGATTTGACTTTCATCGCTTGTTTTGAACTATGCAGGAAAAAAGGGGCTGAGAATTCTTCTTTTCTGTCTGCCCCTCTATAATCACATTTCTGATGTGAGACAAGCTGCAGAACTCTGAAGACACCAAAGGTGCGTGGCTGCAGGGAACTTTGGTCTGGCTTATGTCCAATGGGGTGGGGAGTGGAAATCACAAAATAATACCTGGAGCACAAGGGTCCACTGGAGTATGTGACGGATAGAGAATCTTTGAAATGAGAAACTCTTTAAGTATTAGGAGAGACATCGTCTCCCACCTTGACACTTCCTTTAAGCTGGGCTGCCTGAGTCACCAAAAGTAAACTGACCACAGGTCATTAAGGATTATACGTTAACTCAGTTGAAAACTAAAACAAAATGCTTCCAGTCTCAGAGCTATTAATGTCACTGTTTTAACAAAGGACTCTCCTGCTCCTTCACACTCCACCACCTTTCTGGCCTCCTTCCCGGTGCCCTTGTGTTCATATCTGATAAGAGCGACTGTTATGTACAGTGATATGACCAACTACAAGCTCAATGATTTGTAATAATTGGTGCATGTCTTTTCTCGAGTGTGCATGGTTTAGTAAGCCACCTCAAAAGTACAGTTCAGTAGTTAAAAGAACAATACTTTTATTTCATGGTTTCCTGTGTTTTTCCTTTCCATTACTCTAATTGGACAGAGACAGCAGCATATCAAATGAGCATCAAAAGACAGGAGACTTCTGCTGCCTCCAGCGGCAATTTTGGTTTCAAACCAAAAGAGAATACAGGGAAAGGGCAACAGCTTGAATTGAGAGTCAGTCAAAAGCAAAGCTGGGGCTGTGAAATCTCTTTGTACCAATATCTCAGAAGCAGGCATCGTTGATTGAAGGACAAGTGGTGAGCAAAATCAATGCACTCATTTTTTTCTTTACCTTAAAAAAACCTGGTAAATGTTTGAAAGATATGTGACTTGCAGCCTGTGATCCTTGTCAAAAAGAACAAACAAGTTGGTCACAAAAATGGGGAGATATGTAACAGATTGGGAGAAAGGGGCACTTGAGTCGAGAGAGGTAAAACAAAAGCTTGTAGTGTGAAACAGCTGATGGGATTTGATCACTTCTGAGCTTTTTCTTTAGTACAGTCATTTCAAAAGAAGCTGTAAGAAATTACAAACGGTTAGATCTAGGTCAGTTTACATGGCATTTTTTAAAGGTGACACCCAGCTGCTGATTAATGACACGGTCTCCATTGATAGCATTTTCTGGCAATGGGATGTCCAGAATCTCACCAAAAGTGTCTACCCAGCTGTGATTTCCCTTCAGCAGAGCAGAGGCAGGGGGTTGGTGCTGCTGAAAAGAAAACTTTGCCAACAATGAAGGTTAGATGGAAGCCAACATAACAGCAAAGGCCAGTCTATTTAGTAATGCCGGGGATTTTCAGCGCACAGCACTCTTGGGAGAGATGACTTTCCACCGTGTATGAAACAAACGGCGAAGCCTGGCAGCAGACAATGCACTGCAGAGATGTGATATGTATAATAATGGCAGAAAATCAAGGCTGGACTTGAAATCACTACGGGGGGGGATGTTAACAGGATCCCTCTCTCCTCCAAGGTCACTGCTTGGTTACAAAGGGACAAGAGGGATGTGGAGTAAAAAAGGCCCCTGTTCTGACATGCGTCTGAATCTGAAGCAGATTTGGAGAAGAAGAAAGGAGGAAGAGTGTTTTTGTCAGGTTTTTTTTCTTCGTGTCTACTGATGACACAAGTAAGCTTATGTGACCGTTTTTGAAGAAAGAAGTGTTTTCATTATGTGCAGCGTCTTTGAGATGAAGGTCCTGAAGATCATTCTCTCAGTTGTATTGCTTCACTTCACTTAATGCATTTATTTCTATACATTTTCCTTGTGCCTTAAAGTGCTGCTGTTGTCAATTCCCATGACTATTTGGGCATGTAATGAAATGATTAGGATTATCGTAAGAGTTTAGTAATATAATGAGAGCAGAAATGATCTCAATTCTTTTGTTGTGAGGTACCAAATTGAATTAATAGTGTTTGGACAAAAAATAGAGGCAGAGCACTGCATTAACATACAGATGAATCACATTGTAGCACTATCTCTCAGAGATGTGCACAGGTGAAATGTGTCTCATTGAGGTGCCAGTAATCTGATATTACTGGTTCATTAAGGGTCGCCAATGCATAATCTGTATTAGTTTGTCAATGAATGAAATGCCAGAAAGTAATTTTGAGCATAATGGGAAGCTGTGGCAGTGAGGTACTGCAATCTTCCAACTTGTTACAAGGCAACAGAGACACAAATCTTAGTCACTGCCAGAGAGAAGCAGCAGATCGGGTCAAACTTTCATGTCACGTAAGGAGGATAAGTCATACAAAGGAGAGCCTCCTACTTGATTTGATTGGCTGTTTCAGCACATAGGTGACATGGCGATAGCTGTGACACAACTGCACAATCTTCAGTGTTGTTGGGGCCTCTTACATTGCTATATGAGCAGTTCATTGCTATGACAGCTCTTTCTATAACCAATATATCTGGCTTCTTCACTCCTGTTATGTTGTGCGACTTTTTGTCACGGCTACCAAAAAATAAAATCTTTTGAAGATCCATCTGCTGCTTTGACTTGCTCATAGATTCCCTGCCAGCCCCCCTCAACCCTGCTTGTCTCTCCTCAAGAGGAATTTTTAGGAACTGACAAATCTCTCTAGATGGTGTACTTAAGTTTCCAAGTCACAGGCAGGAGGAATGAGGATACAATGAGACAAAAAAAAAAGAGAACTGAAGCGTTTTGACTTTATAAGTGGCCTCGATCAAAGTTATAAAACCCAGTTGTGTTAAAGAAGCCTCAGATACCAACTGAAAATGACCTGCTCTTCAGCAAACACATAATTAGCGCTGAGCTTGTGGGCATACTGAAGCATTTAGCAGCTAAGGATGTAGATATTTCCCTCCTACATACCTTTTGGCTCACCCACATGTGATTTTACTTATTATTAGACTAATTATTAGAAAGTGTGGATGTGTATTGCCTGTGTTTGAACAACATTTTCATGACTCTGCTGTTTTTCATATTCTGTTACTGTTTGATAACTTACATGAATGTCATTCTTACTGGTATATAAACATGTAACTCTCAGCATCATTTTATCCATCTGCAACCACAGCCAAGAGGTTTTTACCCTTTAAGGAGAAAACAGAAAAAAAAAAAAAAATTAAAATACCAAACATGATTTCAAACTTCAGGTTGTGAATGTTGCACAAGCTCTTTGGGGCATGTTATCCTTTTTGTTCTCTCACTCTTTTTGTGTCTATAATTTGGAGGAGAGTAAAGCAGTCCATGTGGGACTTGGCAAGGGATCTGGAAGGTCTCTGGGTCAAGCTCAGATTGGACCACTTACGGTCGACTGTGGAATGATGCCTGTTCATTTCCTGGGCACTATCCAAAGAGCCAATGAGAGACTTCCTCAGATGATGGTGCTTTGAAATTAAGGCTTGCATCTCTGGTTGGCTGGAACTAGTGGCAGCAGATTATATGGTCCCACATGATTAGTATTGTCTCAAAAAAGATGTTGGTTTTTCTGTGGTTTGTTAGGTTTTAATCAAATTCAGCTCTGACAGTGTGCATGCCACAACTGAGACGCTTAAAACAATGCCAGACGTGAGTGAGTCAAAGATCCAAGATAATCAAAGCCTTTTTTTTTTACTGGAACATCCAAGTAATTATTCACTTCAATCAAGTCTGCTGGGTGTTGAAGTATTCTGTTTCCTCCTTGGATTCAACTCAGATCGTCAAGCTTGTTTTGGTCTTTTGTATTCAGCTCGTTATGGCAAACATATCCGGTGGGTTATTCAAAGCACCATATGAAAGACAGACCTTGAACCTCACATATACAAGGGGTGCAGGTACTCAACAATGGCATTCTCTGCTACCATTGCCATGATCTGTGTGTTTCCACTTTGATTTTGAGCAGAGCTCCAAAAGCAGCTGGGAGCAGAGGCAGCTGGTTGGTTTCAGAGTTTCACTCAGAGTCAGTGATCTTTGACGCAGGTTTAGTAAGACTGTGATGAATTTGTGAAAAGGACTTGATGGGTGTGCGGAGTTTCAAGGTTCAGGGATCTTGGCTTGTTTTTGTGTGATCACTGAAGGAACCTTTTGCAGGGTTGCTCAAGTTCTGTGACATTAAAGCAATAAAATCTAACTTTTCCAACTTGAAATTGTATTTTTAAAGGCTGATTTAATAGTACAATAACTTCCAATGGGGAGAATGCTATCTCTTCCATGTCCATAGTGAGGAATGATTGCCCATTTACTGCAATATGTAACTCTGTACGAGGGCCACGGTCGAGGAGTGCGTAGAGCTTTACTGCACTAATTCACACCAGATTCATGTTCAATTTGTGTCCGTGGCAGAGTAGATTTTTTCTTTGTTCAATATGTGTGCTTCCATTGGCTCAGCTGCATCTCAGCTCTGTCCCAGCTCAGGCAGTTCCAGAGCCCTCTGCAGCAGATATGCAATGCTTCCACTTTTGCCCGATGAAAGAGCACATTGCTTACTCTTTCTACAGAGCAGATTGAGCAGGACAGGAAGTGACACACATTAAAATTGCCTGCTTTAGTTTCAGAATAAAGCACTTTGTTTCATTGTTTGAGAACAATGAACTTACTTTGTGTGTTTGTTTGTGTTTATAAGGGTGTTATACATTTTAATACCACATGCATCGTCAGTTAGTCAAAACAGTCGGTCTAAAGTCTTGTCCAGGTTTTTGCTGCTGGTTGGTGAGTTCTAACCGGATGATAGACCAGTGAACAAAGAACCAACTTAAAAAACCTAACCCAGAATGTAGCCAAGACTCCAGTATGCCTTTGCTTTTGAGGTGTTGTATTCTGTGAGTTGCACTAGCATCTTGTGTGATTGCTCTGTTAATCTGCTGAAATGAATCAGAGGGTTTGTGATGCGATGTGATGTGATGTCGAGTCAAGTCATACTGTATGTGGTGCTGAGGTGTGTAGAGTCAGGCTGTGGTAAAGGAAGTGACAGGGATACAATGCGATCTGATCAAACACATGTAATTAGTCAGTGAATGGATTTGTGTTGTGTGCAGTGTGATGGGAACATCAGCTGAGCACATACTGGTGTGTGTTGCGTGCATACCTGCCTTCAGACAGGCGAGAGACGGATGTGATGCAATATTTGCAAAACCATTTCCAGACTTCTTCAAACACTCCAGTGTAGGTTTTCTTGCTCTAATGCACCATTCAAGGGTTTTGATACGAAGCCCCCCATTTTCCACTTGCTATGACAAACTCCAACTCTGATGACACCCAGTGAAACGTCTGCACTGCTGTCATGTCTTCACTTCCTGACAATGTAGGACGTCTCAGTACTGTTTCCTGTGGGTTCTTATAATTCACTTGATTGCACCTGCTTGATAATTTTTTTAACAGTTTTTTCTTGTGCTGTGATTCTAACCTCATGATTATACATGATGTAAAGATGATGTTTAAGATGATTTATTATTTGACATGGCCAAAAAGAGAAGTAGTAAATGAAGGACAAAAAAGGAGACAGCACATTTCTGTAGTAAGAGTTTACATTTTTGCTAACATTTACTAGTTACTCACCTATGTGGTAAAATTACTATTATTATATTTTATTACTATAATTATTTCCCCATACAGTATGTGGATTGGAATACAACAATATTTCCTGTCTCTTATGCGATCATACACTTAGAATAACAGTCTGAGTGAGTCAAGGGTTAAAAAAGGAAGTGGAATAATTTCATCGGTCTCTTCAGGCAGCACAGATTCCTCCTGCAATACTAGTGGGAGTAAAAAAATCTCATATTTGACATACTGGGATCGAGAACAAGGTGTGAGATGACCTTGACTGATTCATCCTCCTCAGAGTGGAATCTGTTTTAAACAGCATGATACATCTGAGACTTCAAAAAACTGCTTATTGTAACCATAAAAACAGATCAGAAGAAAAAAAAAAAAAAAATATATATATATATATACATACATATATAAAAGTTGGGCTGCAGGAAGAAATTTAAGAGTCATGTTAGTCAATTTTTGTGCAGTCGTGAAAGTCTGGTTCAGCTTAATGCCGTGATTATTTAATTTAGAAGGATGAAACTATCTGCAGGGAAAATGTAATTATGTTTGACTGACTGAGAGGACTTAGATCACCTCTCCTATAATCCCCATGCAAATTACAATTATTGGGTAAGGAATGTCCATTAATACTGTATATAACTGTGGCTCTGAGCCAAAGAGAGAAACAGATTCTCTTCTCTTCATATCTTCACATTTATTTAAACTGTAAACTGAGGTTTGGTCGAGTGTACAAGCTGCTCATTATCTGCCAAATGAGCACTTAATGCACTAATTGATAGAGTAAGAGATTTCAAAATTTGGTCTTTTAATGAGAGAATATTTATGATGAACTAATTTTCATATGAAATATTTGACACTGCGAACAGCTTGACTGGTTAGATAACTACCTACACACTTGAAGACATGTTTTGAAGGGTCTATTATTTTACTGTGCTATTGACACTTAATCTGCCCCTCGTTGTTAGTGTTATGTCCCCAATGGATGTATCTGAGACCGAGTTTATGTATGTCTGGCTGTGCATTGTGAGTATCTTCTGTTTCCTCACAGCCCCGCCACAGGATGACACAAGGCAACCTTAACCTGAGATTACCTTAGTCCAAATGTTTCCATGTGATTAGCCCCCTGTAGACCTCATAAAACGGAATAAGAGCCTGTGTGAAAGACAGCTTGTTGGATGAAGCTTGTTATTTTCAGCTCACACAGAGAACCAGAAGAGCTTTGAGGATCTCCATCGACCTCAGGAGCTAAGCTTTTAAAAAATTTGAGAGCCTCTTGTCGAGTGTGTTGAACTTTTCTCTTTCTGTCTGAAAATAGCTTCAGCCATAAAAGTTTAGGTTAATGTCAATGGTCACATGAAGTATGGTTTATACTTTATGATACGAGTAAACGCTGCCTGTTCTTTTGTCATAACCCAGACAATGACAAATAGCCACCAGCTGCTGTTACTGATTAGGATAACAAGCTTCCGGTGCAGGAATTAGTTAAGAATGATCCTTAAAGCTGGGATCTGTGCAGGAATATAAATATCTTCTTTAGCACAATCAATGAACATGCTGTCTTTAAACTGAGGCCCATTAGTATTCCTCAGCGCACCTTACCTGAAGGCATAACACACAGCCATGAAAAAGACTTTTTAAAGTGTTGTCTATCCAGCATGTTGAAACGTGGATGTGACTGAAATAATGAGCATGCAGTTGAGGTGAGACATCATGCTACTCTCAGATGCATAAAGAGCTGAAACAAGTTTGCCTTTTATACATCCTGCATGGGTTTCTCAATTAATATTACTGTGCTCAGAAATGCGAACATTGTGAGAATATTCAGGAGTCCCTCTCTGAAATGTCACATTTATATCTTTAGATTGATCTTTTTGAGCATAGTTATTGCACGCTCTTTTCAAAAAGGTTTATAGTTTTTAAATAACTTAGGGGCCATGTGACTTCTTCACGTTTTGGATGTCTTGTCTATGAGTTGACGCTTGTCAGGGAGCTGATGTAATACTGCCAAGTGAAGCTTACTGCATTGTCCACACGCACATGCACACACCTACACACACACACTTGTCAGCAAAGACATTTCAACATGACCCTTTACACACTGCAGCTGCTGGGGAACTCTGAGTTAATATACACTCAACAAAAATATAAACGCAACACTTTTGTTTTTGCTCCCATTTGTCATGAGATGGACTCAAAGATCTAAAATTCATTCCAGATACACAATATTACCATTTCTCTCAAACATTGTTCACAAATCTGTCTAAATGTGTGATAGTGAGCACTTTTGCTTTGCTGAGATAATCCATCCCACCTCACAGGTGTGCCACATCAAGATGCTCATCAGACACCATGATTAGTGCACAGGTGTACCTTATACTGCCCACAATAAAAGGCCACTCTGAAATGTGCAGTTTTGTCTCACAGCAAAATGCCACAGATGGCGCAAGCATTGAGGGAGCGTGCAATTGGCATGCTGACAGCAGGAATGTCAACCAGATCTGTTGCTCGGGCATTGAATGTTCATTTCTCCACCATAAGCCGTCTCCAAAGGCGTTTCAGAGAATATGGCAGTACATCCAACCGGCCTCACAACCGCAGACCACGTGTAACCACACCAGCCCAGGACCTCCACATCCAGCAGGTTCACCTCCAAGATCGTCTGAGACCAGCTACTCAGACAGCTGCTGAAACAATTGGTTTGCATAACCAAAGAATTTCTGCACAAACTGTCAGAAACCGTCTCAGGGAAGCTCAACTGCATGCTCGTCGTCCTCATCGGGGTCTTAACCTGACTCCAGATCGTCGCCGTAACAGACTTGAGTGGGCAAATGCTCACATTCGATGGCGTCTGGCACGTTGGAGAGGTGTTCTCTTCACGGATGAATCTCGGTTTACATTGTTCAGGGCAGATGGCAGACAGCGTGTGTGGCGTCGTGTGGGTGAGCGCTTTGCTGATGTCAATGTTGTGGATCGAGTGGCCCATGGTGGTGGTGGGGTTATGGTATGGGCAGGCATCTGTTATGGACGAAGAACACAGGTGCATTTTATTGATGGCATTTTGAATGCACAGAGATACCGTGATGAGATCCTGAGGCCCATTGTTGTGCCATACATCCATGAACATCACCTCATGTTTCAGCAAGATAATGCACGGCCCCATGTTGCAAGGATCTGTACACAATTCTTGGAAGCTGAAAATGTCCCAGTTCTTGCATGGCCAGCATACTCACCGGACATGTCACCCATTGAGCATGTTTGGGATGTGCTTGACCGGCGTATACGACAGCGCGTACCAGTTCCCACTAATATCCAGCAACTTCGCACAGCCATTGAAGAGGAGTGGACCAACATTCCACAGGCCACAATTGACAATCTGATAAACTCTATGCGAAGAAGATGTGTTGCACTGCATGAGGCAAATGGTGGTCACACCAGATACTGACTGGTTCTGAGTCCCCAGACCCTCAATAAAGCAAAAACTGCACATTTCAGGGTGGCCTTTTATTGTGGGCAGTATAAGGTACACCTGTGCACTAATCATGGTGTCTGATGAGCATCTTGATGTGGCACACCTGTGAGGTGGGATGGATTGTCTCAGCAAAGCAAAAGTGCTCACTATCACACATTTAGACAGATTTATGAACAATGTTTGAGAGAAATGGTAATATTGTGTATCTGGAATGAATTTTAGATCTTTGAGTCCATCTCATGACAAATGGGAGCAAAAACAAAAGTGTTGCGTTTATATTTTTGTTGAGTATATTTGAGCATGTTATTTCTCCAGTCCAGTCCGGAGTTACATTTTCACACTTTTCCTTGCACATTTTTTTTTCCTTTCGAGATAAAGGCGCAACTAACCTGAACATGTTGCCAGTTCTGTATGAATTAAATATGGCGTTATCTCATTAAAACCTAACGGTCTGCTCTGTTATAGCTGCTGATAATGAAGGACATTAATTAAGACAGGATAACAATGTAATACCATTGTCACACTGTTTGCAATTAACAATGAGCCCTGTAGTGTCTTGTCAAGGCCAGACAGGACCAAACCGTTTTACATGATCAAAGGCTGCACCCCGTGCTTGCACAGTGAAAATCCCTGACGCCATTCAAAAAAATATTATTCTTATAATAGACACATTCTTACTGACAACTCAGACATGCCATTCATTATTATTGAAAATGTAGAATATGTGGATAATTTGGCAAGTGGATAATTTAAGTTGCCAACTTAATTATTACTATTGTCAACTTATCCCAATAAAATAATTTGAGACAGCAATGTTTAAAGCCTGACATATATAAATAAATCAGCTGCATTATAGTAGTTTCCATGCATTCCACATATAGTTTAAAAAAAAAAAAAAGGTTGACAACTCATTAAAGATACAATATGTAGGTTCTCCGCTTTCAATCAGTACTACTGTAACAAAATATGAAGTTGAGGCGAGTGGGGAATCATGGGACGTACGTTTAAAGCAGCCCAATGTAATACTGATTTTTTTTTTTTTTTTACATAGTCCTCAGTTTTATACAATGTCTACTTCATTAATATTTATTATGAACTACTGTTGTCATTTGTGAAGCCCATTTATAGGTTATTTATTTCTGTATTAGTGAACTGCTTTAACCTCAAACCTTAATACTCAGGTAACTCCAGATCAAAAGGCTTACTTTATCGCTTCACTGAAGGTTCTCTGTCTACTCAAGAGCCTGGCTTCTGCTGTCGGGATAAGGCCTCTTTCCATCTCAAAGCAGTCCATCTGATTAAAGCAATTATTAAAAATGTGCAACACTGATGTTAGAGGGGTACCTATACTGTCATAGTTGAGGACAGTGACAACAGCTTAGACCGGGCCCAAAAAATCCAGCCCAGCCCTACTTTAGCCAGTGCACGTTCTGTCCGAGCCCGGTCTGACCCATAATTATGAGCCTGAGCCCAGTTTAAAGCCGTAATTTTTTTTTACAAGTGGCCCGAACCCGGTGGGTTGGGTTGAGAATCAAAGCACTACCACAGACAAAAATGCCAATATCTGTATGTTACTATTCCTTTGGTTCATTTGATGACATTAGAAAAAATGCCTTCAATCCCGGCCTATACAGTAAAACTGTTACAACTCTATATAATCATGCAACTGGCGACAGACCACTGCGCCCATCTGTCTCCCGCCTGTGATTGCCTTTTAACTTAAGTGTCATCTTCAGTTCGCCATCCTGGTGCGGCACTTCCCACACACCTTTGAATGGCACTTGCTAATAGATCCTGCTGTTATCTTCAGAGATAACAGTGTGAGAGAGTGACAATGCCCCGGGACTCACCCGTCAACTTCAGAAACATCAAAGGTCTTAGCACCAGTCTGAGGCTCTCTCACTGTGACAGACCACAATCCCCTGGGAGAGGAGGGGGCGGGGATTAAAACATCACAGGTGTATTTCATTTACATAAAAAGAAAACCTTTAAAAAGCAATTATTGCTATCAAGATTTTAATTTTTATTCTTTGTCCACTGAAAGTTACCGCCACACATGTTGTGTTAAGAAGTATGAATCTGAACCTCTCTTATCAGTGCTTTGAGATGATTTGATGGGAGTATGATTAGATGTGTTGGAAGTGAGAGGATGTGTGTGCCAGCTCTTTAAACGAAACTGTCTTCTTCTTACTCTGTGAAAAAAAAGGCTCTGAAGAACAAAATGACTTCCAACGACTTGACAGGTTCAACTGTGTCGCACAAACCACTCCTGCTGTGACGGACAGAAAGCACTAAATTGAGGGCGATACTTTATTTTGCACAGCCCCAGGAGGCAGGGATGCTGTCTTTTATTGTGGCATCCAAAGTATGGGTGACTGGGTTGGCTGTCTTTCTATAAAGTCACAGGTGAAAATGTGTTTGAGTAACTCCAACCTGCAGGTGCATGTGTTTATACACTTTAATGTGACACAGAGGAGATGATGGAGGTAATATCACAGGGATGTTAAGCATGCTATAAAACCAGCCTGAGCCTCTTGAATGCAAGCACTCAGTGCTGAAATCAAAATGATGTGAGTATCAAAAACATTTCTGTAATTTTCTGATCAAAATGAACTGAAATTATTTTTCAAAGGACATGATTATTTGATCCTACAGTTTTATTCAGCAGATGCGTTTGTCAAGATGCGATGTGAGAGCAAGCAGTGCAAGGTGTATGTTACTTGGATTGCCCGACCTCAGACCGTATGTGATAACAGTCAAGTCAATGTCGACCACTGGCTGAGGTCACTGCTTGATGAGGCAGCTGTGGCTCAGTTGGTAGAGTCAGTCATCTCTAAGTCGGAAGGTCGAGGTTTGGTTTAGTTGCTTCTTCTGCTTTGACAGCAGCGTATGAATGGGATTTGTTACTTCTGATGGTCACTTTACATAGCAGCCTCTGCCATCAGTATGTGAATGTGGCTTTGAGTAGTCAAAGACTAACAATGCGCTTTATACAAGCTCATGTCCATTTACCATGATGAAGTTAAACCGTGGGAGAAGGGAATGCTTTGCAACCAGAAAAAAATGGATATTTGCAAATAAACCTAAAATATAAGATGTGTGCTACAACTCCTGCGGATGCAAAGCAAAACAGTCACACTTGGGAAAGAAAAAAAAAACAGGTAACACAGTGTTTTAGATTCTTTATCCTGGTTGGTGGTTAGTCGACATGAAGTATTAAGTGTTATCCCACGGCTGTAAAGGCAACTCAAGGTAGTGAAACCCCGAGAACAGATTCATCTTTGGTTTAAATCACGAACAACATCATCAATGGGTTCATCATCATCATACTGCATATAACATTTCTAATAAAAAAGCAGACTGAAAAAACATTCAACTCCCATAAGGATACATTTCAGTGGCCTCTATTGCCATGCCAGACTCAAGAACATGTATTATTTTAGTCCTGCTGAAAATACCGCAAAAACAGAATGCTATTCAATATAATATATTTCAATGTCTAGAGCTTTCAGTCATGTGGTGGTTTAATTCATGCCACTTTAAAAATAGTTTAAGTTACCTCATCATCTGTTGATGGTATAACATGTTGTCCAGGAATAATCTCTTTATATGTAATTTGTATGTCAAGTCACATAATAATTGAATCCTATGCAGTTTTCCAAATGATATTAAATACGTTTGAGGGTCTTTCAGCATCTTTATTTTTCAAACTTGAAATTCAGAAGTCAGTTCAGTCAAGAAGAATCTTTTCACTTCCATGTCACAAGCATTTGTTTTGAAACCAGTGAACAGTTTTGACAGCAGAGTGCCATGCCCATCGCGATAAGCAGTGACTGTCTTTTCTGCTATCAGAACTGTCCTTTTGGATGTCACATCACCTGTCTAAGACTGCAGCTGCTGGAATGGAGAATTAATATTGCATTGGACGTATTCGCTCGTACTGTATACACCCATAGTGTCTTTCATCAGCACATTCACGCTCTACATGAGCAAAAAGAGGAGGGGATAACTCTACTTCCAGTTTATTGTAAAGCCCAGATTCAACAGATGCCAGCCCAATCCTCTGCAAGAAAGCAGTCAGTCAGTACACTGTCGACTGGCTTCAGATCTTCTTCCTTAAGGCTAAAAAAAAGCCCCTTATGTGTGGCAGCTAAGCCCAGGACAGCCCTGCAATTTACCCTCTTGATTACAATTATCATATTTACATATGTTTACATATAACTTAAAATTATAATTAAGGCAAAATGCAAATACCAAGGTATACCCATTAGGCACCATATTATAATGCCTATTTTCAAAGCAGGACAATACAGCCTGGTTTGAAAAACAAAAAACATAAAAAAATAACCTCAGTCACTACTCCTTTATTGAGACACACTATTGTGGGGGAAATTTTTCTCAGCTAAATAGCTTAGATTTTTGACTCCTGAGACATATTCATAGGTTGACATAATTTGGCTGACAGGTGGACACAATGTCTCTGAGGATGATTAAGACCTCTCTAGCTCATTCTCTCTTACTTGATCGATCAAAAGTTACGTTCAGATAGCATTTATATTATTTTTGGACTTCAGCTACAGAAACCAAAGAGCGATGTCACTGTTAATACAGTCTACACCAGCTTAGTGAGAAGAGCTAAGTTAGTTATATTCAGTTCACAGAAACATACACACAAGGAGACATTGAGAAGTTTCGATGAATAACTAACACGGAGGGACAGAAACACAGAGACCAAATACACACTGGGGTAATCAAGACAGGTGTCACTAATGAGACACAGGTAAACACAATCAGGGCAGGGCACAGAGGGGGGAAAAACCCAAAGACAGGTAGTAGAACTAAACGTGTTACAAAATTAAACAACTACTAAACTAAAAGCAAGACAGTAGAAATACACACAATGGGAATTTAGGAACAGCAGAATACTAAATAGAAAGAGGAAACAGTATCAGAGCAAATAAAGACAAACATTTGGAGCGTCACTAGCCTGCTGATTATGTTGCGCGTCTCGTGTACAGAGGCTGTAGTCTTCATCTGTGGGCTCAGATTGGATCTTGGCCCTTTGATGCATGTCATCCCCCCCCCCTCTCTCTCCTTCCAAAGTGTCTTGTCTCTCTTCAGCTGTCCTATCTAATAAAGGAAAAATGGCACAAAAATATCTAAAAAAGCCCGAAAAGATACTATATGTAACAAATGATGACTCATGGGTTTTTCAGCAGACGGGCTGGAGCAGGACAGTAACCCCAGACAAAGGAACACAGCAACTGTGACAGAACTCCCCCAACCTTCAGCGAAGTGATCTGGCACTATACTACCAATCAACTACCCTGATGCCCCACAACCACCTCCTTCCTCATTCATGCACAGCCTGCTCCGACCTCCAACTCAGGGGCAAGCAAGTATGGACAACAGGAATTTGAGGAATACAAAGTAGAAATCATTCCTGCATATTATCCTATCTTCCCCATCCCAGGTTTCTCCCAGGTTGCTGTACTGCCATCCCCTCCAAACAATGTTATATTTAATTGAAGCTGTCAGTGAGGTGAGGTTTGTCTGCCAACCACAGAATCTTTGTGAATGCAGCACTAATTAAATTGGTTACCCGCAGAATAAATGCAAATACTACCATCTGATCTTTTGTTACTTATTTCCTCTGCCTCCACAAATGTAATTGCCCTTGGATTCTGAGACGGACACTACGAAATGCAAGATTATTATTACTTTGTTATCACATGCTCAGGGTAAGAACGTCCATGAACTGTAGGACAGCCAATTAGAAACGAGCAAACATGTTGTTTGATAGCAGAGACAAATTAATTTAACCTCATTCGTACTACACCAACAATAGCCAAGTTACAAGTCACTTTATTATGGATAAATTAATGAAATCATGAACAACAGGATCGTGTTTTGGGTATGCTAGTAAAAGCCATGCTACTTCCCAAGTTACTTTGATTGTAAGAAGAAATAGAAGGATTTAACAGAAACGTTTTGTTCGTAGTATAAAGTATCACTACTGATCAAACGGATTCATCACAACCTTCAGAAACACAGATTGCAGGACGAACAGTTTTTGTGAAACGACTGAACTCCGATGTTTTGAGTCTGTCACTGTTGGTCGATGTCTCCCAAAACACTATGCTCCGTCTCTTCTGACAAACTATATTTCCCCTCTTGTTATGGCTTTTGAAATGTCATGAACAGCAGCCATGCTGCTTTGTGTTGGCTCTCCTGAAAATAGAACAAGCACAGTAAGGAAGTCTGACTCTTCCAGTCAGACTCTGGAAGATATTTTGGAAATAAAAAAAACACATGCATAAATGATCTGCGCACTCCATTCCTGACTTGAATACTCGGCTATTGTTACTTTATTTTTCTTATTTTTGAATGCTGCTGCTCATATTGACTAGCAAATAAATTATATATACTTAGATATGATGCCAGTATAAAGAGCCATTTAGCTTCGTAGTCTACAAAGCCTGGAGATAGCTGGACGCTGTTGAATCTCTAAATGGTAATGCTAAATGGATAATAGTTATTAAAAATGCTTCTGACCACTCTAAACACTTTCATGCATTCAGACATTCATTCATACACAGATGGCAAATGATTCTATGTAAAGTGGCCATCAGCATCACCATTCATACACATTCACACACGGCTGGCTCTGCCATCCAGAACAATCTGGATTAAGTGTCTTCCTCAAGGACACTCTGACATGGGGACTGTGGGAGCTATGATTGAACCACCAACGCTGTGATTGAAAGACAACCAACTGTACCTCTGAGCCACAAAGTACTCTTCGCGTAACACAGTACAAAAATACAAAATAAACTTCTTTGGGAATGCAAAATTATTGAATTTCAAATGCGATTAAAAATGTGATTAAATGAGCATAAATAATACACTCAGAGTTTAATCTTAATAAGAAAGTGTAATCGTTTGACAGCCGTTATAGCAAAATACAAAGTGGCCGTCAAGCTGTGTGTAGTCCAGTTCTAACAGAACACCTGCTGTTTACATTGTTTTCAATCTGAGCTATGCTTTTCGAGGATTCGTTGATTTGTATTCAGACATCAGGATGAAATCGGCTCCGTCAGGTGCAGCCTTTTTCTTTCCAATTTGTCAAACCATGACTTCAAGATGCTTTCATTTACTCATGATCAAGCGCTCCTGTTTGTTGGGTTGTGTTACATTTCAAAGAGAATACTCACTTTGGAGACTAGCCATTAGCTTGTTGCATGAGTTTAATGAATTCCGACACTGCCCTGATGTTGAACTGTGAACAGTCTCTGATACTTTCATGTTTTTCAATGGCACCTGAGACACAAAATGTTCCCCAACACTCCCACGGTCGCAGCAAGTTTTTTGAAAAACCTGTTCGGAATGTCTTCATGTACCTTTGTATCTACATGGTTCCTCCCTGTCTAACTCCTCTTTGCATTTCCCAAAGGGGGGATTTGTGTGTGTGTGTGTGTGTGTGTGTGTGGGGGGGGGGGGGGGGGGGGGGGGGGGGGGGGGGGTATGCTGGAGAATGAAAGCATACAGCATTTGAAAGGTTGAGGGTGTCAGTCTCTCGGTTGCCGGGAATCGTCTCATTCTCTACAGGTATGGCTGTAAAATGAATGCCTTTTTTTTGCAACAGTTCAAAGTGAATGCCAAACAAAAGTAAAGTTCTTCTTTTATGCCGCCTCCCAATCATGTTGTATTCGAAAGGGATAACCAAGGTCAAGTACGTCTCATGTGTCTTATTTTTCACTCTTTTTGTCAACCTCTGCAGAATTAGGTTAAGGAAAAACAGTCTTTATATAACCAGCATAAGTGCTCAATTCTTTTCTGCTCTTCTAACAAATCTTTCAACATTTGCTAAGAAAAAATAGACTAATTTGTTCGGTAAAATTCGGGCTGTTTTTTAGCTGTTTAAAGTGATTAATCTTTGCAATGGAAATGAGGCAAGAGTGAAAAAAAAAAGGAAGAAGAAGACGCTGTTATTCATCTTCAAAGTTTCTCTTTGAAAGTCAGTGTCCTTGTCCCTTTCCTAAAATAGAACATTTAAATGCATTCAAAGCTTAGATGTGCATTTACTTTTGTGTTTTCCTGCTGTACCTTTAGAGGCACAAGAGGCTTCACTGTTTGAGAAAGACATGACAATATTAAAAAATTACCTTGCTTTTCTTTTCAGTCCTCATGTCCTGTTTTTATTTATTTAAAAACAAATAAATTAAGAGGTTTGGTTAATTTATCATAAATTGTTAAATTATGTCAAATTTAACGGTCACTCAAACCCCAAAACTTTTGTTGTTTTGTTCATAGACTGTAAATATTAATGGATGAAGCCCGAGTGACATCACATGTCTGTTACAGCAGGGGGCTCTGGAGGCTCATCGTCAGCAGCCACCATGTTGGAAATCCTGTCTCAGCCTATAACTGTCAGTCAGCCTAATGACAGGCTGAGAGTTGGGGCGGGTTTCAGGCCTTATAATCAACTGCTCAAATGCGCCTGCCTGTCCATCAACACTAGCGTTCATAAAATCAAAACTTTTTTATGCTTGTACTGCACACGTTTTTAATGTGCTATAGAAATAAAGATTGATTAAAAAAATCTTAATGGAGCCATTAAAAAAGCAAATCAGTGTGTGGCCATGATGACATTTGTTTTCTTTTAACATGTTAATTCATGCTGAATATCAGCTAAATGTTCTATTTTTAAAATAAATGTTCTTGATTGAGTGCTTTTTTTTTTTTATTACCTTTGTGGTAATTGGAGCTTTTATAGCTGACATGAAGTAGCGGCTGTAGCAGCCCCGAGCAAGTCCGATAGGTTTGTGATACCGCAAAAATAGTCTGTCCTTGATTTCCTTTTCTGGATACTGACTTGTTCACTATCAGTACAACATACATAGTAAGTGGGGAAAGCTGTGACCTTGCCTGCAGGCGCCTTGGAATTAAATCCAACTCCTTTTTTCAAAGATTTATTTTTTCGGGGGGCTTATTTGCCTTAATGGAGAGACAGGACAATGGACAGTGTCGGAAATCAGGTATAGGGAGAGGGGGATGACAGGCGAGAAAAGAGCCACAGTTTGTATTCAAACCTAGACCGTCCCCTTGGACAACTACAGCCTCCAGACATGATAAGAAATAGATAAGATAAGATAAGATAATCCTTTATTCATCTCGCGAGTGGAGAAATTTACAGTGTTACAGCAGCAAAGCAGGATAGCAGAAGAAAATCACACAGTGCAAAAAATTTAAATAATTAAAAAATATAAGTGTGTGGAAGTCGAGAGAAGGAGGCGAGAAAGCGAGACTTCAATACAAAACAATAACAACAGTCACCCGGAAGTGCTACCCCATATACGCGATCTCCTCCGGCCTATCTGCCAATCCCATCTGGTGACGAGCACCCCTAGCGGACCGCCACAGGTGTAGAAAAAAATATGCATCAAAAACAATAATCAAGAGCTAGTAAGAAAAAAATATGCATCAATTAAAGAGATGGTAAAAATATGCATCAGAAAAAAGGGGGCACACAAACCACCAGCGCCCCTTTGTATTTTATTATGTACGTTTTTATAGCTAGCACAGTGAGGATTTTGATGGGGGCGGGGTCAAAGTCATGACCTGGGAAGCAGTGGACAACTAGATAAAGATGAAGGTTGCTATTTACATCTAACACCATGATCCATCCCTTCATGTAAACAAACAGAAGGCTTGTTAGTGCTAAGCCCTGATGGATTGTCAATACATCTATGGTATGAAAGCATTTATGGTTCTAATGCAGCAATAATTCAACACAACTACCCAATGAATGACAAAACAAGGCCTGCATTTCACTCTGTGTGTGTGTGTGTGTGTGTGTGTGTGTGTTTGTGTTTGTGTGTGTGTGTGTGTCAAGGTGCAGGCAGAGAGATGTGTTCATTTAATGATGCCTTCAAGCTGCTTAATGTTACACCTGCACGGCTATAAGAGTGAAACATATGTGGGTACCAAACACAGTTTCACATAATGACATTCATAATTAATTTGGACAAACGCAACTGTTGCCGAGTGCCATAACATACCAGTAATGGAGCTGCAGCTTTCTGAACGAAATTGTGTTTACCAAGCTGGAATTGTTGATTTATTGCCTGCTGGAAAGTCAGCTGAATATAAATATCTTATTTATGCCTTACTCAGAAGAAGTTCCCAGGCGGTTTTTATTTGAAAAACTCTTCCAAATTTTCACGGATCCTTTGTCAAACTCAGTCCTTTACAATTTTTTTTTGTCCTTGTGATTTCACTCTGAAGTGCATGCATAAACGCTTGAGAAACACAATTTAAGATTGAACCTTGCAGCCCTTCAATGGCTGCTCATGGGAATGTAAATGGTGGGTGAATATCAAGAGAGTTGTTACAAACTGTTAGCGTCACAAACTGCTGTATCCTGAGTCAGCAGAAAACATAAGGGAGTCTTTAAATGAAGGAGTCAGCAAGGGTACCCAAAGATCCGTTCCTTAAATCATATTCCCATAATAGAAAGACCATCCATTCAGTGTGTTTGATGGTTCAACGAGCTGTAGCTGCTCTTCAATCATAATGGTGCTGCAAAGGGCAAGTAGCCTTCAAAACACTGAATGTCCCCACGGGCAAAGAGCGTTTGTGTTTTTAAGAAATACGTTTATTGGAACCCAAAATTACAATTTAACAAAAAAAATCCTCCATTCAATGAAACTCAAATAGAAATCATGTGAATAGGGATATATTTTAAGGTTATTTAATAATAATAGAATAGAAACTCAAGTAGATGTCGTCATGTCCACAATAACTGAACAAGGTCAGGGTGAGCTGTTGTGCAAAAGGAGAGAAAACATCATTTTTTTCCAGACAATATTTGATTATATTTAGATATGGTCAAAGTTTTAAATAAGGAACAAAAACTACTTCCTCCACCATTTTAAGCTCTTTTGCTGCGGCATAAGTTAAAGAAAGGCTCAAGCAAAGGGCAAGGAAATCAAGATACTTCAAGAACTGTTATGTTTGCGTGCAGACCAATGGGCCGTGGTTAAAGGTCCCATATTAAACTCTTTTTGGGGTTCATATATCTAATTTATGTGCCTACTAATGAATGTTTAGAATCGCTAATGTTCAAAGAAAGTGTTTGTTTTTATGTTCTGCCGCTGCATGCAGTCTCTCATCCGTCTGTTTGCAACACTGAATCCCTCACGATCAGGGTCCCCAAGTGGGCCTAGTCTGATCTGATTGGTTGGCTGTTTCGCTCTGTTTTAATTGGTCAGTTGCTCAGCACTGGTGTCACATGGCGTGCAGCATGAGCTTGGTTTTGCTACAACGAGCCAATGGAGCTTGGATCAGTGATATCACACTGGCAAATTTCATTCATGTGGGGCTTGGGACCGAGGATACATGCAGCTACTGCTACAGCTAACATGAGGACGCAGGAGAAGATGCGTTTCCACAGACTTTGAATTTGTGTATGTGCCTCTTCGTGCACGAGACACCTGGAAAACACGCTAAAGAGTATGTCAAACCAGAAAAAGCAGAATATGGGATCTTTGATGTAGAAATCTGGGTTTGCAAATCCAAACAAATCATTCATTTTTCCCAAAAGACTGTTCTCCTGATAAATACACAGAAAAATCTCAACCAAATGGATAAGAAATGTCCTTTTGTAAAAAAAAAGTTGTCATACTTCTTTAAAAGAATTTAGTTGCATAAAAATGAAATGTGTTGTATTCAATCAAACAGCAGGCTTGACAGAATGATCCATTATTAATAATGAGTATTGAAATGTTGTCCTGTACATTGTCATTAACAGCATTTTAACATGGTTAGGAGCATTTTTGAAAGCAATAAAAGCTCAGGCAAAAATTCATACAAAAATCCTTTGGTGAAAATCCAACACATGGAAATGATTTATTTAACAAGAGGCCAACAAAGATATGCACCGAGTACAGCCATTTCAGGAGCAAAAGGTTGAGACATCCAGATCCCTATCTTACCCGTGGGGTTTTCACCACTTCCTATAGAAAATTAATGAGAGGAAGAGTCTCCGCTTTGTCTTCTACGTCAGGTGTAGCTATACCCTGAGAAATCCCATAAGCCCAGTTGTTTAACACTGACAACGTAAAGCGTGGGACATCACATACCTGTAACCTGGTGGTAATTAATCCCCACCCAAGGGCAGGGTCGTTCAGTGACTTCCTGACATGTCTTGCTCTGTGTGCACTTAACAAATACATCCAACAAGGTAAAGCTTGAGCTAAAGGGTTTCTGTGTCCTTGGATCAAGGTTAGCCCAGGGCTTAGAAATCCTTGTGTGTAAAGCACATAGTAGCACTAGTAGTCCCTCTTCTTAGCACAGTGTGCTCACAATCACTGAGCTCAAGGTTTATTGGACTGTAAAACACATGATATCAGCTGATTTAGCATGCTACACTGCATTGATATGCTAAGTGCTTATAAAAAAAATGACACACTTTGTGGTAATAAAAGATAATTACCATTGGTTTAGCAGCGGCAAAAGGATGAAGCGGAAGAAGGCAATAGCTTGTGTATGATATAAACTGTTAACCACTTGAAACCACTTATTCTGATGTGAAACAAATGTATACCTCAGTTTAATTTTCCAACCCTCACAGAGTTCTTTGTTGTGCTTAACTGGATGAAAAAGGTTTTTTTTTTAGATGTATTTGCATAAATCAAATCAAGAGAAAGTCCATCTTAATACAGCAATAGAGACATCAAGCAATGTATCCTTAGCTCAGTGACATGAGGAGTAGCAGTACTATGAAAATTGCGCTGATCACAGACAGGTTTGTTAACAAAAGTAGAAGCTCAAAAACAACGAACACATTGCGTAATCTTAGATCATGTGGCAAACTAATTAGCAATGTTTGCTACTTAGGATAGCGTGGGCGGTAAATTGTTTCCTCTCAGAGCATGCAGGAATCATAGACTATAAAAAACATCATGCAGTCTCAGTGATGTCACCCACTAGTTTCTAAAGAGGTGTTTTGAAATCCTAACAAGGTGGTCACCATGTTGGAAACGGTATCTCTACCTGACAATCAGCCAATCAAACACCAGGCAAAGCAGGGGGGCTCAGGCGTGTCATGAGCCTTTTCACAAACAACTAAAATGTGCCCTCCTGATTCTACATCAGCTGGATCCCTTATAATGGCAGAACGTTATTGATATCAAATTGTAAAAAAAAAAAAAAATCAAACATGTTCAATTCAGAAGCACAATTCCACTCTTCTTCTTTTCCCAAAAAAAACTAGCAAATCATTTTTTTTTTTTTTTTTTTTTTTTTTGAATGGAGCTCTTCAAGCTGAACACAGCCAGCAGGAAATAAGACAAGGGTAAATGTATAGAACATAGCAGGCACCGATGTCGCAGCAAATCAACCTTGGAAAAGGCAAAGTATGATGTAGTTTGCACCTTTTTTTCTCTTGATTTCATTGTGACCTCATAGATCCCCTTTGATTTTGTGAATCCATGAGTCCAGCTGCTTGTTGCTTCACTCCATCGTGTATGAGGTCGCTCACAATTTTAACTTCTGTGAGGATTTTTGCAAAAGGTAGCACATTATAATCAGCTATAATAGACAAGGAAAAATATATACTCTGGAGAAGCAAATATATACTATCCTATCTCTTTTATCTCGTTCAGCATGGATGTGATGAGCCTGAGGATAGTGGCTTCATTTGTTTTTTCTTGTTGAGTCTCTCCCCAGGAATCTCTTGCCACCTCCCATGTGTGTAACATGATTTACACTGTATTTCCTGTAGTGTAAAATATCCAACCACCAACACTTACACATACTCAGCTTTACAGGATCAAAGGCATGCTCACACCCACAGGCTGTTTCCAGCCTTGCAGATTTTTGCCTGAGGTTTATCAACAGGAAGAAAGAGTTATCTGTCATTTTGTGTGTGCAACTCAAATTCCTCTTATGTAACCAGGGTTTTCTCCTGTGGTCTTCTCATTTCAGTGCCACAAGAGGCATCTCTGTATTGATTTCCAGCAGCAGGTTGGGAATAGATTACCTGTGTACCGTTGATCATAATTTAAACATCGGGTCAATGACTTCAGGCCTTGCATCGCTCGCTCAGTGTCATGGACAATGTACAATGTGACGGGTCACTGGCTTCTCGGTCTGTCACTGAGAAGGAGCGTGGGATAGATGTGCTGGCCCCTTCCCAACTGTCTCACCTGGGGAACTGTTCCATCACACACAGAGAGTGGGATGGATGGACTCCAGCAGCTTTAGGGGAGGATTTATTACGACTATTGGGGTCAGAGAGTTGAACCATTTAGATAGAAAAATGACAGTAAAGCAGCAATACTTTTTTGCTGCCTTACTTGTGTGCCTCCAGGAGCTTTGGTAATATAATATTATGACATGTTATTATATAATATAAAGGTAATGAGAATTCTGTAAAGACAGAACATAAGGTATCCATTGAAATGTTCCTGACAGCTGACTCATGTTCTTTTGCTGCTGCTTTTGATGATATTTCTGCCCTCTTTTCACTAAAGGGATTATTACAGCGAATGTACTGCTGTTGATCTGCTGCTTGCACAAAACAAAGGGACAACACTAAGGAATAAGATTCATCAACCTGAATAGATTTCAAAACCTGTGAATGGATAATAGTCAAATGTATTTTTCTCAGTTAAAACAAGGTGCGGCTAAGCCATGTTACGGTGTTTAACCTTTCGTTCCCTTTCACCCAACTATCACCACAGCTCTAGTAACACCTCCTCGCCCCCTCCTCTGTCACCACCCACAGGATGCATTCTCAGACAACACTGACTAGATGTGTCAGACAGCTGGGAGGAGTTCCCATGGTAATTACAAAATCAGCTCAAGATAATATGATGTACGTATAAAACTGTTAAAAAAACAACAACAACAAAAGGTCATTGTTCCCAACCGTCAAAACAGAGTTTTATTCTGAAAATAAACCAGGTGCCTTAATGTTGTTTCGATGCCTGTCACACTGTGGTAAATTGATGAACCGTGCTGGGAGGGAGCTGAAACGCAGAGCAGAAGAGCCAGTGGAAGCATGCTCATTTGCTAAAGTAAAACCTTTCAGTGAGCAGATAGTTTAATAACTGAAAAAACAAAGCGAAATAAGCTTATATCTGCAATGATTTAATGCAGGAACGTTTCTACTAAAGACAAGGTACAATCAAAACAGGACAAGAAAAGTACAAAACATGACTTGGGGTTGACACTGAGCTTGGGCAGATGTTATTATCATGTTTTCAGAAATCTGAATCACTGCACATCCCAGATTTGTTTAAGAATTCAAATGTAAGCTAGTTCTAGTTGTAGAAACAATTCTACCGTTTAAGCAATCACATGGGAATTTCCAGATGTCATTTAGTTACTACAGCACTTGTTTACCATTTAGTTATGGAGTCTTTAGGGAGGGCTGGTCCTTTTAGTCATTTTTAGTCAGGGATTATATACAAAACATGAACTACACCAAACTGTTGTATGATCATTTACTGTAAATATGGCCGTATGAAGTGATAAGTGTACGGAGCCTTAAAAGTTTTAACCTCCTTTGAGGCACCTGTTGTACATTTAAGTGTGCAGAGCTCTTTTTCTCTTTTTAATACATCTTTATCCTGAAATCTAACTTCAAACTTCATCATGCTGATTTTGCACGAGTGCAGGGACTACTACTATAGCTACAATTAATATTAAATCATCATCATTCAGTTACCAAGTTGCAACCAATGCAACAGCTAAATCCAAAACATCGGCTAAGAACTGACAGCAGTGTGACTGCAGCAGCAGCTGATGAATGGTTCAAATTATCCCTCACATCAGAATACGTTTTCTTTTGTTTTTTTCTAGACACAGTAATTATAATAAATGAAGTCCGGCCAGAGTCAGATTCTCTGCTATTCTCCTACGTAAGGAGAACAATTAATTTCTAGTGAAGGGTCGAATTAGAAGACAAACGACTCGACTTTACTTTCTTGTACACATAATGCTAATCTTTGCCAAAGAATTAATGTGATTCAAAGAGCTGCTGACTGCAGGATATTTATCTCTGCCGCACAATGTTGAACATAATTTGATTTTGCTCTACATTTCATGCTATTGTTTCTAATAAAATTTGATATTATCTGACAGTAAACAAACAAAAGCCATGGAGACAAAATATCCATATTGCAGAAATCCAAGTCATTTATACTTTGTCAGTGGAGATCATGAAAATCTGATTATGTGCAAATAACGCCTGGTATCTGTCATGTTATTGGGAATGTAAACTCCAGTGAAATTAATATTGATTGGAAAAACCACACACTATCAATGCGATGGGATGAAGTGGGAATTGATTAACAGCGAACCATGTATAGATCTAATAATATGAGTCTCTGCAGTGTGTCCCTGTTTTCACATGAATAAACAAGACTTCATGGACGAGGTTAAAAGGAAATAGATTCTGCAAATCTTTATGCAAGGTCGGCGTTTTCTTGAGCAGAGTAATCAGATGTGTTTTTAGAGTATCGATACTGTGCCAAGAAACCCCAAAAATTCTGATAATGTAGGGGATGCCTTAAAGCTTACATGGCTCAGAGCTCCCCTTAAAACTGTGAAGGTTCCTGCTCAAAAATCCTTTCTGAACCTGTATTTGATCATGCGTATAAACGCCTCTATTTCAGCCCTGCCCAGAACAGGCTATTTTTGTGTCTGTAGCTTTAAATGCAAATGAGCTGTGTCTGACCACGCCCCTCTCTGGAAGGGGATGTGGCTTGGGCTCTCTGCCCACCTTGTCTGGCCCAAACAAATCGGACCATTAAGGAGCACAGTCTAACTTAGAATGAAGATATACTGGCTGCTGGACTGTTGTGTGAGAAGCCAGCAGTTCAACATGACATGTTTCCTTCACGTCTGATGATATACAAAAAGCCTCGGTGTCATTCTGGACAGCACCCTCTCATTTGCTCCCCACATTAGAAACATCACCCGGACTGCCCTCTTCCACCTCCGTAACATTTCCAGACTCCGCCCATCACTGTCCCAGTCCAGCACCGAAATCCTAGTTCACTCATTTGTCACTTCCCGCATCGACTATTGCAATGCCCTCCTCACTGGACTCCCCGCCAAACTCATCAACAGACTGCAACTCATCCAGAACTCTGCCGCCCGGACCATCACTCGCACCAAATCATCTGATCACATCACCCCCATTCTCATCGAACTTCACTGGCTCCCTGTACAATATCGCATCGACTACAAAAACCTCCTCCTTACTTACAAAGCTCTTCACCACCTAGCCCCCACTTACCTCTGCGACCTCCTCCATCACTACAGCCCCTCACGCACCCTCCGCTCAACCTCTGCTGGACTGCTAACCATCCCCACACCACGCCTCAGTACCATGGGTGCCCGAGCCTTCAGCTGCTCGGCACCCAGACTTTGCAACTACCCCCCCCCCCCACATAAGACAGTCAGAGTCTATCTGCACCTTTAAATCCCAACTCAAAACCGACCTGTTTAAACTGGCATACTCACTGTAACTGTTCACTTCACACTACACCTGTCTTTTGTTTGTTTTATGTTTGGTTTTAACCTCCTGTACTGCTTTTATCCACTGTAAGGCGACCTTGGGTGGCTTGAAAGGCGCCATTAAATGAAAAAATGTAAAAAGTCATTTTATGATTTCATTCAGTAGATGTCTTACATAGTGATCCTTTAAGAGTTATCTTTTTTTCTTTAAAATGTTCTGATCCACCTTTAAAAGATGATAAAGAATTAATAATGAGTCGAACAAAGATACACACCTGTGATTTAAGTGATTTAGAAGACAATTCTAATGCTCTGGAGGAGTAACTCTAACTTTCCTCTTTTTCATCCAGTTGTCAGACACATGATGAAACATCCATCATGACGCCACCTGGCCAAACAAGCTCAGTTTGTGCTGCTTCTACAGCTCTCTCTTGTCTGTCAATTGTTCTTCCTCAAACGGCTTCCTGTCATCCTCAGACATGTTCGGGCTCTTTCAGAATTCAAAAACAAAGTTGCTCCTTTGAAGAATTTGACACTGCTTAGCTTTTACTCCCTTTTATCCTTGCCGAAGATCTGCAGTCGAGCTCAAAGGATCTCAGAATAATCAGAATAACAAATTCAACTCTAATTACTGAGAACTGTTGTATTAAAAATGGTATTCTTTCAAAGGGAGCCTGTGGGCCAGCATTGCGTCATCCTTTTCCAACCCCACAATGTTGAAGTGGAAGAAGAAACGTGTAAGAAATAACTTCTTATATGCAGGTGAAAGGTTTAAAATGCACATTTGTTTAGTCTGTCCTTCTACATACATGTATAACAACTTTGAGTGTTCTTCTTCTCATCTTCATTAGATCTTCTAATAAATCGAATGTTATGTCAAAACAGAAAAAAAGCTGAGTTGTTTTAAAGTTGTCCATGTAAATTTGCTTCAACGTATTTATTTCAAGTTAAAACAAAACAGAGGCACTGACAGTGATTCACCCTATTCATTGATGTTTATCCATCAACATTTACTATAAAGCCCTCGCCTTTATATCAATCAATAAAAAGTCATTTTAATAGTGGTTTAAAACTTTTAAATGGGGTGTGTATGTGCTTTTTGTCAGCAGGAAACCTCAAGTGGACACTCAGTGAACTGCCGGATTTTGTACTTCCACATTGGTTTCATTTTTCAACAGGAAAAACATGCGTTACTTAATGTACTGATGATAGTAAGGTCATTTTATGATTTCATTCACCAGAACTTTTGGAATACATAAGATAGGCATCTGCCTCAAGATTCAGAAAGCAGATCTAAATCAGCAGAGAATATTCTTATTGTATTTCTTCCATGAGGTCGTCCCCCCGGTGACAAATAAAGTTTTTTTTTTTTATTTAACCGTTTCATTATTAATGGTGGTCCTGTTACAGTCAAAATTTAAATGTCACATATTTTGCAAAATGCTCCTCACCATGGTTTTCTAACACTCATATTTTGTGCCAGTTTTGCATGATCAATTTTCGAAAAGGTTTCTTCACAGAAGTTGTTTGACGATTGTACCTTTGTGACATCACAAAGGGCAGTAACCCCTCCCCCAGGAGGGTGACACTCCCACAGCTGTTTGCTCTGTTTTTTTGAGTCTATCCTTTTACTATAAACAATTGGGCAAGCCCTTCCTGAAGGACGTGGTCAGACGCAGCTCATTTGTATTAAAAGCTACAGACACAGAAACAGCCGAGCTGAAATAGAGTTTATAGGCATGATCAAATACAGGATGGATTTCGAACAACAAACTCCACAGTCATGTGTTGCAACCTCTGAACCTTATTGAAACTTTTCAACAAAGAGTATATTAAGTGACTTTTAAGTGGCATTGTTCCATTGTTACATGACAAATGTTTGGATGAGAGCCTCATTGCCTTGACCCTGGCCGTGTGAATTTAATGTGATTTTTTTTTAACTGAACAGTTCGTCAACTTGTTTATTTTAAATTCAAACTGCCAAAAAAACACAAACACAAACTGCATGCATCAATCTGGGGTGAAGCAAAACAGAGCATGTCAGAGCTGCTGGTGGTTCGCCTTGAATTTCATTGGTGGTTGCCTTGACAACCACTTACTGTGCCAAGGACCTGGAACATTTTCCTCCAGTATTGTTTACTGTTTTTCCCCTTTTTTAAAATCCTGGCTCATCAGAGATCTCAGGCAATCCTAGAGTTGTCTCATCTTCACGCCTCACACTTGGAAATGGAGCCAAGCACCCTCGCAAGAAATTGGCCCCCTTTTCTGACCGGGATGCTGGTCTATGATTCGAGTGTACTCTTCATCTCTAGTGCCTCAGTCATATCACTTCTTGGCCTGTTTGCAAGCATCCAATCACCTCCCAGGGCCATTTTCATGGAGTTCATCTGACTTGGAGAACTGTTGTAATGACTCAAGTTTAAGAGCTCGCCTGCAGCTACAGAGTTGAGGGTCAAAGCTGCAGATTGCAGGGTTAAGAGCCCCATTTAAAAGTATCTCTGGAAAACAGCATTTCATTCTCTCTCTTTGATGAGGACTAGGAAATGTAGCCTATTTTTTCTGGAGTGTGTTTCATACAGCTAGGGTAATTCAAAAACAGGGATGAAGTCTTCTAAAAGACTGCACACAGGTTGATAAGGCAAGGTTAAATGCCCTACATTGATAGTGTGACTTAGTTAGTATCCAGGCATTATTTAGCATTCATTTATGTAAACCTGAGTGAAAGATGTTTTGATTCTTGTGCAGCAAACAATTTGCATTCTGCAGGCTGGAACATCAGCCACAACATGCTGCTGCTCGAGTGAAAAATGAATGTCAATTTATAAATGCGTCAGAGAGAAAACACAAAGAGATGAAAATCATACATATCCAAACAAAATAGATGGGAAGCAATCATTCAAAAGAGATAGTAAATATCTCTCTGCAATTTCACTCTATACAGAGTCTGATTACCAGAAAAGCATCCCATAAATATAAATCGTTGTCACAGGGGAATCTCAGTGTCTCAGTTAGTCGGATGTCAAAATAGAAAATGCAAATGTATTTGGTTATCTTGACACAACTCTAAACAGGCACTCATGTCATGTTTGTGGACAGCAGTGCTTTTGAAATTTAAAGGGTACTTTTTGGACTGCAAGCCTGTGGTGCTTGAAATTCGTAAGTGGCCCTGATGCTTCGATGATATGCAAACTATTATTTGAGCTGGGATCACTTTGCAGGAAAGGTTTGGACTTTAAAGTTTCAATGATATTCCCTTATTGCAAGTTCATTATGAGCTCATAGTGTGGATGGCAGGGGAAGCAGACAAAAACTGTTTTTTTTTAACATCAGGAGCTCACATGCAACCTTCAAATCTGCAGAGCAGCCAGAAGTGTATGCCATACAGAGGGTAGATTATTATTATAGCTGCTTCCCATGGTCGCAGGAATCTGGAGCCTGATCTGAAAACCTGAAATAGGGGTCCAGAATAATAGCCTATCTTCATATGACCACTTTAGTTGATGTGTACCTGGAGGATTATACTCAGTATCAAGGGGCACTTGATGTGTACCTGGAGGATTATACTCAGTATCAAGGGGCACAATCTGTGACTCCTCCTCCACCTCCTCGGTTGTAGCGTCTTCTCAGTATATTCCTCATTTTAATTTTTTCCACATGCTATAATGTTGATTCATTATATTAATTAGGTATACTGACTATTTTTTATTTCATTTGATCTATTTTGTTTGTTTGTTTTAAGTACAATAATGAATAAATAGACAAAATACATTTTTGATTCGATTAGTGGTTCCCGACCTTTTTTGGCTTGTGACCCCATTTTAATTTCACATTCCACTACTAATTAATTAACATCAACACAGACAGGGTATTGCTAAAAATGGTTATAATTTGTCATTTGATCGCTTTTCATTCCGTGTTGTTAACACAATCTCCTTTAAGACCACTTTCAGGTATGTATGTGGACAGAGGCGGAAACGCCAGGAAGAGATTTGTGCACAAAGTGAGTATTTGATTTTTTTCACATGCAAGCAAAATATGTACAGATAGTGTGTATTTGTAACCCACCTAAAAATAGATGCATAAATATATATATTTTTGTGGAGGTTAAAAGGGGGTCATTTGAATAAATTAGTGTAATCTGCTGAGTAATAAATATATTGGTGTACCGGTATATTTACAGACAAGTACATAAGCAGATAAAACTAATATTTGATAAGTGACAAAATAATATGAGTTCCTGTTTCAATGTATAATCAGACACTAATGGTCAGGCTGAGTCATTTATTTATTTTATTATGCAGTTGAAGCATTATTTTCGACACTTTGCAGCAGTTGACAAACGCTTAGTGGTAATGTTCCCTAGGTGGCAGCGTGACCGCGCTGTTTACGTTCTATTTCGTATAGGCTTCGCCCTCTAAGGCTATCGCTATTGGGTTTATCCCTCGCGCGCATGCGCAGCACTGAAAAAGTTGTAGTCCACGCCCACCCACGATGTGGGCCCCTCCCACGGTCAACCTGCCGGTATATAAGCGGAAGGGACCGTGTGTTCTGTTCCCTCTTTTCTTCAGGCGTTTAAGTATGCACAAGCACCTGCAAAAAGAACAGAACTTAAGCATGTCCACCTCCATCCGTGTGTGTCCTCAATGTCAGACCGGGTACATCTTGCCGGCTGACTCTCACCGTCTCTGTGAGGCCTGCCTCGGGCCGGAGCATGCCAGCTTGGCATTAACCTCACGGGCGACGTGTAGCAGCTGTCTACGCCTTCCCCGTGATGACCTGCAGCGGAGAGTGGAAACCTTCGCTGTTGCGGCAGAGCCGGTGTGGCAGGTGGGGGAGTACGCAGGGGGTCGGGAGATGGACATGCTGGACCATGGAGAGGAGTTTGCGGATTCACCGTACTCCATCCGTGGATCGGTGTCAGGGTCTCCCATTCCTCCCCTCTCCCTGCCGGGAGAGCTGGAGGATGCACCTGACACCGTCACCGAGTCAGATTGCCCAGGCTCTCCTGGGAATCAGGCTGCGAGCGGCTCTCAGCCCCCACCATCGGTGGGGGCTGAGAGCCGCTCACAGCTCCCGCCGATGGCGGGGGGTCTGCTTCAGGAGCTGCCAGGTATCATTAGGACGGCTGCAGCTCGACGGGGCCTCACTGTGCCGATGGCACGTGAGGAGGAGCCAATCGATGAGATGGCGGGGGATTTTCCGCTTCTCCGGCCGGTCCGGCGGGACCCGGTGTGGCCGCGGTTCCCGGCTCTGATCCCCTATCAGGAGGGGGCAGCGGCGGATCCGAAGCTCCTGAGGGCTCCGGTCGCAACCTATACATCCATCACAAAAGTGGAGGGGTTTACAGACCGTGGGTTCCCTCCAGTGCCGCCTTTGGAGGCTAACCTGACGGCTTTTTTCGGGGTCCGTGCGGGGGGCTTGGGGAGACGTCCTGTCCCTCCATCAAGCCAGGATCAGTTAACAGCGCGCCTGACTGACAGGTCGCACCAATGTGCCTACCAGGCCTCTGCTGCAGCTAATAATTTGTCCTTATTAGCCCATTCTATGTCGAGACTGGCGGTCCAGTCTACAACAATGGCACCAGAGGAGGCGTTGGAGATCAGAAAGGCATCCAGTGCTGCCCTTTCTCTGTGTGCCACCATTGCGGTCGCGACGGCGAGGATTGCAACGTGGCAGACCCAGGTGCATCGGCACCTCTGGCTCCAGCGGTCACCCATCCCCGAAGCTGCCAGGAGGCAGCTTGTTGAGGCTCCGGTCAGCCGTGAGGGGCTGTTCGGGCCACAATTCGGGGCCTTGGCGGATAGTCTGCGGGTGGCAGCAGAGGAGGCGGAGGGGCTCCGCCGCCATGCTGGTTGGAGCAGGCCGGGGCCACGTCAGCGCGGCTGGCAGCAGGCCAGACGGGCTGATAGATCAGGAGGACGTCCAGCTGCGGCGACAGCTTCCCGTCCAGAGGAGTTTCCTCGGCGACAGCCCCCACCAGCGCAGACACGCAGGGGTACAAAACGCCCTGCCACTTCCCCCGCCGACCAGCCTGCGAGGCAGCAGTGGCGGCGCTGACATGAGGTGGGGGGTGTTGAGTGTATGAGCGGTATTGATAATAAAGCAGTTAATACTGGTTCCATGGGCTCCTGTTCTGAGTTTGTTCAGTCATGTTGCCCTGTCACCTCCGCACCTCCCACAATGAGCGTACAGCCAGCTCGTTTTTTTGCAGAAAAACCAGCTGGGCTGTATGAGTCAACTGCAACGTCTGTCGCGAGATGCATGCCATCCCCTCGGTCCTCTCTTTATCGGAGTGTTTCCTCACGAGGTGAGCTCTTCGGTGGACAGGTGGGGGGCCACCATGAGCCCACGAGTGCTGGTTTGGTACGTCGTGTGGACTTGTCTCTTCCGTCTCCATCCTCTGTGTGTGAGCCTCTTCGGGCTCCCCAACAGCCCTTTCGAGTCGGGCCCCCCTTGGGCTGCACGGGAGCTCGCTCCATGTGCAGCGGCGGTCGGGGCTCTGACGTGGCTGATGGACAGGGGGGCGGAGCCTCCTCTACAGGTACGCCCGCTCTCGGAGCATTACTCCGTATGGCGGGATGTATGTTCCCTGGACAGCTGGCTGGACAGACTGCTCCAACGGGGTTACGCCCTGCAGTTTGCGTCTCCCCCTCCACAATTCAATGGGGTAGTGGAGACGATCATACCATCCAGGGAGGGGCGCCTGGCTCTTCGGTCAGAACTGCAGGAGCTCCTGACGAAGGATGCCATCTCCAGAGTGGAGCGAGAGGAGGAGAGCCGGGGTTATTACTCCCGCTACTTCCTCGTGCGGAAGAAGACAGGCGGGATGAGGCCCATCCTCGACCTGTCTCTTTTCAACAAGTCAATTGTGGTCAGATCATTTCATATGCTGACAATCAAACGGGTTTTGGAGTGTGTTCACCAGGGCGACTGGTTCACGTCCATCGACCTAAAGGACGCCTACTTCCATGTCCCCATCCTCCCGAAACACAGGCAGTACCTGCGCTTCGCGTTCGAGGGGACATCGTATCAATACAACCGTCTGCCGTTCGGTTATTCCCTGGCTCCGCGCACTTTCTCCAAGTGCATAGAAGCAGCTCTGGCTCCGCTTCACCGGGCAGGGATGAGAGTATTATTTTATCTGGACGACCTGTTGTTACTGGCTCGCTCCAGAGAGGAAGCAGCTCTCCAGACGAGGGCGCTCGTGTCTCATCTGTCGAGATTGGGGTTCATTGTGAACTGGGCGAAAAGCTCCCCCATCCCATCTCGGTCCATAATGTACCTGGGGGTGATGTTGGACTCGGCCAATATGTCAGCGCGGCTCTCCCAGCAGAGGGTGGAGGCGCTGAGAGGATTATTAAGCCGAGTGAAGCCACACAGCACGGTGACAGCTCTCAATGTCATGCGGCTGCTGGGCATGATGGCAGCAGCCCATGTTGTTATTCCTCTGGGCCTGCTCCACATGAGACGTCTGCAGCGGTGGTTCATCCGTCAACGCATCGATCCCCGGCTGCAGCGGAGACGTCTGATTCGCGTTCCTTTATCCGTTGCGTTGGACTTGGCCCACTGGGGGAATCCCCGCGTGACGTCAGCGGGGGTGCCCCTGGGAAGGGCTACGTCACGCATCTCGGTGTTCACAGACGCATCTCTCTCTGGGTGGGGAGGGACGTGTCTGTCCCGAGCAGTAGGAGGAGTGTGGCCGGCGCGCATGTCCCTCCACATAAACGGGTTGGAGCTGCTTGCGGTGTGGGAAGTAGTTGTTCACTTCTTCCCCCTGCTAAAGAATCATCATGTGCTGATCCGCACAGACAACAGGGCGACAGCCGCCTATATCAATCGCCAGGGCGGGGTGCGTTCAGCCCAGCTTCTCGGCATAGCCAGGAAGCTGCTGGTCTGGGCGAGTACACGGTTTCTTTCTCTCCGTGCTCTGTATGTCCCCGGCGAACTGAACCGGGGAGCGGACATCATGTCAAGGGGGGGTCCTCATCCGGGAACTTGGACCCTTCACGCAGACCTGGTTTCCCAGTTATGGGAAAGGTTCGGCAGAGCAGAGGTGGACATGTTCGCAGCACGCGAAAATGCACAATGTCCCCTTTGGTTCTCCCTGAGCGCAAAGGACGACCCTCCTCTCGGGGTGGACGCCTTTTCGCATCGGCTATGGCCGAGGACGCTCATTTATGCGTTTCCCCCTGTCCCGTTGATTTCGAGCTTCCTGGACAGAGTGAGGAAGGAGAAGCTGTGCGCCATTCTGATCGCCCCGCTGCGCGAGCATGCAATGCGGTTCCCGTGTCTACGTCAGATGACGTCAGGCGAGCCCTGGGAAATCCCTTGGAGAGGGGATGCCCTCTCGCAGGCAGGGGGCGTGCTCACGAGCCACCCGATCATCGGCCAGCGTCTCTGGGCTTGGCCGCTGAACGGACACATCTGGTAAGTATGGGGCTGGCTCAGGATGTGGTGCGCACTATTCAAGGCGCTCGGGCTGCCTCTACAACGGCATCTTACGCCGCAAAGTGGGCTGCGTTTCAACGCTGGTGCGGAGAGAGAGAACTCTCCGCTACTGCGTGTCCTCTGCCTCAAGTGCTTTCTTTCCTCCAGTTTTTAGTGGACCGAAATCTGGCATTTAGCACTATTAAAACATACACGGCGGCAGTTTCATCATGCCACGAAGGTTTTGGTGACCGTTCGGTGTTTTGCCACCCGCTGGTGAAGCGGTTTTTAAAAGGGGTACAGAGGCTTCGGCCGGTGGTGCGCAGCCTGGCCCCGCAATGGGATTTGGCACTGGTGCTGCGCGCACTGATTGTGGCGCCGTTTGAGCCTTTGGATCAGATTCCCCTACGTTTTCTGTCGGCTAAAACGGTTTTGCTCTTAGCTCTGACGTCGGCAAAACGTGTCAGTGAGCTGTCAGCTCTCTCTGTGGCTCCGTCCTGCCTCAGGATTCAGGAGGACGGTAGTTCGGCTGTATTACGGCCAAACCCGGCGTTCATGCCAAAAGTTATCACTAGCGGGTTCAAGTCGCGAGTGATCACGCTGGAGGGGTTTTTTCCTCCTCCCCATACATCTGGGGAGCAGGCGACCTCCCACCTGCTGTGCCCAGTGCGCGCTCTGGCATGCTATGTTGCGCGCACAGCTGCCATACGCTGTTCTCAGCAGCTGTTTGTTCACTACAGGGCACATTCTGTGGGACAGCCCCTGTCAACACAGCGGCTGTCACACTGGCTGTGTGACGCCATCACACAGGCTTATATCGCCTCAGGAGCTGAGCCTCCGGCGGGCATTCGGGCGCACTCCACCAGGGGAGTTGCTTCCTCGGCTGCCCTGCACGGGGGCGTGACGGTGGACGACATCTGCACTGCAGCTTCGTGGTCCTCTCCGTGCTCTTTTGTGCGTTTTTATCTACGGGATGCCTCCCGTTTCTCAATGTCTCACTCAGTGCTCAGCACTCTGTCTGCGTAAGAGTGGGATGTTCCATTTTTTCCCCTGATGCTGTCAGGCGGAAAATGGTTGTTCGGGGTGTTGTTGTGCTTGTGGTACCTTCCGGACCCAGTGTGGCATTGACTACATCCTGCTTCGCCTCTAACCCAATAGCGATAGCCTTAGAGGGCGAAGCCTATACGAAATAGAACGTTAGTTACGTACTGTAACTCCAGATTCTATGAGTATAGGCGCAGCCCTCTAAGCGGTGGGCCCCACTGACTCCGTAACGGCTGAAGAAAAGCCCTTTATTGGGGAACAGAACACACGGTCCCTTCCGCTTATATACCGGCAGGTTGACCGTGGGAGGGGCCCACATCGTGGGTGGGCGTGGACTACAACTTTTTCAGTGCTGCGCATGCGCGCGAGGGATAAACCCAATAGCGATAGCCTTAGAGGGCTGCGCCTATACTCATAGAATCTGGAGTTACAGTACGTAACTAACGTTCTCTTCCATGCTGACTGCAGAAGGAGTTAGGGCCTTTCTCAGTTCCCTTATTTGCACCGAGTGTCCTCCGAGTTGTCTCCTCCACTTGCGTCTTAGCCCCGCCCACCAGAGATGCACGGAGGAAACGAAACCGAGGAGAGAGGACCGAGGAAATCAGCTTTAAGACACATTAGACGTCGTTTCCTCGACAGCGTCACATGACGCGACATCAGCTGATCACGTTCAGCTGTCAGTCAGCCGAACAGCTGTTTATGTCCACACAAACACGCACTGTATTATTTCTAATCAAACACACACACTGTATTATTTCTCATCAAACACACACAGTTACAGTGTTTAGTGTCTTTACCTGATAAAAAAAACACCTGAAGAACAGCCTGCAGTCTGTTTCAAACCAAAAGGACAGTTTCTACTGACTCAAAGATTTCATTTTGAATTGTCTATAATTATTGATTATTATTAAACAGTTTGGACTTAACCTAGTCTGTATTTAGACAACAAACTCTGTATTTTATAAACACAGATATTTATGTGTCAGGATACTGAAAATGATTGATTAGAATCTAAATGATGAAACGTTCAGAAGATAAATATAAATGAATATAAAACAGACTCCTCTTCGTCAGACTCTTTTTAATCCCAGCTCATCACAGAGCGACTCTTTACAAACTCACTGATGTTCATCATCTCATAAATGTCCCACGCTCCGTTTCGCGTCTTTTTAATGGCCGTCTTTTCTCCGGTATTAAACTCTGTTTCACTGAAGTCTGATCCTGTGCAGCGTCCAATCAGTGAGTGATATACGAGAAGGGGGCGTGTCTGTCAGTGAAAAGACTTCCGTGAAGTCAGCTCTCATGTCTCCTTGGTCATCGCTCCTCGGATCAGCCTCCTCTCTCCTCGATCCTCTCTCCTCCGTTCGCTATTAGAGCTTTGGGACGATCCTCAACATGGCGGCTTTGGAACTACTTCCGGTTCGGCCGAGGACCGAGGAGACTGCAAATAAGGAAAGTGAGACGTACCCTTAGACGTCAAGTTAGCTCTCTGTTAGTTAAGGAAAACGGGATCCAGACCTGGGGATTGTCCAGCGTTTTGTGTCTGAAACATTTATCTGTTGTAATAGGTAAGCTCATATACATTGTGCTTCTGTCATTTTATTTTGTTTAAAATGAGAATGTTACGGTATAGCCGTAGTAAATGCTCATATTAGCCGCACTGACTGTCTCAGGCATAGTGTGGGTATTTCAGTACATGTAATATATGTTAACTGCTGTTACATATAATTTGTTAATATGTTTAAAAGGTTATGTGAACAATATTTAATGATTTCGCCGTATTTAAGCGGCACTTTAGTAAAGGTGTAGTGGGTTGAGTCCAGTCTGTTGTAATTAAGATGGCGGCTACGCGCGACCGCGCTGTTTTACGTGCTCTTCCATGCTGACTGCAGAAGGAGTTAGACGTCAAGTTAGCTCTCTGTTAGTTAAGGAAAACGGGATCCAGACCTGGGGATTTTCCAGCGTTTTGTGTCTGATACATTTATCTGTTGTAATAGCCCGGACTGCGTGCGAGGTGTCTCGGTGTGAAGGAGAGGCTGTGTTCGTCTGCTCTGGAGCCGATTACTGCCGCTAGGAGTGACCGTGGCTGTGGCTGTGTGGACAACCGACTGGGATTTTCTATTCTCCAGCAGGACTTGGATTTCATGCCTTCTACATCAGTAAGATCGTTCTGTCGTTTGTGACTCCAAGGACCACTTCAAGGAGTGACAACTAAACTGAACTAAGGGGTTAAAGCTGCAGCAAAACATTTATTCTGGCCAGATTTTATTTCTTTTCTTTTAAAGGGGAAAATTGAAAGTGTTTGTATGCTTTGGAAAAATTCAAATAATAATCTGTTAAAACAAAGAATACTATTTGTGTCTGTGTATCATTCTCTGTGTGAAGTCACTCTTTTCTACGGCCTAAGACTGATTAGTTATTCTCTGTTAATATTTAGTCTTTACCCTCGAACCAGGACATCATTAGTTAATTGTGATGATCCCAGACCTTGAGTTTATTTTCTACAGTTTTGTAAAGACCTGGTTACATATTAACACGGCTGGAAATGAATGCTGGACGCATGATTAGAGACAGTTTGTTTGTGTTTAGCATGGCATAGGCTCGCAGTAGCACATGCTAGACTGGATAACATATTTTAGCTTAATCTGGGGAGAATGCTACAATATATTTTTTATCAATCAAGAATACGACATTTCAGCCGACCCCATTTGTATTCCATTTGACCCCATGTGGGGATTGAAACCCAAATTTTTCGTTTTAATGTTTACATTTTTCTTTCAACGTTTACATTTTTGTGAGTCATGTATCAGTATCAGCTCATTTTATCCCAAATATCCTACGACAGTACGAGATTTATTCCCTAGTTACATTGCATTACACTTGACGTTGTCTCCGCACATCAGAGTGTGCTTTATGGATTACAACAAGCATTATCACTCTACAAAGTGTCGAGCCATTTTGCTCTTATATGGGCAGTTATTTTCCAGTTAAGCTTCTATCTTGTTTTCATATCTTTACCACAAGCACTGAAGGGATCAATGCAATAAATGTCTACATCTAGCTATCTCTACAGATCAAAGATAGAACCAAGAAAGATATCGGTTAATGTATCTGTATCAGATTTTCTAGAATCTAGGTTCCCAAAATCCCAAATCAGTCAGGCCGGTTCTCCTCCCTGCCGCAGTCAGTTAGTCATTTCAGTGCTCCATCCCTGAGACCGCCATCCCAAAGCTTCATGGGGAACAGAGCGATATGAATCATGATTACTGTGTCGCAGTGGTCCAGTGTCTTAGCTCCCCTGGTGGTGCACTTAATATGCTGTTTTGTATTTTGGAAGTTCGTGGTTTAGATTTGCTCTGTTAAAATTCCTAGAATGATAAGCAGAGAGTCAGGATATTTTTTCTCCACATCTGCAATCTGTTACGCAGGCCTGAGGTGGGATGTAAAACCCCACCATAGCAAATGAGGAGAACAAAAATCAACCAAAAAAAAAGTTAAAAGGAATTTGCTTTTATCTTTAACATTAGAATATGAAGTCATGACCTGATGTGATGGTTGCACAACATCTGCTGCGATAACTGCTGAAAACATTTTTCTGTGACTCAAATGATATAAACTGTGAAGGATCCCTGTGGCCTGTGTTCTGCACGAGTTAATCTGTGATATTATTGTGCACACAGCACTTGACACCTTTTACAAATGTTCCTCCTCATCTAACAGTGTGACACACTAATCAACGACTCTGTATGACTATTAATCTCTCTTGAATGTCTTCAAATGGTGATGATTGCCTGTTGTTGAGATCTTGCTTATTACAGGTATTCAGGATGTGACACTCTGGGCGGATTCACACATAAGCTCTGCGCGCGGCAGCCCATCAGCTCCTCGTACTCGGCTGTAGTTAGCTGCCACTCTAGTCAATCACTGTGTTCACACAGCGGGCTCTGCAGTCCATCTCCAGGGCACGTCACGTCGCTCTGCTCTGTTTCAAATACCCTGCAGGTTTCAACGGCGCACGCTGCAGACTCGCGTCAAGCTAGACAGAACATTGACAACCCGGACAGTCAGACAAGGATCATCCGGCGAAATTTAAAAACGAAACACAATACACAGACTTGCGATCGTATGTTTCATCACTTATCAACATAACGTCAAAACAGGTGCCACCCAACCAATCATCCTCAGAAAGACAGACATTGTCTGCATATTTTCCTTTTCATACCCGGGTGATTTTGTAGGGTGATCATGGGTGAACTGTGCTGACGTTCCAGAAACGGATCCAATGTGAAGAAACGCATGCCATACGACGGAACAAAACTGTGGCACAGACAGACTGCAGAATGAGGCGTCAGGCTAATTCGTCACTTGCCAAAACCAGAGAACACTCTGCAAAGCTGCAGTCTGCCTTTTGCCTACCAATAAATTGTGTCATTTACTATATTGTCTTTTTTATTGACTCTTTTGGCTGAGCTGGAGAAGGAGTGGAGCAGGCAAGATGGACTTTTATCATATCTGTTGACAGACTCGGGCCGCAGATTAGTGATTTGCAGTGTAAAAACACTGTAAAGTGTAGCATATTTTACTAAATATGTGACCTGAATTAACAAACTAAATTCTCGGCCAATTTAAGTACACCTTTCATAAAAGGACAAAAAAAATGACTTGCTTTCAGTATGCTGGTCCTGCACACAAACAATCCCCTTTAAAAACACTGGCCACTGTCTCTCCTGCTCTTAATGCAAGAGCTGATTGGCAAACGACAGTCAGGTGAACCCAATTAACCACCCTCTTCTGGAGAGATGGTCAGAGCACCAATCTGTACACTAACAAACAACGATACAAACACACCACAGGTCAGAACGCCTACCCGCTTAAGATCCAAAACCCAATGTTAGATCTTACAGGTTATTCCTATAGAACCATGCATCCTCTTCTACAACACAACAAAATGATTAAGCCAGAATATGCAAGTCACAATGTGCTTGAATCTATTCAAAACGATGTAAAAGTGTTTCATCTCATCCACAGGGCAGAGCATCAGCCACCATGTGGTCAGTCCCCTTAGAGCCCAGCACATCCAGCTTTAGACTCCCAAACAGCTCTTCATTTGCACCACTGTTGCTTTTAATAATCAACCAGATGTAGCAATGTTTAGACCTAAGAAGTTTGCATCTATGTTACTGAAATGATTATTGTGATTAAACTACATTTAACAAGAATAAACCTATCCAACATAAAGCTTGGCAGTTTTCTCTCAGATCAGCTCAACGAGACGAGAACAAGAAGGAATGTGCTCAAATAAATAAAAGATGACTTGGAATAAAATATAAGTACGAGTAATTAATAACATAATGTTAATGTATGAATAATATAGTAATGTTTAACGTTGACTGGGACGGAAAAAAAAAGAAAGAAAAAAACCAAATGAAACGAATGTAAAAACAATTATTTAATAAAAAAAAAAAGAAATTGTAGGACTCGATGCTGAGTGCTCTGTGTGCCTGTGGCTGAGCGTTGCAGTGCAGAAAAACAATCATTCTTTTAATCTGTCATGTATTTAAAACTCAAAGTGGGTAAAAAAAAAAAAGAAAAGACAAGGAGAACAGCCCTCAAACAGGAGCCGGCGCCAATCATTTACGCAAAAGAACTCTCGTTAGCGGCAGGCACTTCCCTAATTTCCGACAACATGCTCCTGCACATTGTGCTTTTCACTTTGAGGTTTTGAATATCGTCACACTTTCTGCACAATAATTAACTATTCCCCACCCCGGTGACCACAAATAGCACAGCGCCTTGGCAGTAAACTCAATGACACACATTAGATTAAAAACAGGTGCAACACCCGCTTACTTCTTCCTACAATAACTTTATTTGACAGAGCAAGACATCCTCCTGCGTGTGTTTACTCGCACAGGAAAGTTTCCTGAGATGGCGCGCCGCTCTCACTCGTAGTTGTTCTCTTGTTTCACATCTCCCTCTCTTCTTTCAACCTCTCCATCTTTTCTGTTGCCAATGTTCAAGAATAGTCCCGCTATATGTGGTTTCCAAGTTTAGCTCTGCCAAGCTCATCTGAAAGTCAAATGTTCGCCTTCACTCTTCCCCACTGCACTTTTAGCGCAGCACGGTGGCTGCAAACACTTAATCAAGCCTCTGCCACAGCGCCGCAATCAAAGATAACAGGACAGGAATATGGGTCATCCCATGCTTGGCACTGAGTTCACCAAGTGTCACTAGATGCACACTAATGAGGAGCAGCCCACCGTCACTGTTGCTGTCAAGACAATGTTGTCTTTGTCAGGTCTCTTGACTGGGGTTATCATGTCACTGTGGAGAGAGGAAGAAAAGGCTGAAGAGTGTGGCAGGCAGTGTTGTAGTACTCAAGTCCAGGACTGTCTTGAGTCAGACCTTGTTCCTATTTTTCTCGACTTTGACTCAAGCTCTGGTGACTTGGACTCCTGTATTTACTGCATACCCATTCATAAGATGGAGAGGAGGACTCGTGTTTCCACCTGCATGTGCCTAACATGTTATTGTTGGGTGCATACACCAATAGTTTGTGTTGTGTTGTCATGGTAATGCGCAGATGGCAGTCGGATCGCTGTGGATCTGGCTTACGTGGTCATAAAATCAAACATTCCTGATTTTTTTTTTATGTAAATGAATGCTTTGGATGCATTTATAACCCATACTGCCAAGTAACTGAGACTTTGTACAAGGATCAATCTGAATAAACAGAACTTAAAGTCCAGATTTGATTCTAATCAGTGAGTTTAGGGGGGAAGTGGGACACAGGAGCAGACCCAGTGGTGGCTTATGGTTATCCAACAAAGGTAACCATCACAAATAAAATGTGATAGATTGGAGATGGAAGAAACAAGACAGCCAAAAACACCCCTCTGAACTAAATTGTACCCTAAAAATGATTAGCAAAACCACTGCTGCCAAGCAGCTCACTCTAAACTAAATTGTCCAGGAGGCCTTAACGATCACACAACCACCCTACGGACTTAAATTCCCAGAAAGTGATTCTTTTGTGTCCATGAAGACAGACACGCGCTGACACATGGAGACCCTCTCACTACCTCTGAAGGTGAGATAATGAGCCAGCCCACAGCTTTGAAGTCCATCAGTATATAAGCTCCACACACCTGGTGTTAATCAAGGCCAATCAGCCACAAACACACCTGACTCTGCACTGAGGTGATTCAAGCAGTAGCCTCAGTGTGAGTGTGCCCTCACAATAACCGAAGCCGGTGACACTTACTTACAAGAGTGATCGTTTTAAAGTGAGCACCAGTTTTACAAGTCAAATCACAACACTCAAGGGCTCGTTAGTGCACGGCTCGAGGTGAGGTATTAGCGAAGCACAACATTTTCATCAAACATTATTAATGACACCTCGTCTCCACTTTGAAATACAAGCTTTGTTGAGTGTGAAAAGCAAGTGCCTTGTAGATCCCCTTCCTTCTACGCAGGTGACGAAGCTCTGCTTCAAGCTGCTTTGCCATGCGTCCCATGCAGGCAGTTATTTCACCCATAATACAAATAATCAAATCGAGCTGATGTCTTTGCTAATGCTCATGTTGCTTGGTGTTAGGAGAGGCTTTAACACAACATGGCCATCTGCAATGAGTGATATTTGCACAATGTATGTACACTGTTCCATTAGATTGTTGTTTTACCATAAGCCATTTGACCCAAAGTTGTTAAAATGAATAAAAAACAACACCATCACATAAAGGGTAATATGGGAAGCATATGCTGAAGTTTTAGTCGCAGGCAGGTGGAGAACAGAACAGTTTTCATCTGGATTTTAAGATATTCAGTCGGAACATTTAATTTTTCTTCTTGAAGTATTGACTTTATTTTAAAAGCTGCAGAATGGGGTCTGCAGAAGTGCCAAGAAGTATTGGCTCAAACACAAAGCGCTACCTCCCAGTGCATTAAATGAGTAATTTTTCTTTTCATGGTTCTTCAAGAAGGAACTATTCTCTGTTCCTTCACATCATTCCTCCATGCTTCTCCCCATGCTTGTTAAACACCATAGGATATCCATTAGGCTTTGCTGGCCTGCAAAGATGCTTTGGATGTGAGCAAAAAGATCTGCTTCAGGATGAGTGGTGGGCTCTGTCCCCTGCTTGGTCTTTGAGGGCCATGTCTCAGGGGGCTTCTGTGCTCTGAGGAAAGCAGACGAGTATAATAGGCAAAAAGCATTTCACAGCATCATTAGCAGTTGGAATGTGAAAGCTATATTTTGTCACCACTTGACATTTTCTTCTTCAACAGTGGTCTATGAATAGCAAAGCTTTTGTCCAATTTCGATTCAATCCTCAACTGGCTTTACAACAAATATGACTCTCAATTTAACTTATTGAATAAACTGAACACAACTACCATTTTTCTTCTAAATTGCTGAAGCCAGTTGCTTGATCCGCTGAGAACCCGACAGCCTTTTTTGTGTTTAATTGTGATCAAACACAAACCAGATCTACTTCTATTTAAATCCACTCTATTTCACAGTATGATTTGCATATACATTTTCATATCCGACCACATATGTTACTGTAAAAGATAAAATGTTACTTCTGGAGAAGTCAATAAAATCACTCATGTCAGGCGAAGGTCATATCTAAATAAAGAGTGTCCACGCTTCCGACAAAGCATGTTAAGTGTGAAGTGCACATGGAATACAAATAACCTTAAAGGGGAGATGGTGAGGGTGGAAAAACGGGAAAAAGGAGAAAGAGAATTACCAGGTTCCAGGTCTTTCTTTGAATTTCAAGGTCAGGCTCTGTACAGATTATACATTTATGTTAAACAGTTCGTAACATGTTTTGCTGTTAGGGAAGTCCAATGGATGCTGAATTTGCTGTTGCAGGACAAATAGAGTGGATCAGGTCATGGTGGAGTGTAGCTTGGTTTTGTACTTAATTTTTTCCATGAGTTTTTGTTGTTGTCCCAAATTGTGTTTGTAACTGCCTGGATTGAGATAATCACAATCTTCATGTGCTTTTTGTGTTTATTTTCCATTTAAACTGGACATGGCCTCACAAAGGTATGAGTAATAATTAAGAAAATACAGAATTACAGAGAAGCAAAGCTGTGTCTTGTACATGCACAAAAGTCATATTTTAGGTTTTGGGTAAAAATGGTTTGAAATTTGAAAAATTCCAGTAACAAGCCATAAAGGCTGCAGAGCCAGTAAATAATTTCACCTCACACGCACTAAAAGGCCAGTGTAGTATAGCGAGTGTATATATCCAAATGTGAAACATTAGATTATACAATTAGTGCTATCACAATACTTTTTCCATGTACACTATACGATAAGTACACAGATCCTGTCTAAGTGAATACAGTCTATCAAGTAAGTTGAACTGCTGACCAGCAACCTGAGATTCGAAAATAAAAGGCAATCTGGACGAGCAGAAAAATGTAGTGTTGACTTAAAGTTGGCTCTAAAAGCCAAGAATTCCCCTTAGGTCATTACTTTATTTGTAATAACTGTTTGGGTCGTGATTATTAAAATTAACTTCAATAATAGAGGAACATGGCTGAGTTTACCTGCTTTACCTTTTATGTCCATTTTTCGATCGAACAGAAGTTTAGTAGAGTCAGAATTTCCAGAAACCGATGGGTGACCATATCGTTGTTTTATACAGTCTATGGTCACTGCTGATCAAAGAAATGGTCAACTATTTTCATCATACCTTTTAGCTTTATTATTTACAGTTTCCTAATAGGTGCACCTAGTCCATTTTGTTTGCTTTCAATGACTTGCACATAGACGGCAGCTTTCTGTTGTATGACAGTTTGACCTTTGAGTTGACCCTCTCATCAAAATGTTCCTCCCATTTGTTCCATTACTTTTTTTAATGCTGCATCCAAAAAGCCAAATTTGGTTCCATTGGCACAATGTGAATGATGTAAACAGAAGAATCCTCTAATGGTACAATCCATGAATAATTCACCTATGGAAGATTTGTTGGCTGGTTTATGATGTACCAGTTTTGGCTGCTGGCAAGTGGCTATATCACCATCCTTTTTGGCAGTGCCGTGATGCAGGGTTCCAGAAAGTACTTTTCGGAGAAATAACCAATTTCCCTGATAACCAAAGGAGGTGCTGAATGGTTTTACATAATTGTTGCTTGTTTGTTGGCAACACATGGATGTAGTTGTTATACTTTTTGTTTCTTGGCCTTTGTTGGTTTTTTTTGGCCAATCTCCTGTTTTCATTTTGAAACCAACTAACTCTGACCTCACAGTTCAGTCCCTCTTCATGCAGAGCTTTGGCTTTGTTGCACTACACCATTAATGTGTTACTCTGTGCTACTGCAACACACATCACAGAAAGCCTGAGAGAAAGAGATCTCCTTTCTCTGGCAAAATAATACATATTGTGAAATGCTTTGAAAGGTTATTTAGTGATTTTCAAGTCAGCACGGGTTGAAAATGGTAAAGGTTGACATTTCTGAGATGTTCTAATGAGTACACACTGAAACTCTCCCACACAGACAAGCAAATTATGCAGTGTACATCATTACATGTAATGCAGAAAATATTTGTGAGAAAAAGGGTTTTTATTTTTGCCTCTTGTCTGTAAAAGGTTGCGATTTGCATATAAATTGAGCATTTTATTTCTGCCACTGCAGCCCCTGCAGCCTTTATTTAATTTGTGGTCATGTTAATGAGTTCTGCTGGCATTGCACAATGTGGGACTACTTACACAGTATATTTAAATGCATAATGTCAGTTTTGGTAATGGCCTCATTTCTTGATCTTACTACTACATTCAATCTTTAGTACAACCTGCAGCTTTTGGTTTTTGTATGTAAAGGATTTGAGAATAGCATTTGCAATCCCAAAATAACTGGCTATAAACTACACAGTACAACTGCCTCATAAAATGTATTGACATGAGGGTTTTTATCTGGTGTACTATACAAAGAATCAGGCTATTTACGAGGAACATTTTATCTCAACCACTATGTTCAAGAAAAATCCCAACATCCAACAACAACCTGTGCAATGTGTAGTTGAACTTTAGAGGGTTAAATGTGGATTCCCTCCTGCATGGTTGAGCAAACATTGATGGTTAATGATAAATGGACTTGAGCTTGTAGCGCGTCCCTCTTTTTTTGACTACTTAAAGCACACTGCAAGTCGAATCCCAGGTTGACAGACTACCGACTCACTGAGCCACAGCTGCCACTGTGATGAGCCCTGAACTCTTAAAGGGACCTTCCCTGTCAAGTACATGTGCTTTGTGGGCTTGGAGAGTACATGTGATCTTTGTGGGGGCTTGCTGGTCTATACTGTACGGTGTGCCAGGGCCATTACTATTACTTATTTAGTCCTAACACAACCTCAGCAACATCAATTTCTATTTTCTCAGCAGTGAGTCAAACACATGAATATAGGGCATTGATTTTAGCCGTTTTTGTACCATTTTCCCAATTTTCACAGATTATTCAAAGTGCAGTCAGAATCATAGTAAATGAATCAGGGGACTTTCAGTGGGCCTTCATTAATAATAATTTAGCATGTGTCTTAAAAAGAGGTTGAAGGGAGTACTATTGGAGGGGTTCTTAAACTTGTTGACATTGCTTTATATTTAAAAAAAAAAAAAACAGGGATGAGAGTTGACACGTTCACATCAAAAAAGTTCTTCCATGTTATTGTAAGAAATCAGTTGAATGGTTACATGAGTGCGAATAAGTGCTCCGTGTCTTGTTTATGGGTGAGGATGAGATAGATTTACAAATTTAAGAAATTAAATTGATGGATTTAGGGTACAGTTGTAAACAAAATCTTTGTCAAACAATGAACAGCATCTCCTTTTCATTTGGATGTTGGAATTGGGGCACAGATGCCTGCTAATGCCCGGTTCACATGTTAAGATAATTAGGCTGACTTTGGCCCTAATTCTCCCCTTCCAATAATCTTAAGGATCCCCTTCCAATCACCGTAAAATAATCTTAGAAAATAATGTTACCGTGTGTGGTGTGTTCAAACTGCTCCCCTCTGCTCGGAAGGATGTCGGGACCGCTCCGATATCAAATCGAGGATATTCAACATGTTGGATTGTTTTGGCCCAATTTCTCATTGTGTGTGGTGTCCCCCGAGGGGAAAACGGGCATGAGCCTGGTGACTGTGATGCATGGTCAATCAGAAAGCAGGGTGACGTTTTGCGAGATTTCCCATTTGGAAAATCGGTCGATAACTTTAAAATCCTGCGGTTTGAACCGCGCATAATGTTGAGCTACCACTGAATTGTCACCACCAATAGCTTTGTCGAAAAATTACAATATTCCATGAATGAATCGCCAAATGCACCTTAGGCCTGCAGCGGGATCGTCCACATGAGACAACTGTCACGTTTCTGAACATCATTTTACATATAGACTTCCACCAAATTGATGTATAACTGTAAACTGTGTGTATACCACCCCCACCAAACAAATGAATGTGTGGAATACAATTTTTTTCAAAATGTCTGAGCTCATCTATATTCTGTTTTTTTTTTCTATGGTTTGTCTAAACAGCCTTTTCCGAATCTGTACCATGACAACGTATGGAAATGTGAAAAATAATTTATCCAAGTGGACAACCAATACACTAACTAGATATAAGGACTTTCAGAGGAAATACTCTTGTGAAAAACAAAGCCACTATTTTCTATGAATTGTCCAAAGGACAAGACCAACCCCAGTTCTCTTACATCGAACAGTATTTTTCTTTTGTTTTTTAGTTCAAACATTCTGAGTTTGGTGTGGTTTTGGTACAGTCATGGTTTTTTTTTTAATAAATAAATCAATGTTGGATCTTTCAATGTCGCTTGACAGGGGACACACTAGTCTCCATAAGAAACTTTTTGCCATGACTTTCCAACACATTCTGATATTTTCACAGAAAATATATACCATGGTATAATAATTATTTCTTTCATATCTGATCAGGATACACAACAGGCAGCGATAAATCCAACAAAGACAGAGCTGATTTTGTCAGCAATCCTCATGAAACACTGGATACGGTGACTAATGGAATAGAACTCAATGTAGCCCTGTAAACCTTTGATCCCAGTCTGTGAAACCTGCAATCAAAGGACAAATGAGGCTATGCTCTCTCACACTGGACACTTCTATCAAATGCACTGACCTCATTTCACCCCATTACAAAACCCCCGCCAACCAAGAGAAACGGAGCGTTGTTTGTGCATGCATGGCACATCTCCTTGTTTCGGTCACACTTAGAGCTCTCGCATAACAGATCGAGTTGTTCCTGCTTTTGAAAGGCACCTCAATACAATTATGCAGCATAGGCCTACAATGTTTGCATAATGAGCAATCCCTAATTTACTCTCATAACCTTTAATGAAAAAGAAACGCCTCTGAGACACGAAATGGAACAAACTACAAACTGTACTTTACTACTATCTCTTGGCATGAAGCAATTCTTTTTACAGGATGTATGTCCTGGTCTTCTTCTTTGTTAAGAAAACAGCAGAAGCCACTTTATTGTCATTTATAACTACATTTTACACATCTGTCATTATAAGATTAATCCGAAGCCCTGAGCATCAAATAAGTATTGGTACAAAATACAATACAAGATTGAAGTAGACATCGCAGATGTAAATCTTGGCATAACAGATCATATTGATTTATTATTCCAAGTGTTAAAAAAGAAAAACATACTGGGAGGTAAAAAGGTGGTTATGATAGTCACGTCACCAGGGGCGAGACCTACCAGCTGTCAACAAAGCCTACACAAATGGCATTACGTTAAATAACAATATAATAAGATAATAAGACAAATTCAATTTCAGCCAATTTCAGTTTAGGTTACATTTTGGGGTAGCCAGGAAGACTTTCTATAGTGCAGCCCTGACGACCATGGTCCACCCTGCCTTTGATCCTGCCACTCACAGCAAGAAGTTATCTGACTCTGATTCCTGTCCAGCAGGAATCTTGTGTAAGAGGAATGTGTGTGGAGTTTGCGCATCTGTTTGTTCAGGTTTTCTCCCACAGCCCAAAGACATGCTTATTAGTTTAATTGGGGACTTTAAATTGAGTGTGACGAGTTGACTGTATCTGTATAATAACAACAATAATAATAAATTGTATTTATTAAACACTTTGTATAAGTGAATCAGTCACTCTGATTGCAAACTTTAAGTATGCAAGGGTTTATTAGGATCTATTTTTATCGTATCAGGCTCCAGCTGCAGCCATTTAGCTTCAGGTTATCTCTCCCTGTTACTGAGAAAATGGAACTATTAAGCAATTAGTTGTAGAAGTGATTGCTTTAAGGACCTGATGTTCCTCTAGTGATAATTACCACTGCGAAAGAAGAGCATTTTCAAAGCTTCAAAGTAGCGAGGGTAAAATGTGTATCAAAGAGTGTTACCTTTGCAAACAGCCATTAAAAATACAACAGTGGTGTTCTTTTAACTCAGAGATGTGTTCTGAAAAACCTTGAAACTTCCAGGGGACAAAAAAAAGTGTTGTTGTGAAGGTTTTTGGGAATTGAAAAGATGATTGTAATCAAATGTCTGTCAGCAAGAAAATAGCAACAAAAATATTGACCTGCATTAACCTCTCTTTAGTTAGAACAGAACTTCACATCCTGAGGGAAAACCTTGGGATGAGCAACAAGCTCTCTCATTGGAATAAATTGGATATATTGGATTAGCACAGTGTCTGGTGTTTTTTTTTTTCAAGCTATCCCTCAATTTTACATCAATTTTACCAGCATTAGTTTAAATCAACAAATCAAAAACTCCATAATGAGAAACTGCGTCCCAAATTTCGGATATTTTTCAACCAAAGAAATGTATTCAATGAAAAATTGCGCAGTTTGGACCTCGGACAGTACAGACATCAGTTACAACAAAGATATGGAACAAAACAAACATGCTTTAAAGGTGCTTTGTAGACTTTTTGACACATTTTTTTCCTGGCACACGTTCACAACAAATGTTCACCCCCTCCGTGACCCACTTTAGGTCCCTACCTACCAGCCGACCAGTTGATTTTTTTGTCTCGAGTGTCCTTTTGCCAGAACTACAAATTAACAAAAAGATAACTATAACAAACTAGAATCATATTATCAATATTTAATATATATATACAGTTGTGCTCATAAGTATTCATACCCATACTAAAATTAACTAATTCTCAATTCTTTTCTACAATTAAGCTTGGATATTGCGGATACACCTATACTAAGGGAGACACAGTTGTTACACAACAATCCAGAACACATTTTAATTGGGCTGATGAGGATTATGTCATTTGTTATAGTATTTCTATTTTCACCCCTGTTCAAATGTATTCATACCCTTGTCCTTCTGAAGTACAAAGGTAAATATTTTTCCTGGTTCAGGTACTTTTTCACTCCATAGGTGTGTCCAATTAATTAATTAACAATTTAAAGTGAATATTGGTTGCCAGAAAGTTCATTGGCCCTATAAATTAAGGAGTATTGGTGAGACCACTGTCAGTTCATCATCAATGCCAGACTCGACACCATGGTCAAGCAGAAAGAACTGAGTGAGGACCTAAGATCCCGTATTGTGGAGGTGCACAAGGAAGGTTTGGGTTACAAAGCAATATCCAAGTGTTTTCAAGTCCATGCAGCCACAGTCCAGAGTATTGATAAGAAGTTTAAGGCATTCAACACAGTGAAGAACCTTTAAAGACCTGGAAGGAAGCCAAAAGTGTCAGACAGACTTGCCAGAAAATTGGTTCGGGCCGCCACCATCAACCCACGAATCACCACCAAGGAGATGTTGCAGGGTATCAGAGACAAAGGAACCAGTATCTCCAGACAAACACTCCAGAGGACGTTGAACAGGGCAGGACTCCATGGACGCCGACCATGGAAGACTCCATTGCTCAAGCCTAACCACACAAGATCGCGTCTTGACATCGCCAAAGGTCACCTGAATGAAGAAGAGGCCTTTTGGTTGTCGGTTCTGTGGTCAGATGAGGTAAAGATAGAGCACTTTGGGCACAGAGATGTCGCTTATGTTTGGCGAAAGAAGGGTGAAGCTTTCAAACCAAAGAACACAGTGCAAACTGTCAAGCATGGAGGAGGAAGCATAATGCTGTGGGGCTGTTTCTCAGCGAGTGGGACCGGTAACCTCGTTAAGGTGGATGGCATCATGAGGAAGGAACAGTACATCAGTACCCTCCAAGAGAACATCCGACAGTCAACGGCAAAGCTTGGTCTGGTGCCACAGTGGATCTTCCAACTGGATAATGACCCCAAACATACCGCCAAAATGGTCAAGAAATGGTTTGAGGACAACACAGTCAATGTTTTGAAATGGCCAAGCCAAAGCCCCGACCTCAACCCTATCGAAAATCTGTGGAGGCAACTCAAGATGAAGGTCAAAGCAAGAAAACCAACCAATTTGCAGATCCTGGAGAGAATTTCAAAGGAGGAGTGGGCCAAAATCCCAGTGGACCTCGTAGTAAACTACAGGAGACGTCTTGAATCTGTAATAGCAAATAAAGGCTATGCCATTGATTATTAAATCATGTTAGAAAGAGGGGTATGAATACTTCTGAACATGACATTTTTTGCCAATTTGTTAAATAAAGCTGAAATAAGAATGAAATTTGTCAGCAAGACATATGTTATATTTGTGAAAGCCTATTTCAACCTTTTTATGTAATTAGTTGGAGAATAAATGAATTTAGCAAAGAAATACACAAGCAATAGCAAAACGATGCAAGGGGTATGAATACTTATGAGCACAACTGTATATATATAAGAGAGGAATGACATGCGGGAAAGGAGCCACAGGTCATATTTGAACCCAGGCTACTTGCTTCAAGGACTACAGCCTCTGTACATGGGGCACTACCTCGTATTTATCGATTATTATATTATTAATATGCTAAATTCAGGCACCAGCAGCGTGCTCATAAGTCAGGAAACTGCATTTTTTATACTGTCATATTTTTCTTAACATTTTAAAGGCAGCTTGAATGTTTTCCATCTTCACAACTGAAGGCTTGAATCCTGCTGCAATCTGTGTCAGACAAAAGTAATTAAACCGAGCTTGTCTTTCTGAAAAGTCACATTGTATCTTAATCAAAATAATACAGGAGCAAGGAAACCAAGAGTGTTTTTCAAAATATAAAACTGACAGAATGTATATCCACAAGCATTTCTCTCTTTGTCACACACACATTGTGTTGAAGTCTTTCATAGTCGGGTATCAACTTCAAGTCATTCCACCGGTGACAGCAGCACAGCCGTATGTCAGCATATAAATAAGAAAGTTCAAAGGAAAACATCCAAAGAGGGGCAAGAACCAAGACATGAGAACTATTTTCATGTTTGTTAACTGTAGAACTTTTTTTAAGTGTAAGGCAAGAATGACAACAGTCAGGGCGGGAGGCAATGATTACAGGTTATCCCACCAGGATGTCTCAGGAGCACGAGGAAGGAGTTTTTTTATTTGTCACAAATGTCGACAGAAGCTCATTCAATGTTTGTTTAGTTGTGGAAGGTCAAAAGACAAAGTACCTCTTACTCTAATGTATTTACCATTATCTCAGCCATGCTTAGAGAAAACTATATTACATGGGGTTCATGTATTCTCTATCTTTCAAGAGAATGAAATCATCAGAGAGCGATGAATTCCCCTCATTGTAGATCAGTTCTGCTGTCACAGGGGGTCTACTGACTATAACACGCTCTGCAGAGAAATACACAGAAGTGCTCCCTGGTATTATGTTCCTCATGTAGATGGACTATTGGTGCAAACTCTGAGGTTTCTAGAAGAAGAAGAAGTATCTGTATCTATACTGCTTCTCCCATTTAGGGTGGCGGGGGACTAGGGCCAATAGACAGGGTACAATCACAGGACTGACATCCAGAGATAGAGAACCTGTCACACTCACATCTCCACCTTCAGACAATGTAGTCAACTATTAACCTAACAAGCATATCTTTGGGATTCAAACCAAGAACATTCCTGCTGCGATATAAGACCACTGCACCCATTACAATTCCCACCGTGTTGTTCAGACTTCTTCCACACACATAGGCCCGAATTCAAACACACACACACACACACACACACACACACACACACACACACACACACACACACACACACACACACACACACACACACACACACACACACACACACACACACACACACACACACACACACACACACACACACACACACACACACACACACAGGATCCTAAACTTAAAGAAAAAGACATGGTCAGAAAACAGGACTTGGACCAGTAACCAGTTAGTTTACAAAGTCCCCACATACAGAGCTTCTACCACCCCAACAACATTTTCTAGGCATGCCTCACATATTTTCAGTAAACAAATACATCCATGTCCTGGCCACAGAAAAACTGCCATTCTTTGTTAATACCGATGGATCTGACTTGCTTGAGGATGCATAATGTGGCAACGCAGAAGCAGGAAAATGCAGTTATTTTACCAATTTTTAATCATATCGATGACATATTTGGGAAACAAGATCAAAGGTTAGGGAACCATCACAACACCATGTTGGAAGTGTTGGACAGTTGACATAATTATTCTCTTTGTGTACCATTTGGGTTTAAGAAAAAAAAAGGTTTATTTGGATGTATATTTGCAGGATGATCAAGGTAAAAAAGGCCACCCTTCACTTGTATCATAAATAATATAATCTCAGTAAAAATTCAGGGTGGCAAAACATGATTCGTCAGTGGTGCAGATTGGATAGAAATATCTTAGAAAAATGTGACACAAGCAGACAGAGCTCCAAACATCTTCTTCGAAGTGTTTGGCCTCGCGCAATTGGAATAAGCAAAAAGATGTCTTCTATTCAACAATGCTGCAGAATGTTTGGGTTGTGTTGATTTCATGGTCACAGGCACAGATTGTGGTGGCAGATTAGATTCATTGAAATGAGTGACACAGATATATGTATGTGCTAATATTGAAATGCGAGAGGTTAAAAGAGTTTTCACCACAGAAAGAAAGAACATCACACGCTAGTGGAGCAAGAAGAACAGAATGAACCTGGTCTAATTCTTTTCTTTCTGTGATGATTTCACGTCTCATGTTCAGCTCGACCTCATCATGGAACAGATGTGTTTGTTTGTCTTCCTGTGGTTGAACTTCATTGCATGCTTCAAAAGGAAAGGGAAACACATCACACACAGTAGCATTAGCATGACAGTGTTATTGAATATCAGTTTCCACAGCCTTCTTCAACCCAATGAGAAATAATGTGAGCAAACACAAAGTTACTCCAAGAATACGTAAATGTATTACACTAACGAGAGATACTGACATGGATAAAGACAAAAAACACTTCCACTGAAACAATATTTTTCAACACTGAGGATTGTCACTGAGAGGACATTAACTTGGCCTAGACATATTTGGACCAATCACATCATGCCTCTGGAGACCATAATTGTCTAAATGCTAAATGGACTTGAGCTTGTATGGCACTTTTCTGGTCTTCTGATTACCTAAAGCACTTTTACACAGCATGTCACCAAACCACTCACACACTGATATCAGAGGCTGCCATACAAAGTGATCATCATGAGGAACTAATTCCATTTACACACATTCATACAACTCTGCCGAAGCAGGGGAAGCAACTTTGGGTTAAGTGTCTTGCTCAAACACACATCGGACATGTTGCTGCTGGAACTGGGGATCAAACCCTCAATCTTGCTCCACCAACTGAGCAATGGACTATACAAATATGCTTTGCAATCCATCCAAGAGTTGTAGGAATGTTTCAGCCTCATGGTAGTTTTACATGAGGGAATGGGTCCTGGATCAGAGTACGCGTTTCCACAAAGTCTAGTTTGATCAGTGTGAACACAAAAATACCGCACTGGTACCATACTTGTGTCCGCTTCAAGACATGGTTCTGGGTCACGATTCATGTTTACCCGAGTACGGTCCCTTGGAGATGTGAATACAAGTTTGCTCAAACAAGAAAGTTTCTAAATGTGTGGAAGTGGGATGAGGTTGGTGGTTTGCATCTCAGAAATAACAAAAACATCAACAGTAAGCAGGATGGACTCGCAAGTGATTGCCATGGTTGCTTCTTCTTTCAGCTTCTTGACGGATTTGCAAGCCAACTACTGCCCCCTTCTCTTTTATACTGTGTACATATGTGACGAATGTGAACACAGACCAGTGGGAGACAGGGGAGGGGGGAGCAATCATGCTCAGGCACGATACAAAACAATTGTGCTAATGTAAATTACTTGACCAACCAGCCCTTCTGCAGCTTGCCGAGCAAATATCGATAACCTTCCAAAGATATCATCAGAGGTAATTGAATAAAGCTGCCCCTGTGTATGAACTCCTCTTGATTTCTATTTGTAATCTCCGCTATGCTAACACAGTAAGGCTTGAAATACTATAACATTTGTGTTCTTATCCATCACTGCAGATAAATGAAGCCTGGAGGAAAGTTTTTAGGTACTGTTGACACTGGATGGGTTTTTATAATTGACATAATAAGCGCTGACTAACACTGCAAAAACAGCACAAGTAAAAAGTCCTTTTTAAAACTTCATTGTTTTGGAAGCTGGGAGATTTTAAACAATCCCCTGTGTCCTCATTTGTTTCTTACAAAATGTGCCTTTGTGTCATGTGTACTTCCAGACAATGCACGAATAAATAAAGCAGTAACTTCTGCTGATAATGGATTCCATTTTAAAATGATGCTCCTTCACAAAACGCATTGCCTTACAGATTGTTTTCGGCAGTTCATTGTAAATATGCATTGTGCGTCCTTTCTCCTTTGAAGCTGTGATTTTGTGGGAAAGCAGAAAAGTGACTGTTGGAACAAGGCTAATGTGTGCATGTGTGCATGTGTGCGTGCGTGTGTGTGTGTGTGTGTGTGAGGATCACACAACAGCGGCTTTGTTGCATTATGTTATTGATAGGCTATTCTGTCTGTTCCACTGCTTATACGATTGAGCCGTGTTGCTATCAGGCTTGAATCCTCATTAATTCACTTCCCAGATCCGCTGTGCTGTTCAGTTGGGAATGTTTTGACAGAAAACAAATCTCAGCGGCAAAAACAAAAGGCTGCGAGGAATCGATTCTTGAAATGGCAGACATAATCAACTGATTATTTTTAGAAATAACACATGATTGTACTATACCCATGAGCTGAGGCTCTTGAAACATGCAGGTGACACTGCAATGTACTGTACAGTAAATTAAAATGTAACATATACATGGTGAAATGATGAGTGTTTTTTTATTATGTAACGAAAGGGAAGGCGTTCCTTGCCTGTGTAAGACAATATGATTATAATCAATGTGGAACTACTTTGAATGACATGATCTATTTCTGTACTCATGAAGAACACTTTCCATGTGGAGCAATTTTGAACAAATGCAATGAGAGTTGCTTTCAAGAGCTTCTTTGTCTGAGCTAAGGAGAAGAATACGTTTATCATTGAACAACAGTGTGTAACCTTGGTCTGCCTTTGTCTGTGATTTTACTCTCCCTCTTCTTACCGTCTGACAGGCAGCGCACAGCGGAGGCATTTTAGCATCATTCTTCAGTCATCTGTGAGATGTTTGTCTGGTGGACACTGGCTTTTTACGCTTGAGAGTCTTTCAGAGGAGTTCTGACTTGTGCAGCAGGAGGAGGAAGAGGAGGAGGAGGAAGATGTGGAGGGGGAGATTTTTAAGGTAAACAACTTTTGTTTTACAGCCAGACAAGAAAACGAGTGAAGACTGAGACCGAATCAGTACAGGGTCAGAACATCCTGTTTTCATTATACTAAGTCGAAACCAAGGAAGCCCATAAAAGGAGACACATGCATACATTTATATTTTCTTTTACGTATGTCATTATTTGGATTCCCATAACTAGGTCACTTCTCACGATTTCAAATGAGACTGGTATCATGAGAAAACCTGTATTGCTGTAATCATGTGATGATAGATAGACAGACAGACAGACAGACAGACAGACAGATACTTTATTGATCCCGAGGGAAATTCAAGTACAAATGCTTAAATGTATTGATTATCACGAGAAAACATTAAAAATTAAAATGTATGGACACATTTCCTCTGAGGGCCTTCATATGAAACTCAGAAGGATAACCATATTCTGTAAAGGAGGCCGGACACCCTTAAATCATTCTAGAATTTAAAAATGGGAGACAGCTCACACATGGTGTGCAACGATAGGACCGCCTCAGCACATCACACACGACCCAATTCATTCACCAACAAACAGAGTCTCAGCTATCAACACGTGTAATCTCACTTTAGGAGTAAACAAACATGGTTCGTCAAGCTAAGTGTGGCTAGCTGTAAACTGGTACACCCATCACGGTAAACCTTTGGGTCTAACAGTTGGATTTTGGTTTGGTTTACTGGACACATAAACAACAAGATGGCACTCAATTTTATGACATCCTTTAGCGTTTGCTGTCGTCGCTATGGTTATGTTTTTTTGTGCTCCCAGCTTCCTGCTGTTGTCCCATTCCACGTGACAATGACTCCCAGAGTCCGTGCTCGGCCGTCCTCAGTGTTCTCCCCACACGTAAATATTCAATACGATTTCAAATTGTGGTTGTTTTCTGAGGAGATCGGGGAGGTTAAAATCACTTTTAACACGCATCACACCACAGAGGAATCTGGCAAGTTGTGTGTACCCCACTTTTTAGAATATAAGCAAGACTATTAAGATATAAAGTTGGTCAGCCATTTGTGTCCTGTTGCCTGGCCTCAGCTGAATAAATAAGATAAAGATAATCCAAAGTCTTTCCCACAATTTCCTCTTTGAACAGTTACAGCAGAAACACCCCCACCTTACTAAGCTGCATTATGCTCTATAATGCAGCCACAATTGATGGGTGGTTTAGAATTTAGAGTTGCCAGTCGGTCATTGGTACTTATGAATATAAAACACAGTCTAGATTGTAGAAATTAAAATGACTTGGCTACTCCTTCCTAATGCTGATCTTTTGAATTTGAATGTATTTAGTATAGGATAGCCCCGTGAGATGCACCATCTCATTTTCAAGGTACACAACGATACCAAACAGCATTACTCAACAGACATGCATACAATTATACAAATACATATAGCTCTGTCTCAACCTTTCCCAGCTGTTGAACAAGACCAGGTCAAATAGAATAAAACATATATAACAATGTATAAGGAGCAACAATAGAGTGCTTCGTTACTGAAGTTTTAAATGTCTCTTTAAAATCACGAGTCCTGTTAAACTTTATTAACTGGTAAAGTAAAGCCTTTATTTGTTACTCCATAATATACATAATACAAAGTAGAAACTGGCTATTACAAAGATGAATACATTTTGAAGTTAAAAAAATGATGTTAATTCTTTGTCCTGACTTGATTACAAGCCGCTGGTCTTAACAAAAAGTTAAATCACAAGCAGCTGCAGCACTTCACCTTTGAACCCTGAGAGGATGATTGTTTTATACTCATGAGAATGTGCTCAGGCAGACTATTACCCCGGCCTACACCACCATTTTACACGGAATCAAATATGTATAAGAGTTTGCTGTACCAATTTCCTCCTCCTCATCACATCATCATTCGCCAATTTCTGCTCCCAGACATCGTCCTCACCACAAGCAGCTGGAGGCAGGAGGAAATAAAGTAGATAGAAACCATGGTAGACGGGTACCCTGTCTGATTTGTTGATGTTACGCATTTTAAAAGTTGTTTCCATGTATTATACAGCAAACATTTTGACACAGGAATTGAATTGTTTTTGAAAATTTGCATTTGTGGGTGTGAATGTCTGCAAAACGTCCAGCAATACGGCATGCATAAAACAAAAGAGAGTGTTTGTGATTGAAGCACGCTGCACCGCTTCTGACAAGGTCTGTGAAATCTTTTCTGTGGACAATTGTCTCATATTGAAGCATGCATTTTGGTTGGGCAATTAATGTAAAAATAGAACAAGAAATAAGCTGTGCTTAAAGTAAAGCAGCTACAATGGATTTAATGACATCAAAAATGCTGGTCCTCATGCAGCCAGCTCAGCCACCATCATGTCCCCCACCTGCATGACCAGGCTAACAGGACTGTAATTAGAATTGCCAGTCACTTCACATAAGGTATGCTTATTGGAAAAAAAAAAAGAAAGCAAAAAGAATCTATTTAAAATCACAATAGGTAATTAAATTTCTGCTAATTATGTATTGATTTGGAGCTTAACTGTTGTGGCCTGTTTCATCTGAAGGGATTACCAACCGGTCAGCATCGTTTAGGAGAGGAAATGTAGCGCTGTAGTTTAAAGCCACAATATGCAATGTTTCCATCTTAAAATAGCCGTTTTAAAGTTCAATTTAATAGTAAAATAATTTTCAATAGGGAGAATGGCATCTAGCGCATGTCCACAGTGTGGCAAAACAGACTGTTATACTGTTCTATGTAACTTCAGCAGAGTGTCTGGGATCATCTCGGGTACGGCTCTACCGCACACTAGCTCACACAACAGCCTTCAACTATAAAAAGAAGCCAATTAGCCCGTCCTTGTACTGTCCCGTCCTGTACAATGGTTCAGGCAAAACCCCAATTTTCACATTCTCCGTGCTCGCCACGGTCCCTCAGTGCCAGGCATTAAGCTGTAGTTCGCTGCCACGCTCGTCAATCATTGTGTTTCCACAGTGAGTGCCGCGGTCCTATCAGCTGGGCCACTACTCTCACATGCTTCATTACAAATACGAAATTCTGTCTTCGAAAGAGTACGCTGGAGGCAGGCTGGAAAGAATAATACAACCCGGACAGGAAGTCTGTCAAGGAAATGCACAGAGCATCCCGTCAATTTCAAAATAAAACACAACATGCGTGCTTGTATTTTTCAGGCACCAAACAAACAACAAATAATCAGAAAGACAGAGCAACATGTTGTTGGCCTGCTTTTCTCTTCATTTCTGTGTGATCCTGTCACTGTCCCGTGATGTGTGTGCAGCTGCTCATGGCTTAGCTCCACTGCGCTCACATTCCAGAAACGGACCCAGTGGGGCGCATGCCATCCGACCGTCGCACTGACGGACCATGGCGTGCATGGAGTTTGTGGGTATTTAGGGTAACAGGAAGAGGATGATTATGGAAGAAACTAAGAAGAGAAAGAGAGATTGATTGACAATCTGTGTAACTCATAGATTGCGAGATAACCTTTGGTTATATTGTTATTGTTGCCGTCTAATGTTTAGCAGCTTTACTGAGTGCAGAAAGGCAGTTTCAAGTTTGCATTGAAAGAATCCACCTTACATTTTCAACCCTACCATTTACTCCAAATAATACATTTTTTTTCAGTGTATAATGACTGTGTTTGATTTGGTTGCTCATAGTAATAAAGCCAAAGACCGTTATTAGCTGCAGTTCCTCTTCTAAAATACTCTAACCTCATTATTTTTACATTTACAGGAGCAGAACTTTACTGTTTTATTTCACTTGAAACACTTTCATCAGACTTTCAGCTGCAGCAGGCAATTATTTTTCACAACAAAGTTCTGACAACTGACGGTACTCTATCTGCTCGGCTCTGAAGTGCAAAAAGACGAAGTAAGCAACTAGCTGAAGAGCTCACCTTCTTCAGGTGGCCAAAAAAAGGACTTCAAATATGTGCTGATGTTTCTAAGTGTTTGCCTGCTGTGTGAAGAGGCAAATTCTTGCTTATGTTTGCCAACTTTGTAAGGGGACTATATGAACGATAAAAATCAGGTAAACCCTCTACAGGCAATTGATTTTTTTGTCTTCAACATAAAACGAAACATATTTTTGGACCTATTTAAAAAACCTTCCCAACCTTTTTTTGATGTAGTGTGTGCCTGGAACACGTCTGTTTTACATTTCCTCTCCACATCCAATCCGATGATTGCTCAATGGCAGAAACACTGAGAAATCTGAGTACGCTTTATCCCAAAGTCAGTTTTATTTGTTGAACACAAACGCACCGTACTTGTCGTACTTGGGTACTGTGGCAGAGTCCTTTTGAAGAGGTGGTCTTGGGCACGATTCTTATGTTCTTGAGTACGATCTGGGGTTGATGTGAACGCAACTGTGCTCAAACAAGCCGACCGCTTTGATGTGATTCTAAAAGGCTCCTGTTGTTTCAATAATGGCACAGTAGTATCCATGCAGCATAGACCCAGTTCATCCCTCTGAGTAGTGCGATAGATGGGCAGTAAAAGTAGAAAGAGGGTTTTGTCGCGGTCTCAGAAATAACACAAACATCCATAGTTAGCAGGATGGACGCAATCCGTGAGTTGTTGCCATGGTTGCTTCTTCCTCTTTTTGCTTTTTGGCAAATTTGCAATTGTACTGAGGCACAGTACAAAACAATGGTGCATACTGTGAAATGCCCATAGTCATTAAATATAAATAACCATGTTAAGTATCTTATTTTACTACTTTTTTTAAGTGTCTTATTTTACTTATCAGTGAGGGTAATAAATGTAATTCGATAAAGTGTGTGTGTGGGTGGGGGGGTGGGGGGGTTGTTCATGTGCATTCTGTTGTCTAGTCTCACTTTTTCCCCTAATGCAGAGGTGCAGCTTGTCGATAGGAAAGGGGCCCCAAACCAGAAGGGGGCCCCTGAGAGCTTACAGACTTAAACCAAAGCAGTGACCGGATATGTGCAAATTTTTCAATGATAGTAGGAGAAAAAAAAACTGCCTTAGGGGACCCTTCTGACAGCACTCACTCTAAATGTCCTGTTAAGCATTACAAGCATCACTGCTGTCAAAACCAAAGTTTGTCAATGAAAGTCAACCAAGAACAATAAAGAAGAATTAGCTGTTTACAAGAGAGTAAAAAAGGAAATTGGGAAAAAGAGGAAGCGAAGTAGACATAGGGACACTGGCAGACATGTTGGAGATGAACGTTGGTTGACGGGCGCCCAACAGATGTTTGCCTGTGGCCCCAACATACTCTAGAATCATCACATCTCTGATGATTTAATGTAGACTTTGAACAGACTTTGCATTCTCCCTCTGTTCTTGAACACCTTGATCTTTTCTTCTTCTACCTTATCATTGTATATTTATGTATTGTTTCTAATATGATTTTATTGGTATTATAACAGTTTAAGTATAACATGTAAAACAAAAAACTGGCTATACATGATTTGCCATAATTAAAAATGTATTTTTACCCAGTCCGTATTTGTGAGGGTATTGAATATAAACAGCATGTAAAAGCTATAATCAGATGCTGTAATTACAAACAAGCAAAGCCACAAAAAAACACAATTAAACCCTAAAAAGAGACAAAGAGAAAACTGAAGCAATAAGTGTAAAAGAAAAATAAGGACAGGACTCCGCCTGAGCTGCCAGGATTAAAAATGTGTTTTAAGAGAGTCAAAGTAGGAGTATAAATAAAATCGAGAAGCAGCATGTTCCAGGGTTGGGTCTGCGGAGGCACAATATTTGTGATAAAGCCAAGATCACCCAGAAGCTGCTGATCAGTCGACCTGAATGGCCTTCAAAGGGTGGTTGGCGCTCGCTCATTCATTTATTAGTGGACAAATAATAAAACCCATCCAAACTCTCCCACAGAGTCAGTGAGAAGGACATTTCCAGTGCTTTGTACGATGAGCACCAACCTTTTGGACCAGCTGAACGCAATACAGGGTGGCCTGGCTTCCATCTACATGAAGAGCATTGCATTCATCATGGGGGATGAAGAGCACCTACAGGCCTTTCACTATCACTCAGCCAAAGAACTTGACCTCACATAATCCCAGCATCTTTCTGCTTTTCTTTTTTCTTTTACTTATACCGTGACCAAAATCTCCTTTTAAATCTAACCGAGCATAGCCTGGTTCCATACATCTGAATAGCTTACCTCAAATGACTGAATTAAACCCTAACCATAGCCTGAGGGGCGGATTAGCAAGCAGGCATATGACTCACTTTGTGATGGTTGTATGTGCTGTTTGTGAAAGTGTTGGTAAAAGAATGTTGCTTTTCTTATGGAAACACTAAGATGGCAGCTGTTGATCACTGGAGTCAATCGCCTCTCAACCGGAAGGTTGGGGGTTTCATCACCAGCTCTGGCTGTTACATGTCTGTAACTGTGTCTTTGGTGCACACTGATCAGTTTTGTTGTTGCTATGCTGACATTGCGCTTAGTTAAAAATAGTACAACATGGGGTTGGTGGTAGCTTAGCAGTTGTGTGCATAAGCCATGATGTTCCCCTTGCTCTCTATCTCCCCAGTGTTTAATATTGTCTACTGTTCTTACTCTAAAATAGAGGCATAAAAATGTATAGTATATAGTTATATAAGAATAATAGTAAAACTTTTAAAACTTCCCTGACTCTCATGAATTTTACTTATCCAAAAAAAATGACCCATCAAAATATCAAAGGGGTGAGGCACCTTGAATTACATTCGTCAACAACAATGGCGTTTAATGGGTTTTCAAAGAAACAACTTGTACATCGTTGACATAAATATTAAGCATACTTAGCAGTTTAAAACACGATCATACCCAATGGGCATGCACTGAGACAACTGTTGTAACCTAGCAACACAGTAAGCGCTGGAGAGAAGTGTAATGTAGGTGGTGGGCGCTGCCAACTCGCACCGTTATTGAACACAGGCCCTCTATTTAGAACTGCCACTTTAAATGCTGAGACTCTGAAAATGTAAATGACGACAACGTCCCTCTAATTTCCTCGTCTGAAAATCACACGTGTGTTGACGACACGGTTTGCTGATGTTCCACCTTTCATCTGCATTTTAATGTCATAATGAGGTTTATCTCTTCAGCACCACAGCCATTACATTTCATGCATGCACCAATCACACGTATTTCATATACAAAGCTGTTTGTACGTACGATACAGCCTCTGCACAGCGCCCTGTCAGCATTCAGACCTGAGGAGGTAATTGCCAACTGCATGAAGCAATTTCAAATTTGTCCAAAAGATGCAGAAAACATTCTATTCTACGTCCCTGCAGATCAGGAATGCTGTTGGAAATCTGCTTATGTGGACAAATGTCTAAGTGATAATCTGACAGAAGCTGCAAAAGTAGTTTTCATAGACAGCATAGAAAAGAAGAAAATGATGGTGTAAACTTTTCTCTTCACACGTCTCCAAGCTATGCCTGAGGGGGATCTGAATGAGGATGCTCAGACGCAATACTCTTTCACTCAATTATATAAAATGAATGGGGGGGAAATTCTACATCATTTTTTATACTAAACACTATAAAGATTCTATCAACAAGCAATGCATACTACTATGTAGTTTTGCTTTTATAAGTGTGTGGGGTTGGAACACATTTGGGGCAGTCACATTGAGAATTCAAAAATATGCAATACGTTCATGAATACAAAGCTTGAAGGAGTTGCCTGAAAAGAAAACATATTTTTTCATTCACACACTTTCATTTCAGAACTATTTTGTAAGGTGGACGTCAGGGTTAAAAACAGGCAATACTTTGAACTGTACTGTACGGACAAATTCACAACCTAGAAATTGACAAAAGCAGTTTGGTATTTCATCAAGGATTTTATTGGAGCAGGAACATTGTCCATGCATAAAGCCCAAACCTCTAATGTAGAAGTAAATGTCCATGTTTCTTTTTAAAGAAAACAGGGGCAGCTACTCGTGATACCAACATGATGATTTCTGCTTAACCAAGAGTACCAAACCATGAGAGATGAGTGCAAAATGTTTAGCATCCCAAGAAAGCTCAGAGTACTCCTCGCAATGCAATGTGAAACCAAAAGCGCCGTTTTCTCTTTATGCCTTGTGTTTCAGGACGGTGCCATGACCATGCTCAAGGGTTGTGGCCAAACCATGGACTACCTTGAATTTCCCTCGGGGTCAATAAAGTTTCTATCTATCAATCTGTTTATCTATGGCTGGTTATGAACAAAATCACTCTGACAGACTGAAGCTCTTTTTACACTGCTTTTTTTATACATCATAACACTTAATGATGGAAACACCATCTGACTCAATGCTGTCATTTAAAACACTTGATTACTTATTACTTTAAAAAAATAAAAAAAATAAAAAATATATATATATATATATAATTTCTTGTATCCATTCAATTGAGGGTGCTGAGTTTTAAAATGTATCTACATCCATTCTCTTTGTGAAGTATTGCACTTGTCTATTGCTAAAATGCTTTAAGAAAAAAGTAGACAATCTGACACCTGGACATTCGATATCATTGAGAAAACCATATATAGTACTAAATCTGTTTTTAGACCACTTTGTTGTTATGCAGCCCTTTCTGTGTCATTAATCTGATTTCTAATTTATTTCCTCTTCAAAGTAGATGAAGATGTTTCTGACCTTGCTCTGAGAATATTTTTATATCGTCCTTTTTTACAGAGCTCTGGGAGAAGGTTATTCCAGGCAAACGCTTCAACTGTGTATTGATTCTTCTTATTAAATCTATAGCAATCACAGAGGTGAACATTTTGAGAGAAAAAGAGAGAGAGAGCTATAGATGCTATCAGAGCATGAGCCTCTCCTATGCACCTCTATTAGGCTTTCAGGAGAAGCAAACTCAACAAAAAAAAACCCGGAAATCCTTCAGGGACTTTTTCTTTGTTTCTATTCTCTCCCCTTTACATCCCACAGGGGGCCCCTCTCTCTCTCTCTCTCTGTCTTGCTACACAGCAAACAAACACATGTTCCTCTGGGATCAAGTGGTCAGTGATCAGTACATAAATCAGCTGTCAGGAGAAGACAGATGTCCCTCTCTTTCCCTATGACATATTGACTGACTGACTGACTGATTTAGGCACAGACAGTCATCTGGTCGGTTGATTCATTGTGTTGTGTTGATGACCGCACTGCCTCAGTAATTACCCGTATGGCTGAAGACACATCATTGAATGAGCTATGATTGGGGTAAGATAACAGTGATGAGGTAAGTACATTCTTTTAGACAGAAAAATGAATGGACATTTTCTTTGAAACTGAACAGACCTTGAGTCTACATGTTGACACCGATGTGTCATGGATGTTAAGATTACAGGGTTCAAACCCAGAAACTGGTTTTTAGGTGAAGGCACAAATCAACAAAATACAATGTGATAAAACTACTACAAGGATTACATTTATTTTCATTTTTGGATGTTTCCAGGTCTTGACAGAAGAGAAAGATTTGATGGGGAAATATTCGCTCTGGTAGAATGAGTAAAAGGAGTCACTTTTTGTGGTGTACAAAGGTGTACATATACTGTATATGTGGATGTCTTCAGGTATTTAGGCTGACGAATTTTGGGGCTGCCGTTAATGTCACGCCCTCCACCTCTGCCAGTGGGTAGTGGCAGCTCTCTCCCTCTTTCTCTTTTTCTCTCTCTGCTCTTAGGAGGGCGTGAACTCGGCTGGTGGTGCCAGGACGACCAGGTGTGGCGAATTTCTGATCAGCTGATGAGACGCAGCTGATCGGAGTTCGTGGCTGCAGCAGTTTGCTTTTAAGCAGCCTCCAGCCTGCTATCCAGTGCCGGACCGTGTTCAGTAACTGTCAGTACTTCGACCGCTGTACATGCCTCGCCGCTACGCTTAGCTGTTCTGCTTCTAATTACCTGTTCTTCTGTGCAGTTGGATTCCCTGCAGCCACGAAGCTCTTCATCTCTGCCGTCTCCACTCACAGGCCGGAGCTACTCTGCAACCACCTCGGATTCGTCACGACTGGTCATCGGCAGTTCAGACACCACCAGCCTTGCTTCCCCCTCCTTCGGTTTATCTCAGCTAAGTGTTAGTTTGTAGAAGTACAACTCGACTCGCGTTTGAGTCCTTTCTTTTGTCTTCGCTATATGTTTGTAGCATTAGCTGTCCTCGTGTTAGCACGACGCTTTAGTTTCACTTTCGGCTGTTAGTTGCTCTTTGTTTTTTTGTTAGTTTGTTATTTACCTCGCCTGTTTTTTTTCTGGTTGAGCGTCCTCAGTTGTAGTGTTTATTCTGTATTTTGTGAATAAATATTATTTTGTACTTCGGTCCTCCGTGTCTCTCTGTTCTGCGCTTGAGCCTCAACACGTCCCGTAACAGTTAATGGTCAAAGTGGACCCCATGTTCATGTGTGGCAGCCACAGTAGCTCAGTCCAGACTCAGTGATTCAGAGACTGAGGGAAGCCTTGTGCTCTGCTATAACTGAGATAAAAAAAAGTCTGAAAGAAGAAAACAATGCTCTAAAAGAGCACACTGAACTGCTTGAACACAAGCAGGAGGAGGTGAACCAGCTAAAAGAAGAGGTCAAAATGAAAGACGACCTCCCCAGAAGGTTCAACACAAAGAGGCAAGAAAAAATCAGAGCCCATGTTGATGTCATGGACCCTCTGGCCCGAGAGGAAAAAGAACAACAGGAGTGATGAGCAGTGGAAGAAGGGCTGTGATACTCTGCAGGTGAGCTGCGTTCACACGACCAACAAGCAGCAGGTGTGCTCTGTGGAATCTCAGGGTTTTACTTCAAAGATGTCATGTTGTCATACGTATGAACAGAAACATTGACATTCACTCTTTTTAGAAGATCATGAGGTGTCTTACAACAAAATACTGTTAATGTTAAAACTCAAACATCTGTTGCTCCCAGAACTACATAAAATACTGTATATACATATGAAAGAGATGTGATGACATTAGAATGTTTGTACTGGAGACCTAATGTTGTCCAGAGAGTAAGGAGGACATACAGGAGAATACGTTTCTAACTCCTTAAGGGGGAACAGATGTCTTTAGGTTGTTCCTTTAAGTTTGAGCATGAGTGCACTTCCGGTGTTCAGGAGAGATGACTCTGGCCTCCCATCTTTTCCAAGGCTGATCCATGGCAAGCCTGGTTGATGCTGTTACTTCTTTGTAAATCAACTTTTCTTATGCAAGCAAGTCAGTGTCAATGGAGATTCCTTCATCATCCACACACATCACCGTCGATTAAGAAACATCAGTCAACATCATTGAGCTGGAAGAAGTGGGTGAAAAAGACAGAGAAGAGCAGGTGGTGTCGAAAATAAAAGAGGAGGAGATAGAGCGCCATGAAGAGTAAAATGACGAGAAGAAAAAAAGAAGCACAGAGGGGAGCTCTGGCTGAGCCACTCCCCTGTCTCACTTCTGTCCCTTTACTCTCCCCTCCTCATCTTCATCTTCATCATCTCCTTCACCATCATCCCTCTTTGTTACAAACCCTCCATCATTTCCCCCATTCATCTTAAATTGTATGGTTGTAATGGTTCAATACAGTTCTGTTGAACTAAATAGCATGTGTCCAGTTTGACATTTCTTCAGCTCCTTCGTATGATTGTTAAATTGTTTCTTGTGATCAAGGGAAGGAGAAAACATCATCCATGTAAAGGCCTCACTCTCAGAAATCGATGTATTCCTTATTTACTGGAACAGTCAATCCCCCTGCCAGCAGCCCTTCACACATGTGAAACTGCGAGAGTTTGTAAGTGCTTTCCTCGATTTTATTGGTTAGGCTGCTTGTGGAGAAGCAGGCAGCTAAACTGAGCTGATGTTACACGGAGAGACAACATGTTGTTATTAATAAAAACACAACAAGGCCCACATGAATCAAATCTTTACACACCAATGTCAAACCACGCTGGAACTAAAACAAACGTTAAAGGAGCAATATATGTAACTCTGACACCTAGTGTTTAAAATGAGTACTGCTGTTGTGAGTACAGTCTAGAAACTCTTTCTGCGTTCTAACCTCTCATTTTATAAAAAGCCTCTCCAGTATTTAACCTAGTTTGAGCAGGTTTTTGGTTGTGGAGCGTATTAGAAACATGCCGACTCTTTTTAGGTCCAGGAGAGTCAGTTTTATCTGAACCTGTTCGCTCGCCCCTTTCCATCGCTGCAACACCTGTTGGTTTGCTGTTTGTCTGACAAACCGAGCAATGTGGGGCTGCTTTAAAACCACCTACCTTCTCTGTTCAAAACAAAAAACAAACGTAACTTAGGAGAAGGTCATACTAGCTGCTGTGTTGTTGACAGAGACGCCAGCCCTTCAACATAGCACAATGTATGTTTCTCCAAAGATGGCAGATGGAATTCGAGACTGATCACAGAACTTTTCCAGCCAAAGCCTTTGAGATTCAACTCTGACAATGCTGATTCACGTGCTCAAGATATGGCTGTAACAAACAACATCAATCACTTTACTCTTATTCTACACACTTGATTTAAGGTCAGGTTTGACTGATTGTTTCGCTAACAAGATTAGCCAAGCTGACAAAACACTTCATCATGCTGTTCATTCATTGAGGTTTTTTTTCTTTTTTTTTCCCATTCACGTTGCTAAGTGGTTTATTAGGTTACATCTCCCTCGTAGCTGCCAGTGTGTCAGCAGGTTGCTGACACTGACACCCTGACAGACAATCGACTGTGCTGAAGACGACCGATCAATAGAAACCGAGTGACAAACTCAACCTTATCCACTCCACCTTTGATGGATTACAACGCAACACGGCAACAGACGATCGGAGTCATGCATCTTCCCCATAATGTTGTCAGATTCTAGTAAAAACATGAAGTTTTTAAACTGTCATGCCATGGAACTGGTTAATCCTCCCCGTTTCCTGAGTTTGGATTAGGATGTACATTGTGTGTTTGTGCAGTTTTACTGTGGAGTCTGAATCCTGAGCAAATGAGTCAAAAAGCACAATGAAACTAAACAAAACACATGCAATGGGTAAAATGCATACCCAACTGTGCTACAGATAGTAGCTCTATTCAGACTGCTCTTTCAAGGCACGACATCTATATCCCTGTGGTGTTGTGACTTTGGTCTGAATCACAGAGGCATAACGAGGGGACAAAGTGACCCTCCTCCTATAACCGTCTTCAGAGGTAGTAACAGAAAGGCTTGCAGGTCTGCACTACACTTTTTGTGTTTACATGTCTGACTGTGTGTGCATGTGGAGGTCCCACTGTGCTTTGTTACCTCAATTCCAAAACGCAGTTTGGATTCACAGACTAGAACACCCATATTAGGATGTCGCTGAATCAATGAATGTACGAAGACGTGGCGACGGCTCTAAGTATAACTTTAAAAATTCTTAAATTAAACGGGGTTAAATCCGTTGAGGGCTCCGCACGTGACACTTGAACCACGTGTGTGCAGATGGTCTGGAGTCATAACGCACCGTGACAATGTGCTTTTTGTATTTTTCTTCAATGTGTCCTCTTTTTGTCCATTTTTGGAGGACACTTTGTTTTAAATAGCGAAACACATTACCTTTTTTTTTAAACTAAAAAATGCTCCCTCCACCTTCCTTGCTCATCATCTTTATGTGGGTAAATAAACTTGGTCAGCCTCAGATTGCAGCTCCGTGCAGAGAAAAGCTGAAGAAAGATTTTCTCCACAATCAGACACAAAGCAGGAGCAAACTGCCCTGAGAAGCACACCTGTGAGGGTCTTTGAGTTTGTGTCTGAACAGCGTCAGTGATGTGTGCTTTTTTTGTATTAGACCTTGAGACGGAGCAGATAGCAGGAGCAAGTCATGCAAACTTTTTGAAGCTACTGGTGGCCACATTCCTCTCTTATTAAATCAGGCCCAGAAAGCTGCATGCTGGATCAGTAAACTCGTTGTTTTCATCATCTTTTTGTTCCAATTCTTCAAGGAATGTGTTTGGTTGTTTTAAACTGTAGTGCTATTCACTCTTTAATACAAATGGACACAAATGTAATGTCTAATCCATAGACGCTTCAAGAGCAATGACTGAATGATTTAATACAAAGAAAGAACGGCTTTAAAAGTTACACTAAAGAAAGAGAATGGAAAGGTTACAATGCAGCCTCTTTACTATTCTTATCCAGCAGAATGCCCAAAGTTCAAGGTTGGAAAAGGTCAGTGTCTTTATCTCCCTGCACAGCTTGTACTTTACTGAACAGACAAGTTACTGAGAGCACATATACAGCAGTCAGAAGAAGAACAAAGGGAAGCCCGCGTTCAGGTCAAAGTGAAGGAGTGTCGATAAATCATCCTTATTCTAAAGGTTTCATTCATCAAAAAACAATCAGCAGAATGCCATGACAGTTTAATAAGAAATTATTAAGATCTTTGAATATGTTTAGGGAGACGTACAATTTTAAAAAGCGATGTCCCCAAGAGTCAGGGTCTCGAACCCGCCGTGGGGTCAAGAGGAGCACGAGAGGGGGTTGAATACACACACGTGCACAAACAAGACCTGTGGACATGCATCAGTGGAGAGATGTCAGAGTGAGGCTGCTACACGGGGAGCGCACCAGAGCTGTTGGGGGTTTCGGTGCCTTGCTCAAGATCAGCTCTGCAGCCTGTGGGAAGTGCCCGGGCACCTCTCGAAATACCAGAACAACTTTATATATTTTGGTCTACACTGGTGACCAAAGCCAAGTCTGTACAGACTGAGCTACAGCCGGCCAAATAATGTCATCATTCTGATTATTATGTAAATATTAAACATCGCAGCAGAGGCAGGGTGGTGGGATTTGGTCATTTCAAACATCAATAATAGTGTTAAATGTAATAAAGTCAAATGTCAGTCAGTACGACGGTGCGGCTCGCAGATGTGTTTCTGTAATGAAACAAAGGAGTCCTTTGATGTTTATAATAATGAGATTTATTTCTGCACACAGACGACACTTCATAGTAAGATTAATATGATGCCGGCTTCGCTCTTCCCATAGGGTTTCTTGACATGAATCAAAATAAAATATAGACCGGCTTTATCCTTTTTGTGTTCTTCGGTGCTGGTGATGTAGCCGGCTTGTTTATTCTCCAGTAAGCTGCCTTGACAATAATGGGACTTGAAGCGAACACAAAGACCAAGTTTTTAAGGTCAAAGGGATCTTTGAAGAGCATATCAAAGTGCCAGCGTTTCTCTGAACTACTTCCATCGCTGCGGTTTGACTCCTTCAGCCTGCCTGCATTTGATTCCCACTCAGCCTGCAGAAAACAATAATCACTGCTGTCTGCTGCCCACTTACTGATACCGCATGCCTTTATTTCATTACCCTTTCCTGCCTTTTTATTGCCTTTGTTGTTATGGCTCTGCCACGTTTGCTCCTGAGTGCATGACGCCGTTTGTTTTGTCTTGTCTTTGTTTCCTCTTTTTCTCCACCACACATTTATATTTATTTTCATCCGTAATTTGTCTCTTCAAGTCGTATTTCTGTACTTGTGTAATCAAAATGTGCTTTAGCTTAATGAAATGTCTTTGTTCCATTTACACAGGGACAAATTACAGCCTACTTACAGCACTTTCACTGTAATTTAACTGCAGCTAAAAGCTTTGTTTGGAACGATTATGATGATGATTTCTCTTCGGCTCAAAGGTTGTACATAAGAGTAATAGTAGCTGGCATGTGTCAAAGTAAAAAAAATAAATAAATATGAAACGAGGAGGTGTGGTTTATTTGCCTTTTCACCAGCCTCTTAAACATCTGTAATAGTTGGAGAAACCTTCTGTGAGCTGTCCATATACAGTACATTATGTGTACTTGATTCTTTCGCTTCCTCACAGTCCAAAGACATGCTCATTGATGGGTTCATCGGTGTCTCTAAGTTGCCCGTAGGTGTGAATGTGAGTTTGGTTTATTGTATGTCTGTCGCCCAATGACAGCTGGGATCAGCTCCAGCCCCAAACGGGACCAGCAGTACAGATAATGGACGGATAATCACAGAGTGTGGCATCACTGTTAATATCAACCTTTAGTGTCTGAACTTTTACAATCAAAGCCAATAAAATAGCCCCTGTTCACAACACTGCCAACAACACTGATTATATTGAATGTTTGTAACAACCAGCAGGAAGATAAGCAATTTGGTGGGTTTTTTCAGCTTAGTAGAACATTTCCCCCTATTTTCTCTGTCAACTGTTCTCTGGTCAGCAGCTAAGATACTCTTGGATAATCATTTAAACCTTCACTCATACACAGCCCGCTGTTTCCTTTACGGCTTTGGTGCAAGAACTGTGGTGTGGAAACATCTGGTATGTGGTAGATGATTTAGCAGGCTTTGGCCTGGCTTGCAGCTGCTAAACCTTTTTTGTTTGTTTGTTTGTTTAAGATTAGTCTTTGCTTTTTGTGCTCTTATTGGAGAGACAGATTAGTAGATCGAGTCTCGAATCATGGAGAGAGTGAGAGAGTGGTGTGACATAAGATGAAGTAGCTGCAGGTCAGATTCAAACCCGGGCCACCCACTTCAAGGACAAAAGCCTCTGTGCATGATAAACGCAAACTAGCCGCTGGGCTAAAGCAGCTACCAAGCAGCTCGCTTTAATTTGACCAAAAAAAACCCCAGCTCTGAAGGAACGACCTCTATGTGATGTTGTCTGAAAGGGGAGATTTCTGTCAAATGCTATTTTAAAGAATATCCTTTGCCTCAACACACCCCAAACATTTTCTCTATTTAATAATCCTCCCCTTGAGGAGGACTTTAACTAATGGAAATAATGAGACCTTTTCACCCTCTGAGTGTTGCTTTAAGTTAACGTGAAGGGAGGATTTGAACGCAGATCAATGGCACAGTGAGCAAAAGAGGCAGAGCAGCCATGTCTCTCACAGTCCCCATCGATAGCAAGAAAAGAGGGAAAGCAAAGGAACGAGGAGGAGGAAGAGGAGAGAAGACTTCCACTCTTTATTCAGTGTCCAAAAGTTACAAGAAGACAGCTGCCAAGAACACTGCCTGATGCCCAAATACTGAAGACGTATGGACTTACTTTGAGTCAATGAGAATCAGAGTTGGAAACAAAAGACAAGGACACTTCTCTAAACTCATTTTGTTTTTCTATAGAGGATGTTCTCCTCTTATTAAAAGAGAAGTTCTGTTGAAAAATTGAAAAAAAAAGTGAATTGTATGAATGTAATGTGACATGTATTATGCTGATAACACGTTGATGGAAAGAGAAATCACTCTGTATTAGGTCCCCCAACAGTTATTGGGGTGATTAAGTTTTATATGAAGTTTGATCGGGGTAAATGAAGTGTGATAAGTACAGGATGTAGACCCAACAGTCTATAAGGTTCACATCCTGAGTTTTTCTCGAGATAAGGTGATGGCTAAAAAAAGCACTTCAGTCAAGGTCGGGAAAGATTTTCATACTGTTAAATATTGATAACGCAAACATGATGTGTCCTCCGCATCAAGTCTCTGTGGACTGTGACGTCCTGCCCTCTGTCTGCATGTGTTTGGTTTGTTTGGCTTTCTGGCTTGGCAGACAGTAAGCAGAGTCAGGAAGGCCATGAGGTAACTGGGTACACCCGAGTCCATCAGGTCTCTGCTTATTTCAGGGGCTTCCACTTTTAACGTCTCTCCCTTCTCTTCCTCTCAGGCCTCCACCAGCTGCTTTGCTTGTGTTTCCCCTTCACAACAACAGGCTCATCCATACACAGCATTCATGACTGATTGGACAGATTGACTTCGTTATGATCGTTAACTTCCTTTAAACCTTCATTTATGTGTGATACATTTCTTTGTCACTTACTTTAAGCTAGTTTGTGACGGGACTTTTTCAACATTTGTGTAATGGCGTCGCCTGAACTCATGCAGCTGTGTCCAATACAGAAAAGTAATGGACATCCATGGTGTTCTTTTTAGAAACAGTAGGACTAGCTGTGCTTGTCATTGTCGCCTCTCCCTCATTGACCAATCAAAATGAAGAAGGGGTGGGACTTGTGATATCAGCTCTGCCAACAACAAGAGAGGAAACTTATCTGACTACTTTTCTGGAGGATGCACTTTCCAGGACTAGACCTGGACCTGTCTGGACAGGATACCTTTACATTACTTTAAAGCTTGATTGGTGATGTTTTATTGATGTAAAGCTAATATTTAACACACATAACTATAAGAAAAAGACAGCTGATTATGAGGTGGAGTGAAGGTTAATGTTTGTAGCCTATCAACAAAAAGCTCTGGTGAGAAGTTCTCTAAAAATTGAGGTTGTGGGCGCTGCCAGCCAGCGCAAATAACAGTGTGAGTCGACAAAGGTCTAATATATAGATTTAGCTACAGGATCTTTTGTGCTTGTTCTTAACTTTACACATTTTATATTTCCCTAATAAGATATGGCACTAAACTGAACGCCCTTCTCTGGTGAGTTGTGTTTTTTTGCACCACTTCACCGACTACCTCATGAAGAGTGAAAGGCCTGACGAGGTTGAAGAGCTCTTAAATAAGTTTATTGTGAGTGAACAAAGTGTTCTCAAGGCTTCCTCAGGTTTGCAACCTTTTGATTTAGTTTTCATGGCATGCTGCTGCGACTGTGCACACCTGGCAATGTATAGACTGTGCGCAGGGTACCCTCTTAGTCACTTTTTGAACTTTATTAACTTTAGAAGAAATTTAAAAAAGAACAAAAAAAACAACACAATTGGTTCAGATGGCAGCAACCATTTACTTTATTGTTGGCAGTATGAACCCAAACAAATAGAAATATGTAATTTATTTTTGTAAACATGTTGAAATGATGCCACTGTCTCGATGAAGACATATCAAGGTCTACAACAATGTTTGGAAAAATTCAACTGGGTAAACAACTTTGAAAAGCTTCTTATTCTGTCGGGAACTCAGATTGAACTTTCCAGATGCAATCTTACAACGTCAGGGGAAAATCAAGACTGATAGGCTTTGGTGACACAGCATTTCAGAAATGTCTTGACTAAGTAAAAGAAAATGTGTTTTATGAATCTTATCTTATCTTTGAAACAACTTTGTATTTTATCACACCACCTGAATATTAGGTTTGCTCCGTTTTTTCCTCTGCTGCTCATTCTCTTCTGGGGTATGAGGTACCCATTTGTAATAGCAATAAAGAAGTGCATGCAGCAGAGAAATGTCTATATTGGTGATGTCATCCTGTTTTTTTGTTTGTTTGTTTTTCTGACAGGTTTGAGGCGATTTATTGGTGAAAAATGAAATGAAGCTACAGGAAGTTGAACGTAAACGCTTTCGAGGGACAAGCCACTATGTCAACCGGGTGTCTATCCTGGTGTTTCCTGCAGGATGTATGAATGGCAATATGACTGAGTATACATCACATGGTCTAAATATGATGATGAAATGCTCTGCATGGAAAGATAATGCTCTGTTTTCCTTGAAGCTACAGACCAATAAAACCTAATGGAAAAGTAATGATGCATCACTGCATGGAAACACCTCAGTGTGATGAACTACTATGAGTATTGATTATGAATTAGTGTTGAGTTATTCACACTGAGTCAAAGTTAATGCTCCATATTGTTTTAAAGTGATTCTCACAGGGTTTGGGTATGAAAAAGTGAAAAAAAAAAAGAAAGACATTCTGAGTCCTATGAATGTTGTGTTTGGAGCCCGTGAGAGCCTCAGCCTCTGTAATTGTTAAATGTTGTTTACATCTTTTGTTTGCTGTGTACCTCATTACTCTGTATGAAAACTGACAACTGTCCATGAATCCACTAATGGGCCTCATTGTTTGCTGCTAACATGCTACATTAGGTCTGGCAGTGGTCTCTGACAGGCTTTGTGACCATGTTTTACTGTATATGACCTAAAGGAATCAAACAGATCCTTTATATATATACTGTATAGCACGAGTTCCTCCAAATCATAATTATATTAATTTAATCTGCCAATGCTGTTTGTTCAAAGCAAAGAGTCAGAGAGGGAGGGAGCCACCATGATTGTTTATGTCACTCCAGCAGATAACATACAGCACATGAAAAAAGGAACATATAGGTATTTCTGCCTTCACCAAAACTGTTTTGTTAAATTATTATATTTTATATGTATAAAAAGTTGACTCAAAATGAAGTTACAAGAAAACATTATAAGGAGAGTCAATTTAAAGACATGTACCCCCCCAAAAAGATTTTTTTTTTATAACGTTCCTTCCACCAGTGGGCGACATAAAGTTAAAGAAAATAAGTTACTATTAGTTTCCAATACTACTAAATGTAATTATTGAGGAGATCATTATTATCCATCTCAGAATTCCTGCGCCCCTTTTCAGTCAGCACAGTTCTGTCCCTCGCGTCAGTTTTCCAATACGGAAGTGAGCTCCGCTGATATTTGAAGGTCAAACAGGATGCAGCCAGTAGAGCTTCGATGTAGCGCTTTCTGCAACGAGACAGCGCAAACTACAACTTCAATTGTAAGGGAGAGAAAAACAGTTTTAAGACCGAGGTTACCCACAGCCCTGATAGGCTACTTTGCTGCTGTGGACGCTTAACAACTCTAAGCACACACTAATCCGTGGTCGCTCCTTAATCTCTTGCAGACAAACACGGTACTCATATAGACGGTGCCACATTGTCTATTAAGGCGTAATTATCGATACAGTCTAGCTCCGGCTTGTGTTTGAGTAAAAATGCTGTAGTTGTTGGCTGTCCTGCCTTCCTATGCCCCCCGCCTCCCCATCACCGTGGGCTCCCTGAGACTTCATGGTGTTTGTGCCATCTAGGCTTATCCTCCGCTTCATTGCAGTCTTTTCTATCGCAGAGATTCACACCTCATGGTCGCACCTCTCCATCATCTTGCTCTCGGACAAACAAATACATCTTAACTATTTAAAAAAACAACAACAACAAAAAAAAACAGGCACACAACTTTCTTTTGGATCTACCGTGTCACCGATTTGTATTAATTTTCTACGATTACAAGGACATATTGTGCAATAAACTCTTCAGCACCACGAGGAGAGAACGGAGACACGCCTGTGTGCCATGTAGGAGCACTCTCTGAAAAAAACCCGCCTGGACTGAAACGAGACGAGCCCACACAGCAGCGAGCTGGTTATTTTTTTTTCACTTGAAGGGGAAACTACAAGTATGCTGTGAAGCTTTTTGTCGCAGCTTGGCTCCCGGCAGAAGTGCAGGTTTCCCACAGAACCAGCTGGTGGAGAAAAAAAAAATTTGTGAAGGAGAGAAGTGTGAAAGTAAGAAGCGATGTGCGGCTGCTGCTTGTGCAGTGTGTCTCTCGGAATTAGTGGATGAATGGGAAGGGAGCGGCTGTAGCCTCGAACCAGGGAAACAGAACATACTGTAGAGCCTGCGGAGGCACACAATGGATACCTGTCCGTATTAAGGTAAGAAAAAGCCCACATTTTCTGTTTTATGCTGGACTTTCGGCTGTCATGCGCTCTGCTTGGATTACGTGCCGTTTGTAGTTTCTAATGTTCGTTTTCTTCTTTTGGCTTTTTTTTTTTCAAAGAGCTCAAACGCAGATTTTGATTGCAATGCAAAAAACAATTCGTGATGTTACCACAAGCTCTTCGATTATATTGCCAACATGTAATTTAGCGTGTTATAGTGTATACAGGTAGGTCATATACTTCCGGACAATCAGCAATCCACAGAAAGTCGCTAAAAAACCAGTTCAGTGCTTTGGAGCTCGACGTGTAATTGTTGTTTTTAGTGTTGCTATAGCGTAATGTTACGCATGGAAAGGGTTGTAATGTTGTACACAAAGCTGAGAGGCGAGGTACTTGCGCCTGACGCATACTAATCCTGGGTGTGTATGACTGACAATTGTGCCTGTTATTGTGCGTCTGGCAGTGCGTGTATGTTGTTTTGTACGTGTGTGTGTCTGTGTATGTGTGTGTTAGAGAGAGAGAGAAAGAGTGATTGAGGTGAAAGAGAAAGGAGGGGAGGAAGAGATTAGCCTAGTCTTTTCCAAATGTTCCTTTGGGATTACTGTAGGCTATTAAACTCTGTTCAAGTTGTAAGGGTGGAGTGCTGTGTGCGCGCGTGTGTCCGTGTGCGCAGGTTCTTTTAGCAGTCCATTCACGTCCGATGCAACATTTGGGCATGTGTGAGTGTGCGTGTGTCTAGTTAGGGGATCGATGGCCGCCAAGAGACACCTTGGCCAGCAGTGAGACGCCACCACCACTGTAATCGCCACCCTCTTGTGGATTACAAGTGGGGAGCATGCAGCTCGAGCAGGATCTCAGTGAAGACATCCATGTGTGGAGGTAGAAAGTGGCGCTCAGTCAGTGAAGGCAGTTCAGCACCATGGACAGCGCGCACTGTAACACTGCAGCAGGAGGGGGGCGTTCAGACTCGCACAGAGGGGCATTTATCCACACTGAATGGCTGCTATCTCCCTAAAATGAATAAAGAGTGTGCCCCCCCCCCCCCCCCCCCCCGCAAGTAAAGCCCCTTAGTTTACTGAGGAGATTCAACAGCATTTTATTCATGCAAACAGAGTTACTCTAACGCAAAGTGCACTTTGTATACAAGCTTTTCTAGTTATTGCAAGAGCCACTTTAATGTGTTTCAGTCAATCTCCCCGCGCAGCCCACAGCGAGATGAAAGAAAGCTGATCAAAGCAGAATTAAGAAAAGAGAAACCAATTTATTTTCAAAAAAATCAATTTCTGCATTACGTTTATACACAGACAAGCAACAGTGTTTTCAAGATAGTATCAAACTATAGATTTGATCTCTGCACAATATCATAAACCTCCTTAAAATGTATTTCTATCTTAACTTGTAATAAATGATGTTATCACCCACTTGGGGGCAGCAAAAAAAAACCAGATATAAGATTGACATTTTTTTTATATTGATCAGACAAAAAGTGCTTATAAATTATGGAGCGTCTGAATTTAAATTAAAGGATCCAAACAAGGTTGCAAGTTATACGTATTTGTTGTCACCATCTCCCTTTCTTTAGCCAGAGGAGATTATAATTGAGAGATGGGGGATGTGTCATGATCCACCTCAAGGTATATTGGTTGAAAAGTCACCATTATCGCAGGTTGGTCTTCATTCGTAGCCACCAATCAACACCCTCTGTTAGTGCACGAACAATGCAGTTCTTTAAGAGTCCACTTGAGGCTGGCTCCAAAAGACCCAGAAGTCCCATACACACCCATATTAAAATGTCAGTTTTGACAGGAGAAATAAATATGTCCACAGCCTGGTACAAAAACTCTACTTTGGTCTTATTAGTTAATACCGTTATTGGCACCTGTTTTGATTTTTTGAGGGATATGAGTTATGCATCATTATGGGCGTAGGCGGTCCGACTGATAACGGCTGCATTTTAGTGGCCTGTCAGTAAACTTAAGACTCAACTCAACTCAAAAACTTGAACAGCAACAGGCAGAGACCTCGAGCAGAACCCGACTCATGCTGAACAGCCACCGGCATGAACTGCGTTTGGCTTAGAAAGTGGAGGGAGAGGCAGAGAGAGAACTGGAGACAAACACAACAGCAACACCAACAAGACCACAGCAACCACAAGAACAACAATCAGTTAACCCAATGAAGACGAAGAAAATGTGAACTTGCAATCACAACGCTAAAACATTAGGGAAATATTAACTGATAAAAAGTAAAAATTAAATTAAGGTGGTTACACCTTAAGCAAATAGAAACAGTTATCTTCGTAGCCATTAAAATAAAGAAAGTTTAAAGCCCATATGTAGGCTTCACATTAGATATCAAGGGCCTTCTACCTTTAATAGTTGTTGATAATTGATTGTATTTGTAATTTGCACACCCCGTGGGCACTGATCCACAATATTGTTTGTTAAGTTATATTTCTTGCCACCTGGTACGTAGATAGACTCTCTGTTAGCATTGTTATGGTATCCTTCATAATCTGACCACCATGTTCACCAGCTGGCCCCTTACTGACTCTCTGCTCTTTGGTACTGAGCAGGTGGCGTACATGATGTTTGAACAGCCTTTTTTCCTGCCAGCATGTCTTGCTCCCGGACGTCTTCTGTTGATTTGGAGCATGTTAGAGAAATAACCCCAGTGAAGCCCTCAAAGTAATGCTCATGTCATTAGAGATATGTCTTTGATATCACAGACAGGGTGGCTGAAACTCAGTCAGTAGGGACTTGGGTTGGGAACCCTAGGGTCGGCAGTTCAAGGTCCAAGCTCGAAAAAAGTATAGAAGTCAGTCTGGCAGTTGGAGAGGAGATCACTTCAAGAGTACTGCATAGTCGCCCTTGAGCTCGGCACCCAACCCCAAACACCTCTGGGTTGCTCACTGTGTAGGAGATCCACCTTAAAACCTCTCATTAATGCATGTCTCAGGTCCTGTTTGTGTATGTGTGTAATACAGTGTGTGTGTGTCTGTGAAGCATGCCTCTCTAAACAGAATGTAACCCAGGATATCCTCTTAGGGACTATTAAAGTATATAAAGCAAAATGTAGTATCTCAAGAGGACCTAAAGGTACTCTGTCTAAAAAGCTGCACATATTGAGTTGCATCATGGGAAATGGTAGGATCCCGTGCTTTGAGAGCTTGAGCTCTACTTCCGAACAAAAGTCAGAATATCTCGGCCTCTGTTGCATTGATTGGGACAATGTATTTATTTCCACATCTTTTCCCAAATCTCTTTTCCCCAGTTTCATGGAAGTATAGTGGTGGAATATCCATTTAACATCACTTCCCAGTAAATGCTACTGCTATAGATCTATAGCTCTCAACCTATAGATTGAGATACCACAGGTCCTTCCTTCCTGCTGCAGTCAAACTGTTTAACCAAGCCTGCTCCCAGTTGATCACAAAACACACCCACAAACAGGACAATTCATTCCCATCTTCTGTGCTGTAATAATATTATAAGATGTCATCACCACCTGATCTTATTTGTATTTTTATTTTAATTTGATTTGCATTGCAATTATAATTCACGGGACCACTTGTGCAATAGCATTTCCACCCTTATATGCACTGTGTGCAAAATGTTCATGCAGTTTATGCAGACTTACATCTTTAAATTACTGGCTCTTTTAACTATTTTTTATGCATATATTTTTGTAATTTTTTATATTTTATATAATTTAATTGTGCACTGTGGGATTTTTCTTCCGCTATCCTGCTTTGCTGCTGTAACACTGTAAATGTCGCAGTCTTTGAGATGAATGAAGGATAATCTTATTTTATCTTAGCTTATCTTACTGGGACACAGAAAACTTAACCTTAATGGTATGCATACTCTATGCTGATTGTTGAACATTTTATTCTTCTGTTATCACAATCATCTTATATGATACATCATGTCTTTTTTGGCTCAATTCAGCATGTTCAAATTTTGGTTGATTTCCTTTTCGGTGACATAAAAAAGAAAACGTGTTCATTTCATTGTTTCCATGTTGTCATGCAGATTAGTAAGTGTGGTTATACCCCTTTAAACTAGGTAACCATGCCTTTCGTCTTAGGAGAATAAACACGAGCAGGGACTGCTTAAATCATTTTTATTCCATTTGTATTAATTATTATTCAGCTCTTTGGTTCCTCATGACTAACAGTCACTACAGAACTGTCAACAGCCTTCATCTGATATGTTGATATCACTGGCTGTTATTGTCTGTCAGTGCTTGATGCCAGAAAGATGCTGGAGGGTTAATGCCGTCTGTCGAGACTGCTCGCTGAAATTGATAGGCTTGCTTTGACAGATGAGATAACCTGCAATCTCAGGCAAATGCAATTTACTGGTACGGCAGATGGATGCTGAGGATGCAGTCAGAAGTAGGCCAGTTTTACCTTGGGGAGCAGCTCGACATGCACAGAAGGCTCCCAGAGAATGTTAGAAAGTTGTTGTTTTGCGAGGGAAATTGTGAGAGAGAAGAGGGAGGAATGGAAAGGGAAGGACCGTTCTATTAAACTCGGCACACAGCAAAATAATAGAGAGGGGGATCCGTTCCTGTTCACTTCTGGTTCACGTGGAATAAGCTGGATGGAAGGCAATTGGAGCTCAAAAAATGAAGTGGAAAATTTAGGATTTGGATTTAAATGTGTGGTGTCTTCTATTGACTATTCTCATCTTCAGCCTCTGAGTTTGTGAGAAAAAAAGAGCTTGGTTACTGTCCATGAAAACTCTCCCTCATGGCTTCATTCACTCACCTCTATGAGCAGAAACAAACTGAGGGCAAATAAAACACAACCAAATAAGTGAATCCAAAACAAAAGCTAGGAGAAGTCAACATTTAGCTTGTCAGACACATTACATCCGTGGGTTATAATGTTGCACAAGCAGCAACGCACTTATTGTGAATAAAGTGCAGCTGCAGGGCAGTTGGTGTAGGTGCTTCTTCACCTCAAATTGCCATGCATTAGAGATTCATTTAATCACAGTTCCTGTTGTCACTGGGCTGGTCTTTTGTCTGTAACCATGCCCACTGAATCCAGCCCAGCTGCTTTAGTGTAGCATTTGTGCTGCAGAGTGAAGCAGGTAATTCATGCAGCTTTGAGAGAACTCAGCTGTGGAACTGGACTTCATATTGAAGGTTGCTTTGTGAGACTAACTGGGAGCTTGTTATTCTCATTTTATTTTGTAATCAGTGAAGAAAATTCCAGCAGAACCTCTCCCCCAAACCTTCACAGATATCTTCTTAAAAAGCACAGCATATAATGCTCCTTTAAAACACATCTGAATAGGTCTCATAGATCAGCAAACAAGCGCTCTTGCACCATGCCACACCCAGTGTTTTTGGTGAGAAGTTGGACTCAAAGGGTAGCTGTGTTAGAGTGTCACCCACATGGAGGAAGGTTGACACCCTTTGTAATGATCATACAGAGAAAACATTTTCTGACATGTGGAGAAAGCAAAAGACAGACATGTCGGACTTTTCTCATAATTGGGGAGTTTTTTAGAAAGTTGTGTGTTTACCCTAAAACTACAAAGAAATGGGTTTCTGTCCCTCATTTACACTCAACTTAAACATGTATTTCCTATCTCAATACTAGCGTAGAAAAAGTCGACTTGCCGACATGTTACATACTTGAGAAGGTGATGCATGACACTGGACCTTTGGAAGTCTTCTGTGTTGAGCTGTTAGAGCATGGTCATTGGTCATGCAGGAAATTAAAGTTTTACCAGTTCGGGAAAGTTGTCCAGGTCGCACATTCATGTGCAGGTAAGAATCTGCTATCTGAGAGTCACATTTCTAAGCACAGTGTACTAATGAGTTTAACGTGTTTCTCTCAGGAGTTGATTAAGGACCGCACTCATGCTAGGTGCTGTTCTTCTGACAAGGTCTAAACCTGAAGCTTCCCATCCGCTGAAGTCTGTTTAACATGTCGCTCACGTGATCTACACATGGTACATGCAGACTTAAATATACACAGTGTTGTGATAAAATATAAGTTCAATAGTAAAAGACATTACAATGTTACATTTACAAAGAGCAGATTTGAAAAGATTTTTTTTTCTTTCGCAACCTTTTTCTGTGTGAAAAATTGGTCATCGTCACTGTACATTGCTGTAGAAGTTCAGTTTAATGGCGCTTCACAGGAATTTACAGTCAACAATTTACAGTGTTTTTTTTTCAACTGATTGTAACTCTAATCCAACAATTTGTCTTCTGAAATTCAAACGTGTTTTTTTCTTTTGTCCATTTCTTGTTAATGTTCACTAGTAACTAAACACTATAGATAGAAGAACACTGTTTCTATTTACTCTCTTTGGTGGACCCATCATTGCATGCATACAGTGAGTGGCTTTACACTAAAAAACGGGGACGGGAGTTTTTAGCAAAACACTTTAAAAGTTGAAGGACTCTTCAAGTAGGTACACTAGTCAACATGTCCCATCCATATAGAGTGGATAAACATTTAAAAATGTGGTGATATACAATAAATGCAGCTATTATATCAGTTACCCTACGGCAGCAGATGCTCAGTCCACAGCGACTATGTCGGGGTGTTCTGCAGAAATAAGGATACAGGTGAAGACTAAGAGCTAGAGAAGTGCCAGTTCACCTGAGGGGATCTGACCTGGTGACCAAGGCTACTAAGTTGAGCACTTGAAGTCTGTGGTATATGCATCTCTCAAATGTCTCTGTGTGTGAGTGTGTGTAAAACTGACTGTTGGATTGAAGAAATGATTCACCCAAGGGGGAAGTAGTTCTTTAAATCACCTTCAAATATTTCAATTTTAGTGAATCCATTGACTCCAAATGTTCCCCTGGTATTAATCTAAAGCACATAAGCTCTTTTTATTATGAAATAACTCTTAAGTAATGCAGGACTTCATATTTATGAGAGTAAGCCCAAAAAGTGATTGATGGAGCTGAGAATAAGAAGGGATACGGAGAACCTTGCCTCTGGGCAGCAGCTTGACTTCATTACAGAGAAGCTCTTGGCTGGTGTTACCTGTATCCTCGTGGCCACACTGCTCCGGCACTGCTGTGATGTGGCCTTTTTTTTCCCCCCCTGAAGTCTCAGCAGGAAGCACTTGACTCGGCAGTATATCAAAGCCAGCTGCAGACTCTGAGTGCTGTGGCATTGTGGTGCTTCAGAGGGAACCTTCAGGGAGTTTACATAGGCGGCAGCGCTCTACCTTCGTGAAACACGAGTCGGAACATTAAGATGTCACTGCTGACTGACCAATACGGCCGTGGGGACACAGTGATACAGCAGAAGCAGACACGGATGTGTTACCTCAGAGCACTTCAAGGCAATGGGAAGATGTTTTCATGTGCAATAATTATGGAACCAATATGGGCGACAGCGTGTCTGAGCCAAAGTCATGTTACTATTACGACTAAGCACTTTAACTGCATTAGGAAAAATGAGTCTGAGTCAGATTACAAAAGCTTGATTCTTGTATTTCCCTTTTTGCTTCATGTTCTTCGCTTTGTTTCATTTCCAGATTTAATCGGCCTATGAGCAATGAGAGCTTGCACTCTAATTTTGCCGTTGCCGTCTTTCCTTTCCCACATGAATTCTCTGATTTTGCTGTTGTTATCATAGTCGTTGCACTGAATACTGTGGCCCTCCGTCATTTTATGGCGTGTTCATTCATCATAGTCAGCAGTTCCAGCCCACTCACGCTAGTGTATTCCAACAGACCTTTACATTTTAAAAGCCTCTGAGTTTAGGCTTTTGGCTGCTCACAGAGCGTTCAGTACAGCTGATTGGCTGGGAGCAGAGGGCAGTCATGCGGTTGTGTGGGGTTTTACACAGGACCAAATATAACTTAAAAAGGGATTTGACAAGTACATCTGACTGATAAACCAATGTCCAGTGACCCGGGACTATTTCATTGATGAGGGTTGTAAAGTTTTGTGATTGTTTGTTTCAAATTGATGAAACAAACGTTTACATTGGTGACACACAGAAGTACTAAGTTGTTTTCTAACCGTATCAGTTCATTTACAAATTTGAACATAAACTCTATTAACAGTGAGACGATCCACCAGGCGATTTTGAAGCATTAGTAAACTTTTACAGTCATTTGTTTTTCCATTGTCCCAACTTTTTTTGAAGTATATCGCTGGTATAACATTTAAGATGGGCATCTCATTTCCCAAAAACAATGTAAATGTAATTTTATACATTTGAAATGTTATCTCGTTACTATTTCGTCATTAAATGTGGAGTTTCAGTTGTTTTGCAAATCATTATATTCTGGGCTTGTTGCATTTTCCACAACGTCGCAACTTTTAACGATTGGTTGTAGTTCACCGGTAATGCTGCCTGTCCCACAATGCTTTGCAATCAGTGTCTCTTCAGTAACACACCCTCACTGACACTCACATGTCTTAGATCCTCATCTGTTACTGTTAAGTCTCTGTCAACTTGTTCACTAGCAGTGATTAGTCATTTCATTCATTTGCTTCGATTAACTTTCAGGATTTCAAAGCCAAACTGGCGCAAAAGTTCAAAAGGAGTTCAATAAGGCGGCGTTTCACTGCCATGATCACACCCAGAAACACTGATAGTGATTTTCAATGGACTGACTAAAGAAGAGTTTATAATCCTTTAGATGTCACCCATTGATTAGTGGACTACTGGTATGACACCTTGAGTTTGGCCCTTTGGATATCATTCTGGTTTGTCAGAGACATTGCTGCCGTAGTCATAATTTGGAAAAAGAAAAAAAAACAACAACATGTAAGTACTTTACATACACTTTGAGGTCATATTGCATGAGAGTGATCAACTATACACTATGGAACAACAATCCTGTATTAATGTAGTTGGTTGTTCCAGGAGTCCAAGGAGCACCAAGGGTCCATAAATCGTTGATTGTGTACATAAATGATATAAATTATTATCTATTCATTGTGTTATTCATCATGCTGTACTATGACTTCTGCCGTACAACAGTGTGTGTAATCCCCACTCTCCAACCATCCACTTGAATACTCCTACATAAGCACCCAGCAACACTTTTGTCCCTTAGAGTTCCTGAAAAACACACAGTCATTGCTGAAGTTATCACTGAGTGCATGACAGCCGCTCCGTTAGCCCGACTCCTCTTACTCGCTGATGTGTGCTGGGCCCCAAGGTTAGCAACAAAAACTGTTTGGCTCCAGAGATCTAAAATAGAGAGCTCCTTGCGCCGCTGTGGAGTGATAACATTCAGGCTCTGCTACGGACGTCGCCTCTGTGAAGAAGGTGTAATTTAGAGATGGGTTGGAAAAGCTTATCTCTCCAAGCCCCTGAGAAAAATAAAGAAATAGTAAGAGGGTAAAAAAACACAAGCTAGAGGCAATGAGTCACTGTCTGTGGCAAAAGGAAAAGAAAAACACAGCCTTGTTGAAAGCGCTGTGGTCATAATAGAGCAGTCCTGCATGGAATTTAATGTTTCAGCTAACTGGTAAGCCAAATCCACAATAACCTTCAAACTGTGTAATTAAATGTGGCATGTACATAAAAACTAGCATCTAAAGGTCAATCATAAGAAAAGGCACAGCATATACATGTTTACACCTAGCATGAGCGCTGTCCTTGAGCGATTAAACACATTACAGGGTTTTCAATGGATGAGTTTTCTATTTCTGGCTGCTTTAGACTAGTGGGGGTCGTCAGTGATCTATTTTGGGCAGCAGATGTTGAGCGTCCCTGGAGGGACTTTACTTCATTAAAAATTAAAAAAACTATTAAATGCTATACAGCAATCATTTAGCACTGCATGCACTATAGTGTTGATAACAAGGGGAGCCCTTAGTTGAGGGTAAGCTCTAAAAGCCACAGATTAGGTATCTTCAGAGCAAACAGTTCTGGGAACTTTTTGGAGAACTATTAGGGAGCACCCTCAGAGCTACACATCATGGGAATTTCTTTTCTGTCTGCGTTCACACCTCCATGGTAACTATTCTTAACAAGGTTCCAGGAACTAAAGTAGTTCATAATTCATGTTGTGCAGAGTAAATAAAAAAAGCAAAGGGCACCAACGGTTCCGAGAACCATGAAAAAGTTCCTGCAGACTGAAAGCGCCTACAATCACCCATATTCAATGATCATTTTGGACCACAGAAATAAACTTGTCTATTAGGCTTAAGGCTAGCCTCAAATCCACTTTGCCTGTTATCAGGTTGACCAAAAGTTACTTTCAGACTGCACTTTCATACTCACTGAGATTACATCCATGTTTTATACAATGTATGTCATTCCTAACTATGAAATGAACAGCAAAGCTTTTTGTTACTCATGATACAGGGGCCATTTGAAATGAAGCAGGGGCCCTCACATCTGTAAACTGTTCCTCTTCTTCTTCTGACACAAACACAGAAGGCTGCACTGCACTTAATGTCACATACTGTATATGAAAGCTGGATGCTGAAAATCTAGAACATTTAGTTCTGGTTTGATGTGCTCCTTCTTCAACTCTTCTTGAACCGCATTTGACACATGCACTGCGTTTATGTTGTTCTTATGCATTCTGTAGCGCTATCAGCATCGTTTGCTGCAGAATCCATAGCGTCAAGATGAGGTATATTGCAGGGGGTACAACTTAAAGTGCTCATTATACTGACTTCTCAAGTTTTCAGCGCCAGAGTTGTCCATGCTCAGTTATAAATTATAGTCATTAGGCAGAAAATGTCCCAATTCTGCTTTAAAGTTGAAGTTCCCTCTCAGCAGCGTCTTTGATAAATTGATAGCAGGTCGTTTAATCTCACTGTGCTCCTTTGGGGTCCTCCCCGATGATTGCTCTGTTGATGGGTTCTTTGCAAGGCGCTGTCCTTGTCTCCCACTCACACTGAATGTACATCTCTTATTCAGCATGGGCCTACAGTATATGCACACAGTGTTCCCTCCATGCTGCTTGTGAAAATCAACATTTTCTCTTTTTTTGCTTATTACACATTTGGTTGAAAGAAATTCAAGATGAGATTGTGAAACTTATTTTTTTCTTTTTTTGTTTTTGTTTTACTATTCAACTCTTTAAAGTTGCTGAAGCATATTTACACACACCCAAACACATCAGTGCACTTAGATTTTTTTCCGATTGTGGTGTAGGGGTTGAGTTTAAAGCTACACTTCCGCCTGTGTGTGGCAGAGCTTCATTAAGGAGTAGACGTGAATGTGTGTTGCATCGACAGGGTACAACTCATTATTCTGTACCTTTTCATGCATCATGTCTTCGTCTCAATCCTTAGATCCTCATCTGGAACGGTGGAAAGGTGTTAGACCACATTAGGAGGGGGCTCCATGGAAATCATCCAGTGAAATAAAGTGAAAAATTAGACAGACAAGTCCTCATAACTTTGCCGCTTGTCTGATTTTTTTTACGTTTGAGCCAATATATCTTTAAGGTCTCTCCCATTGCCATAATCCTGATGCTGATTAATGACTCAAGGATCAGACTGTTATCATGCTGGGTCTTATTCATAGTTGTTGTTGATATTGCTCTGTTTGTCTCTATCCGTCTCTTTCTTTCTTCAACACCCTCTATACTTTCCAAGCCAAACACAGCTGCTGTGGATGGTTGTTCAACATGAATTTCGAGATTTTTGACTGTTAAAAAGAAGTGTTGTCTTCATCCCTGTTATGTCTAAATGTTTGTAAATGCTGTGCTCCTGTTAAATAGTTAATAAAACTAATAGTAAGGTCTCTGTGAGATATTTTAGGTTTAAGGAATATATATGTACTATCCTTTTATTTTGAAGTTTCCTGTAACATTACTGATGAATGATTAATTAATTGGGTTGTATATGGGGTAAATGGACTTGAGTTTGTACTCACTTTTCTTGTCTTCTGACTACGCAAAGTGCGCTTACGCCACAGGTCACACCTAGACATTCACACACTAATGGCAAAGGTTTGCTGTATTAAGTGACCATCAGAAGTAATCCAGTTCTTGGAAGCAGCTGGAACAATTGGGGGACAAGTTTCTTGCCCAAGGACACATCAGACATGTGGCTTCAGAAGATGGGGATAGAACCTCTGACCCTGTTGAGAAAGACAACTGACTCTAACAGTGAAGCCACAGCTTCCCCATGATGAGTCACTCCCTTTGTCAAAGTGTTGTTGTCATGTGTCATCCCAAAGCAGTTGGTTGACAATGTGTTCTTGAAAAGGTATTTGGGCAAGACAAATGCAGAACAGTAAGGACAGAAGGAAGAGATTGTTACTGTATCCTTCCCTTTAACTGTAACTCGTGTGTGTTGCACTTCATGGCTTTTGCTTTGCAGAATTACATGAAGTGCTATAATTCTCCTGTAATTAGCTATAATAAGCTGCTGGCAAACATCCTGCGAGGCAGGGAAAACGGCCAAAAATAGAACAATTTGGTGAGAGCTAAAAGAGGGAGCGCCTATGCGTAGTCTCGTCTCTGATGAAGGTTTTGTGCGACTGCTGATTTCAACACAAAAACAGCATGTTTCACTGACACTGTAGAGAAAAGAAATCAGCCCACAGCAACAAAAAAACATCATTCAGCGGGAGCTCAATGTGTGATAGTGAATGGACACTGTATCCGTGCTAATCCCATCTGATGAACCAACAGTCTTAGCTGATGTGAACAGTGATGGCTGACAATTCTCCTTGTGTGTCCAACTGACACATAATATGAGCTGGGCCACCCCAAAAAAAAAAGTAGAAAAAAAAGAGACTATCTTTGTACTATGGTCTCTCCTTTACTGGTAAAGCACACACACAAACAAAAAAGCCACACAGCTTCAGGCATTGAGCCCGTATAATCCCACAGCCTGCTATGCTTTAGATGTCAACAGTGGCAACAAAGCTGCAATTTGTTGCCTGGAAGAAGGGAGTCCTGAAAAAAGTCCCAAAGACATGGCGTGGGGGGTAGGGGGGCTCATACACAACCACAGAACACTGTCAAGAAATACTTGAATCAAAAAGCGGCCGTCCTTTCAAAGTGGTTTAAAAGTGGTCAGAGATCTCAATACCTCTGTTTAAACTTCTGACATGTTGTGGCCACAGAGAGTCAATAACTGCTCTCAGAGCTCTGTGTTTCTAGAGCCTCTCTTTTCAAAGGTCGTCTCTATGTTTGGCTGTTTGGGGAGCTGACCATGACTTTTTATTTATTTATTTATTTAAAAGGGACAGTGCATATTAATGAACATATAAATGTAAATATGCCAGAATTAGCCAACGGCTACTTTCCATCTGCTACTTATTGTTTATTACTGCCAGGAAACGGTTTTATTAACATCTTATCACATTACGTTTTACAGACTTTGCACTAGGCCATTTATTTGTTCTGTAGCCATAGTTTCATAGACAAGTCTTTAAATCTGAAGTTCTATTCTTTTTTTCTTTTTTTTTTTTTTGGGGGGGGGGGGGGGGGGGGGGGGGGTTATAACTGGTGACCTAAAAACTACCAAAGTTTAATACATTTGTAGGGGAAATCAGAAAGAAATTGAGTCAATGATGACTTTACAAGAGCTCACGAAAAAATAGGCTACAGGGTCGTAAGCTAACATCAGGGCTGGTTCGATCCCTGCTTGTCTTTTTCATTGTCGCTCCCTATTTTGTCTCCTTGTCTGATTCCCCTGAGAATTCACTGAAGAGGAACTGAGGTTTCACTGCTGAACTCTATTAGAGGAGCCAATATCAGGATGTAATTAACTCGTTTTTGTGTGTTTCTAGTTGGAATCCTTGTTTTTCTCTAGAATGCACAACATGTTAGAGATCAGTTCTTCTTCTGAAAAACTCCGGAGATTACCCGGAGTGGCTGTATAGGTGAACGTAAACAGCCACATTTTTTGCACAGACTTCACCCAGAGTTTTTTGCTGCCAGAGAATTCTTTCCGCAGAAAGCCTGATTGGACTGATGTGCGAACGCTGCAGCATATTATCTGGATAATTCACGTCGATAGAGGGGGAGTGACGTTTCTATACTGTGACTGCTGCACAGTGAATAGAACCACTACGATCTCCATGCACGTAAATAAATGGCTGCATAAAGTTTTGCTGCTCTTGAGCCTTCATTTTTTGGCTTGAAAATGGTAGTTACACAATTTGAAACTAGGATGTTCATGTGAGTCAGCCAGGCTAGTCACCGTGTAAAGAGCATTTGTACAGTAGGTATCAGTGATTCAGCGATGAGACAAAAACATGACTTATAAGATTTGTGAGTATTGAAGTGGCTTGTGTGGATCAGTATGGAGTCATAGGACTGCCAGTGGGAGAAACAATCAGTAAAAAAAGTGAAAATATCCATTTATTGTTTAACCCTTTGTTGTAACTGGAATAAACCATTAAGACTGAAATCTCTTTTTCAGTAAGATGAAAAGCCTCAAGATAATGCATTGAAAGGAAAAAAAAAAACAGTGGTAAGCTTTAAAGTAAATTAACCCTTTGGACTGCTGGTTTTTATCAGAAAAGAATCAGTTTGACACAACAAGAGACCAGTGAAGCGTGACTCTATAGGCAATTTAGTTACAGATTGTTGGTCAGTACTTCACAACTATCAACATTACCGTATAGGCTGGAATACGACAGCACCGCTAGCTGAAGCATGGCAGGATAAACTCCACCAACAGATGGTTCTAGAAAAAGCTACACAACTGCACAGAAACAACAGATTGTAGATTCTGTTGAACACAATGGCAAAAATGATCCAGGAAAACAGTTTACACATGTCTTTTATTTATACCAGTGCAACTTATAGTTTAGATTTGACAGTACATGTGATAATTAATACAAGATCATCTATCTTAACTTTGCCGTTTGTCTTGCTGACTCTATAGGTGAGACACTTGTAACCTTTTTCGTTTGAAAAAAGTGTCATCATGCTGCCCATGATCCATTTGATAGGACTTTTGAAACAACCTTGAGCACAGTGTAATACTGAGCTCTTCTCCATGAAACAACCCTGTGAGAATACCAGTGGGTAATCAGTGAACAATGTCCTGCCGGACCAGAGCAGAGCTCTGCTTTGTCCCTCTGATTCAGCCTCACTGAAAAGCAAATTATCCCAGAAACTGTTGCTCTATTTTTTCCTGCTTGAGTAAATTGCTTCTCCGCGGGTCTGCAACAATAGCTGTCTCATTTACAGTGACTCAGCATACTGGCAAAACAAAAAAAACAAAAAAACAGAAAAAAACAAAAAAACGTCACTCAATGTTCCTCTCCTGTCTATCAAGCAGCTCATTTTGGGGGTAGATTTTTTGCCTGCATGCTCCTTCCTTCATCGCACTGCATGTGGCGAGGCCCTGTGGTGTTGACTTTTTCTTGCAAACAAGGCTCCCGCTGATCTTATTCAAGCTCCCAATCCGAGTTTGTGAAGTCGGTGTTTCATCCATCAGTGATGCTGAAGGGCCCCCATGCATCAGTCATCACAGTGTGCACAAAGTTGTCCCAGATCAAAGACGATTGATGGGGGAGGAACAGAAAAAAAAGGAAGTAGACACAGAAAAAGAAACATTAAGTATGGCGCACTAACCGCGACTCAACACGAGGACAAAGTACTTTAAATGAGTCATCTAATACCTGTCTAAACACTCTCACAACATTACACAACATTCTCTATATAAGGGAAAATGTATGCATTTTTAATGCATTGATTCATAGTTTTCTGGCTTTTTTGTACATTATTCATTAAAGATCTGCTAACTGACTAACTGACATCTTTGATTTTTCACTGATCTTGAAAAATGAATTGGTCAGCGATTTATAGCAATAGATTTTAACGTGTGATATTGAAGCATTGTTAACTGCAGGTTTAAAGATTAACTTTAGATGCTTAATTTCACATAGATTGTTCATAGTCGAAGCGACTGTGAAGCTCCAATCCAATGGAAGTTAAAACCTTTGATTGCATGTAGTATAGTGGGACACTTGGCAACAGTTTTTTTTCCAAAAAAACACTTTCTGGATCAGAGTTGAAAGTTGGTCTCATGCTTGGTTACCTGGTTGCTTATGTTGCAGAGGTCTGACTCTCTCTTCCATCACAATAAACCAAACCTGCACGCTAACCAGTTAGTAAGTTAAGGTGGCGGCTCTGCTTACAGCCCCTCTCAACCCCCTGAAGACTTTTGAAGAGGCTTTGATTTAAACATAAAACTACTTGTTTCAGTGCTTAAGCAAATCAAGTTTCAGCATCTGCTCGTTTGTGAGGCTAATTCAGCTTAAAACTTTTCAAACAATAAACAACGGAGGAGTTTATACGCTGAAATAATCACTTCACACAGCCTAGCAAGAGTTCATCTTGCTGACCTTGACATCCTGTGCTTGCAGAAAACTGTTGTATTTGTGTTCTGACCAGTTTTACTAACAGAACATGTTTGTTTTGAAGAGGATAAGACCTCTGTGGATAATTTGAATGGTGGCAACTGAAGGGTCAATTTCAGACTTGTTTCGTAGATTTTATGGGCTGCTATGCTATTGCGTTTGCCTCTGAACATTGACTGATCCAAAAAATGTGACTGACAAATTGTCAGCTGGCTAAGATTTCTTGACAGATTCAAATCAATCAACTTCTTGGGAGCAGCAGGAGATTATACACAAGGAGAGGGGCATGAGCTTAGCTAAAAGTGTTTACTTTCTACCACTGCCTGCAATGTTTTTTTGAGAAGCAGTTTCACTCTTGGAGCAAATGATACCTTACATCACTTGAATTGATTGCTGATTTTCTTTCTCACACAGCAGTGGTTTTCTTTTGCCAAAATCAAACCCATAAGAGCAAATATTTCTTATTTAGTGGGGAGCAGGCTGAGGCATCGTGCGCGACACTGTCGGGAATTGCTTGCAATATACCTGTGGATATATTTTCATGGCCGTGATGCTGACATAGCTGGCTCCTTCCTCCATGTTTCTCCCCTGACAAGATTGCAGATAGAGCTGTTACTGACTAATAAACATCTCAGAGTGCCAGCTCTGCCCACACTGGGCCAACCAACACACACAGCATCTTTGTGCCCAAGCATGAATTGCTAGCTGTGGCGGTTTGGCTTCTGACACGGCTGATGTTAAGCTTTCTCAATAGCCCTCCTTCTCTCTTTGACTCTCGCCCAGCGGCTGCTCTGACACCCTCTAACGTGCGTAACACCCCTGGCATTTATGAATGCTTAGGGTAACCTTTGAGATCGGTTTTCAACTCTTTTATTATGTTTATTCAGTAGCAGAAAATGTTTGTAGGGGGAGGGTGAAAAAAGGCAATCTAAAGGTTAAAGATTTAATCGGAAAGTCTACTATATGAGCTGCAGATCGGACTCTTGGGATGGTATTTTGCTCAACTCTTTAAATGAGCAGAACACATTATGCATGAAATAAAGAATTTACTACCCTTGTGCTTGGTGTGAGACTTTATTGTCATATCAGCTTTGTTCCTTAATGTAACTGTGAACACCATAGAATCACGACAGATGCTTCATCTCCAGGCGAGTATATTTTCTCTCAATTAGTCTGAAGTGCTGTGTGTAAACATTGTCTCCGGGTGGTAATTTAAAGATAGGAGGAACAAGGCGGCCTTGTTCTTTATAATGCCTGCGATAAAGACTGTTAGTATAAAAAAAAACACAAAGCCATTTTACTCACATTCCTGTGACCACTCTAGAGGTGCTATAGTGAAACACAGAGGAGCCAAAGATCTGCCGCTCCATCAAATGAGGAGTCAGGTTATGATTAGAAGTTAAATGAGTTTTCACAGGGGCAGAATGAGCTCAATTACCGGCTTTAATGGAACTTAGTGCTGATGGTGGAAATGGAAAGGTGACGATTAATCTTGGCCTACGGCAGGTGTGAGGCAAATTAGTTCTTTGTATTAAAGGTATGGATTACTTTGTATTATTTGGATAAATAAGGAGTAATTAGCAAGATGTACTTTTTAGCTTCTACTGCATTGAGCATTCTGAATGTGCATTGAGTATTCAAACATCGTTTTTGGATGTAATGAATAAGCTTTAAAGGTAACATATTAACTCCTTCTCAACACGTTTACATAAACCATGAAAGTCTTTGTCTCTAGCTTTCTGTGGAAATGATCTATGTCTTGACCTCGCCCTTCTAGAAGGGCTTGGTTGGCTCGAGCTTTCTCTTAACATGACACGTTGTTTACGGTGAGAAGTTGGACTCAGAGGGCAGAACAAACATCACAGCTGTGGGAGGGTCACCCACCTGGGGGAGGGATTACTGCCCTTTGTGATGTCATTAAGGGAAATTCTCCAAACGGCCTCTTTGAGCACACATTTTCTGAAAAGTTGAGCAGGCAAAAGATGGAGAGGATGGACTTTTCTCATAACTGGGGGGTTTGTAGACAGACCAGAGACACATTTTAGTGTTTAAAAAACATGTGCATTTTGCATTATATGATGATCCCCAATAGTAATAGTAGTAGTTGTGAAATTATTACAAAACATGATTGCACAGTATAACTTGAGTACAGTAAAAACTATGCACATAACTAATAAACATGGATGAGAAATCTTGTGGGACCTGAGAGAAATAGTGCTGTAATTGTCGAGCAATTATCGATGGTGACAGTGCTTGTACAGCTGGTGTTGAAGAGTCTGATTGCTGTTAGATTCAATGTCCTGAGGTAGCGCTCCTTCTTGCAGGCTGGGTGTCTCAGTCATTTGCATAAAAATGACTTTGAGATAAACTAGCCTTTTCTCTGACTGACTGCACCATTCATTATGTAACACACACTTTCCCTAAAGTCAGCAGTCAACATGGCGTAAGACAGACTAATGACATTAGAACACCTGATAATGATGGTTGGCTCCTGCAGACATGTTGAGCAACAGTAGAGATTAATCCACTTTCTAATCCGGCAAAGATTTAAAAATAAACTCTGAGCTCAACTCTCCTCAAACGGCTTCAGATCAGAGGAGAATCCGGAGTTTATTCCTTGTGAGCTCCCATGGCCTGCTCTGCCCTCTCTCTGCCCCCTCCACGCCTCCTCTGTGTGTCTGGGCTGGTCGCTCTGAAAACAGTGATTGTGGAATGTATTGCAGATGGGCATAATTTTCCTGACTAAAATGCTGGTTTTCACAATTTGCAACATCTACAGTATTTACCATAGAAGCCTTAACGTTCCCACTGCTGTAACTCTGTTGACATCGATATATTATGTGAAATTATTTTGGAATTCTTACACTTAAATCAATTGGATTTGGACTTTATTTTCAAATTGAAGAATAAAAAAGATTCTGCTTCCACCCAACACAAGCAGATGTCATACATAAAGTCCCACAGCGCACTTTATTCAAATGAACTTTTAGTCTGGAGTAGAGAGAGAGATCAAGAGTCCAGGTCTGGATACAATTATCAAAGAGAGACCAAGAAACACAGCTGGATCTTCTTCATTAACATCTTCATTTGTTTCTTGGTTGGAAAGTGCTACAGCATAATAAGCCTTACTTTATGAGTGGTATATGCAGTGGTTTTAATGTACAATAATACAACATGTGTGACAGTGTTAAAAATTAGCTTCAATTTTAGCATTCAGAGTAATCTTCACTCTTGATTAACAGTCAACGTAAACACAGCCCTGTTAACCAGACTTGCTAAATGTCATTCATCCTTGCCTCACTACCTCTGAGGCTGCAGCAGCATGCGAGCGCTGTGCAGAGCAGCATACCCACTCAGAAGGGAGAACATTGATTTTTTGCCTTTGATAACAAGGCTTGACCGACTTGGGTGTTTGCCTGACTTCGATTGCTTCCTCTCTCTGCTGGTTGTCTATACGGATCCTCGGACGCACGCATCAAAATTCTTAATGTCTTCATGGAGCTGTGGAAGTTTTCAGATGGACACCATTCAGCGCATGTCTTCGTCGGGCTGATTAACAACAAGTCCACTGGGAGACAGGACAAGAGGGGGAGGAATGAGAGACAGATTGTGGCTTTAATTAGCAGGGGATTGATTAAATGTAGACTTTAAAGTCACACTGGGATTTGGAAGTTTTTGACAGTTTCACAGCAGCAGGGAATACGTCATTAAACATCTCAAGAGTAATTCCAATGCTTGTAACTGGTATGTCCTGAAATAAATAATGGAATAAAACCTGTCCCTTGTGGTTACATTGTGTTAAATCAAATGTTTGATTATGCATTGATTACAAGGATACTCAAGTTACACTTGAAGGTCGGTGTGGTTTTAGAAGCATCTGCAAAAAGCTTACAACATAGTCACTGTTTCAGTATCACTGAATGCCAATTTATTGGTGCAACTTAGACAATATGCAGTGTTGGCTGCAGTTTTAAGTCATCAGAAACATGAAATGATAAACTGTTGGATGCCTAGTACTTCTATTTTGAGTTGCCTTGGTATTGTAGCAGGAGTTGTTATCTTGTAAATTTACTAGTATCATATCCAAGCTTAGAATTCGAGTATTGTGACCCAACTGAGTAAGTTGTTCATTTGTTCGTCTTAATTGTCACATTTATTTGTTTAGCTAATTTCAGCTTTATTATGAGAGAGATGAGTTACCACAAAGCAATGGAAGAAGATGGTGTGGCGGAACATGACAAGTTCATTGTGTTGATTTGCCTTCCTAATTCCCAAGATCTCAATTCAATGGAGGCTCTGGAGGAGCAAGTCAGATCCATGTAGGCCACAACTAACAACATAAAGGACTTACAGGATCTGTTGCTAGTTTCTTGGTGCCAGATACCACATTACACCTTCAGAATACAAAAAAGCACACCCAGGCAGTATTTCTTAACAATTCAAACAAATAAAGTGACAAAATAACAATAACCCATGCTCCAACTACAACACAATAAACATGAGGGAAAGCAAAGTTACTCTGGCACATTTAACCGAAGCATTCAGAAAAAAACAAAACAAAAAAACAGCTATGATGCTGAGTCAAACAAATCACAAAGCTATTAGTACATTAGTACACTACACTTTAAAATAAGCCTACAGTACACAAAGACTTTAGTGTACTCCCCATATTCTGAATCTGAAATGAGTTCTTTTGGTAAAGGAAGCTGTAACGAGGTCGAGAGGAGTCCATGTCTGGTCAGGACTGTCTTGGCCCTGTTGTTATGTTGTGTAAGGCGTCATAATGTCATAGCAAATGAGTGTATACAATTTTTAACACAATTGAAAGTTAATTAGACAAATTACCTCGCTGGTCACTGAAAATCTAATTAACTACTGTAACACAATGGATGTGAATATCACTTTGGAAACAGACTCATGATGGGATGGAGTTTGTGCCATTGATGCTGATGACATCCTTATTGTCAAGCTACTTGTGAGGTTTTATTTTAAAATCACAGCCAATGCCTTCCACACAGAACAGTCTTTTTTTAACAGCTTTCAAAAACAGACTGATGATTGACTGCTTTAAAAATACTCTACTCTTAGTTCTGTTGACCCTTTTATATGTTGTTCAATCAGAAAGCAGTTTTTTTGTAACTGGGTGGTTGCACTGTGTTGTGAATCAAGTTATTCAATTAAGTGTCAGAGACAAACAGATTGAGCATTCAACCTGTATTCAGTGTTAAATGTTCGGCAAGCCAGAGGCATTGTCATAAATTCGCAAATAATGATCAAAGCTTTTTTTTTATTAAGGCTGCAAATCTTTGTTCTGTGTCCAACCTCACTGCTTTGGATCTCTCCTCAGTACTGTGTGTGAAATTGAAAAACAATGAAAACAGGCCTCCCCTGGAATAGGAGAAAACATATGCAGACAAAGGAAACTACTTTATTACTTTATGTTTCATTCTCACTCAAACGACTGCCTGTCTGACTCTTGCCAGAAAAATGTGCCTCTCCTGAATCTGTATGAAGACATCTAAAACTTGCACATACTTGTCTCTACAGTATAGTTGTGAAATATTTGAAATAGGGCCCAGCCAATATGTGATTAACAGGGCTGATATTGATCATTTTAGACATGTCATAAAGGAATGCAATGCAGACATACATATGGTCTAAGAATTACACTGCTGACTGCCTCTCAACACTCTTCATCCCTCAGACCAAGCATGTCAACCGTATACTGTACAGTGGATTGCTTGACAACAACAGCAGAGTGGTGTCATCTGTCCTTTTTCCCAGAATGCCAGGCAATCAAATCCACTGCCAGGTTTGTGCAGCCAGAATGTTGGCTGTTATAAATAATAGAAAGCCCAGTGGACTGGGAATACATGTACCAAAAACAATGCAGGAGCCGCAGTGTTTTGGCTGTTCCAAGTTAACATGGAGTCATTACACATTAATGAGAGGAGGGCTCATAACCTGCTCGTATTCCCTGAAAGCTGCTTTATCCTTTTATGAGGGCTGGCTGCTGTTTCTCACATCGTCTGTGTAAGAGCAGATTTCTGTGAAGTTGAGAATTAACTGGATGCTTTCATCAGTAAGTGCTTGATATAACAGTGACAGGGTCAGCTTACAATCATGCAACTTTTATAACTGAAGCCCAAGTCTTAGGAAAGAAGATAAAGCGCACTACAGAGACAGAAGCCGACCTTTACTCTTAACCCTGACTGTGATTAGTTTCATGATTTATTAAATAAAACAAATACAATTCGGGTCAAGTGTAAATTGTAAAGAATGTGTATGATTGCAACAAGGCTTTCCCTCTTTCAGTGTAATTAGATGACCTGGAATTACCTCACTGATATCTTACTCTCAAAGCCACAAAGCGTTTCCCTGAAGTGAGGCATATTTAGAAATGTCTTCAGAGCTCATGATAGTCCAGTGTAGGTATTTTATTTTCAGATTATCCATCCATTTGTTTATCTTTCCTACAAGGTCATGATGGTCATGGTGAAAGTCAAGGTTAATGTCAAGGTCACTGACTATGCATCTCTGTCCCATGACTTATTGAAACTGGGGGTGAAATTATTCAAAGTAGACAAAACAGCCTACTTGGACCACATTGATAAACCAGTGAGTTCCATTGAGAGGTCATGCTCCGCTGCAAAAGTCAATGTTTTCTCTCAATATTCTGAATATATTTAGATAAAAATCAAGTAAAAGTTGGATGTAGATTCAGTGATGTCTTCTTTTATTTGTCAATGTCAGTTATGACCTGAATTTCCCTCGGGATCAATAAAGTATCTATCTATCTATCTATCTATCTATCTATGAAGCCCAACGATGATGGTCACCATATTGAAAATGTTATTTTAACCTTTTAACATACGATAATTGTAGTAACTCATCAAGGATTTGTAATAAAGTCAGACTCATGCCTCCTTGAAAAATGCAAACATGAACTGTCCCAACTGTGATGCAAGTTCATCTAAAACTCATTTCCTCCTCCCCTTGGGGTCGCCGGTGGCGCAGTGGCCGTGCACGCGGTCCCTAGTATTGAGGCTCAGTCCTCACGCGGGCGGCCCGGGTTCGCGTCCGGCCTGTGGCCCATTTCCCGCATGTCTCTCCCCACTCTCTCTCCCTGATTTCCGACTCTGTCCACTTTCCTCCCTCTATAATAATAAAGGCATAAAGGCCAAAAATAAAAATCTTAAAAAAAAAAAAAACTCATTTCCCCAAAAGGGATGAGAAATAACAGAATTATCCACAGACACCAAAATCATTGTTTTGTACCAAGCCATGAACATGTTTATTCCCGCTGTAAATAGTATCCCAATCCCCATCCAATCCCAATACACATTGGGAGTTGATGGGGTTTGAGAGCGAGCCTTAAGTGGACACCGATAGTGACTGCAGTCTTCAACACTTTCATATTTGCTTCATTGGAAGTTGTCACTTGGCATTTTCACATACACATTACAATATAAATTGTTGTGTTGGGTGTAGTTGATGTTATATTAATTTGCATGAAGACAAAGAATGTCCCCAAATCATTATAATATGACAAAATGCTGCAAAATATTGCAGATATGAACAGAATCTGTATGTAAACTTGTGCATATCTACTGAATAAAACAGGTAAACATTACTCTGAATTACCTCAGTGAATACCCCCATAATATTTGCATCCAGTCATTCTAGAAAGCCCTGAATAGGATTGAATGTAAATGCAACACAAAACAACACTCCATTAATCACACAAGCAAATCCATAAAACATGAAATTATTTAAATACCCATGAAAAATAATCTTCAACTGAATGAAAATTATTCAAATCATGCAGTAAAACCACCATTACTCTCGCTAAGCTTTCTATTTACCTGATATTCTCACAACCGATATGAAGAGGGTAACGTTTTTTTAATCTATAAATGTAATATTGGATGTGTATTAGAGCTGCTTTTTTACTGCTACTCCGACTTGTGTTCACTTTGAATCAGCCTGAGACGACCAGTTGCTTGGTTTTATACACAACAATATTACAATGTAAACCACAACGCCAACAACTTTAACTGGCAGCTTTGCCCATCGGATAAACAAAAAGCGACATTCCATTGTTGTTTTCTTCATTTCCTCAGAGGATTGGGGGAAATGATGGCAGAGTCCCTGGAGGAGGAACAAAAGCATGCAAGCAGCTTTTGAATATGAGCGAAGTGGGACTCTTTGCTATAAACGGATGGTCCCTTAGGAGCGTTTCCATTACCTCTTGATGTCACAGCCTGAGAACATTGACTGCCATTGCTCAGAAACAAACCATCCACGAGCACAGCATACGAATGGATGCGGCTGAAAACAGCATTGCCGTCATCCAAAAGTATCAGCTTTCTGACTGCTCAATATTTTAATGCGTAAGTGATGTCTGCAGTGACATGGCTGTCCTTCCCTGTTGGTTTGGTGTTTTTTTTTTCAAGCATATTATCTCCTTAAACTTCTCCTGTGCTGTTATGGTTGTAGTTTAATATTATTTTACTGCTCTGAAATGTTTGATTTTCTTATTTTTAAGTTTTTTATCAAAACAATTGCTACACTATGCACATCTTTCTCAGAGCAACCCTACCTTTATACATTTAACATCCGTTGGCTAATATCCCAACCCATTGAAGCTGATGACTTCAGCGGTTTTCACAGATGCACTCCTGAACATCAAGGTTCAAGGTTCAAGGTTCTTTATTTGTCAATTCCAAAATATGTCAGACATACAGTGAAATCGAAATTACGTTTCCCCCCTCCCCACGGTGCAATGTAGATAAAAAAGTACAGTAAATAAAATAAAACAAGGTAAAAAAAAGATAAACATTTCAAGACAGCAAAAGTTATTACACACAGACTTCACTCAAAAAGTGTCAGACAAGAGGGGCTGAGGGATCTCAGCAGCCAGTACACAAGTGCAAAGACGCAGCGGTCAAAATGTTAACCAGATATCCAAGATGACGTGCAAAGCAGAGTCTGACCTTTGCCTTTATATCATGTGGGTTGAGAGTTGTATTATATGCACAATTAGAATAGCATGATATAATATCACCACCACCACCACTAAATGTTCATATTTCTACCTGATCATTTACAAATACGCTCAGCCTGCTTCTACACACACTTGCAGGAAAAGGTCGGGGTGAAAAATGATGCGGTTTGTGTTGACATGCAGATACAGCAATATTCAGAGACAGCTGCAACATTTTAAAATACAGACATTTACTTTGGGGTTAGTCTCCATACGTTGTTTTGATAGTATAGATTGCTTTATAATACACAATAGCCTGTATACCATTCGTTCATTTGGCTGGTACTCATCTGCACCGTGGAGTAGGAGAGCACAGCACAGCAGGAGCTCCACATACACACAGACAGACATGCACACACACACAGAGCTGTGCTCTCCTGCTTGCCCCACTTTATTGCATCAGGGTCATGTCAAGCCTGTTTCTACCTCTGTAGGCGGCACAGACGGGGGGTTCACTTTGTTCGCCCATTACATGGACTTGACCTTGTATTGTGCCTCTCTGGTCATCTAGCGTTTTACACCAGATCATTGTATTTGACAGATGACCAAAATATTAACTGAGCCACAGCCGCCCCAAAGACATTTGGAAGGCAAAATGAAAAAATAAATAAATAAATAAAATTCCACACTGGCTTTAATATTGAACTTTCAAACAATAGTCTGAATAGGGCTATTGACTTCAAATTGCCAAGAAGTTAATAATTGTAAATTGATTGCTTTGTCAATCCATTAGCCATATTCCACAGAGTAACAGTTAACATGTCTGTAGGGCCTGGCACCGTCTGGCTAGATACAACAGGTACTGTAAATATACAATATGTATCAATTTCTAGTACTTAGACAGTCACATTGACAATTTCTTGACCTGTAGTGCAGCTAGGAAAGAATTACATTGCCTATGCACACAAAGAATGAACAGACAATGACATCCTGCAGCGTTTTTATCTTCAATGTTTCTGAAGTAAATAACATTTCTCAGAAAACTGAAGTTCTCACAAAGTACAACATGTATCTGGTGTTGTAGGTGCACGCTACAAGAACACATGCAGTGAGTCACTATTACTGGGAAGGCTGAACTTTGTATCACCGTACTTCCAATCTTTAGAAATACAATAAACAGATGACTGATTAAATAAAGGGTCAGCGCTAAAAGTGCGTTTGCAAATCTGGCTGTTACCCATATGTTGAAGCTGCAGGCTCCTTTGTCTGTATGAGTCACGCCTGGGTCTTTGTCAGAGTTTGACTTCCTACGTCTCCCAAGGGCTCCTCAGACTGTTTGCAGAAATGCATCATGGTCAATAGTGTTCGCATACGTCAGCACCCAGAGAGGTACCATGTGTTAGCCTTTGAATAGACACAGAGCTCAGGTGTTTGCACTGAGCTCGTCTCGTCACACAAAATATTTCACTTATTTCATTTATTCTCAGCAGAAGGACTTAGTATGTGTCCATTTAACTGGCCTGGCACTTGGTTGATGTCATTAATGATTGGACTCAAATATATTAGCTCTTTATCTTTAAGCAGATCATTAGCATTTTTCTTTTGGTTTTTTAAGTTGATCTTAATAAATTGTCTTCATTATGATAAACATTTACAAGCAAAAAGAGATGAGATACAGAATTGTTTTTTCAACTGTCGAACATGACAGCATGGTTATAAGTCACTATAAACAAGTACACTACCTAATGCCGAAAAAAAACAAAACCCTGAGAACCTGAAAAACAACTTCTTGAAATTTTAAACATGTTTCAAAATGTGATCAATCGTTATAAACAACTAATATTCAGTGGTTGACAGTCTTTTAACAGCCCTAATTTTGATTGTACATTATTTTTCATTCACAGTTCTAATGTCCCTTTCCCCTCAGCTTCGTGGAAAGCTTATTAGACTAAAGATGGTGATGAAGGCAAATATTGAGATGTTAGACAGCAGCAGGTTTGTTCAGCAATGCTATTTATAGCTTAATGTTGCTACCCCCAATCTCAAAGCAGCACTGTAGCTTGGCCTCCCCTCTGCTTGGGTTTAATTTTGATTAATTATGAATTACACATTTTTTCAGAGACACATTACACTTACATGCTGAGAATCATAGCTTATAATACAAACTTGTAAAAAGAGGGAACTTAACATAATGCAAAAAGAGCCCCCAAAGTTTCCATTTTAAGTTTGCTTATTTCAGGAAAACATAAACCATCAACCATCATTGGTTTAGAAAACACAAAAAATCTGTTTAAAAAAAAGAAGAAGCAAAAAGGACTTAAAATCTCCTCTTTTGACTCATGGTTATAGACAATGGAGCTTTTTATTTGGTCCATTTATTCCATCTCATCTCAGCTCAACAGTTTAACATTTCTAGATAATGTTACAGAAGACCTAAAGTCCAAATCAGCTTTTGGCATTTCACCAGAGAGGTTAAGAGGGAGCGGCTGAGATGAAGGGATTGAATTCCAGCCCAGTCAAAGTCTTCACTGCGGCATAACCTCATATTTACAGGCAGCTGCAGTTTTAAACAAAGTTTAGAGTGGTTATTGCTTGCCTACAGACAGGAAATAAGATAGAATCGCCTCAGCTTGTTTGGCTCTCATACAATGGAGCAGAAATAGTCTCTATGTATTCTTGAAAAGGCTCAGTGAAGCCACAAAGCCTCTGCGGGCAGTTAAGAGCACCAGCTTCATGCAGTTTTTTTTCTTTGTATAATAGAGAGAATGGGAGACCTTAAGGGCAGATACACTTTGCATTTTATTTCACTAGTGCAGACAATCTGGCCCGTTTAGAGTCGTTTATGTGCTCTCTTATAGACAGCAGATGTCTAATTGAGGTTAAAGGAATTATGGATGAATAAACTAAGCCTTGAGGGAAAACACAGACTTCTCTGGATGGGGATTTGTCTGCTAGGCGTAGCCTGTTGGATCTCTGCAAGAGCTCACTGGTGTATGTTTAATTCAAGAGTGATTGCATGTGCTTGAGGAATGCAAGTGAGGAGGGGAAGAAAAGCTTTGGGCTTTCTGCGGCCAGTTTATTCTGCTGTGGAGGTCAAGTCAAGGATTCAGAGCTTCACAGTATGCTGCACAGGATTAGAGATGTTTGCTTTTGCAACAGTGAATGAGCTTGTAATCTAACACTGTTACTGAGTGATTGTGTAACATGTGAGTCAGTCACACCAGCAAATTAATGTGCCCCGGTGGGTGTTCTCTGTTTACATTTATTGTTTCTTGCCAAAACGAATATTCTGTCTACTTACAAAAATGTTCTCCTCTTCATAAAAATGTATTATGCATAGCAAGCTTTTGCAGCCAACATAACTGTGTATCACCCCTGTTATCCTTAAACTCACTGCTTCATAAAATCACTCAGTGAGAATCTATCCCTTCAAATGCCTACAACATTACAGTTCTCCCAAGTGTTGAAAAATAAACTCTGTAGCTAATTAATGAACAAACTTTTCATTTGAGAGATGTATAAAGTCAATAATTTTATAGTGTTTGGAACTCCATCGAACCCTCGAGACCAAAAACATATTTACAGAGCATTTTTTTGGTTTTCCTACATAGCAGAAGCTGACAGACATTCAACGGTAGCTTTTACAAGCCAGCATAAAACCTCTCTTTTCCGGAGCCCTTCGTATGAACCAGATATTGTTTATAACACTCAATCATTGACGCTGAATAATGTCGATAAAGTTTTTTTCTTTTCTTTTTTTAGTATTTATTTTTGGGCTTTTTTTCCCTTTATTGGAGAGATAGGATCGTGGACAGAGATGAAATCAGGGCGATAGAGGGGGAGCACAGGCTGGATTCAAACCCGGGCCGCCCACTGAGGACTGTAGCCTCCATATATGAGATGCGTGCATTAACCACTATGCCACCAGCACCCTTAATGATGGTAAACTAGCAAACTGGACTAACTAGCGTCTTCTTAAGTTACTTTTTTTTTTGAATTTGATTAATTTATTTTTGGTTATTTATGCCACCATTTAGTGACCTTTAAACTGCTTAAAGAGGGTGACTGTGAAGAGTGACAATGTGGATCTGTATGTACTTAAAATGCAAAGTATAAATCTATCCTTGTTCAAGGATAAACACAATTGCCAGTTTTCTTGGAAAAATTAAGTGTTCATAATTACTTTTTTTAAGACCCATAATCACTAAGCTGAAGCTGTGATGTTTTAATAGCCACATGACAGAGACGCTTGTGCATCTGCCCTTTACCCACCCGTGGGGTTAGACAGCCAACACAGGCTCAGCTAATGAGGTACAATCTGACATTTTATAATCAATAAACTAAGGAAACAAAAGACAGAAAGCAGAGTTTATTCAAGAGCTTCACAACCAAGTGAAGAAAAAAAAAAACGTGTGGATTTGATTCGAGTGTCCATTTGCAGGTTTTAGTTCTGAAGATCAGCTTGCATGTTGTGGTGAGATCTACACAGACGTTAAAGCTGCTGTGTTATGAAATCATTACACGCAGAGGGGATTTTCACATCCAACTTAAAAAAATAACCCAAACGGCATGATCAAATGTGTTTTCATTATTGCCTCAAAAAGGCCAAAGTTTGAACGAAATAATACATTAACAATTCATGTATAATCCTGTAACAAAGCTGAGTAATGGGAGTCTGGGTAAAGGACTTTTTGTTCAATTTCAACTAAAGAGTAAAAAAAACAAAAAAAACTCCTCCAAGTAGAAAGGTCTGATATGTAGTGATGTAGCTGGACTGAAAATGAGAAGTTCAAAGCTGAAGCAGCTGACATATGATCGAGTTGGACACTAATGACCTCTCACACAGCAGCTTCAGTCTGGAGAAAAGGTCGCTGTCCAAGGTCCTGAATTGCCCTCTCCTCTCCAGTCAGAGGATACTAAACACTGCAAAGTACTTTGTCATGTTACTGAAGAAATGTTATCGTATATTTATTGATTGGTTTTCTACAGTGAGTAGAATATCAGTGCTGATGATTTGCAGCATTTTGGGGATTTGAGTTCTAAATTGATATCAAAAGATTAGACTTGCATCCTGGTAATGATTTGGCTTTTAGTGAAATGTTGACATTTGTTGTTGTGCATGTAAAGGAACAACAACAAAACATAATATAAATACACAAGTTATTAAAAACATCAATACACTGGATTAAAGTTAATTTGAAGTATGTTTTCTGTAAAGTAGTCTGTTCTGTTGAACACTCTAATCCAGCGGTTCCCAAACTTACTGACCCCTAAAATAAGGTTTGCCAGAGACTGGGGACCCCGACTGTCCCTTAAGGTTAACATACAGTCGCACACAGCCATCTATATGCACTGATAGGCCTCTCCAAACACTGATGATACAACATTTTTGACCAGGAACACACAATTGTTTAACATAAAACAAAACACAACATGAGGGTTAAGACATTAGCTCAGTGGACATAACGCCAATCTGTCAATCGAGACCCCAACATCTCACCCTGCATGTGCAGGTACAGGCTCCAGCTTGCATGCAATTCGTACTGAGTGTAAGCAGACTTAAGTAATTGATTGGTGTTTCCAGGAGTAATGTATCTGATCCCCTTAGGCACCTTGCTTCACTGATACACTGAAGTCTAATCAATCCTCATTGTCCAGCCCAGTTTATAAAGAGCAGCTAGCCTCAGGATCCCAGACTGTAATTAGGCTCCTAAAGGTCAGAGATGTGGTTTCATGATAGTTCAGCAGAGATGTTGACCAGTTTAATTGATACTGAACTGATATAGAAACCAATGCTTCTAACATCACAAGGCGAAAGACCACAATTACACATATACTGTATGTTATCATGTTTAGTAAATGTGTTGACCAAAGACTTTAAAAGAAGAATGTACATCATTTTAGACATAAAGAAAATATATTATCTGTAAATGTGTCTCTGAGTGGTCACTGTCTGCATGGGTAGAAAAGGCGAAAAGCGCTGACTGGGATGTTGTCGCCGTGCTTCCTACGACAGGATGGCTGGCTCCTCCCCTTGTGTATAAAAGCTGGTATAGTCATATTGATTATTTCAATGTCATATAAGTATTTTCAGATATGGTCATTTTGGGTCAATTTTTTGAAGCTACAAGCCAACACTAACATTAGTCTGCAAACATAACAATTCAGGTCACAGGCAATTGCATCTCAAACCAAGGACAATTTTGTCCAACTCTTGAGCTTAACTACTTCATGCAAACTGAAGTGGACAAGGGTGTGAGGTGTGTGTGGCTGGAGGAGAGCGGAGGCTTCATTATTGCGGATTATGTGGCCAAACAAAAGTTTGTTTTGATTTCATGCTGGTGCTCATGGGGGACATCGACTGGATCCAAAAAAAAAAAAAAAGAAATATTACAGCAGGAGAGTTTTTAAAGTGATAATGATCAGAACAGAGTCCAAAGTGTGAGGATCATTAAAAACTTTCGGTTCTTTTGGTACTCTATAGTCAAACAGAGTTTTTTCAACGTTCCTAATTATATCCACTTTATAACATAAAGAAAAGAAACACAGGACTAAGGTTGAGAACCCTGACTGGTATAGCCATAGCAGAACTGTCTCGGAATTTATGTTATGGTTTATAAGCCTGTTACAGCAATAGCACTATAGGGTTTATTATATATTCTACTATTATATGCGTCAAACCCTCATGGGTAATTTTTCCTCCAACTGCACACTGTAGGTAGCAGCTCGGGCTGTTGCCACAAGGGATACGAGAACACCATTATATGCCCAGATTTCTAATGCACTTGAAATTTAAGCACATTAGATTTTAATACACTCGAAGATTTATAAGGCCACGTAAGAGTAAAGGCCAACTTTCCTCAAATTTAATCCCAGAACCACACAAATGTCAAGGCTACAGCAATGAGCCGGCAGGGCTGGATAATATCCAGCAGCTGCATGAAAAATGCATCTGCATTTCTAATGCAGCACAGTGTGAATGATAAATTCATGGAGACAAATGGTAAATACAGCCCAATGGTGTTTTTATTGATTTATTTATTTATTTCCTGATTTTTCATCATGTTTTGCTCAGTTTATTCAGCCATGGGTCATTTGCAACTAGCAGAGAGCGATATATTTGTAGAGTTTTCATAAAATATGTGCCAAGCGCATATTTGGGATATACAGATGAAGAAAGTTAAACCTGTATTTATTCATGTTTTTGCTATCTGGAAGCGGCTGTACAAATGTAAAAACTTATCATCAGATCAATTTCCATTTGGTGATTATTGCCAATGCAGCCTTTTTTGTCTGTACACCATAGATTAAAATACATTTCTGGCTCTGTTCACTCTCAATACAATAAGCACATTTATCTCCAAGACCTGCTCAAAGGGGTCCATAGCACATAAAAGGAGATACATCAACATTTTCCCCAAAGCTGATTGATCAAAATATGAATCCGATTTCAAAACAAAAGAGGAGTGGATGTCGGTAAGTCAGTGGGTGTGTGGGAGGTGTGGTGGGCAGGTGTTGGTTGTGGAGTAAACCCAACGAGGAGCATAGAGAGTCTCGCTGAGAGGACTGTGGTATCTGCTCAGAGTGCATAATTCTAGCCAAGCAGAAGTAGCCCTTCAAAGCATGCAGTCTAAACGTGGACGTGGCCAGCCCTTGATTGCACAGCGTGGACATGATGTGGCCAAACGATTACTTTCAGGTCACCAGGATTACCCCTATAGATTCTTCAGCATCTGTGTGCGCCTTTATCCGAGGTCGTCTGGAACCCTCTCTAAAGTGCAGCGCAGCCCAGATTAGCAGTATAGGGACGTTTGGTGCACATGGACGCAGTGGGGACTTATTGAACTGCTAAATAACCTTCAAACAAGAAGATATCTTATACTGTATATCTCCAACTCTTTTGAGACTATTCCTGAGACAAAGGACACTAAGTTGTGGAGTCCCTTAGTATGGACAACTTTGGCACCTCTTTACTGTAAAGCAATACAAACTTTGTACGTGAGCTTTAGGAAATGATCACTGAGCATCACATGGATAAGAATGAATAACAACTAAACTAAGGACCACAGTGATTTATTTCTTCTTTTTAGAAAAAATAGTTAGGTGTCCATCCGAGGACACTTTTAGATGCCAGTTACAGTGATCTAGTTTTTCAAATCAGGGTGCCTCACCAAGGGAAAAAAAAAGTCACTCACTGATTAATCATTTACTTTTAGTGAATCCAAGAACATAACAGATTCAATTCCCTCATTCCCACTATGTGTGTGGAGGCTAAACAGTTGGACTGGCATGATACATATGGTTCGGCAAATGATTTCAAACTTCATTGAGTGAGACGTGAGAACATACTGTAGTGCTGCTTTTCGATTAAAAGCTCATTCAGGCCTGGAGATCTTGTTTCAATAAAAGATAAAGTGTACGTCTCCATAAAGTGCAGCTCATGAGTCGTTCTCCGTACGCTCAGGGCTTAAGAAAATGATGAATGTTGTTGAACTTTGGCTACGCTGCTCAAACTGCACTGTTTGGGGAGATGTTTTTCTTTGAACTACAGCCAAGCTCTCAGCATTTATATTCTCTCCTTGCTTTATTTCTTCACACCAAAATAAAGCACCTAAGAAATACAAAAAGAAAAAGCCCCATCAAACAGATGTGCATCAGTTCCCTCCAGCTGGTAGGCTCCATACTGTCAGTCATTTCCCAGAGAAAAAAAAACTACTTGTTGAGGTTTTCCAGCCCTGCCAAACGCATACATAAACATTGGCTTCTGTCCTGACAAAAGGTCAGAAAATACAAGGAAGCGGTTCTTTACAAGGAGTCTGATTTAAAGGCCACTCACTGCATCTCTCGCTTGGCTTTGGCTGCCTCTTAAAGAAAACTGTCAAAGGAAAACACAGACAATACAGCTGAAGGCGAGTGGTCAGAGAGGGTCAAGTCAATACTTTTCCATGAAAGTCTTTAGTTATGTTGTCAGGCATTTCTAAATCATTATCGGGACCAACTTATTTACTTATTGAACTTATCTATTAAAAAAACAGCAGTAGATAAAAAGAAAAAAAAAAAAACATGAAGCATTAATGGATGCCTTCATCTTTTTACAACGCTCAAGACATGGTTGTTTTCCCAAGAGGTAAAGTAAGGTCGCCCAGTATGACCACTGGAATAACCATCAGGGCACATATATCCAATCTTTAAGTTAGCTTAGTGTTTATCCATTTAGCATTCCCATTTCTAATTAAGAATAATGTAAAAGATGCTGATTAAATGCTTTCTTAAACCTTTTCCAAACAAGATTGTAAGGAAACAGCATGCTGACTTTGGCTCTAAATAAAATGGTTTTGTTGTTGTTAGTTCACAGATACCCTTTGTGTGTAATATGTTTATTGTGTTTTTAACAATGTGGAGAATGACAATGTCGAGTAGGTTGCTGATTTTTTGCGAGGGCGTCCACACACATACACTGCATAATAATCAAGCCTACTAGGACATACTATTGTGCATGCAGTGTCCAAGAATCACAACAAGCCAACACAGTGTAGCTGCCTGCATGGCTTAAGTTCAAAATAAATACACTAACAGCACCAGGAGGTAATACATAACCACTACTACATTATAAGAGCCATACGAAGCACACACATCATAATTCGTGCACAAAAACTTTCTAACTTTCTACCTATAAGCAGTAATTACTGGTTCCTGAAGGTAAACTTTAATGTTATGGCATTTAAGCTATTTATTATTGTGATGAAGAATAAGTCACTAATAAACGTTTCACATTAACTAATAAGAAGTATGCCTCTAATTAGCATGTTAATGCTAATAAGTAACTAGTTAATAGTGAATATTATTTATTTTTTTTTTTATAGATTTATTCTTGGCATTTTGCCTTTATTATAGAGGAAGGAAAGTGGACAGAGGCGGAAATCAGGGAGAGAAAGTGTGAAGAGACGTGCGGGAGGGAGGCCACAGGCCAGACGTGAGCCCGGGCCGCCCGCGTGAGGACTATGGCCTCAATGAATGGGGACGCGCGCATTGCCACTGCGCCACCAGCGCCCTCAATAGTGAATATTCTGACCTTAATTTAAAGCATTACCAATCTGAGCTAAAAGGCTTTCATATGTAAGGCAAGTGGTTCTTCCCTATTTGTTTTCTTTTAGATTTGTATTTTGTTCCCTGAGAAGACCTGAGTGTGTCCACAATATCCAGGACGCTGACACGATTGCCCTGCTCTTAAGATGCCCATCATCTAGTCTGATCAGTTTAGTTGCAGATAAATTAGCATATCTGTGAAGATGGTCTCCGGGTTGGGTAATTAAGACAGTCATTGCAAAATCTAAAAAGTTGAATTTCTGAAAACAGAGTTTATGAAGTATGTAGAGAGGAGGGGATTAACATAATATATGTTTATAAGTTTAGGTTTATGAGAGGGACCATGTGTTATTAATTTAAATCCCTACAATTTTCTGCCAAATTACAGTAGATCATTAAGCTTTAATCAAAACTGCTCAAGTCTCATCATTTTTACTTTTATTTAAGCCTCCAAAGTCCTTGAGATGTCCCTTGGGAGCAATCATGTGAACAATTTTAAATTATAACACATGTTTTCCAATGATGGCCTAAGTCAAATAAGGGATAAATAGATACAAAGATACATGTTTTTATTATACCTTCATGCAAGAAAAGACCAACCAACACCGTCCAAAAGAGTGATGGATTACTTTTGCAACATCACATCACTCCTACCGGGGTCTCTGGTTATAAATGACAAAAAAAAAGCGAAGAGATAAAAACTTAGTCTAAGGCTTTGAGAGGAAGCAGAGGCATGTTTATAGATAGTAAAAACTAACAATAAAAACGTAAAAGTTGCCTCAACCATTTGTTTTCCTACAATTAAGAGATTTGTTTCAGTACAGAAATCTAAGTCTCTGTTTGCCAGTGAGATTTTCAATGTCATGCTTCGATGAAAAAGACATAAGCTAAAAAAGGCACTTTTTTTAGATCAAATAAAACTGTGATAAAGTCATGAGTTCAGACAATTTGTAAAGGCCTTTCCTTCACTGAATGCTTCCTGAGCTCTCTTAGGTTCGTTGGGACTGTTGGTGAGGATGGCCTGCAACATGTGCTGAGAAACATCCAAGGTCAGAGAGTCAGTATGTTCGTTCTGTGATCAAGTGCATCAGAAATTGGTTAAGTGTATGATTCTCTTCACTTTGTCTGTGAGAGGGTTAGGAGGACGTTGGGCTGCTTGTTGTGTTGTCTATAAGTCAGGCATTGTGTTATGACTTAATACTCCCCACATGCACTAACTAAAAAGAAAACCCTTGTTGCTGTGATTTCCAGTCATTAAGAAAGAGGCCCAACAGACCTAACAACAACAATAACTTCAATTTATATAGGGCCTTCCAAGTGACCCAATGATGCTTCACATCAGAACACAAAAACACAACCAGCACTGAAGAGTTTAGGATGATGACACATTCCTCACACACTGATCGCAGACTCTGCTCTGTAAAGTGACCATCAGCAGAAACAAATCCAATTCATATTCGTTCATACACCGTCGACAAAGCAGCGGGAGCGACTTGGGGTTAAGTGTCTTGCCAAGGACACGTCAGACGTGGCTGCAGGAGCTTGGGATCAAATCCCCGACCTTACGATTAAAGAAGACGACTCTTCCAACTGATCCACAGTCACCCGTAGTGACATGTATTTAATCTGCTTGCATGTGTGGTAGTTAATAATTATACACAAAGAAAGTGAAGGGTTTAGTTCGGATTGTATCTCAGAGGTTGGGAGCGTTTAAAATATACATTAAAAGTGTGAAAGTAATGATAACACACACTGATGTAGGATCGTGCATGGAATGCATTTATCTCCCATGAGAAGCTCATTAATTTCCAATGAGAGAACCCATTATAGCAGCATGTGTCATTGCAAATGCACTGAGCCAGGGTGACAGTGTTGCATGAGAAGAGTAAAGTAGACACTCCATGGCTTAAACTGAAGGAAATGTATATGAAAAGTGCTTTATTTTTTTGAAAAGCTCCAAACTGCAGAACAGATTGGTTAGTTTTGTTAATACACTTAATCTTACATGATGAACACGTAAGTTAAACACAGGTGTTGAGCTGAGAATCAGTTATAGATCAAATGTTATCAAAGTGTAATGCTAAAGGCACATGATGCAGTATGCACTTTGCCCTCCCAGATACGGGTTTGCCTCAGGCCTTATGAAAGCATTGTTATGTTCTAGATAAGCAGACTGTAGAAAACATCAACAACAGCCTAAGGATAACACTGTGTAAGCAGCAGCACAGTTTTTATACTGTAGATACAGACAGCTCTGCCTTAAGGAGAAAGGCTGAGCGCTGCACATCTGTGCAATGAAGAGGGCAGGAAGCCATTGCTCACCGTAGGCCTCAGGAGCATGTTGTGTGACTTGATGCCTTTGAGAAACACACACCTGCATCTTAGAGGTTAAGTGCTGGAAAGTGGTTGAAAGTAGCCACATAAATAGTGTGTCATTTCAATAGAAACAGGCCGAAGGTGACAACTTAGTATTGCAACTATAGGTATGGCATTTATTTTTATATTTTCTATAAACCTATAATCAAATGACTAACAATCATCAGACCTCAGAGCGCCTTGAGTCGTCAGAAGACTAGAAAAGTGCTTTCCAACCCAAAGTCCTTTTACTATTTACCTCTGCTCTGTGTTGTGTAAATATGCAGCAATATATTTGTGATGGTAGATGTTATCAGTGCTCGTTCTATATAGTGCATTCATGAAGGCATATAGACGAGTTAGAGAGGGAGCTTCTGTTTACAGTTTTCTATGCAAAGGAGATCCCAATTAAAGGCTTATGTACCAGCCTCGTGTTGATGAACTTTTAACAATTAGAGGCAGGTCTAAATTCGAGGTCCCTTATCTTATTAGTGTATAGTGTTCATTCATTGGCAGATCGGAGATATGCATAGAATTGGTGACTCCCTCTGGTCCCACAGTGCAGCAGGTTAGTAAGGGTGGGATGTAGTAACACATTAGACTATTTCAGCTTGTGGCATTTTGACCTTTTCAAGCCTTTCACTCTTCATGCACCTTGTTAGTTTAGTGAGGTTGTGCCAGAAAATCCTGCTCTGCTTCTTCTTAGATGCCCTTCCATTGAGTCTGTCTCCTATTGACCTCTGTCTCAAATAGAGGCAGGGTTATTTTATCAATTCAAGTAAATGTTAACATGTTAGTTAGCTATGAAGCTTCTCATACTCATGAAGGTATAGTTCTTGAGGATTTGTTTACAACAACTTTTGTACTTTTCCCCCTACACACTACCACACATATTTGTACTTTCTATTTTTTTTTTTTTTTTTCAGTTTGAAAAACCAGCTTTTTACTTAAATTCATTTCTTATTTCACTTTAACATCTTTGCATGCTATCAATCGCAACTTAAACGTTAAGGACAACTGTCCATCAGTGATATCGAGTACTAAAGCAAGAGAACAGGAGAAGAAAGTTGATTCAAACTTAACAAGACAAAAAACTCTTACTTTGAGAGTTATGTCTGTGCCCATCAAGATAGTCTTAAAGCTACATGGATGAAAATGAAAACCAAGTGGAAATTTGAAAATGTCACAGGAGCGGCAGACTTTCCACATTCATACTGTTTATTTTACACATTGGAACCAAGCTCGGAAATAATTATGTGCTGGAAGATAAAGCTATATATGCAGGCTGTGTAGCTCATGTTTCTATCAGCTCTCTAATTGGCTGAGTTAGCCTGCACAGGGCAGCTCGAAGGACATCAGTGTCACTTTTGATGGCAACAACAAAGCCTTGACCCTTATCACCCAAGCTGGAGTGGTTCAGTAACAGTCTGCTTCTGCAGAAAGAAATATCAGATTGGAACTGACCTCGACCCCTCTGCTTGAAATCCCAGCACCGCCATAAGAAGCTTTACTTCAGACTAAGGGCGGGTGAATAGGGATAATTTAATGAAACATTCAATGAGTGCACTCCACAGTCCTTTGACAAATTGTCTTTTTTTGGGTTTTTTTGATCGCCAACCATGGCTCAATTTGAGTTGCCTGAAAAAAAAGTCAAGTTGAAATACAAGAAAAGGAAAGGGAAAGCAAAAAGGAGCAGATATGCACCTGTAGTATTCAGAGGTTAAGTATAATTGCATCAGGAAAAAAACAATTGAAACAGAAGATCATACGATTAGGTAGTCTGATGGTGGCTTAGGCTCTGGTAGAAAAGTCTACTGTATGAGAACTATAAGAAGTGTAATGGCAAGCTGTCGATTTTCAAACCAGAGCAACTTCTGGGCATAAACAGTCTGGTAAATTACAGGTGAGGTGGGCAGACCTTAATAAGATGCTGAAAGAGCAAACAAGAGCAATCCTTCAGTGGCATCACAAATAGATTCATCCCTCAGTACCTCTTTGTGCTATGTTACTTTCTAAAGCTTGGGATTTAAAGCTGGCAACCGAGCAAAGCCTTGAATTAGCTTAATGAGAAGAGCTAGGCACATGACTCCCGGCTCACGTGGAGAGAAAGTCAGTAGCAGGCACTTAACGCTGAGTTGATTGTTGTGTCTTTGAGCTGCATTGACAGGCGGGGGATGGCTTCAGGTTTGTTGTGCAGTTAAAAGAGTGATGACTTACATGCTAGAGAATTATACATGTCTGTATTTGCATGCATGAATCCTTGTCTGTTTTTTACTGGATCTACATTTGTGTGCTAATGTGGGCATAATTGGGACTCCGGCATATGGATTCTTATTGTCTCAATAATGAGGGCAGAGGAAGGCACACAGCCATAAAATGTACGTCTCAATTGTACATTGTTAGCTTTCGTCAGTTTCAGTGGGTGTAAGCTTAAGATGTAGCGTTGTTCAAAAAACAGAAAACACTGAAAGCCTGGCCTACATACAGTTATGCAAACTCAAATAACAAAAGACCAGAGGGTAAAAGTAAAAACTTTTTTTATGACTTCAACTCCCCAGGAAAAGAGTCAAGCCAATGAGATGAGTACAAACAAAAAAAGTTTCTTGAGTGTCTACGTGAGGCTGTCTCCAAAACCTTAGAAAAGTCAACTTACACAAATGTTAACATGCAAATGTTTGCATGCTGTAAACATTTACAATGCATGCCAAAATGCATTCGTGGGCAAGTTGGGTACCATTTTCAAAACTTCAGGGGAAGTCTGGGTGTCTATTGCTGTAGGGATGCAGCAGTACAGTCATCCCCCAGTTCACAATGTACCTTGTTTTGTTGGTGAAAACGCAAAAACCAATATAGCTGCAATTCACAAGCATGTATTGAACGGTGGATGTTGTACCGACGGGTTTAATTTTATATTATACATTATACAATTGCATCATCCAGTGTCTGTTTGGCTACGTCTCAATGATGTTCATCCACACTATTAAAATGTGATTACACAGTGAAAGACACAACTCCTTGTTTGATGTCACACCTCTGTTGGATGTATTAAGGACTTATCTGCACACATTAAGATGCGAGCTTCATTAGTACACATTTAATTAGCATGTTGAGACGATAGGATGACAAGTATATTTTTTGTGAAGAGTAAAATATGCTAATTTGATTCAGTGTAAGAAGAGGGAATTTGTTACTCCGGGTTATATCAGAGATGCAAAGAAAGAAAAAAAAGAGAATAAAGATGGAGCCATTGTGTTTTTGTGCAGCATCTCCAAAAAATGTCATGCCCAGACTGCTGTCAGCAGCAGCAGTGAGATCTCTGTTTGTCTGCAGGAGGAGTGTCTGTTCCTCAGTTTGCTCTGCAATGAAGCCATTTAAATGAATTCTTCGACCTCAGCTCTTGATCAAACCTGTTTTCTGTCCTTCCCTACTCATTATTCTCCTGCTGTTTCCTCCATGCATTGTCTGCCTGTGTATCGGGACAATGGGACACAGAGGTTACCGTTGCCTGTGGCTTGAGACTTCATTGCGTGTTGTAAGCAACTGCCAGAGCACACACAACGCCATGTTTTGTGTGTCACACTGTGTTGTTAATCCTGCTGGCAGGAATGTCATTTCTTGGCATGAGTAAGTTGGCTAGGAAACAACAGGAGGTGGTTGGAATGAGTTCAATTAGTCATTCATACTTTAAATTGGGTTAAAGAGGAAAGATAGAAGGGTTCTTCAGTGTCCGAAGAGTTTGACCCCAGAGGGCACGTATGGAGTCAGTAGATGCAGTTCTTAAGTACTTCTTAAATCCACTCTAATATAGCTTGTTAACAGTAGCTCTGCCAGCAAAAACTTGGCTGTTAGCCTACAATTCAACAACTGTATGGCCCTAAGCTTTGCCATGTGACATTATGAGCCAAAAACCTCTCAGCTAAGACTTGTGTAATAAAGATCTCCATCTCACTTTACTAAGTGGTTTGAGCTCTGTGATCTGTCTCAACACTTACAAGACACTTTCCACGGATCTGTGATTTTCACGATTGAAAAAACACAGTTGACACTGTCAAGGAGAACATGGAAAGCACATTAAAACCATGCATGCATCAGCATCACTGTGCATGGGCTGGGTCCATGTTACAGATGCTATAACGTAAGTGTAGCACTGGAGGAAAAGGCATCCATAAAGATCCAGTGGTTTACATGGATCTCTTGCTGACCAATAATTATTAAAAAAAACATAGTGTATGTTCTCTCAGAATACAAGACTAATAATTCAGCAACATGTGTATGATGTGTATGAATGGGATTAGTTACTTCTGATGGTCACTTTACATGGCAGCCTCTACCATCAGTGTGTGAATGTGCAGGTGAGACCTGCAGTGGAAAAGAGCTTTAAGTAGATAGAAGACAAGCTTAAGTCCATTTATCATTTAACATGATGATCGCAGACCTGGAAAAATGGCATCATGATATTTTTAGGCAATTGTATAAAGTTAGTGATACGTGATTATAAAGTTATCAGTGATCTTACTAGACAGGCCCTTACTTGGGTATACAGTACATCAGATGTTTACAGTACAAGGAGGGCAAGTGTGTTAGTTGGTAATGCTACGAGAACATTCATTTAAAGCCTAACGCTTCTGTGACTAGTCACTCTAACTAGTTTCTCAACAAAGGGTCCATGTTTTCTGGAGCAGGGACCGAATGGACAGTAGCTACAGTCCATGTCACACTGGTCACAGTTTTGACTGGTTTGACATACACAGTTCCTCGCTCTCTCTCCCAAAGTTTCTTGCCTCTAAATGCACATTTGCAATACACAATTCAAAGACACAGTAATTGTGTTCATATATGTGCTCAAATTAACTAATAAACTAAACTAAACTAAATATTCTTTTAAATGCACCCCAAATTAAAATCTGTAAAGGAAGAGTGTAGGGCTGTGTATGTTCTCTAGTATCTCCTGTAATTTACAAAATATACAAATATAGAATATAGTCAGATGCAATAAAGATCTTGAGCTGATTATTTTTTTAACATTGTTCTGGATGTTATAAAGATTTGGGATTTGCAGGGCCCAACCCCCATTTACAGATATTTCTCAAAATAGAATAAGTTGAAAGTCGGTAACCTTGTTGTATTACATTATTTAACAAATATTGTATCACCGACTTTGATAGTGCCATGTTTCTGTCCATTTATTTCACTGCTTTGGAAACAAACCATTGTTCAACAACCGTCCAGGAACACAGTAAATTAATGGGAGGGTTTATCTGTCAGTCAGTAAGCCAGGAGAGTGAAGGACTACTGTGAGTCTGGAGATCCATGGACTGCTTTCAAGGTGGAAAACATGTTTGATTTATGTTGAAAAACCATCGCAGCCAGTAGACCTACTTTGGTGTCTCTTTCTATTTCATCCTTAAAGAAAGAGCCAAGTTTTTGAGGGGCTGACCCATTCACAGATCTTTAATCTTGTATCCAGGTTGGCATGTCTGTGCCAATGTTCTCTGTAGCTGCTGTGGCACACTGTAGCAGTGTCTATTTGCCTCAATCCATTCCAGAGATATATTTAGACAACAGTAAGTGGTGGGAGAAAGCAGGGTGTTGGGCTGAGATAAGTTTCTTTACACCTGAGGACTGTTGTCGTGCATCACCGTGTCAGTGTGCTCTGTAAGCTTTTTGTTGGATTTTGTTGCTGACACAACAATTGTGACTGGCACATTCTTGTGACAATGTCTAAAAACATCCAAATATTACAGGCTACAAGTGTTTAACATTTAAAATTTGTTTTCGCATTGACAGTAAAATGATTGAGTTGATAAATGTGTGTTTTGTGTATATTTTGTTTTAGTTTGAAACTGACCCGACGCTCTGCATTTCCTTGTCTGACTTCCTGTCCAGGTTGATCTATTCTATCCAACTTGTCGCATGGCTACAAAAGGCTCCGTTGAAAATTAACTTGGAGTGTATTTGAAATAGATGGACTGGGGCGCATTGACTTTGTGGCAGTGAGTGTACACATAGGTATACGTTCATCACCATTCAACAGAACCAGAAGCATCAGTCTGGATCAAAGAAAAGATCAAAGGTTGGAGTAAATAGTGACCTAACTGTTATTGTTGGTTCTGTGCAGGACAAGAACCCTCTTGGTGAATTCTGTTTGTTATGGACCAATCCATCCATCATTTCTGATTGTATAAGAGGGATTCCATTAGTGCTGGGACTTTTCACTATGTATCCTTCACTGAATACATTACAGGGTTTATTTTTATCAATCCAGCTGGTACTTTTGAATCACAAAACAGACTCTTAATTAACTTGATAAATTAAAACATACAAATCACATGTGTTGGGTTTAAGCTGGTAACCATGGAGACATACAATGAAGAAAGAGCAAAGGAGAACAGTTGGGTTGCTTGGCAACAGGCCACTTACAGTCAAGGTGTGAATTAGTTGAATGGCGAGCAAAGAACTGTTGTAAAAGTAGTGTCACACTTCAGGTTTATATGCTGTACTGGATATCAGCACTGCTGTGATCATCTCTTGACCAAATAACAGCACTGCTTTGGGAAGACTCAACTGAATACCAAATATGAGCTTAGAAAACAATGTTTTCCCTTTGCCCCTAACAGCACCCAACATGTTGGCGTTAAACATACAGTATAGCAAGCTGACTTAAGACGTCATGATTATTGTCTGTAATACAGACAAATCAGTCCTTGTTTTCAAATGCCTGCAATGGCAGCATTTTTGGTCAATTATGGACATTCAGCACATGCTGTAATCAACTCTTCCTGTAAACCATGACTTAAAAAACCTTGTTCATTGGAGACATATAGAACCTAGTAGTATCTGAAGTACCTCAGAATCCATACCCTTGTTGAATGTCTAGAATTTATTGTTGAATTGTTAGCCCTATACAAAATAAAGTATTCTAACTAAAGTTTACCGGTATCTCAGAGGAATATAAGGAACAATGGCATCACCTTTGGGAGTCATTCGTAAGCAGAAAGTCCCAGAGAGTTGGTGCAATCGTGCAGATTTTTTCAGCCCACCATTGTGCTAATGGAGTTGCAGAACTATCTCCTGCAACGAGTGGAGAGGAGCTCAAATGAGGCTGGGGAATGACAGGCAATAGACTGGAAAATATGAGAAAGAGAGAGCGAGGATGGACTCAAGCTGATGTGTTTATTTGCCACTGCAGGTGCCTGGCAGAAAGCTTGGTGGGTAAAATGCATTTTAAGTCCCACGTGCATTAAGAAAATGGACACAGCCCGTCTTCTTTTATAAAAATCAAATGCAATGGTGTGAATATTGGTCTTGTTTTGGTTTCAAAAGTTCACGCAGGGCTTAAGAAGAGGTTTGAAAATGAAATCCTACCATGCAGTAAAGTGCTCTTGCCCATGACGTACAAACTGGATCCATCACTTTGTAGTTCAAATTACTTGCATACAGTTATTGTGAAAAGATAGACAACTTACATTTATAATTGAACTGTTATTGTGAAGTAAATGGGCTTGGTTTGACAACTGAGATGATGGTGAAAGTGTTATCGAGTGCAATTGACATGCAATTGAGGTAATGATTTCAAGCAAGCTGGGAAAAGCACAAATGTTCGTTCTTGAACAGGCGTCAACACAAGCTTTGGGCTGTCAGTTTGATTTCCCACATACCTGTTCTAAAAAACAAATCAGAGCAAACCTGGATTTTGAAACAAACCCCTATTGCCTGTCATAACAGCTAAGAATCCAAGACGTGTGAATCAAAGAGCACAAATGTCTTTATTAAGCAGAGAAGCAATCACACACTGTCATCTGGTAGCAAAAAGCCACATAATAGTCTTTTCACTGTGCTATTCAAGGAAACAAAGGATGCATCATGGTTCAATTCAAAGGGAGAAAAGACTGTGGGCAACATATTCACTATTACAGGGCTAATGTAAAGCATGTTTAAAAATTAACCACTCCTGAAAGCATGACAATGTGATTCATAGCATTACAACTAACTGCTGACTCATTTGCTAATCAACAATGATTCCTTGCTAACCTTTTATCCCTGAAAATGCTGAAAAAGCATTTGCAATTTTTGAACACATCTGCCAAATGCATTTTTCAACATCATGGGTGCCATAACCGGGGCATGATTGTTGCTGAATGTACAAAGAGGTTAGCCTACCAGAGTAATATATATATATATATATTTATTTGAATTTTTATGACTTCAGAGGCTACAGAAACTACGGATTACTTTTAATAAAATTGGGTTTTGAAAGAAAAAGGAGGTATAAATACAATAGATACAAGAGAAAAACATGATATCTCTAAAGGCAAATGCAAACTTTTTGGTTCAGAAGTCAAGATGATGTCAGGCTGAGGATGAAAAATGCAAGCTAGTCAAGCTCTTGAACAAAGATTTATGTAAAGCAATCAAGATTATGCTTTAATAAAGTAGGGTTAATTTCGGAATATATTTTAGAACAGGTTATCTTTGTGCTATGGTTCAGGGCTATAAACCTATTTGTGTGTGGTTGATGGTATAGCAATTTCTATTGGTTGAATGATGTTGCACATAAACAACCAAGAAATGAATGGTGTCTATCTCCCTTTAACACAAACAGAATGTCTGGATTCAGGCTAAAGCACAGGCAGTTTATATTGTATTTACACTGGATTTCATGGGGATGTTTGGTACAATATAGAAGATTTAATAGAGAGGACGATGAAGGACTGACTTACAGTCCACAAACAGATATATGGTCTTTCCCAACAGGAGCACTAACATCTTACAGCAGTTATTCTCAGCCACAGCTTTACAGATACCATTTTGAGAGAAGTATAGCCTCTGTAGCTTCGCCTCACTGGTTGTCTGTTCAGCTAGACGATGATACATTATAGCAACTATATAGGAGCACTTGAAGAAGCGACTTCAAAGAAGCGACTGAGATAGCAGCCGCCCAATCAGATCTCACTTTAGCAGCATAATGGCATTCAGATCCCTAAAGGCAGAGAAGAGGATGTGTCATAAATTATGAATTTCCATGAGAACAGATATGGATGGTGGTGTCATGCAATAATTGGCACAGCACTTAGCTCCAAGTGAAGCTGGCTGGTGGCTGAGTGATGTACGCCGCAGGCACCTACCCTGAAAACACAACCGAGATTATTTGCAAAGTCAGCGCGGCACTTAGAGCCACCCCCAATTATTATGTTGACCCAAGGGTCTATGATGTGTCAACATCTTCTCTTCACCTTCAGGGCAGGTTGTTGGGTAGCAACAGTAAGTCATGTTTAGAGGAGCCCTGTAAGGGGATTGAAAATTATCTCATATAAGTTTGAATATGAAAAAATACACCTTTCTAGGTACGTCTACTTGACTTAAGTGTTGATGGGGGTCAAATCTGGGTAAAATTGATTCATACTGTATAGGTCTGTCAATAATGATGTTTCTTAATTGTGATTAATCAATGACTTTCAATAGTTTATCACAATTAATCCAATTTCTAATCGTATGTATAAAATTGAATCATTTAAAAAAAAAGTTTTTGCAAGGCTTTTATTTTGAATTGTGTTGTACTGCCTGCTTTTATTTTGACATGAAGGAACTTTTGGTAGAGAGAAGGTTATGAAATGAACTTCACCATAGGAACAAAAATACTCCTTACGGATGGACCAAATAAAACCAAACGAAACCAGCTAAAAAGAACAGTAAATAGTGAAGTGTTTAATGTCATGAGGTGGATATTAGCTTTGCCTCATTAACGGAGTTGTCTGATAATTTTTTTAAAGTGTAATGAGATAATCAAAGGAGTAGCAGTATTAATTGTGATTAACTCGCCATAATATTTACAAAGTTGAACCCAGTGGTCATTGACTCATAGGATGAGTTATGTGAAAATTCCTGTTCCAGAGAATGAGATATCAATTGGCACAAGCTTTGTGCATTTTTAATCCCACCAGACAAACACATTTTTAGCCAACATGTTCCAACAACTGCTTCTACCATCACCATGTTTTATTGCTACTTTTGACTATAGCTTACCACTAACAGCTTTACAACATCTTCAACATGGCTAGATTTTGAAAGGCTGGTTCAAGCCTTCTGCTTAACAAAGGTATTACATGGAGTGCTGTCAGAAATATTCATACAGCAGCTTTCTTATCTTGTGACAACTCAAAGTGAAAAATATATCAGAGTTGGAGGGAGGAGTTTGTAGTGACGATGTGAATATGTAATTGGGCACTTAGACGAATAATCTAAACCTATCAGTCCCAATTACAAGCAGACATCCAGTAGATCTAGTTGCAAACTCGGATTTTGGTGAATCTTTTGCTGCACGTCACAACAGCTAGTTTATTTTGAAAATTTGAAAGTTTTCATGACTAAACTGGAATAGCTGTTTAGGCTTGTTTGGTTTTTTTCTCAAGAGCTGGGAAAATAAGACATAATATTCAGTGTAATTAGGGTTTGCCTTGCTTTGTTTTCTCTTTTCGTTCCATGACAATGAAAAGATTGCCGTCTGATAAGTTAACGTCTAAATTATGGTGTCATGTAAGCCCATGTGGGCTGGGCATAACAATGGATGTGTGACAAAAAAAACAAACTTGTTTTTACTAATTCAACCAACTACTACATCTGTTTCTATGCCACCTTAGTTGTGGGTAATTCTTCCCTTCTGCTATGAGAACTCCTGTATTTCCCTCTGGGTATCTGACGCTGACAGACATTTGGACATACATCCCTGTTACGCCTTGCGTGCAACATGTAACACATGGTTGCTCAATGGTGGGGTAAAGTCTTTCCACCCCTGATCTGTCATCATAGGTAATAACAGAAGTGTAATGGGGGAATGAGCTTGATATATGTAACATAGCCATCGAGGCAGATTAGCTATGCCTCGGTTAGTTATGCGTATGTGTGCATGACTGTGTGAGCTGAATGTGGCGCTCCTGCTGTGAGCTCACGTGGTTGCATCTCGCACTTCTCTTGGTGTGCCACAACCTCATAACGCAGTGTGGAGTCACATCATGGGACAACATGGGATTACACAGGTATGGATGCAATTTTTATTTAGAAGGGCATGAACTTTGTTCCAGCATTGCCACAGAAAAGAAAGTCTGTGAGCGGCTCATAACGGCTAATAAAGACTTCTCTTATCGCAGTGTATGTTGAAGATCCAGAAACGTGAACCCAATTTGCACAAAGATTGGAAAAAGGCATTGTCAAATATACATTTTTATTTGTATCAGCCACACCTATACCCATATTCAGTATCAGGTAGCTAAAATTGTCCTAGTTCCTAAATATCAGTGAACTGTAGCTTCAGGATTGGATTTTGTTTAAAAGCAAGGATGCAATGAAGCCTTGAAAATAAAAGTTTCCCTAAGAGAATGAACCTGACTCCAGACCTTTGCAGGATTTGGGCAGACCTAGTGTTCTCTCCTTTTTCGAAAATAACAGGATCAGATTGCACACAAATGCCAAAAGATCTGAGCTGTTTCTCATTCTCTCCTGCGCTCTGCCTCTTGTTGTTCTCCTGCAGGTTAAAGAGTGAACACATGAGCTGGAGGACTTCTTCCTCTGCACACACAGAGACGACACCTCGCTACGCTCATCAGAGGGAGGAGGGGAAAGACTTGGGATTGTTTGTTGCCCGCAGGAGGAATTCAAGGTCAGTACACTGCGCTCTCATACATCGCAGACGTAAGCGCGCACACACACATGCACACAGCGAGGATTCTGAGCAAATAAATAGATGGGGCACCTTCTATTTGTGTTTGAATTAAGAGGAGTCAAGTGAGTTGATAAGATTTTATGCATGAGCTGCTTGACTCCATAAGCAAATAATTGGAGAATAAATGAGGAATCTGTTCAATATCTCTGACAGAATAATAGATTTTTCAGCAAAATTGTAGTTCAGATGCAAGAAAGGAGTTAATTGACGATTCCCAGTTGTCTCTGCCCTTATTCTTCCCCCCCGTCTCTTTCCCTCTTTTATCCACTCTGCACCTCTTCACATTTTCGTTCTCTTTTCATGTCGCCTCTATGATCCTTCTTTGAGTCCTCTATTCTTTTTTTTGAGTTGTCATTTATCTAAAGGAATATCACTAATCAACTCTTCTAAAGAAATTCTGGGCTATCCAATGTTTTTTTTTTCTTTTCCCTGTGAAGTCCACACTCTGGGAAAAATTTGGGTTTTAATTGCTTCCCCATAGATTGCTGCTTCACTGAGAAACCGGGTTAATTGCATTAGCAGAGAGAGCCACTTGTGACCTTCATTCATTGCTGCCAACCACAGTTCTACTGCAGTGTGGGTGCTGCAGTGTTACTTTTAGAAGAAAAAAAAAAAAGGTGATAGTCTGTGGATGTCTGCCTGGTTTTGTATGAATGTTGACATCAGTTTCAAAAAAAGCTTTTTTCGAAAGTGTCGGACGTTCAAAGCCTCCCTGACAGGATCATGTTTGCTGTGTAATTCCTCAGCCTACACATGTCAGCAGCAGGGCAGCAGCACATGGAGCTGCTCTGTGCTGTGATTGCACGGCAGATTGATTGGAGACTTTAAAGTTGCTCGAAGGTGAAGAGTAAATGGAAAGTAAATTCAAAATATATAGGCCAAAAATCATCAATAACCCCAGTAACTTCGTGTTTCACAGTACTTCATTTTTCCTTTCTTATTTATTTCCAGGGAGAGTCGATCAGGCCCCATTTTCCATTTATATTCAGAAGGATTCAGCACAGACAGGCCTGGCAGGAATCAATCAGACCTGCATGAGCTGAGACCATCAACTCTCCCCAGCTTTCATTCCTTTCTCCCTTCCTACAGCTTCTGTCCTCCCTCCCTTTATTCTGGCTTCTCTTACTTTTCTCCCTTCTTCCCTTTCCCCTCCATCTCCATCTCACCAAAGTTATTTCCTTACTTTTTGATTTATTCCCTTCATCTGTCCTCATCTTGTGTGTTGTGTCTATCTTTGTCCCAATGGTCTGGTTCTGCTTCGTCCAGTTTTGAGTCACTCTTTATTTTCTCCCTGCATTTTTTCAATCTATTTTTCTATCTTTGTGTTTATATTGTGTTACATCCGTCCATCTATTAACCCATCTTTCTGTTTTAGTTCCCTAGTTACTTTTCCTCCCTTCACCGTGTTATTTTATTCTTCCTTAAAATCCATCCTGTACTACTTCTACAATGCGTCTTCTTTTGTTGCGCCTCTTCCATTTTCCAGTATTTTGAGTTCTACCTTCCTTATCTTCCTCTTCTTTAAGCTTACTTCTCTGTTTGACTTCTTTCCACCTCCCCCCTTTTTTTACATCTTCCAAAATGTCCTCTACCTTTCCTTGTCCTAGATTGGTTCTGTTCACGTCTCCTCCCTTCCTTTTGTGGACTTCTACTTGCCTTTTGTTTGTACTTTTTTTGTGTGTATTACTTTTTTTTCATTCTCAATTTGTATCCTTCATGTATTTTAGATGTTTGTTCTTCTGTGCCTTCCTTTTCTCCTTTCCATCCTTTCTTCCTTCCAACTTTAATCCTACTTTTATTTCATTCTCCCTTCTGGCTTTATCATAGATTGTATCCATCTGCTTTCTTGTTTTGTCCCTTTTACTCCGTACTTGCTCCTTCTCTTATTTCCTGCCCCCCATCCATCTTTTAATATCATAATTTCTTTCTATTCCTTCCCTGTTTTTTCTACCCTTTTCCCCTGCCTTCCCTTTGGCTTTGCTTCCTGGTGATGTGAACAGCTCACACACAGCCAATGATAGCTTCAGATGAGGTTGGGGCCATGACATTCCCCAGAGGACCGGTGACTGGCACACAGTCCTTGTAGAATATTCTGCCAAGTTTCATCACGAGCTGAGGATAATAATACCTGTTTTATAGGTTGAGAATCCCAGGATACTCTGAAGGACAAGCAGGGTCAGCTGAAAACACAAGCAGCCTGTGAATTATTTTGCATTGCATTTGGGGAGAGGTATTTATTCTAAAAGAGGAGAAGTCACACTCTCGGGGGATTAGACTGGGCTTTACCATGGTTCCTTATCCTCCTGAATATACCCGATAGTTTTGCTTTTCATTCTTTCTGAATTAATAAAGTTTCATTTTTCATGCTTTCTAAAATAGTCCCCATGGATCATGAACACCAGAATATCAGTTATTTAGGATGAAAAAAACTTCAGCTATAATAAGCATTCACCCAGTTACATGGCAACAAGTTGACATTTGAATATTTTTTTATGACCACACTCTGTCAACTCTCTCAATGAGTTCGTAATAAGTCGTCCTCTAGTTTGATGAAAGTAGTGTTAATCATCATTGGCAGCTGAGACAGCTGACACGGGCTGGCAGTATTAGGAAAGCTATAGCTAATGAATGCAATGAGGCAGGGCTAAATTCATGTAATGAGCTGATGTGATTGGAAGCATATACCGCAAACATGAAAAATCAGAGCGTAGCAAGAGTTTCTTACCAGTTATATAAGTGTGCCATGGATATCTAATTGTACCCCATCCAACAAATCACATATACAGACTCAAAAGTCCACCGGAAAACAAACTTGTTAACAAACTCCCAACATGTTGAACATGGTAGCTTACCATGGCCCTGTGCTACAACATATCATGATCTAGGTACCATCAGCTTTGGGCTTGCAGGTCTACACTATCAAGTATAAATTGAATTACCCACCAGTGACAAATAAAGCTTGTTGAATTGAATGTTAAAATGTACAGTTATGAGTCAAAATGAAATGGTTAACCCAACTGGAAACATTGAGTTGGACCGATGTCAAAGCTCTCTAAACAGACACAAGTTTGCTCATGGTTGGGAACCAAAACTACTCATGTAGTTTGAGGATAAAGAGTGTGGTTCATACAGTATTGCATGGTATAGAAATGCATGTTAGATAAAAGAACAACATATTGAATGCTGGTTTTCTGGGTAAAAATGTAACATTTGTTTGACCTACCAACCTGTAAACCACAGGGTGTCAAACACATACATGTATCAGGTAGGTTGTCAATTGCGGCCGGACTAACATTTTGAAGAGGCTGCTCGTGGATTTATTAAGTGTTATAACTAAATAACATGGGGGTAAACATTTAAACATTGGAGGCTCAAAGGGTCAACATTTATTGATAAGAAGACCATGTTTTTCATCAGAGGTAATATAATGAACTAATATGAACTTGACTGCTCCGAAGACATCTTAAAGAGGTCCGATCAAACTGAGGATACAAGTGAATCAAAATAAATTTAGAATATAAAATGCATCAGCTTGAGACAGGGTTTTTTTTTTAAGTCAGCAGATTTTACCTACATCCAGTTTTAAAACAGGCAGTCGAAACCTGAAAAAAACAAACAAACAAACAAACTATGGTTTGCATTACATTATGTTATTTAACATGAATAATTCAATCAAGCACAAAAAGAATTTGAATTCGAAATGTGAACAAGCCAATTGAAATGTAGAAAACAACAACAGATGTTTGGCATTGTTGCTTGACTGAGATGTTCAGCTGTGAAAACTCTCAGGAAGAAGTGTGCGCTTCAGTGAGACACCTGTTCTCACCTTCATCACAGAGTTGCTCACACAGGTATGTGCTACTTCCAAACAAGCAGCATGTTGGAGCAGTTTGTAGGTGTCGTGGGAGCATTGTTTCAGGAAGGTGTGGGAGCAATGCAGTCACAGTTGCAGTGTCACATTGCAATCGAGTTCTAAAAGCTCCATTTTAATTTGTACAGGTGCTATTTATGCTTCAACTGCAGACACATAATCGAGAAGTTCGAAACTATGATTCTGAGCATAATGGTGGAAAATCGGTGTTTAAACTCGCTGGCATCAATACTCCGTTTACCTCCACAGTGCAAGGCTTGGAACACAGCAGTGGAGACTGCATTCAGCTTTCTGTTTTCCCACAGGCACAGCTTGGCTTGGACAGTTCTCCCTGCATCATACATGTCCAGGATCTCACTGTGAAGCTACAGGTTTCGCTAATCAAGACGCTGCACTGAAACAGCAGCAGTGAGAGGGAGCTGGAGCTTGAAAGTCTTGATTTGCCTGCCAGTCGTCGCAATGCATTCTGTGTATAGAACCAGGGATGTGTTTGCGATAGGCTACCAAACAACAGTTAAGATAGAAGTATGATATTATCTTGGGAGCCCGAAAGTGTCCGAGTTTGACACCAGGGCCAAACGCATTAAGATGTGACAGTGTTCTCTGGAGCAGTGGTTCTCATCTAGTGGGTTGGAACCCAGAGTAGGTCACAAAGCCTTTTACAGAGGGGCGTGAACTTGTTTTTCTTTGTTCTGTCACGTGTTCTGTATCCTTTGAGGTTTAAACTAGAACATTTTTTGTTAAATAAATGTCATTGGTTGCAAAAATTGGGGTTTTCATGAAGGAGTTGGAGGTGGGTCCTGAGGATAGCCTAAATAAGAACCACTGAACCAAGCAGCTGTATGACTTAAGTCACATGTCCTTGAATTTGTTTGTCTATATAAAACCAAACCTTTTTTATCCTTTGAAAGAATACTGCATTTGCATTATTATGAGCAAGTAGGGGTTTGGTTTTATAAGCAGCAGGAACGCTTGAAAAATGTTCTTTTACTGACCATCAGTAACCTTTAGACTTCATAGATGAAACCCCTTTTATGCATGGCATCTTCCCAGGATGTAAATAAGATGTTGGCAGAGAACACAAAGCACAGGCTGTGCTCTGTAGACACATTTAAAAGCCTCTCAGGGTCAGTATGTGAATTATTAAAAGAAGCATTATTCCAGCACAGCAGAAGTATTGCGACCTTTAAAAGGGTGTTTATAATCACAGGCTTTGTTTGATTTCTTCAAAGGCTCGGGGCTTTTACAGCTGAAGGTTTCTGACTGGACTGTGATAGTATTAAGTTCTCTTATATTCCTGCATTTAGTCCACACATTCTAACACAGTATCATACTGTAATTTAACCCATTAACTTGTAATATTTCTAAGAATTGTTTTGTAGTTTAGTCTTTTTTGCATAAAACATTTTTTTATAGATTGTATTAAATTTGACTTTGATGTCCCCGATGATGAAACCTTTCGTGTTGTTGTTTTTTGTTTTTTATTTAATTTAAAATTAATTTAACCAGGAAAAACCCTCACTGAGATTAAGAATCTCATTTTGGAGTGTGAAACTTTGACCTCTTTTGACCCTAGCATGGGGTTGACATGCTGATTTGTGCGAGATGTCCAAAAAATAGTTGCATGAACCTGCAGTTTAATTTGTTTCAGACGACCCTTCATGGATTGTAAAGTCTTAAGGGATCATTTAAAAGTCACATATGATGAAAAATACACTTGACCATGTTTTTCCTAACACTAATATTTTTCCCCTCGTCCGTCTACAAAGCCCCCAATTATATGAAAAGTCCATCGTCTCCATATTTTGCATGCTCCACTTTTCAGAAAATGTGTGCTCACAGGCCGTTTGGAGATTTTCCCTTCATGACATCACCATGGCCAGTAACCCCTCCTCCAGTGAGATGACCGTCCCATAGCTTGCTTTGTTGTAATGTTTGGATAACTGAGCATATCCTCCTGGACTTGAATGAATGATTGTATCTGAAAAGCAGGACTGATCACTGTTTGTCAGCGGTGTTGTCTTTTTGTGATGCACTCGTAAAAGTTCTCACACTTTAAGCAGGATAATCATCAGACACGTGAAGCTGCTGTGAGGAGCGAGACTAAAGATACAGAAACTTTGAAAACAGCTCTTCGACATCGTGCCAAGGCTATAAACTTGAGAGCTATTTAATGTGATCACAGGTGATCATTCCTAATGAATACTTACACTACAGTCAATATCAAAGTAAAAGCTTGTTAATCACTTCGTCCATGGGGGTAGAGAAGCAGTCCATTTGGCAGTTAATCACGGCATCATTTGTCCATATTCATTAGAGATCAAACGTATCAGAAACGTAGTGCTTGATGAAATGTCTGAGTCTTCTGCTGCTTCTGATCTGACCAAGCTCTTTGCCCAGAGCAGGAATATATTCAGTCAATCACATCAAATGCAGACTAATTGATTTGCCATAAAGATCTTTGTCCAAAAGGATCTTCCACCACACAAACACACACTCACTCACAAACATGCACACACACACACACTCAGTCCTCCGTTATAGCTATATTAATAGCTAATATAATATTGATGTGATCTCAATATGCCACTACTTAATGGATTGAGTAAGTGCAGGCTAAATCTCTAAGGACTGATTGAAGTATAGTATTATAGGGGCAGCAGTAGACGTCCCATTATCCGTTGGGTGAATTGCCAGTGTGGACCAGGTCCTTGAGCAAGGCACATGCTGTTTGTGCTCTTTATTGCAGCCCCCCTCACTCTTAAATCTCTTAATTGTGTGTGTAGGTGTGTGTGTGTGTTCACCCTATGTGTATCTCAATAACAGTGTAAAAGTAATAACCCATGTGGGATTAATAAAGGATATATCATATCTTTATGTGCTGAAGTTAAAACATAAGAAGGATATGGGGACTTACCATGTTGAATATTATTCGACTAAGTACATACTGTATGTTTAAACCTCAGTGTCTGTGTGTGCCATGGCTGGCAATGCTCTATCCATCTCATTTTAGGAATGCAACAGCTCAGGAAAGTGTTGGCTCTCACTTTGGTCTCAAAAAGAAGTGTGGTGAAGCCACTGCAGCATAAAGGAACAGAACACTTGTCTCCGGCCTTATTTCAACTGTCTAAAGCGATCAGTCCAAAGCACATGTTGCTAAGTAACCTATGGTGTGTCTGACTGAACTTTACCTGTTAAGAAGTGCACAAATCTGGGTGCTGAGCAAGGCCAAGGAAGCAAAGAGTACTCTCAATGAAGTTACTTAAATACTCTTGATTAAGTTACTCGATTATACATAGGTGTGTTTTAAAGTAACATTGAAATCTCCAGACAAACTGCATTAGACGGGATCTTTACGAATTATGGTTGACTAATTTACTGTGTGCTAAACAAGTTATGTCCAAAAGAACAATTTACTACATTTGTCTGCCTTCATGACAATCTCCGACAATCGACTACATTCAAAAAACTGGACAGTCTGACAGTTTAGTTGTGCTCATGGCAATGTTTGAGGTTTACAATGAATCTAGCTCTTTGATGTGTGCCAGCATGTGAGTGTGTGTGCTTCCACATGCATCAGAGTGCAGCTGAGGCCGACACCAGCATGATGGAGAGCTAGGTGTCGGCCTCAGCTGGAGTATTTGGCCCACGCTGGGCTGAAGTAGGGATCCCTCTGAGATCAGGCAGATATCTAAGAGGGAGCAGTGAGTGTTCCCTCACTAGATTGTTGTGTGCTTGACTGGGAAAAAGTAGTCAGACGTTTTACCTCTTCAGCAACATCTATCAGTTAGTTTATTGAACTGAAGAAGCCTTTCAACGTCTCCAAGATCTTCAACTCAGTCCAGTTACTTCTGGATGAAGCTTTGGTTCATATTGGATGATACTGTAATCTATCATTTTAGCAATGTAGGAACGTGCTCGTTACACTGGAAAGTTAACTTGGGCAAGATACTTTTCCACCGAGAAAATGTTGCTGGTTTGACAATTTTCTACTTGAGTGGGCTGCCCACTTCGGATGGGTTATGTCAGTAAATAAATAAAATAAGTGAATATCCTGATTGGTAATTGTCAATTCTCTTTCGTAACAACTGAAAAGATTGATGTATTTTTAAAGAAAGTCAACTATTGGGACATACATTTAGTGGCGGACTCCTGTTTGGATGCACTATTGCCAGTTTTGAAGATGCATGAGGCTTACTGTTCACGACGGGAATAAAATCAAAATGCTGTGAGCATGATCCACTGTAATGCAACTGATGTGCCATCAGTTTTGTGAATATCCCATGTATTGTTTCTGTTTGGAGTGGGTGTGTTTGGAATCATTTCCTCAGAGAGATGTGGAAGAGAAAAAAAAGATATAATGTGCATCTAATATTTTCCAAACAAATCGAGGTAAAAGGACTAAACCAAACTTGACAGTAAAACAAAATCTGCTCCATCCCACAGTCGTGCTGATTTCATATAAAAAGGTCTGATGAAACGGTAGCAGAGAATCTTCTGTAAAATGTTTTCTTGCCTCCATTGACTGAGCTTTGATCAGAAAATGTCTGTATGGTGAGAGATCCCTGAATAGCTCAGCCTCCTACGGCAGCTGTTTATGAACTTGTCCCAAAACTGTCACTGTGCTTGATGAACAGTAACACAAGCCCCAGGGATGGAGTTTTTGAGTGCACGATTACATCATCCTCTTCATCAATTTTTTTTTTCAATGACTCAAATGCTCCTGAGTTTCAGCTCTTCAGCCCCCCTGGAGCTGCCTAATAGTGGCTGAGTCCCATTCACCTGCCTCACAGGTGTGAATGAAAGCTGTTTGTAATGCTTGCATCATTACAGTTAAGACAATGAAGTTCCGGGTGCCTGAGGCTGAAACATATGCTGCTAATACTTCAGGCTGTGTTACAGTATACTGTGAATTAATGAAGTGCAATACAGGCTTTTAACTTGAGATTATAGATAAATGTACACCTGTGGGATACACTGCATGCTTCAGATATGCTAACCAGCTCTCAAGCACACAACAAGCTGATTGCTGGAGAGCTGAAAGCAGGATTTAGTAATGAATAAACCAGAGGTTTGAATGTATAATGTCCCTGTTTTTGTTGGATAACATGAGGTATAAATATGAAGTATGCTGTGGGGAACCATTGATTTATTCTTCTAAAACCAAGTCCCAGATTGGCTGTTCGATCCACAGCTCCTTTAGTCCAAGTGTTAAAGTGTCCTGAGGCAAGTCACTGAACCCAACATTGTTCCTGAGGGCATTATCCAGAGGTGTGTGAATTTGATGAATGCATATCAAGTGAATTTGTGAATGCTGACGGACATGTGTGTGAACGTGGTGTGAATGGGTGCTCTTGGTTGTGAGAAGACAAGTGTCTATTTATAATAAACTAAATATACGTGACAGTATACTTTGTTTATGTTCTCACTGTACAGGAGAATAATAAAACCGATCTGCATAATTTTGGCAAAAACACTGTCATTTGTAATTTCAACATTTCACCTGTTTAATTAAAATCAAGCAGATGTCCACAAACCAAGGAGCACTGCAGAAAGAAGCCAACACAATCGACTGTTTATAAGATTGTAATGTGAACTCCAGGTCTAAAGGTGATGTGACTTTTATATACATTCTATTTTACAGCTTCACTGTAAGACTTCAAGAAAATAAATGATATCTTACTTGATTTGAAAGGTCATTACTTCGAAAGGAATTCATGGTTTCACCCCTTTTTCAATGCAACACAATGTTCATTATTCACAATTTAATTTAGAGTAAAGTTGTCTAAAAAAACTGGGCCTGAGTATCACAAAAAATGTGAATGGGTGGACAGACTGACTGATTGGTAGACAGGTACACAATTAGTCTCTCGTTATACAAAAATCAATACATGACAAACTAACTACTAGGCTACCAGCACCCCTGCTTTTCATTTTTTAAGTTGATTTCTTTAAAACCTGTTTTTTGTGTGTTTTTTTTTGCATTTTCATCCAAAGAACTACCCAGGCTTCTTTTACAAATGACATTGTGTTCCTCTACAGCCTCAATCCCATTACTGACACTAATGACTTCAAATAAGCTTTCATACCAAAAGGTTTGAATTTGTGATTTTAAATACATAAATCAAAATAACTGACCAAAACATTACTATGGAAATGCAAATGTCATAAAGTTCATTATCATTTCTAATGTCTTTAACAATCCTTGTAAAAATTCAGAAAATCTGCACACCAAGAACTTTGACAACAATTGCCATGGATCCAAAGAAACAATGTCAAAGGAGGAGAGCGTCAGAGTGATTAGATGGAGAAGACTAATCCAAACAATTACATGGCCATGATTACACATCAAAGTTATGAACAACAATTATCATCAAACACTCATTTGTCATCTCATCAACCTTTGCCAGACAAGACCGCTGGCTGCCAAAATGTTTAGTGCTGAAGCATTTCAAACTTCAGATAACAGCCAAGTCGTTTCACAGTGATGGACTACAAATATCCTCGAGCCGCTTTCATTCCAAAAGACTAAAGTGTTGTAGTTATTATCTCATATACAAAAGCTCTGTTGTCATGGAGAAGCCAAAGTCAGAATATTTTCTGCACAAGACTAGCCTTTTCTGTTGATACATTTTGGATTGAATGTAGAAGCTACACACGTCTACAACTTCTAACTCTAAAACCAGAACATAACCACCAGGGACCGTGTGTATGATGGAAAACTAAGCCTCTCAGTCATACTTGTAAATGGTAACTGAAGGTGCAGAATCTGTAAGACTATCTCGGACAAGCAGGATGGATAAAACTGACTCATAAATGCATTTCATCCCACATCGCCATCCCTCCTGAGCCATCATCTTATCACAGACGCTAACAGAATGTGAAATTACATCTCAAACCTTACCATTCACCTCCATTCAAGAGTGTCAAACATATGAAAGAAAAAAACGATTCGGTTGATATCAAAAAGACAACAGCTTCCTTAATTAAAAAGTATTGACTGTGAAAAGAAGAGCAACCAGGCTGCAATCTACAGTATCAGTCAAAGTTGGAAAAGAAAACAGCTGTGTTTCAGGAACACGAAAGGTTCTGCGGTTTATTGTCTCACCGTCTATACACGCTATGAAAGCTGGGGGCCTTGTGTTGAGAAATGTACTTTTCTGTTTGGCACAAGTAAAAAGCAACAATAGCATGAGTAATAACTATACAGTAGATGGGTGCACACAATAGGAATGGGCACAGACACTATGCTGTGCAGCCTACACACACTGGTAAGTTGAGTGTTAAGTAACACTTTCTGTATATGAAGTTGACCGTGTTGGTTGAATTGTGTTTTGTTCTCTTAGAGCCATGACTCAGAGCTTCATATCTATTTCATGCTTGAAGAACTTATGATGGGCAGTGAGTGCCTTGGGGTGTTATCACATCTAACCTGTAAAAAAGAACTCGAGTTTGTTTGTCAAGTGTTGGTGTGAAAGCTATCAATCAAACCCCAGTGCAACTCACGGCTTAAAAGGTGGGTTTGGTCTGCTTATTTTTAGATGGTGTGGTGTGTTTAGAGTATTCGAACAAGAACCAAACCAGACCTGATCAAACTACAGGAAGCAACCAGCATCGCCTGCCACGCCTCTATTATTTTGCAAATGAATGACAAAATCTTATCCTTTATAGGATAAAGAACATGGGCCTGGATGTTTGGGATAATTCTTGCTGTTTGCAGTCAGCCTTAAGTGGATACTCGAGGATCGTCCGTTTATTTGCGCTCCCACATCAGCTTCATTTTTTTTTATCAACGGAGGCTTTTTATCTTTTTCAGATGTCAACCGCAGGACATCGGTGTGTATCCCAAAGTGCACAGCATGTGTCCATTTGACCTGTGTCAGTGCTGAGCTACAGAAACGCACAGTACAGAGGAATAATCATAAACACACACTTAGTCACACAGCACTCAGGACTTTCACACAGGGTGGATTGATCACGTTCCAGTCATGCAACCCTATCACCAAAATAGAACTTTCTCAACCCAGTTGATTTTGGACAGATGGCTGTCTACAAATATCTCCTGGTTTGCTTGAGGTTTTTTGGCTGTTGGATGTTTTTTTTTTCCTCTTCAGAAGTGTTTCCATGTGCTCATTGGTGGATGAAGTTGGTCCTCTGTCAATGATAGAACTAAATTTTAGATCTGCTTTATATGGTCCCAGATGATAACATGTATTTATATCTCTTTTTCTTGGCATGTAAATTGGTGGATTGATTCATATAAGATCCTTAGAAAAAAAGATCATATCAAAAAAAAAGGGTTAGGGTAAGTTGTAGAGAAAGATTGTTGTTATTGCTACAGAAAGCCTAACAGCTGAGTTTCAGTAAAGCTAAAGGCCAAGTTCTAACTTTAAAATCTGATCTAATAATAATAATAATAATAATATATATATATATATATATATATATATATATATATATATATATATATATATATATATAATAATCCATTTTATTTAATGGCGCCTTTCAAGCCACCCAAGGTCGCCTTACAGTGGATAAAAGCAGTACAGAAGGTTAAAACCAAACATAAAACAAACAAAAGACAGGTGTAGTGTGAAGTGAACAGTTACAGCGAGTATGCCAGTTTAAACAGGTGGGTTTTGAGTTGGGATTTAAAAGTGGAGATAGACTGACTGTCTTATGTGGTGGATGGGGAGTTCCAAAGTCTTGGTGCCGAGCAGCTGAAGGCTCGGGCACCCATGGTACTGAGGCGTGGTGTGGGGATGGTTAGCAGTCCAGCAGAGGTTAAGCGGAGGGTGCGTGAGGGGCTGTAGTGATGGAGGAGGTTGCAGAGGTAAGTGGGGGCTAGGTGGTGAAGAGCTTTGTAAGTAAGGAGGAGGTTTTTGTAGTCGATGCAATTGTACAGGGAGCCAGTGAAGTTCGAGTTAAGTGTGAGTGATGATCCGGGCGGCAGAGTTCTGGATGAGTTGCAGTCTGTTGAGTTTGGCGGGGAGTCCAGTGAGGAGGGCATTGCAATAGTCGATGCGGGAAGTGACAAATGAGTGAACTAGGATTTCGGTGCTGGACTGGGATAGTGATGGGCGGAGTCTGGAAATGTTACGGAGGTGGAAGAGGGCAGTCCGGGTGATGTTTCTAATGTGGGGAGCAAATGAGAGGGTGCTGTCCAGAATGACGCCGAGGCTTTTGACTTGAGGGGAGAAGGGCACAGGGAAACCGTCGATGATGATGGGTGGTACTGGGGTGTGTTGTGAGTTGGTGAGGGTGGGTTTGGAACCGATGAGCAGGGCCTCGACTTTGTTGCCGTTGAGTTTTAGGAAGTTCCTGCTCATCCAGTTCCGAATGTCTTCCATGCAGGTGATGAGGGATCTGGTGGTAAGCACTTTATTGAAACCATACTTGCCCACCGCTCTGTTTAAAGGGCGCTGTTTACCTGCAGTACTCAAACACTGCCCTGCCTCACTGTTCTTAAACATGAAGATCTCGTCATTATAGTAAAGTCATTACAGATCTCTGCTTTAACTGTGGTTGTCAAGTTACATGAGGCATTTGATAATGGAGTTGCCATCTTCATGTGATGCTGACAAAGCATTGCACTGATATATTTATTCATGTATTTTAAGAGGGGAACCCTTCAACATGCATTTTTCAGTAGATATTTAGGTTTGCAACAAATGAATTTCCGTGTGTTGTATCAAACATAAGCTTTCAGAAAACTCCAAGTGGCGTGTTGAAATGTGCGTGCTATTAATTAAATGTTTGTTTATCCCATTTCACTTCTGTGTTAAACAACAGCCACTCTTCCTGGGGTCTTTATATCATCATTGACAAGATTTCATGACTAAGATTGCATGTGAAACGTCTGCAGGAATTGTTTACATGCTGTTCTTAGATAAACAACATGCTATCATGTAAGACGAGATATCAATTAAACCCTCAGTGAAATGGCACATTTATTTGCCTCGATCAGCTGTCTTTTATCCAACTCTGTATCTCTGCACGAGGTCTTTCTTTATCTGAATTGAGCTCTTTGCAGATGTTGCTCACAGAAGCACAATAAATCTTGAGAGTGGGCGTTCACTGACACTGCATGCTGTCTGGGGGAAATTTCAGCAAAACATCTTCATGGGAGTTTTGCATTAAGCTAACAACTAAAATGAGACTCACATCACATATTTTGTTTTCCTTCCATCTCTCACTCAGACTCCCAGATGGGTTAATGGCACTTTATGTAAAGATTGCATTACTGTTGAATGAATTACCGACTGACACAGCATACAGCATCTTCTGCAGCTTTAATTGAATCATGTGCTTTAATTGTTAACAGCAAAAGATATTTATTTTATAAACACTTCTTAGCACAACAGGTACAAGGAAGATGTCATTACGTTACACTGCGACTGTCAGAAGAGAGTATGTGAAATATAGGACTCACAGAATATCATGAGTAATTATTATGTCACAGAATAAATAACTATTGAGAGAGGGTTGCTTGAAACCTCCCACAGATATTCGGGACATACGTATGCTTCCGCATGGTGTTTTAATCATTGACTGTAAATGTTTACAGCCTTTAGCCATCTTTTACAGCAGGGGGGCTCTGAAGGCTCATCGGCAGCAGCCGCCATGTTGGAAATCCTGTCTCAGGTTGACTTTTAGGCAACTGGCTGAGATGGGGCCGATGCTTGATTTAAGCCTGCTGATGAACCGATACATCGTTACACATGTGAACCATGTCATCACATGCTTAACTATGGATAACATGTATCATTCATAAAATCTAAACGCGCCGTTTAAAAAAACCACGGTTGCGATGAAAATAACTAATCAGACCTATTTCCTTTTTTGTAGCAGGCTGTAACAGTTGTTTTAGGCTTTTCAGGGTGTGTACGTGACTTCTAGGGTTCTTGGAGCCACCCTTAAGCAGACACTCTTAAAAACATCATTTGTTATGACTGGGAGCTAAAATAAAGATAGATTGATTAAATGATAATAATTAGGAAAAATAAAGGCGGTATATAAAGCCGACTTCTAGCGGTCACAGGGGTTGGAAAATGTTCGGACAAATAAAGCCAAAGGGATAGAAGAGATAAAAAGCTAATTGTTTAACCATTCTACAAAGCTAATTGAAAATAAAAGAGTTATGCACTTAATTAATGTTAACAAGTGCGGAGAGAATTCATATGAAAGCATGTTTCCCCACTTCTACAAGTCAAACAGAGGAAGAAAAAAAACAACAACGCTGATCTATTTTTAGAACGTGCCTGAGTGACTGCTGACAAAGAGTTTCATGTTTTATTGATCAAAGCAGCTATTGATAGACTACTGTGCGCTCTCGTTTTTCTCTCCATCGAATTAATTGATGGCATATACTGTACTAACAACAAGAAACCCATATCATGCAAATGTGCAGGAACTCTTTATTGACTACATCAGAGGATCGTATGTATGAAGCGAGCATCTTATATACAACACTGTTTCCTCCTTCACGTCTCTCCTGGGTGTTTCTGATATTTTTGTGCCTCAGCGTCTTGTTATCGCCGGCAGCAGCTGGTTTGTAGTTTTCTGTAAACAGGAATGCAGCATGCTATCAACAAACATGAGTGTTTCATCAAAGAAAAGGAAATGCAATTCAGTCATATTTCACTGACTGGCAGCAGCGTGAATGATTAATTGAATATTTGATGTGTTTTCCAGAAGTCAATCAGATGTGACACAGACGGAGCAGCACCTCAGCACGTCAGCCTCCTGTGCATTATGAACGCTGATGGAGGATTGACGCCAGTGAACTTTGTGTAGCACAGGGCGATTAGCAATCTAATCAATTAAAAAAACAGATAGCATCAGCTGTCTGTTGGTGTGCAACTATTGTCAGACTATTGTTTTATTTTGATTTTTTTTTTCATTTATTGATTTATTTGTAAACAATCCTACATTCAAATCTACTTTAAAAAGGAGAGTTTTTAACAGTGATTTAAAGTGGAAGGGTCAGTTTTTGATGTGTGGGCATTGTATTTCAGAGTTCGGGGGCGGCTACTGTAATAGTTGTTTACATAGACAAAGCTTGCCGTTAACTCCTCATTAAAGTCTTTATTTATATGCTAATACTTCAGAGAGTATTGTGAATATATTTTGTATGCTTGATAGTCTGAAAAAAGTACAGTCAGTTCAGGTCCAGAGCTAGGAGCAGTGTGAGGTTTATGTTCTAAATTACGCGTTTGTGTGCCAAACACAGAGCTTAGTAAAGACAATATATACCAGGTTCTCCAGTTAGTACAGCCATCACAGCTAACAGCCTGAAACCTTTAATCATTTCCTCCTCAGTTGTGTACCTGCTGTACTGTAAACAGTCGCCTTGGTATTTCAGTGCAGAGAGAGAAAAGCAAAAATAGATGCACTATTCTTATGTCCATTGTCTGTTTGATGACCAGCAGATTATTTACTTCTTGATCTAAATCAGTGGGAAATAAATGGTTTCTGTTGACGAATGCTTTAAAGGTTACATTTAATGCTAAATAGACTTTAGTATGATTTCCAAACACTTATTTTGTCTACAGACCCCCCCCCCCCCCCACCCCCACCCCCATCTTCCATTCCATCTCTGCCTTGTGCCCTCTCCACTTTTCAGAAAATGTGTGCTCAAACAGGCTGTTTAGAGATCATGACATCACAAAGGGCACTAACCCCTCCCCCAGGTGGAGTCTGCCTTCTCACTATAAACAATAGGCCATGGTTCAAGAAAGTCTGAGCCACCCAAGTCCTTCCAGAGAGGGACGTGGTCAGACACAGCTCATTTGCATTTCAAGCTGCAGAATCAGAAAGAATTAGAGCGGATTTTTGACTATTTGAACTGGTTGAAAAGGAGGAGAATATGTGGCCTTTATACTGAAATGTGAAAATTGGTCCCTTTTTGGTGGTTGGTTCTGGGGTCTTTCGTGATTGGCCACTTCTGATGTTGATGTCAAAATGAATTGATCCTATCCTGAGTATGTTTATCATTACAGCCATATATACAGCAATATAAACTAAACTAAAGAAAAAAATAAAAGGCGAAGACTTTTTCCTAAACAGTGTTGAAATGCTTTGAGGCGTCTTCAGAGTTTTCACACGCCAGCATCAAAAACTGACAACTTCCCTCATCATCCCTGATTAACAGTGACAGGAAGCAGAGTCTGGTGACTTCCTGTCACACTGAAGCACTTTGTCACAGAGATGAGTCTACAGGCGTCAGCAGCTTTACTTACAACTTTGCACCATCACGACAGTACAAGCCGACTCAGAGTGAATCTATCTGTTATTTAAATTACACTAAATTCATAAGTGTGACATATCTGTAATTACACCCAGTTTTTTTTCTTATTATTAATGGAGAACAAATGACCTTTGAGTTAATAAGCTTTAGATGTTAATAAAAATGTCTTCATGTTAATTAGAAATCTGTCTTGATGACGGATGATTGCCTTTTGTGTTACGGACCATCCAGACAGATGTGACACAGACAACTGTTTTTACAATCTGAGGTAGTAACTATTTAACTGGACACCTTAACAGATATGTGCTGGATTTGCATATGCTCATGCCAAATGATAGTGTATTAAGAGACAGAGCATGCCATAAAAAAAGAAGGTTTACCATGCATTTATGTGTTCTGATCTAAAAATACCGTCCTCTGAGGACTGACCCTTGGGCAGAGTAGAGCAGTGTCACCTCTCAAACACGTGCATTTCTCTTTTGCCGAGGAAAACTTAAACAGAATCTTCGCAGGCTCCAGAAAGTGGCAGAAATGTTGCACAAATTTTAATCTAGTGAGACGAAACCTTGAAAACTAATCCACCGATAGCTGATCTTTCGCATGCAGATGAATACTGCTTTGTGTCAACAAGGGAGATTTGCATGACTGTGCGATGCGAGATAAAATGATGTCATATTAAGCTTGTTTTTCGAATTCTGTTGTGGATGTAATTCAGCTGGCTTACCATTTCCATCCTGCATGCATAAGTGAGTACATTACAACCTGACAGGAGACAAACACAAGCTTCAGGGATGAGGCTCTTTATGTAAGCCTCGTTCCAATATTCTCCCAAAACACATTTTACAACAAAGAGTTTTGGAATTTTAAATGTGTTATTACCCTTGCATACATAATGCAACCCCTCCCCTTGTGTATCTGTCACAAGTTAAAATATTCCATCTTTGGCACGGTACTGGAGGGCTCAACTCACACAGTCAATTACTGTATGCAGCCTCGTTCATATGTCTTGCATGCAAATGAGACTATAAATACACCAACTCTTATCTCCGATGTTTCCCCCCTGTCAGGATGT